>NC_044032.1:386910677-387510677 GCF_901765095.1 Microcaecilia unicolor
TGTGCCGGGAATCGAACTCAGTTCCTCAGTTCCCCAGGACCAAGTCCACCACCCTAACCACTAGGCCACTCCACTCCAGGTAAGGTCTAATTTCCTCCTTCCTGTATATCTAGTTTCTTTTTTTTCCCCTTTTTTATAAGTTTCCTTTCGTTTTCGTCGCAAACCGTGTTAGTTCGCTCGTCGGACTTTATTCTTCCCTTAGTGTCATTTTATCTGACAAAATCGCGTCTTTTAATTTAGCGGACGAAGTTTTTCCCGCCATGTCATCGAAGACGCCCAGCGGCTTCAAGCCATGCGCCCGCTGCAACCGGACCATCTCTGGCACTGATTTATTTATTTATTTATTTGTTACATTTGTACCCCGCGCTTTCCCACTCTTGGCAGGCTCAATGCAGCTTACATGGGGCAATGGAGGGTTAAGTGACTTGCCCAGAGTCACAAGGAGCTGCCTGTGCCTGAAGTGGGAATCAAACTCAGTTTCCCCAGGAACCAAAGTCCACCACCCTAACCACTATGGCCACTCTGATCCGCACTCCTGGTGCTTTCAGTGCCTCGGGCCTGACCATCTTCCAGAGAAATGTAAGTTATGTCTTAAATGAAAAGACGTACTCAAATCTCCAGAGAGGCCCAGAGAAAAAACCCTTTTTGGGTCCAGTACCTCGGCGTCGGTGGCGTCGACATCGGTACCAGTGGCATCGGGGTACCGTCGACGTCGAGGGCAGCGCTGGCGTCGGGGAGACCAGGTGAAGGCTGCTAAAGACCGATGCACGCTGGAGCAGTGAGCATCGAGCGGGTCTCCACCCGCCTCGGCGCCTCCTGCTTTGCAGGCCCCCCGGGATCGACCTGTGTCAGACCCGGCCCCGAGGAAGCGTGTGGATTCCACGTCTTCCTCGCCGGTACCAAGGAGCCTCGATGATGGGCATCGGGCGAAGGCCAAGAAGCACCGTCATCGTTCTCCTTCACGATACAGTACCAGGAGCTCCGGGTCGTCGAAGCATTCGGCACCCGAGAAGCGTCGACGCTGAGAGGTTCGCTCTCCCTCTCTCATGGAGGTGTTGATGCGGCGGTCGTCTAGCAGCCCGGTACCGGCTCCCCAACCTCTACAGATTCTGTCTCTGAGGCCCATACCGGTACCGCAGCCTTCCTCGACAGTTTCTCTGGAGGAGCGCGTCAAAGCTATGTTTCCTGGTTTTATGGAAGCAGTGCTGCACCAGTGGAGACCGGCGCTGGCAGTATCGGTATAGTTGGTGTCGGAAGCTCCTAGAGCTTCTGACTCTTTGCCGATTGTGTCGGTACCTTCGGTGCTGGAAGCTCCTGCAGCGCTTAGCCCTTTGCCTGTGGTGAGGTCTCCTTCTCTGACACCGCTTGCGGTACCGGAGCCAGTAGCCACCCGGGTCGATTCTCCATTGGTGTCGGTGGAGGAAGCTTCATCGGAATCTCTAGGGGTATCGACTTCTCGACACCGTCATCGGGGTCATCGTACCTCCGCGTCGAGACAGGCTCGGATTCGGGCTGCTCTTTCTGAGCTTTTGGCCGCGTCCGATGATGGCTCCTCTGATGAGGATGAAGACCCTGAAGTTTTCTCTGCTGAGGACTCTTTAGGTCTTCCATCTGATTCGACTCCCTCACCCCAGAGGCAGCTTTCCCCTCTGGAAAGTCTGACTTTTTCCTCTTTTGTGCGGGAATGTCTGAGGCCATTCCCTTCCCTGTGGAGCTTGTGGATGAGCTCGAGGTCCTGGATTATCCATCTCCACCTAAGTCTTCTGCTACGGTTCCTTTTCATGATACACTCAAGGAAGTGCTGTTGAGGAATTGGGAGAAGCCTCTGTCATGTCCAACTGTCCCCAAAAAAGCTGAGTCCCAATATCGGATTCATGGGGAACCCAGTTTCGTCCGGCCTCAGTTGCCTCATGATTCTGCGGTGGTGGATTCCGCTCTCAGAAGGGCCAAGAGTTCCAGGATTTTGCCTCGGCACCCCCCGGGCGAGATCTTAGAGCCTTGGGCTCTTTTGAGAGGAAGGCGTATCAGGCTGGAATGCTTGCATCCAAAATTCAATCTACCAGCTCTTCATGAGCATTCATTTGCGGAACTCAGTGCGGCAGCTTGAGAGCTTGGTTGACACGCTCCCGCCGGAGCAAGCCGAGCCTTTTCGTCAAGTGGTCAGGCAGCAGAAGGCGTGTCGCAAGTTCCTGTCCAGGGGCATTTATGACACTTGCAATGTGACATCCAGATTTTCTGCTATGGGTATAGTGATGTGCAGACTCTCTTGGCTGCATGCCTTTAACCTGGAGGAATGAACTCAGCAGAAAATTGCGGATATCCCTTGCCGGGGGGATCATGTTTTTGGTGAGAAGGTCGAAGATTTGATTGATCATCTCTATCAGCGTGATAACGCTATGGACTCTCTCTCCCGCCGGGCGCCTTCTGCATCTACTTCCTCGTCTAGGAAGTTTTTTAAAGGGAAGAGGAGTGCCCCTTATGCCTCTAGGGGCCTTAGGTACACTCCTGCTTCTCGACAGCCGGTTCAGGCTCTGCCCCAGCGCGCTCGTTCTCGTCAACAGCGTGCGCCAAAGCAGGCCCCTGCAGCTCCCCAGCAAAAACCAGGGACTGGTTTTTGACTGGCTCCAGTTGAGCATAGCCTCCATCAACGTGTCCATGCCGGACGATCTGCCGGTCGGAGGGAGGTTAAAATTTTTTCACCAAAGGTGGCCTCTCATAACCTCCGACCGGTGGGTTCTTCAAATAGTCTGGTTAGGATACATCCTCAATCTGGAATCCAACCCTCCAAATTGCCCACTGAGAGCTCAGTCCTTCGGCTCTCAGCACAGGCAAGTACTTGCAGAGGAACTCTCCGCCCTTCTCAGCGCCAATGCGGTCGAGCCCGTTCCACCAGGGCAGGAAGGGCAGGGATTCTATTCCAGGTACTTTCTTGTGGAAAAGAAAACAGAGGGGATGCGTCCCATCCTAGACCTAAGGGGCCTGAACAAATATCTGGTTCTAGAAAAGTTCAGGATGGTTTCCCTGGGCACCCTTCTTCCCATGATTCAGGAAAACGATTGGCTATGCTCTCTGGACTTAAAGGATGCCTACACCCACATCTTGATACTTCCAGCTCACAGGAAGTATATGTTTTCGGCTGGGAACGCAGCACTTTCAGTACTGTGTACTGCCTTTTGGCTTGGCATCTGCGCCCAGGGTATTTACCAAGTGCCTGGCAGTTGTTGCAGCGTCGCTACGCAGACTGGGGGTGCATGTGTTCCCTTATCTCGACGATTGGCTGGTGAAGAGCACCACCTCCCAGGAAGGAGCTTTGCAGTCCATGCGAATGACTATTCAAGTACTGGAGCTATTAGGGTTTGTAATCAATTACCCTAAGTCCCATCTAATCCCAGTTCAAAATTGGAATTCATAGGAGCTCTGTTGTGCACAAAGACAGCTTGTGCCTATCTTCCCGAGGCAAGAGCAGACAACCTTCTGTCTCTGGTCTCCAGGGTTCAAGCGTCTCAACAGATCACAGCTCGGCAGGTGTTGAGACTTCTGGGTACATGGCCCTCCACAGTTCATGTAACACCCATGGCACGCCTTCACATGAGATCAGCTCAATGGACCCTAGCTTCCCAGTGGTATCAAGCTACAGGGGATCTAGAGGATGTCATCCAGCTGTCCCACCAACTTCGGAATTCCCTTCAGTAGTGGTCAATTCGATCCAATCTGGTTTTGGGGCGCCCATTCCAAATTTCTCAGCCACAAAAAGTGCTGACGACGGATGCATCCCTCCTGGGGTGGGGAGTGCATGTAGATGGGCTTCATACTCAAGGAGTTTGGTCCCTTCAGGAAAAGCGTCTTCAGATCAATCTCCTGGAGTTGCGAGCGATCTGGAACGCTCTAAAGGCTTTCAGAGATCTGCTGTCCTATCAAATTATCCAAATTCAGAAGGACAATCAGGTTGCGATGTACTACATCAACCAGCAAGGAGGCACCGGATCTCACCCTCTGTGTCAGGAGGCCGTCCAGATGTGGCTTTGGGCTCGCCAACACGGCATGTTTCTCCAATCCATTTATCTACCAGGCATAAACAACAGTCTGACCGACAGGTTGAGCAGGATAATGCAACCTCACGAGTGGTCGCTGAGCATGACTGTAGCTCGAAAGATCTTCCAAGAGTGGGGCACCCCCTCGGTGGATCTTTTTGCCACTCAACTCAACCACAAGGTCCCTCAGTTCTGTTCCAGACTACAGGCCCACGGCAGGCTAGCGTCGGATGCCTTCCTCCTTCAATGGGGGACAGGTCTTCTGTATGCGTATCCTCCCATACCCCTGGTAGGGAAGACTTTGCTGAAACTCAAGCAAGACCGAGGGACCATGATTTTGATTGCCCCGTCAGATCTGGTTCCCTCTTCTTCTGGAGTTATCTACAGAAGAACCGTGGAGATTGGACTGTTTTCCGACCCTCATTACTCAGAACGAGGGGGCGCTTCTGCATCCCAACCTCCGGTCTCTGGCTCTCACGGCCTGGATGTTGAGGGCGTAGAGTTCGCCTCCTTGGGTCTCTCTGAGGGTGTCTCCCGAGTCTTGCTTGCTTCTAGGAAAGATTCCACTAAAAGGTGTTACTCTTTTAAATGGAAGAGGATTGCCGTCTGGTGTGACAGCAAGGCCCTAGATCCTTTTTCTTGTTCTACACAGACCTTGCTTGAATACCTTCTACACCTGTCAGAGTCTGGTCTCAAGACTAACTCAGTAAGGGTTCACCTCAGGGGCGTAGCTACGGGCCACCCAGGCCCACCCAATTTTAACCCAGGCCCGCCCAGCGCCAGCTCCCATTGCCAGCCACTGCTGCTTTTCCTGATGCCTTGGGGGCAGTGACGTAAGAGACGGGCGGAGCCTGCAGAGCCAGCAGCCAATGCTTCGAGGCTGCCTGCGGTGCCGCGTTTTTTTAAAAACATTTTTTCTCGTCGAGTCTTAGCGTTGGCGCTCAGCTCAGTCAGCTGAGCGCTTCTTCTTTTTGTAGCGCCCTGCTTATCAGGAAAAGCAGCAGTGGCCGGCAATGGGAGCTGGGGCTGGTGGGCCTGAATCGGGAGAGGGAAAATGGATGGCAGGATGGGGAGAAAGAGGGAAAATGGAAGGATGAGGAGAGAAAGAGGGAAACAGATGGGAAGATGGCAGAGAAAGAGGGAAAATGGAAAGATGGGGAGAGAAAGAGGGAAAACAGATGGGAGGATGGCAGAGAAAGAGGGAAAACGGAAGGATGGGGAGAGAGAGAGGGAAAACAGATGGAAGGATGCAGAGAAAGAGGGAAAATGGAAGGATGGGGAGAGAAAGAGGGAAAACAGATGGGAGGATGGCAGAGAAAGAGGGAAAAACGGAAGGATGGGGAGAGAAAGAGGGAAAACAGATGGGAGGATGGCAGAGAAAGAGGGAAAATGGAAGGATGGGGAGAGAAAGAGGGAAACAGATGGGAGGATGGCAGAGAAAGAGGGAAAATGGAAGGATGCGGAGAGAAAGAGGGAAAACAGATGGGAGGATGGCAGAGAAAGAGGGGAGATGGATGAAAGGATGCAGAGAAAAAGGGGAGAGACTGGAAGGATGTGGAGAGAGAAGGGACACTGAACAGAAAAGGGTAGAGAGATAGACACTGGTTAGAAGGAGGGAGAGAGGGTAGATGGGTGGAAGGATGGAGAGAGAAAGAGGGAAGACGCTGGATGGAAGGGTAGGGAGAAAGAGGTGACACGATGGAAGGATGCAGAAAGAAAGAGGGGAGACTATTGGAAGGATGGGGAGACAGAGGGGAGAGACTGGAAGGATGGGGAGAGAAAGAGGAGAGCTGCTGCATGGAAAGGGGGAGTAGTGAAAGATTGGAGAATAAGAGGAAGGGGCATGGGGAGAACAAGGGTGAGAAAAAGATGAAAGGCCATAAGTAGATGAAGGAAATTAAAGAATGGATAGTAAGTATGAATTAAATTTGGACACAGAGAGAGGCAGAAAAATATTGAAGAAAGCAAAGAAAAAGGAGAGAAAAATGACAAATGGCCAGGAAACCCTGGCAGAAGAGTTAAGCGAAAACGAAGGAAAGCAGAATCTAGAGACTGGGAGCAACACAATGAGAAAAAGTAAATGGCCATACAACAAAGGTAAAGAAAATAATTTTATTTTTAATTTAGGATAAAGTAATATGGTGTTAATAAAGTTTCAGAGACCAATACTTCCTTCCTTAGGTCAGGAGAGGATTCCGTAACAGCATTATACTGACCTGAGGCAGGAGGTTTTGGCCTCTGAAAGCTCATTGAAAAGGGTGTTAGGTTATTAAATAAATTGTCTGAAATTGGACGCACTGAAAAGCAGAACTTTACCCTGTGTGACAAATGCATCTGAGTGTGAATAAATTTTGCTGGGGGGGGGGGGAATTTTATGCCCACCCACTTTGGGTTCAGGCCCACCCAAAATTGGCAGTCTGGCTATGCCACTGGTTCACCTTAGTGCAATTTGTGCTTATCGTCGTGTGGAGGGTAAGCCTATCTCTGGACAGCCTTTAGTTGTTCACTTCATGAGAGGTTTGCTTTTGTCAAAGCCCCCTGTCAAACCTCCTACAGTGTCATGGGATCTCAACGTCGTTCTTTCCCAACTGATGAAAGCTCCTTTCGAGCCACTGGATTCCTGCCATCTGAAGTATTTGACGTGGAAGGTCATTTTCTTGGTGGCTGTTACTTCAGCTCGTAGAATCAGTGAGCTCCAAGCCCTAGTAGCTCATGCTCCTTATACTAAATTTCATCATGACAGAGTAGTCCTCCGCACTCACCCTAAGTTCTTGCCAAAGGTGGTGTTGGAGTTCCATCTGAACCAGTCAATTGTCTTGCCAACATTTTTTCCCCATCCTCAAACAAGTCCTGGCGAAAGCAAGCTGCACACTTTGGACTGCAAAAGAGCATTGGCCTTTTACGTGGAGCGGACAAGCCCCCACAGACAGTCCGCCCAGTTTTTTTTTCTTTTAATCCCAACAAGAGGGGAGTTGCTGTAGGGAAACGTACCATATCTAATTGGCTAGCAGATTGCATTTCCTTCACTTACGCCCAAGCTGGGCTGACTTTAGAGGGCCATGTCACAGCTCATAATGTTAGAGCCATGGCTGCGTCAGTGGCTCATCTGAAGTCAGCCACTATTGAAGAGATTTGCAAGGCTGCGACGTGGTCATCAGTCCACACATTCACATCTCACTACTGCCTTCAGCAGGATAGCCGACGCGACAGTCGGTTTGGGCAGTCGGTGCTGCAGAATCTGTTTGGGGTTTAGAATCCAACTCCAGCCCCCCTAGACCCATTTTTATTCTGTTCCAGGCTGCACTCTCAGTTAGCTGTTTCTTGTTTCAGGTCAATTTATGTTATGTCCTCACCGTTGCGAGGCCCAAGTGACCATTCTTTATTGTTTTGAGTGAGCCTGGGGGCTAGGGATACCCCACATGTGAGAATATCAGCCTGCCTGTCCTCGGAGAAAGCAAAGTTTCTTACCTGAAGCAGGTATTCTCCGAGGACAGCAGGCTGGATATTCTCACAAACCCTCCCACCTCCCCTTTTGGAGTTGTTTTCTTTCATCTTTTGGATTCAACTGAGGAGCGTGTTTGCGCGGCGGGCGGGAATTCATGCACGCGCATGCACGGTGCGGTCGTCTTGCGTGACGGAACGCTCTAGAAGAGTTTTAAGGCGATTTTTGCTGAAAATCCTCCGGGGCCGACGTGACGTCACCCACATGTGAGAATATCCAGCCTGCTGTCCTCGGAGAATACCTGCTTCAGGTATGAAACTTCACTTCATTTATTTTTGCCATTTTCAGGGCACAGACCATAGAAGTGTTGCCATCTAATCACCACTAAGCTTGTTTGGTTCCATGCCTTTTATATAGGATTCCTTTGTGTTTATCCCATCCACTTTTGAATTCTGTTACCATTTTCTTCTCCACCACCTCTCACGGGAGGGCATTCCATGTATCTACCACCCTCTCCATGAAAAAGTACTTCCTGACGTTGTTCCTGAGTCCCGTCCATTCCCCCCCCTCCCCTCCCCCCCAAACCTCAGTTCATGTCTTCTAGTTCTGCCACCTTCCCGTCTCTGGAAAAGGTTTGTTTGTAGATTAATGCCTTTCAAATATTTGTATCGTATCACCCCTGTCTCTCCTTCCCTCCAGAGTGTACATGTTCAGGTCTTCAAATCTCTTCTCATACGTCTTGTGACACAAACCCCATACCATTTTGTCACTTTTCTCTGAACCATTTTGTCTTTTTACGTCCTTTGCAAGATACAGACTCCAAAACTGAACACAATACTCTTAAGTGGGACCTCACCAATAATTTGTACAGGGGCATCAACACCTCCTTTTTTCTGCTGGTTATACCCCTCTCTACACAGCCTAGCATCCTTCTAGCCATGGTGACAGTCTTGTCGCATTGTTTCGCAGATCCTCAGACACCATCAACCCAATGTCCCTCTCCTGAGCTATGCTTATCAGTCTCTCTCCTATCTGATACATCTTTTTTGGATTTCTGCACTCTGCACTTCTTGGCATTACATTTTAACTACTAAATACTAATTAGGAGGTGTCAAATACTCTGGGTTTAAGAAAGTGTCTATATTATCATATGTTTCTAAACCCACTCCTTAAACAAATAAATGAAATTTTAAAACTATTTTTATTTTAATTTATTTTATAGTGCTCAGTATTTCAGTGACGCTTTGCCTTTCACTGGAGGTACAAAACCTTCAGAGACAAACTAGACACTCATCAATTACACATCACAGCACCGCCCTCCCTGCCTACCATATTGTTTGAATATTTTACCTAAATAACAGATGTAACATAACAGTCCACTTTTCAATCCATTTATCTTATGTTGATTAGCAGACAGATGGGTGCTTGCATAGATGGAGATTTATTTTCAAACTGAGCGTTTTCTCAGTATCGGCATCAGCAAGTTCATAGTGAATAAGTCAAACTTCATATTATCCCTTTATTTAAATTGTATTTGTGGAAAAAATAGGTACCACAGGAGTCAGAGGGAAAGAGTCTGACCATCTTGTTTCTTTTGACTGATCTTACTGAGATTTTGGAAGATTCCCAAGATTTTAATTGCTACTATAGTTACCTTCTTAGTCTGCTTTGGTACACAACAAGATGAATTACGTGTGTTTTAAAGTATTTTCAGAATAAAAACGCTCTGCTTTGTGCACCTATTCCCAGATATGGCTTATGCCAAACAAATTCTTAGAAAGGTCGTCTTTTAACTGTAGGCAAGAGTCATGGCAGCTGGTGGGTCATTTTTTTTTCTTTTAATATCCTATAAATGTTTAGGGGTCCACCAATCTTACTTATCTTTATTTGTTGGAGCATTCTTGGTGAATTATTGCTACCTTTTCAAAATTGTGGAAGTCCAATTGGGTATTGTAGGGTTAGATTGATAAGGTACTATTTTGAGGTGTAACCCCCTTGATTTCTGTACGAAATTGCTTTAATTGGGTTGCAGTTGCTTCATTTCCTTTAATATGAGTTTGTAACAGTCATAGCCTTGTATTTTTCTTTTGTTTTCTTTGACTTTGTCTTTTGGGTTATTCTTGTACTTTATTGTACATTGTAATCTATTCTAAATAAGAATATAATAAAATGAAAATCAGTACAAAAATGGGTTCTTAACAATTGTACTTATTTTGCTTGCCAAGTGAATTTTCTAAAAGTATATTTTCTTATAATGCAGTGGCGTTCCTAGGGGGCTGCCACCAGGGGTGGATCGCCACCCCGGAACAGCATGACACCCCCCCCCCCCCCCGACGAAATAACCCCCCCCCCCCCCGGGTGCACGCCGCTGGGGGGGGGGGGTGCCGCGCGCCTGCCGGCTCTTCGTTTTCATGCTCCCTCTGCCCCAGAACAGGAAGTAACCTGTTCCGGGGCAAAGGGAGCATGAAAACGAAAAGCCGACAAGCGCGCGGCACCCCCCCCAGCGGCGTGCACCCGGGGCGGACCGCCGCCCCCCGCCCCTTGGTACGCCACTGTTATAATGCTACTAAATATGGTAAGTATAGTAGTTTAGTATGTGCAATCATTTGATTTACAATGGCATACTTTTACATATTTGTAGAGTTCTAGATTCCTCACTAGGAAGATCATTTTAAAACTTCTTATATAGAGAGATTAGTGGCTGGTATGGATGGGAAAACTGGATAGGCCATATGGCCTTTATCTGCCCTTATTTTCTGTTTCTGTATGTATTACTGAATGCTCTAAATAGTTTTATTTCTTGCTGCAGATGTTGCTGATTGAGAAGGCAGAAGCACTTCAGGGAGAAGTAGAGGACCTGTTAAAGCTGCCTGCAGATCTGCCTGGGTTTAATGTCCCTTCTATAGATAACCATAAAGCTGCTCAATAATCTGTTTATATATATATATATGTATGTATGTATATATACATCTACCCTAAAACTTTTTTATTGTACATATATTTAAGCACTTGGGGCTATAAAGCATTATAAGTGGCCGTGTAAGCAAGGATATTTTTTGATCTGTGTATTATATATATGCTGTTCTACTCACATCACCTTATGGCTTCAAACCCTCATGTGGCAGGATGTAAATATGCTCTGTTGAGCTAGTCACATTATATAAACAGTTTTCTCCAAAATGTTTAGTATGCATGGCCCAAAGAAGCAGTGAGATGTCCCAGCACAACTTCTCCACATCCCATCCCAAACCATGGAATTAACAGCAGTGTATTTTCTATATTATCTTTGGATGTTGCCAAACAATTGTCTAATTGTGGATATGATTTCTTAAGAATTATGGATCAATCCCAAAACTTGACTACTAATAGGTGATGAAAGCATCATGAAACTCTTTTGGTAAATTTTGATAACTACAATAAATAAACTCTTTTACAAAGTGATTTTATGTTGCTTTCTTTGAGAAGCATGTCCACTTGAAACTGTGATCTTTTTAAACATATAGCTAAGGCCTGTAAATTGCTGTAGTTCCTCAGCAACTGTTGTGTACTTTGCTTGTTGCTGCAAAACTGCTTTTTCCAGTTGAACTGCAGCAGTCTGTTAACCATCAGAAATAGATTTGTTCCACCCCCATCCTCATTTTTTCATTATATTTTATTTATGTACTTAAACATACGGGAAAAGCTCAAGACAAGATCACAGAAAAACAAGAAACAAAATTAAAGTTGTAGACCACATTATGGGGATCACTGTCTAGCCTTGCAGACAAGGGGGGGGGAAGAAAAGCAAATACTAATGAACAGAATCCTTCTACTAATTGTCTAAAAATACCCAACTATAGTAACATATTAAGCAACGTTTGCCTGGAGAACAGGTTTCTCCAAAAGTAAATTATGCAAATAGGCAGAATCCAGGTAGACATACGTATTATTTCCATATGTGACCAGGCATTTACAGGGAAACCTAAGAAAATAATGTAGCTCCCACAGCTAAAGTTTTAAACTTAAGGTGCAGGAACTGCTTAATCCTGACTTTGTCTGGCCACATCTGGAAAAATAGTTACCAGTTGACACCAAAAAAGGGCTTATTTCTTGGAAAAATATAGTTTCTAAACAGATTATTCCACCCTGACTGACATGGACAAAAAGGACAAATTTCCAGAAAGGGATACCAGAAGGAAAGGAAGCTGGAAAATTAGACATTGTAAAGTTATCCTTTATGAGGGTAACCTACTAAAATGTTTACATACCAAACCTGGCTTTTACAAAATTGCAAGCTGTATACAAACATAAAACAATAGGCTCATTCAAAGATTGTGCCTACTTGACCTATGTGTAGGTGTGCCTGGTAGTATATTTTGGGTGGAGCTGGATCAAATTTTGATGTGTACATGCACACATTTATACTTTTAGAGTAGGTGTAGATTTGTGTGAGAGCATTTGTACACTACTGGTGGTCATTGTAAGAGACTTTTATAAAGCCATATAGGTACGCATACTGCCTTAATAAATTAGGTACTTCTTCTAATTTTTAAGTGCCACATTATAAAATTACTCTCTACATGATTATATGGTCATGTGGCTAAACTTGATCAATTAATCTGACTCTTTTTTTTAAACCAAGCCTCTCAAATATTTCACTGCCCCTTATTTACTTGTGGTTTACTGGCATCCAGAAGTCCTACTGGCATAACTTTGCCCACAGGAACCCTACTTTAGATCAAATCAAAATCGGGATCAATCGGACAAAGAAAAAATATAACTATTGAAAGATTCTGCCAAGTGCTATAGAAATGATTTATAGTAGTAGTAAGTCCCTAAAATTAGGAACCTGACTCAGGTCTCTCCAGAAATCACAAAGAGATGGTTGTCTTAGAATGGCTGCTTTCCTTTATTAATGCTAATAAGAACTTGTCAGTTATAGCAAATAACTACAGAAGGAAAGGCAAGAGAGCCAAAACACAGAATGTGTGATTTCTGTGATCTTCCCTTTGTGTTCAGTTCTATAATGTTGCAACTTGCTGCATATGTATTCTCATTTCCATACATGGTAATTAACAGATTAGCAGCTCTTACTTTCTATGGTATCATTATATGATGTGAGCCACTAGGTAACCACCTATACTGTGAATTCTGTGTACAACTAATTCACAGTCTCCATGGCCTGACAGCTTAACAGCCTCTACTATAAGCTCTCAGCTACAGCCTTCCAGCCTGCCTAATGTGGGTCGTAAGGCAGCCCGCTGTAAGCTCTTCACTGCTTGTAGTCTATACTGCCCCTCCAAGGCTATTTCAGTTCTTTTGGTTTCCCAAAGATATGTACCGATAACACTCAGACATTTAGTATAGGTAATAAAACGACTTAGCTTTATTCACATACTGGAGATCGATGTATCTCTGCTTACAAGATTGGGGTGAGCACAGTTGTCAAGAATCAGGAATAAAAAAAAGACTCCAAACTCCTACCTGTCTGTCTTTAGAGCTCTGCAGAAGTTGGGTGACTCTGCATAAAAAGTCAGTAGGCCCAAAAAGAGATATTAAAAGGCATTATTTGGGAAATCAGGAAGACATGGGAAAGGAGCTAGAAGAAGGAAGCTTGAAAAAAAAGGAGCTAAGAAAACGAGATGGAAACAAGAAAGTCAGCTAGTAAAAAGAGAGCTCAAAACAGGAAAAAGCACAAAAGGATATACCTTTAGCTCTGTCTGCGTAAATTGGCAATCAGCCAATAGGGAAGTTCCAGCTCTAAGGAAAAGAGGAAAATACCTGCATTCTGGCATGTAAGCAAAGGGGTCCTCTTCCTGACCCAGGTAGGGGAGGGAGACTGGAGACCTGCCTTCCTGCACATAGGACTTTAGACAATGGAGCCTCTTTCTCCTTATCAGGAAGGAATGTAAGGAATCTGTGTTTCACTCTGTCTTAACTCAGAATGCTATTCAGCGTTTTTTACAAACAGTATGCAGTTTAAAATGAAATAAATACACAGGAATACAATGTCATGCCTAGACAACTTACTAAACTAGGATACTGTACTAATAACATGGTACAACATTGCTAGTGTACAGATATATAGTAACATAGTAGATGACGGCAGAAAAAGACCTGCACGGTCCATTCAGTCTGCCCAACAAGATAAACTCATATGTGCTACTTTTTGTGTATACCTGACCTTGATTTGTATCTGCCATATTCAGGGCACAGACCACAGAAGTCTGCCCAGCACTAGCCCCGCCTCCCACCACCGGCTCTGCCACCCAATCTCGGCTAAGCTTCTGAGGATCCATTCCTTCTGAACAGGATTCCTTTATGTTTATCCCACGCATGTTTGAATTCCATTACCGTTTTCATCTCCATCACCTCCCACGGGAGGGCATTCCAAGCATCCACCACTCTCTCCGTGAAAAAATACTTCCTGACATTTTTCTTGAGTCTGCCCCCCCTTCAATCTCATTTCATGTCCTCTAGTTCTACCGCCTTCCCATCTTCAGAAAAGGTTTGTTTGCAGATTAATACCTTTCAAATATTTGAACGTCTGTATATATGTTTCTCCGAGGACAAGCAGGCTGCTTGTTCTCACGACTGGGTGACGTCCGCGGCAGCCCCCACCAACCGGAAAAAAGCTTCGCGGGCGGTCCGCACGCAGGGCACGGCCACCGCGCATGCGCGGCCGTCTTCCCGCTCGTGCGTGACCGTTCCCGCCAGTCTTTTCCTTTCCGCGCCTGAGGAGAGTCGTGCCGTCGCCGCTCTCCTTTTCGCAGCCCCGGAAAGACCGTCGCGTTTACGCGATTTCGTTTATTTTGTTTCGTCTAAGTGTTGCCGCGCGCTCCTCTAGTTTAAAAAAAAAAAAAAAGAGAGCACGCGCTCCTTTTCCCTCGTTTTCTAACGAGGGCGTTGCGTTGCGGCCTTGTGGCCGCCCGATCGATTTGTTTTTCGAGGTGTGATTTCCGCCACCATCGACGACTTTAACTTCGCCGACGCGATTTTTCCGTCGATGTCCTCGAAGGTCCCGAGTGGATTTAAGAAGTGTGGTCGGTGCGGCCGGCCGATCTCGCAGACCGACACCCACGCTTGGTGCCTCCAGTGCCTCGGGCCGGAGCACAATATCAAGTCGTGTTCTCTGTGTCTCGGTCTCCGGAAACGGACTCAGGTTGCGAGGCAAGTTCTGCGGGACCGTCTTTTTGGAACTTGCGCCGGCCCCTCGACGTCGACTTCGACGGCATCGGTATCGACGCCCGGTCCTTCGGTACCGGTATCGATGCCCGAAAAATCGGCACCGATGGCATCGACCCCAGGAGAACAGGTCCCGTCGGCCCGCCGGTCCTTCGGTGAGGGTAGAGGTGAGAGACCGCGTGGGCAGTCGGCCCCGGTCACTCCTTCGGCCCGTGGCCCTCGGGACCGAACCCTCTCTGACCCGGTTCCTCGGAACCGAGGGGGATCGACCTCCTCCTCCTCCATACCACCTGGCGCCGGTGACGGGCACCGTAAGAAGACAAAGAAGCACCGTCACCGGTCGCCCTCGACGCATCCGGCTCTCGGTACCGGAGAGGAGTCGACGCCGAAGCGTCCGCGTCGAGAGGAGAGGTCCCCCTCGGTGGTGGAGGTACCGCCACGTCAGGGTCCCAGCACTTCGGTGCAGTCTCCTGGACCCGAGCAGCTTCCGGCACCGATGCCTCTACCGGCCCCCACGCCTTTCCCGACAGCGGGCCTGGACGAGTGCCTCCGAGCCATCCTTCCAGGGATCCTGGAAGGGCTGATGCGCCAGGCTGTGCCGGCGCCGGGGGTGCTTGCGCCCTCGGCGCCGATGACTGTGGCGCCGGCGAGCTCTAGCCCGGTGCCGAGGCCGTCGACACCGTCGACGCTTGCGGCGCCGGTCTCGACCGCCACGCAGGTGAAGTCGACGTCGATGGAGGGAGCTTCGTCCCCGCCGGCGCGGGAGTCCACCGCTCGACGACACCGAGGCCCCGGTGCCTCGACGTCGAGCCGGGCCCGGTTCAGGACTCAGCTACATGAGCTTATGTCCGATACCGAGGAAGAGGCCTCGTGGGGGGAAGAGGAGGACCCCAGATATTTCTCCTCCGAGGAGTCTGCGGGTCTTCCCTCGGACCCCACGCCTTCACCAGAGAGGAAGCTCTCCCCTCCTGAGAGTCTCTCTTTTGCCTCCTTTGTGCGGGATATGTCTATTTGCATTCCCTTTCCCGTGGTCTCCGTGGATGAGCCGAGGGCTGAGATGCTCGAGGTCCTCGACTATCCATCACCACCTAGAGAGTCCACCACGGTGCCGCTGCACAATGTCCTCAAGGAGACACTGCTTCGGAACTAGATGCGACCATTATCTAATCCCACCATTCCCAAGAAAGCAGAGTCCCAGTACAGGATCCACTCAGACCCAGAGTTGATGCGGCCACAATTGCCCCATGACTCGGCGGTCGTGGATTCTGCTCTCAAGAGGGCACGGAGTTCGAGGGATACCGCCTCGGCGCCCCCGGGGCGGGAGTCTCGCACACTGGACTCGTTTGGGAGGAAGGCCTACCAATCCTCCATGCTCGTGACCCGCATCCAGTCATACCAGCTCTATACGAGCATCCACATGCGGAACAATGTGAAGCAGCTGGCGGACCTGGTCGATAAGCTCCCGCCAGAGCAGTCCAGGCCTTATCAGGAGGTGGTCAGGCAGCTGAAGGCGTGCAGAAAGTTCCTGTCCAGGGGTATCTATGACACCTGTGACGTGGCGTCTCGTGCTGCGGCCCAAGGTATAGTGATGCGCAGGCTCTCATGGCTGCGTGCCTCTGACCTGGACAACCGCACCCAGCAGAGATTGGCCGATGTCCCTTGCCGGGGGGATAACATTTTTGGTGAGAAGGTCGAGCAGCTGGTGGACCAACTGCATCAGCGGGAAACCGCCCTCGACAAGCTCTCCCACCGGGCGCCTTCAGCATCCACCTCAGCTGGTGGACGTTTTTCCCGGGCCCGGCAGGCTGTGCCCTACTCCTTTGCAAGGCGTAGGTACACCCAGCCGGCCCGAAGGCCTCATCAGGCACAGGGACAGCCCCAGCGCGCTCGTTCTCGTCAACAGCGTGCGCCTAAGCAGCCCCCTGCGCCTCCACAGCAAAAGCCGGGGACGGGCTTTTGACTGGATCCACGGGAACATAGCTGACCTCAAAGTGTCCATACCGGACGATCTGCCAGTCGGAGGGAGGTTAAAATTTTTTCACCAAAGGTGGCCTCTCATAACCTCCGACCAGTGGGTTCTCCAAATAGTGCGGTGCGGATACGCCCTGAATTTGGCCTCCCTGCCACCAAATTGTCCTCCGGGAGCTCAATCCTTCAGCTCCCATCACAAGCAGGTACTTGCAGAGGAACTCTCCGCCCTTCTCAGCGCCAATGCGGTCGAGCCCGTACCACCCGGGCAGGAAGGGCAGGGATTCTATTCCAGGTACTTCCTTGTGGAAAAGAAAACAGGGGGGATGCATCCCATCCTAGACCTGAGAGGCCTGAACAAATTCCTGGTCAAAGAAAAGTTCAGGATGCTTTCCTTGGGCACCCTTCTGCCAATGATTCAGAAAAACGATTGGCTATGTTCCCTGGATTTGAAGGATGCATACACTCACATCCCGATACTGCCAGCTCACAGACAGTATCTCAGATTCCGCCTGGGCGCACGGCACTTTCAGTATTGTGTGCTGCCCTTTGGGCTCGCCTCTGCCCCACGAGTGTTTACAAAGTGCCTCGTGGTGGTAGCGGCATACCTACGCAAGCTGGGAGTGCACGTGTTCCCATATCTCGACGATTGGCTGGTCAAGAACACCTCGGAGGCAGGAGCCCTCCGGTCCATGCAGTGCACTACTCAACTCCTGGAGCTGCTGGGGTTTGTGATAAATTACCCAAAGTCCCATCTCCAGCCAACTCAGTCTCTGGAATTCATAGGAGCTCTGCTGAATACCCAGACGGCTCAGGCCTTCCTTCCCGAAGCGAGGGCCAACAATCTCCTGTCCCTGGCTTCGCAGACCAGAGCGTCTCAGCAGGTCACAGCTCGGCAGATGTTGAGACTTCTGGGTCATATGGCCTCCACAGTCCATGTGACTCCCATGGCTCGTCTTCACATGAGATCTGCTCAATGGACCCTAGCTTCCCAGTGGTTTCAGGCCACCGGGAATCTAGAAGATGTCATCCGCCTCTCCACCAGTTGCCGCACTTCACTGCTCTGGTGGACCATCCGGACCAATTTGACCCTGGGACGTCCATTCTAAATTCCGCAGCCCACGAAAGTGCTGACGACGGATGCATCTCGCCTGGGGTGGGGAGCTCATGTCGATGGACTTCACACCCAGGGTCTGTGGTCCCTCCAGGAAAAGGATCTGCAGATCAACCTCCTGGAGCTCCGAGCAATCTGGAACGCACTGAAGGCTTTCAGAGATCGGCTGTCCTGCCAAATTATCCAAATTCGGACAGACAATCAGGTTGCAATATATTACACCAACAAGCAGGGGGGCACCGGATCTCGCCCCTTGTGTCAGGAAGCCATGGGCATGTGGTGCTGGGCTTGCCAGTTCGGCATGCTCCTCCAAGCCACGTACCTGGCAGGTGTAAACAACAGTCTGGCCGACAGACTGAGCAGAGTCATGCAACCGCACGAGTGGTCGCTCCATTCCAGAGTGGTACGCAAGATCTTCCGAGAGTGGGGCACCCCCTCGGTGGACCTTTTCGCCTCTCAGACCAACCACAAGCTGCCTCTGTTCTGTTCCAGACTACAGGCACACGGCAGGCTAGCGTCGGACGCCTTTCTCCTCCATTGGGGGACCGGCCTCCTGTATGCTTATCCTCTTATACCTTTGGTGGGGAAGACCTTACTGAAGCTCAAACAAGACCACGGCACCATGATTCTGATAGCGCCCTTTTGGCCCCGTCAGATCTGGTTCCCTCTTCTTCTGGAGTTGTCCTCCGAAGAACCGTGGAGATTGGAGTGTTTTCCGACTCTCATCTCACAGAACGACGGAGCGTTGCTGCACCCCAACCTTCAGTCCCTGGCTCTCACGGCCTGGATGTTGAGGGCGTAGACTTCACTGCGTTGGGTCTGTCTGAGGGTGTCTCCCGTGTCTTGCTTGCCTCTAGGAAGGATTCCACTAAAAAGAGTTACTTTTTCAAGTGGAGGAGGTTTGTCGTTTGGTGTGAGAGCAAGGCCCTAGAACCTCGTTCTTGCCCTGCACAGAACCTGCTTGAATACCTTCTGCACTTATCAGAGTCTGGCCTCAAGACCAACTCAGTAAGGAATCACCTTAGTGCGATTAGTGCTTACCATTATCGTGTGGAAGGTAAAGCCATCTCTGGAGAGCCTTTAGTCGTTCGATTCATGAGAGGCTTGCTTTTGTCAAAGCCCCCTATCAAGCCTCCTACAGTGTCATGGGATCTCAACGTCGTCCTCACCCAGCTGATGAAACCTCCTTTTGAGCCACTGAATACCTGCCATCTGAAGTACTTGACCTGGAAGGTCATTTTCTTGGTGGCAGTTACTTCAGCTCGTAGGGTCAGTGAGCTTCAAGCCCTAGTAGCTCATGCCCCATATACCAAATTTCATCACAACAGAGTAGTGCTCCGCACCCACCCAAAGTTCCTGCCGAAGGTGGTGTCGGAGTTCCATCTTAACCAGTCAATTGTCTTGCCAACATTCTTTCCCAGGCCGCATACCCGCCCTGCTGAACGTCAGTTGCACACATTGGACTGCAAGAGAGCATTGGCCTTCTACTTGGAGCGGACACAGCCCCACAGACAGTCCGCCCAATTGTTTGTTTCTTTCGACCCTAACAGGCTAGGGGTCGCTGTCGGGAAACGCACCATCTCCAATTGGCTAGCAGATTGCATTTCCTTCACTTACGCCCAGGCTGGGCTGGCTCTTGAGGGTCATGTCACGGCTCATAGTGTTAGAGCCATGGCAGCGTCAGTGGCCCACTTGAAGTCAGCCACTATTGAAGAGATTTGCAAGGCTGCGACGTGGTCATCTGTCCACACATTCACATCACATTACTGCCTCCAGCAGGATACCCGACGCGACAGTCGGTTCGGGCAGTCGGTGCTGCAGAATCTGTTTGGGGTGTAAATTCCAACTCCACCCTCCAGGACCCGAATTTATTCTGGTCAGGCTGCACTCTCAGTTAGTTGTTCTTCGTAGTCAATTCCTGTTATACCCTCGCCGTTGCGAGGTTCAATTGACCTAGGTTCTTGTTTTGAGTGAGCCTGAGAGCTAGGGATACCCCAGTCGTGAGAACAAGCAGCCTGCTTGTCCTCGGAGAAAGTGAATGATACATACCTGTAGCAGGTATTCTCCGAGGACAGCAGGCTGATTGTTCTCACCTACCCTCCCTCCTCCCCTTTGGAGTTGCGTTTTCATGGTGTTTCTTGCTTGTCATTCAACTGGCGGGAACGGTTACGCACGAGCGGGAAGACGGCCGCGCATGCGCGGTGGGCGTGCCCTGCGTGCGGACCGCCCGCGAAGCTTTTTTCCGGTTGGTGGGGGCTGCCGCGGACGTCACCCAGTCGTGAGAACAATCAGCCTGCTGTCCTCGGAGAACACCTGCTACAGGTATGTATCATTCACTATATGCAAGCTAAAAACAGGTAATTTGGTGTTACTTAGGTGATTACCTAACTTCCACAGAGTTTGCTGCAGTTCCCATCACTACATTAATCTAATATTGATTAGTAAAGGAAAAATTCAACTGTGGGGAAAACCAGGGTTCAAATCCTGCTGACACTCCTGGTGACCGTGAACAAGTCACTTTACATCCGTTGCTTCAGGTACAAATTTATTGTAAGCTCACTGGAACCAGGGAAGTGCCTTCTGTATCTGAATGAAACTCACCTTGAGCTTTCAATGAAAGGACGTGAGCTAAATCTAAGAATGAAATAATCATAATTTTTTGATATATGATGTCATCTAACAAATTTAAATCCTATATAGCTGTCAGACTTGCTTTCTTGGTATAATCCCACTATAATGGGATTATACCAATAAAGCTACTAGGGCAGTCCTTGAATCATCTTGAATATCAGGCCCACTGAGTTGTGAATAATGACATATTTCTTTTAACAGGAGCTGGTTAAGGTAGACATAGGAATGAAGACAGTGTAAAAACATTCCTGGTCATAACATCATGCTCATTATGTGGTTTATTGCTTTTACAGTTTATAATTTAGAAGTTCTTAATTTGTGCTTTGAAAACTTGCATTTCTAGATGACCCCACTATAATTAATGTAAGACTTCACACGAACATTCTGTCAATCATATAGGAAAAGACTTCAGATGCTCAGCCTAATAGACATTTTTCTTCAATACTGAGACACTCCCTCAGTCAGAAAAACCTCCCAACTTCATCTCTCAATTATTTGTTTTCTAATTATTGTTAATACTGCTATTTTTTTCTTCTTCAAATTTTGGTTTCTCCCACTACTATGAATTAGATACAGCTCCACTTTTTACAATTCACTTAGGCAGTGCATGAAACCAATTTGGCAACATAACTTCTGCTCAACAAAGTGCCTCCGTTTCACACACAGCTTCCTCAGGAGCTGTCAACCAACCACTGCCATTCTTTTCATGTTGTTTACTCCCTCTGGGGTGTCCATTCTGTAAATCATTGTGTCATCTGCAAAAAGGCAAATGTTTCCTCTTAACCCTTTGGCAATGCCGCTCACAAATGGAAATAGAAGCATTTACCATATGTAGATTGCATATAATCTGTATTTCCTAATTTGGAAAAGGAATACACAGATATGCAAACAAATTTCACTGATGGGTTTTCCACCAGTTCAGAGAGACAGATTTTAAAAAAGTATTTTTTTTAGACAAGGATTTTATACATGGGATTAAGAGGGGAATTCTATATATGGCGCCAAACATTAGGCAATAATTCAGTGACAAATATTTTTGTGCAAAAAGAAAAAGCATTCTAACAGATTCAAGGTGCCGAAAGGTCAAAAATGGCAGATCCACTCGAAAATACAAGTGCCCATTTATAAAATAATTCCTAAGTGTTTCTGTGCAGATCTGCAAAGAGGGCATTGCCATGAGAGGGGCAAGGGCAGTCCAGTGGAGTTCCCTTAAAATACACGCAGTCTTATAGAATTTGGGAGATCTGTGCCAACTTGTGTGCCAGGATTTATACCTGAGTTTCAGTTGGTCTAACTCCAGTTGAGCACAAATCTTGGCACTATGCGCTATTCTATTCTATAAAGGATGTCAATCCAAGAATGCCCGTTATATAATACCATTCAGCACTGGTTTGTTTTTGTTGAATATTGAGCACTGTTTATAAAATTTTTCTCTTAGAGTAAATTCTCTGAATTTGGCGGAGCCATTTGTAAAATAAGGGGGGAGGGGGACAGCACAACCCAGCTTGGCTGTGTCAATTCCAATTTCAATGACCTATTTTAAATGGGCCTTCAGGTCTCACTACCCATTGCTGACAAAGCTGATGTGGCTCACCTTGCTAATGCACACGCCTACCATCTTTTCCATTAAGAAATAATTCCTTAGATTACTCCCAAGTCTTACCGCCTTTCACAGAGCTGCCAAGGGGCCTGATTTTTGAAAGGGAGATTTTAGTACACACCTCAGTCACACTCACTCTGCCTCATGTCATCTTTTTCTTTTGATGTAGGCATAGGAAAAAAAAAAAAGATTTTAAATGCTCCCAGTTTTCAACCCAATTCATGTTTAATGTGGGATATAAATAAGTAAATAAATAGAAACTCTGAATGTTGGAACATCTGATTCTCATAACATAATGTCTGTTTTAGAGGCCATTTACCTTGAGAAAAAAAAGTCTCTGCACAAATATAACAGTGCTAGGGTGTGCCTATAACCAGCCCCTCCAAATGACACTCTGATTACACTTTCTAACAAATTACTACTGTACCTATGAAAAGTTATACCCTTATTATACTTCTATATCTATCTATCTATCTCTATATAGATAGATAGATAGGTAGGTAGATAGATAGATATCTCTATATATCTTATATATAGATATATAAATTTAAATTGTTTAAAGTGGCAAATAGCTTGCTGACGCCACGCTTGACAAATTCGGGGTAATGACATTTTATAAAATATTTCTCTGTTTATGTACAAGTCGAGAAAGGACTCGATTCTATTTCATCTGTTTTGAAACCTTAGCATAATTATTAATTACTACATTTACCTCACCTTTGCACTTTTTCCGCCGTCATTCTACTCTGTTTCTATATTGATTAATTCAGTCAACTGACTGAACACCGCTGCTTTTCCCGCCTTCCAACCTCGAGACCGCCCCTTCCGCCCACCCTCGCCTCATGCGTCTTCTGTTTCCCATGCGCCTGCCCTGCCGCGCTGACTCCGCTCCTTTCACAACAGCGAAGCGGTAGCTGCTGGGGATGGTAAATGGATAGGCAGCCTCTTTCTCCATACCCCTCCCATTCTCTCCCCTCTTACCCAGCATTCTTTGTCCTCCTGGGCTGGCCACTACTGTTTCTCCTGATGAATAGCAGCAACGCGGGAAAAAACAAATAGGAAATGTGGGGCCGCAGCCCTCAGGCATGCGCTGTCGGTTCTGCTGGTCCTCTGCCCCAGAATGGGAAGTTGATATCACCAGGGGCAGGGGACCGGCAGAGCTGACAGTGCATGCCTGAAGGCTGGAGCACCGTGCTTGGTGTTTGCTGTTTTGCCACCACTGCTGCTCTTCAGGAGGAGCTACAGCAGTGGTGTGGTGGTGCAGTGTCAGCACTGAGCGGAAGAATTTCCTGCCTTGGCAGGAGTGTGAGAGATGACCCGCCAAAGCAGGAGTCTCCCGCTCAATGCAGGAGACTAGGCAGGTCTGCTTTCATCTTCATCCTGTGCCCTTGGTTCCAAAGCTTATTTTCATTTCAAAGAGGCTCATCGCCTTTAAGTTTAATGCCATGAGCTCTGTCATATTCCCCCTCTCCTGCCTTTCTTCTAATGTTTGTATTTATCTTTGAATGTGAGATTGCAGTACATCTATAGTTGGATATATTGAGGGGCATTTTGAAAAGGGACGTCCATGTTTTGTTTTGGATGTCCTCGCAAAACGTCCCGATCTAGGGGCGGGGAAACCTGTATTTTCGAAACAAGATGGACGTCCATCTTTCATTTCGAAAATACCATCAGGGATGTCCAAATCCTTAAATTTGGTCATCCCTAGATTTGGTCATCCATCTCAGAAATGACCAAATACAAGCCATTTGGTCATGGGAGGAGCCAGCATTTGTAGTGCACTGGTCCACTTGACATGCCAGGACACCAACCAGGCACCCTAGGGGGCACTGCAGTGGACTTCATAAATTGCTCCCAGGTACATAGCTCCCTTACCTTGTGTGCTGAGCCCCCAAAACCCCCTACCCACAACTATACACCACTACCATAGCCCTTATGGGTGAAGGGGGGCACCTAGATGTGGGTACAGTGGGTTTCTGGTGGGTTTTGGAGGGCTCGCTATTTCCTCCACAAATGTAACAGGTAGGGGGGATGGGCCTGGGTCTGCCTGCCTGAAGTGCACTGCACCCACTAAAACTGCTCCAGGGACCTGCATACTGCTGTCATGGACCTCAGTATGACATCTGAGGCTGGCATGAAATATTTTGAAAGATATTTTTTGAGGGTGGGAGGGGGTTAGTGACCACTGGGGGAGTAAGGGGAGGTCATCCCCGATTCTCTCCGGTGGTCATCTGGCCAGTTCGGGCACCTTTTTGTGCCTTGGTCGTAAGAAAAACACAACCAGGTAAAGTCGTCCAAGTGTTCGTCAGGGACGTCCTTGTTTCTTTCGATTATGGGTCAAGGACGTCCAAGTGTTAGGCACGCCCAAGTCCCGCCTTTGCTAAGCCTCTGACACGGCCCATTGAACTTTAGCTGTCCCTGCGACAGAGTGCAGTTGGGGACGCCCAAAATTGGCTTTCAATTATACCGATTTGACGACCCTGGGAGAAGGACGTCCATCTTCCGATTTATGTCGAAAGATGGGCGTCCTCTTTCGAAAATGAGCCCAATTGTCTTATATTTTTAGAACACCATTGTATTTCTTTTTACCTTAATTGATATTGTTCTAGAATATACATAATCACTTTACACCCTATTAAGCCTGTTACAAATATGTGTATTGTGTATTTTGATACAAATTATAGCACATTCCTAAGATACAGAGAGTATATGGTTATGTATAGTTTGTTCCGGCCAGTACACACATGTATGTTCCGTTTTCTCTTACTACCCACATTTTATCATTTGTATTATTTTAAATTACATACATTTAGTATTTTTATTATTTATGTTGTTCCTTATTTTAAATATTTTATATTATTCCTTATTTTACATATTTTATATGTTTTGCATTTTTAACACTGATATTGTTTTACATGTTATTTTATATGTTTCTAGACTCCTGAGGCAGGCCTGTGGCCAAAACACAGATCTGTGCCGAGTCTGTAATAACATTTCTCAGTTTGATCCAACTGTCTTAGTCTCTGGAGTCATTGGTCCACTTCCCACTCTTGTTTGCTATTTGTTGGTTTCATGGGATTTTGTTGTTCATCCACCCAGGTGGATCATCTCCCCCCCCCCCCCCCCCTCTTTTCTTCCAAAGTATACTTATTGAGATCTTTAAATTGGTTCACATATGCTTTCAAGAACACACAATGGGCTCCTTTTACTAAGGTGTGCTAATGATTAGCATGTGCTAAATGCTAAGAAGCCCATAGGAATAAAATAGGCTTCTTAGCATTTAACATGCACTAATCATTAGCACACCTTAGTAAAAGGAGTCCGATGATATTGGAAAGCCGTTTCTAAAAATGTACTCAAAAATAACATTAAAACACTGCCAGCCCAGCAGTAGAGTGTTGTCTTTGATTAACCTGCTACAGAAAGAATTCACATGGTGTCCACACCCTAAAGCATGTTCAGTTTATTGGCATGACGGAAAATAAATCAATGAAATGAGTCACTAAAAAAATTAAGCAAGTCTTCAAGTTTACAGCTTTTATCTCTACCACACTGTCAGCCAAAACTACACTGAGAGTGTGGCAAAACAGGAGCTTTCATGCTTCTGATTTGTAATGCCTTATGACACTTTTTCCCTTTCATGGTATTTTCCCTGTTTGGCCAGCAGGTGGTGTCTGTCCTCTGCACTATAGCAGCACGGGTCTGTTCTCCTTTTAGCTTACTTTCCCCAAAGAAAAGAGGAAAATCCCCCAGAGGAAGAGTAATCTGCAATACCATTGGTCTAATACCCTTAGGGCTAATGCTCTGTACTCTGATTGGCCCTGAAACCCAAGGTCTAGCCCAGAAGGTGCTGTTGGAATTCTCCAGTCTCAGAGTGGAAGGGCGGAGGGGGTAGACCTCTGCTCTGAGACCCTGTTCAAATTCTGTGAGCAGTTACTTTTCCTGACATCCCCAGGTACTACTTAGGTAGTACAAAGTGTTTACTTAGCTTTAATATTGAGTCCTTGTTATTTTACCAGTTTCTGTTCGCTTTTTACCACTTTTACCGTTTACTGTTGTGATGTGATGTGACGTGACTTATTTCTTGTATCCCACTAACTCCCACTATCTAGTGGTTCAAAGTGGTTCACAAAAATAAATTTAAAATGAGAATTTAGAAACAAGCAACAAAAAATAGTGTTAAGTAACGTTTAAACCAGAAAAGGAAGTAACAAACGAAATGGGTCTCTTAATCTTAAGGTATCACAAGCCGAGGGAAAAGATATTAAATTAAAAACATATTCTGGAGATGTACCATCAAATATTTTTTACAAAGGCATACCAAAAACTGGCCTGTGGCAGTGTGGGCATGTGTTTTTGGCACACACTGGACCCTTATTGTACCATGTCTGGAAAAAAGGGATTTTTTTAAATAGGCCAAAAAATGGACGAGCGGCAAAATGAAAACCAGTGCACATCCATTTTCAGCCTGAGACCTTACCGCCACCCACTAACTTAGCGGTAAGGTCTCCTGTGCTACCTGGGTGGTAAGCGTGCAGCGTGCACCAACTGCCGTTTTCTGCCGGGTAGACGCCCCAAGGTAAAAAATAGAAAATATTTTCTACCGCATGTTTTCAGCACGCACCAAATTCAGAATTACCACCCGGGGCTTGTGGTAGCTGGGAGGTAATGCCAATTTGGCATGCATTGGATGCGAGTAGGCCCGTATGCGCCTTTGTAAAAGGGCCCCTAAGCAAGCTAACAAATAAAACTCTAACATGAATGGGAAGCCAGTGCAAAGTAGCAATAGCCAAAGAGGAGTAATCAAATTTCTTAAGACCCAAAATGAGTTTAGCAGCAGTATTTTGCAGTAATTATAATTTTAAATGTTATTTCACTGATATTGATGAGTAAAGAGCATTACAATAATCTAAATGTCTCATAATACAAGATTGTACCAAAATCCTGAATAGTGTATCTCACCAGCATTTGTCAATGCTAATTTGCATATTTTGGACAGGTTGCCATGCCCACTTCCAGTCCTGACAGCCAAACGTGAGAACACACCCAAGCCCTGCCCACACCCCACCCCTTCGATGAGCATCGGATGTGATGTCAGCCCTGCCCTTTTTACATAACCAGCCCCTAACCTCACTTAATTTGCATAAGCCTACTCCAAATGTCACCCCTTTTCACATAACCCCACCTGAAACTCCACCCCTTTTAGTGACATCAGAAGAAATTATGTCATAGCCACACCCCTTTTCCCCAAGATGGGGGCTACTATAGAGGTTGGATAAAACAGGAGCCAGAGTAGGCGGAGCTTCCCGCGGTTTTAGTACACCCAAAACAATAGCAAACGCTATTGAAAACAATAGCAAAAGATTAATACAAATAAGGTACTGCCTATGCGTGGTCCATCTGTAACAAGTCTAAAGCTGTTTCAGTTGGATAGGCAGTGTCTTAAAAGGCAGAAGAGACAAAAATATATATTTTTTACTTATTGGACAGCTTTTTAATTTATTTGAAAGTTTCCCATTTGTAGATTTAAATAACATGGAATAACAATTGAATATCACTAAAACAGCTTTAAAAATTATTGTAGCTGGTAGAAACAGCAATTATAAACTCTGTATTTTGTGCTAATTTTTCTACACTGTTCTATACAATACAGATGGCCAAATTTCAGTGAGGATATCCTGTTTCCTGATGGGTTGGTTCATCTTAACTGTTGTTGTAATCTGCCTTGGGAAGCCTGTGTTATAAAGACATGCAATATATTGAATTTAAATGAGCCATGGCCCTAGAGTCTCAAAGTCCACTTCAATCACCCAGTCCTTTTACTTTATATATCATCGCTCACTCTGGACACCAAGGGAAGCAATGGCCAGTGGTCAATCTCTGTCAGATCAATGCTGGTCATGCTGCAAAACAACTGGTACACTCTCCCATATGCTATTTGACTGTAGTTAGTAGTCTCCAACTTTTCTGGTCTGACGTTTGGAGTAAAATATCAGATATCCATCACTTGTCAACTACTATCTTTGAAACTCATTATTTGGAAATCACTCATCTTACCTGAACTAACTGAAGAATTAGACAAATTTCTATTTGATTTTCTAATTTCTGTTGCCCTTAAACTTATTGTTAATCACTAGAAGGATAACTTAATTCTTTCTTTCATATGTGTGGAATTGGGTTATGTTATATAAAAACTATGAAAATAATTTAAGTTGTCGCACTCTCTAGAAATCTCGTAAGTTGTTAAAATGGAAAACTTTAGATAATTATTTATCTAGCAAATAACTTTCAGAGGTCAGCACTATGTTAACCGAGACTATTTACACTTTTATCCTAGATATTCATTCACCAAATTCATGCTTTCCCTGTAGTACTTTGTTGTACTGTTCTTGTTACTATTATACATATTGTATTTTGTATTTACTATAATACTCAATAAAATATTTTTTTAAGTATTGTAGCTGGTAGAAACAGCCATTAAAAACTCTATATTTTGTGCTCATTTTTCTACACTATTTTATATAATACTGATGCCCCAGCCTACTTGAAAACCCTGCTCATCTCTTTCGCTCCTCTTGGGTTTCTCTCCCTCTACTTTACATCTCATCATCTCTCATGAAACCACCTCTAGTTACCTTGGCCCCAAGCTTTGGAACGTGCTTTTCTCTTCCCTCGGATCTGCTCTTTCCCTTCCATTATTCAAAGCCCCTCTCAAAATTCACCTGTTCTCATTGGAGCCGACTCTGTGGGTGCTGTGGGTGCTTGAGCACCCCCAATATTGAGAAAATTCATTGAATCTAGCCAGGGAAGGGTTATTTCCTTTGGGCTTAGCAGCCCCGTTAATTTCAAAAAGTTGGCTCCTATGCCTGTTCTCCTTAGCTTTTGACCTCCACCCCTCCTAGGCTCCCTTCCACTCCATCCCACTATCCACTCTATCCCCCATTATACTGCCTTTTTCTTTCTCTACCCTTGCTTTTGGACTCTCCCCTCAGCTCTACCCTTTCCCTCCTTCCTAACTCTCCTGAGTTCTCACCTTTTTCTTTCTCTTTTGCCTCCGACCTGTCTTCCTTTCAGGTTTTCCTCCTTTCCGCTCTATTAACTCTCTTTCTCAGTCATTAGTGTTATTTTATCTGTTTTTGTAAACCACTTAGTTGCCTCTTTGGATCTATTTGTGGTATATCAAGTTTGAGAATAAATTAAAAAATAATTAAAAATAAATTCACCTGGGAGGAAATAATGTGGATGACTGGACTGGAAAGAGACTCACTGACACTATTAAGGACGATTTTAGGTTCATATTCTCTTGATACTCCTCTTCCAGGGTGATTTGGTCTGATATAATTCCCAGGCTTGCTCGCCTGTCAGGGAAGAAGTGGACTCGTGGTCTGGCAAAAATCAGCAGGTAGGTTGGAGTCTGCCTGTTGGCCTGGGGGGGGGGGGGGGGAGGGGGAGTGGCAGCCAGCTCAGATATGATTGGATTAGCACATGGTGTACAAAATAAATCCACGTGTGCAGAGAACTTCAGAGAATCCCACGGAGTTACTCGAGAAGAGAAGAAGAGTGGGAAATAAGACCACGGTTTCCAGAGACTGGAAAGCACCCAATCTTGAGTAAAAACAGTGTTTATTAAAAATCAAAACGACTCAACACTACTGTGTAAGGCAATTAGTCTTATCACTTAACAGCGTTTACATACAACGGTCCTTATAAAGACCATCTTAGCCAATCCTTGTGACTCAAGATTTTATTCTTTGACATTTGGACACAGACTCCTGATGCAGGCCTTCCGGCCGAAACACAACGTTGTGTTGAGTCATTTTGATTTTCAACAAACACTGTTTTTACTCAAGATTGAATGCGTTCCAGTCTCTGGAAACCGTGGTCTTATTTTCCACTTTTCTTCTCTTCCCTTAGCACATGGTGTGCCAGACTGTTGGGAAGGGATAAAATTAATTTATCTGATTTAGGAGTGGATCTTTTTCTCAATGATGTGCAGGAATTTATTGAGTGCTATTGCCTCAGTGAGGAGCTGTAGGCAGCAGTTTTGTGACCTTTTGAGGGTTGGACAGTCTTTGATTCATGTCAAAGGCCCCTATGGTGGACAGCCGAGCTACAGAGGTTGTAGCTTATGGGTGATGAGTCATAACAGTAAGCAAGTGACAAGACAAATTTATCAGGGTGGGTCGCAAGACCTGGTTAATGGTTATGAACATGCCTGCATCAGGGCTGTTGCTGTCAAGACTGAGCTGTGAGAACTGAGATCAGCGGCGATGGATCGGTGATGGACTTGCTACATAGCTCAAAGACGAGTAGCCATGGGGTGGGATAGTTCATGACATTTTAACCGTAGCTCGGGGTATTACTGTTCAGATTTAAGGTTGCTAATTTAAGCGTTGCGAAAAAACAAAGCCGTGGCCTACTGTTTACTTCCAATTTGTATGTTGTTGAATTATTTTAACCAGGGTTGGGGCTGTTGGCATGTATGTGTTGAAAGGGATAAAAACATGTTAAATAAGGAATTAAAATGATAAAGAGATAGGAGGGGGTGCTGATATGGACGTCACTGGTAAGGCAGTCCCAGCTCCAATGGTTAGAGACAAGCCCAAAAGCCTGTTTTGAAGGGTCCAATTAACCTTGGGCCAGGTCACTTACCAAGACTGCAGGTGTGGGTCACCTGGAGTGGTTCCGGGTGGGTTGTGCTTGCATAGGAGGTGGGTGCACTTCCATGGTGGGTCAGGGGATTGATCTCTTTAAATCCAAACTGTTTTTTTCCTGCTGGACCCTCAGGACCCTGTTGGGCAAATGCTCTTAAGGGGTGGATTGCTGGCTGAGTATTTACGGTAGCCCCTTTGAGGATCAGGGTTTTTCCTGCTTCTTGGAAGTGGCTTACCCTCCCACCTTCCCTATTTTTGTTAGGTTATGGGCCAGGATCCTGAGAGGCTGGAAGGCTATGTGGTAGTGAGTGGCTAGGGCTGTCGCAGAGACGGACACTCAAGCTACAGGGGGTTGTGGCTCAAGGGGATGAGTCATAACAATAAGCAACTGACAAGATTGAATTATCAGGGTGGGTTGCAAGACCCTGTTAATGGGCATGGAGGCCCATGCCCACATCAGGGCTCTTGCTGTCAATGCAGAGCTGAGAGAACTGAGCCACCTATCCCCCCTTCAGTCCATCCAGAACTCTGCCGCACGTCTTATCTTCTGCCCTGACCGATATACTCATATCACCCCTCTCCTCAAGTCACTTCACTGGCTTCCGATCAATTACCGCATACAGTTCAAGCTTCTCCTACTAACCTACAAATGCACTCGATCTGCAGCCCCTCCTTACCTCCTCATCTCCCCTTACGTCCCTACCCATAACCTCTGCTCTCAAGACAAATCCCTCCTTTCAGTACCCTTCTCCACCACCGCCAACTTCAGGCCGCCCGTTCTGCCTCGCCTCACCCCATGCCTGGAATAAACTCCCTGAGCCCATACGCCAGGCCCCCTCCCTACCCATCTTCAAATCATTGCTGAAAGCCCACCTCTTCAATGTCGCTTTCGGCACCTAACCACAACACCTGTACTCAGGAAATCTAGACTACCCCAACTTGACATTTCGTCCTTTAGATTGTAAGCTCTTCTGAGCAGGGACCGTCCTTAGTTATTAATTTGTACAGCGCTGCGTAACCCTAGTAGCGCTCTAGAAATGTTAAGTAGTAGTAGTAGTAGAACTGAGATCGGTGGTGATGAATCACGATGGACTTGTTACTTAGTTGACAAGGCGAGTAGCCATGTGATGGGGTGTTTCATAACATTTTAAGGGCCCTGTTTACTAAGACACACTAGCATTTTTAGCGTGCGCTAAATGCTAGAGATACTATGGGTGTCTTTAGCGTTTAGCATGTGCTAAAAATGCTAGCGCACCCTTAATGCTGCTTAGTAAACATGGCCCTATGTGTAGTTCAGGATATTACTACTCCGATTTAAGGTTGCCAATTTATGCGTTGTGAATAAACAAAGCTGCAGCCTCCTGTTTACTCCCAATTTGTGTGTTATTGAATTATTTTAAGTAGGGTTGGGGCTGTTGGCCTGCATATTTTGGAAGGGGTAAAATTGCGTTAAATAAGGAATGAAAATGGTAAAGAGATGGGGGGTGGGGGTGATAAGTATGTTGCTGGTAAGGTAGTCCCAACTTCAAAACCAAGCCTGATGCAAAGGTCTCTTTTCCTAGGACATCTTGGTAGCTCTGTAATTTATTATTGTATTCACAGTCACTAATTTCAGCTAGTAGCCACATATAGTGCAGGTCTCCTCCCTCTACCTGTGGCCACCCACGGGTCACATGATTGCAAGACAGAATTCCTTGCTAGAGAACAGTAAACACAAAACATGCACAGCTGCAATCTGACCGAAAGAGGGTTTTTTTTTTTTTACATAGGCATTCCAGGAAGTAATGTAAACTAAATTAAGCTCTAATTCATGTGGGACAGCGAGAAAGCGATCGCGTGAAACAGGTAGCTTATTCCTTGGGTTGAAGAGTGAGTCCTCGTCTAGGCGGCGAGGAAAAGGGAAAGGGGCTGTGATGATTGTTGCCTGGCAGAGCCGGGGGATGGGTGAGATTGCCCTGTTCTTATTACTTCTCAATGGCCGGATGTTGATGACAGGTGGCTCCTCTGCAGAACTGAAGGTCGAACTCCAGCAGGCAGGAGCCCAGCTCAACCCGCAGTTCCTCTCTGTAACCATCGATGCCAGTCTGGCTTCAGATCCCAAATACATGACCTTCCTAGGGTGAGTGCCTACCTTTCCCTCGGATTAGTCACAGTCATACAGTGCTATCACGTTACCTTAACACGGGGTCAAAAGAGAGGCTATTTCACTCTGCATGATAGTTTTTGAGTTACAACAGGGTTTTTTTCTTGCCCACGTCTAGCTCAAAAGCTTGAAATTTTAAACCTAAACTGCACCACCAGTGTATTTAACCCAAAGCAAATATACTTGGTAGTTTAAAGGTTCTATTTGTGCAGTTTTTACCTTATGAGGTTAGCTAACAAAACCTTTTGACCCACAGGAGAGGTGGAGGCATATTTTCAAAGCACTTAAAACTTACACAATATAGTTAAGTAGTGACTTACAATAAAAGTTTTCTTTGGTGCAGAAGCTTCCTAGTTTATTGCAAAGACTGCTAGTGGTGACTTCAGAGTTCTTAGAAAACCTTGGTTAAGAGAATCATTTTGGGACCACTTAGAATCTAAAGTTTGATAAACTATAATCAAGAAAGGGGGAAATTATCAACTTAGGCTATTGTGGGGGGTTATTTTTCACACAGAATCTGGTTGCATAAAATGGGTCACTGTGCTAAAATAGCTAAATAACTAAAAGAGCAGGTTGGGGAGGCGGGGCTAGTGGTTGAGAGGTGGGGCTAGTACTGGGCAGACTTCTGTGGTCTGTGCCTTGAAAATGGCAGATACAAATCAAGGTCAGGTATACACAAAAAGTAGCACATATGAGTTTATCTTGTTGGGCAGACCTGATGGACCGTGCAGGTCTTTTTCTGCTGTCATCTACTATGTAACCTGACTTAACAGTAACCCATGTTGATAACTCCCCCCTCCCTAAAGACATTTATACCTTATCCATTAAGCTGAAATGAAAATTGTATTTGAATCTTTTTAATATCTTTGCAGGGCTGGTGCAAGAACCTCAGGTGCCCTAGGTGAACCTTCATTCTTGTGCCATCTCTTCCTACCCACGCCCTTACCTCCACCACTGCCGCAGCATGTGCCAAGGAGTCATGGCAGCATCGATGGCCATGAAAGAGAACAGAAGCTGGCAGTGAGCTTCTGAACTCCTGTGCACTATGCTCTGAATGGCCAGCTACATAAGAACAGAACATAAGAGTAGCCATACTGGGTCAGACCAATGGTCCATCTAGCCCAGTATCCTGTTTTCCAAACAGTGGTCAAGCCAGGTCACAAGTACCTGGCAGAAACCCAAATCGTGGCAACACTCCATACTACAACTCCCAGGGTAAGCAGTTGCTTCCCATGTAGGTTTCAATAGCAGACTATGGATTTTCCTCCAGGAATTTGTCCAAACCTTTTTTAAACCCAGATATGCTAACTGCTGTTACCACATCCTCCGGCAAAGAGTTCCAGAGCTTAACTATTCGTTAAGTGAATAAATATTTCCTCCTATTTGTTTTAAAAGTATTTCCATGTAACTTCCTCGAGTGTCCCCTAGTCTTTGTACTTTTGGAAAGAGTAAAAAATCGATTTACTTCTACTCATTCTACACCACTCAGGATTTTGTAGACCTCAATCATATCTCCCCCTCATCCGTCTCTTTTCCAAGCTGAAGAGCCCTAACCTCTTTAGCCTTTCCTCATATGAGAGGAGTTCCATCCCCTCTATCATTTTGGTCGCTCTTCTTTGAACCTTTTCTAATTCCGCTATATCTTTTTTGAGATACGGCGACCAGAACTGAATGCAATACTCATGTTGCAGACACACCATGGAGCAATACAAAGGCATTATAGTGTTTTCGGTCTTATTCACCATCCCTTTCCTAATAATTCCTAGCATCCTATTTGCTTTTTTGGCCGCTGCCGCATACTGAGCAGAAGATTTCAGTGTATTATCTATTATTTATTACATTTGTACCCCATGCTTTCGCACACGTAGCAGGCTCAATGCGGCTTACATAGTAACAGAGTTACAAAGTCTTTAAGAAGATTATACAAATTGTAGTAAACGTAATAATAAAGGGGTAAACTGATGAGTAAATTGAGCATAGGAGGGATTGAGTATAGAAGGAAATGAACGTTAGGAGGTAGGCGTAGGGAGGATGGAAAAGATAGGGGGTGGCATATGGGCATGGGAGACGTTGATTAATATATATGCCCCGAATGTAGGGCAGGGGGAAGTTTTTGATTCTGTGAGGGAGGATCTTTCTCATTTTGTTGCTGGAGAGGTAGTTCTTGGTGGAGACTTCAATTTAACACCAGCTGCCTTAGACCATTTCAAAGGGGATGGGGGACTGCTCTAGCTCATAGAGAGAGCGAAAGATACATACCTGTAGTCAGTGGTGTGCTGGAGCCGGCTTGCACCGGCTCGCAAGAGCCGGTTGTCAACTTTGCTCAGCTCTTGCGAGCCGGTTGTTGAATTGCGTGAGCCGGCTCTCTTCCTCCCTCCCAATCCGGTCCCTTACGTCAGCGACTTCACGAATTCTTCGGGGTCGCTGCAAGCGCTGACTCTCCCACGCTGGCGCTGCAGGTTCGCATTTTAAAAATGGCCGCCGAGACTTCTGCTGAAGTCTTGGAGGCCGCCCTTGTAAGTCTCGGCGGCCATTTTGAATCAGGTAGTGGGTTTTCGGGGGGATTTGGGGGGCTCAGCACACAAGGTAAGGGAGCTATGTACCTGGGAGCTTGGATTTGGTAATTTCTGAGATGGGCATCCTTGGTTTCCATTATCACCGAAAATCAGAAATGACCAAGTCTAGGGACGACCATCTCTAAGGATGACTTAAATTTCAAGATTTGGGTGTCCCCGACCGTATTATCGAAACGAAAGATGGACGCCCATCTTATTTCGATAATATGGGTTTCCCCGCCCCTTCGCCAGGACGTTTTGCAAAACCTGGGCATCCCTTTCGATTATGAACTTCTATGATTCGGATTATTCTTTCCAATGTGCATCACCTTGCATTTGTCCACATTAAATTTCATCTGCCATTTGGACGCCCAGTCTTCCAATTTCCTAAGGTCTTCCTGCAATATTACAGAGTCTGCATGTTTTTTAACAACCTTGAATAGTTTTGTGTCGTCTGCAAATTTGATCACCTCACTCGTCGTTCCGATTTCCATAACATTTATAAATATGTTAAATAGTACCGGTCCCAGTAAAGATCCTTGTGACACTCCACTGTTCACCCCCCTCCATTGAGAGAAATGACCACTTAACCCTACCTCTTCTGCCCTGCCAATTCAGGCATCCTGTTTGCATGGAGGCAGCACCTGGCTGGACATTGTCTGAGGGTGACTGGGCATGTTCAGTGGCACATATTTAGATACTGCTGCTGAAAATGCCTGGCTAACGCCTAAGCCGAAATTGGCTAGATTGTGGGCATTCTGGTGGGGGGGGGGGGAGCGGAGTCAGTACTTAGCTGGTTAAGATAACCACATAAATAGGACCACATAAAACGCAGTCCTATCTTTATGTTTCAACAATTTTTATTGATGATTCAGCTAAACAAACAATTACCACCTTCAATATACAATGCAAGGCTACTTTGTAAACTAAGTCATCTAAGTGTAAACAAATCAGTGCTTACATCATCAAGTATATTTAAACCATGACCCCCCTCACCCCCACACCCAATCCCTTCCCTCCCTCTCTTGTTGTGTTTTAACTATGTTTTAATTAATGTTACTCTTAGAATGTACCTCTTATCCCGTACAGCTAAAAAAAAAGGGGGGGGGGGGAGACAACGGAGGAAGGGGCGAGGAGGGGGGCCCACATGGCCAGCATTTTTACGAATGTGTTTTCTTGTTCTGATTTCCTCTTCCGCTTGCAACGAAGCATCCCCACCCTGCCCCTCCAGTCCTTAAATAGAGTTCAGAAGCAGACTCCCGGCCCTGTGCGGAAGGGACTCAACATAAACGCCCCTCACAGCTTGAAATAACTTTAATCGTTTAGGTATATGCTTAGCATATTGACACTCCAAAAGCATCAAGGCATGCAATCTATTTCTCCATGTCCAAAACGATGGTGCTTCATCTCCCACCCAAACCCCTAAAATCACTTTCTTCCCCAAAATTCCTGCTTTCCTAACAAGTAAAGTATACGATCTATTGCGTATATGGAATTCTTCATATTTATCTAACAGCACTGCCACCGGGGAGAATGGTATTTCACAGCCTAACAATCTCCCTAGATAACCAAACACCGCCTTCCAAAAAACCTGGGTCGTTTGGCATTCTCACAATGAGTGAAAAAAGGAATTCGATCCCTGTTTACATTTCTGACACACCGGTGCCTCTACCGCCCCTATCTTAAATAAGCGATCCTGAACATAGTCCTATCTTTAAGCATTTCTTCTTAGCCAGTTAAGTGCCGAATATTGCACTCAACCAGCTAAGTTTTATCTGGCCACATATGTCCAGATATTCAATGCCGGCACTCAGACATGGTACGACATTGAATATCTGGGTATAAAACCATTGGCAGTCAACAAAATATTGACCACTACTGCCTGAATATCAACCCCTCAGAATGCAATACACAGGGGTTCAGAGCAGAGGCGTAGCTAGGTGGGTCATCAGGGGAGCAACTGCTCCCCCAAATGGACTCCCACCAGCGTCTATTTTTCACACGACCTGTCGCATGAAAAATAAGAGCCAGCACAATTGGCAGGCTGCTGTTCGCTCCCCCCAATTCCTCAACCTGGTTACGCTTTTGTTTTAAAGGCCCACTGTCCAGCTGCAGCTGATCAAGACTTGTGAGAGGGGGGCAGGGGGCAAGATTCCTTGGGCCTGGCCTCCAAGGGGGGGCCCAGTGCCAGCAAGGCTTTCAGAGGCAGGCAGAAAGTTCTGTTCCCTCGGTCTGTCTCTCTCCTGCTCTTGTGTTGGGACCCAGGTGATTATGTTAACGCAATAACCTGGGTTCCGGCTCACAGGAGCAGGAGAATGACAGACCGAGGGAGGAGTAGATGCTAGGTAAGGGGGGCAGCAAGGGTGGTCCGAATGGGTGGGCATCATTAGCAGCCCGGGTAGGGGGGCAGTGGCCCGAGTGGGAGGGGCAGACAACGGTGACCCGAGTGTGGGGGGGGGGGGGGGAGATCTGGTGGCAGCAGCCTGAGTGGGGGGGGGGGCAGCGGCAGTACTTTCTGCCACCCAGCCCCCACCCCCACAAGTTTAGCATTGTAGGCAACTGGCTAGTTTATCCAATGGTAGTATCAACCCCAAGTAATAGTTGAAAGTCAAAATGCAAACACATCTCCTTCCTTGTACAAACCCCCTTTCAAACAATTACTGCAAAATTTGGGGGACCCCGAAAGGGCACACACATATTTATGCATGTATACCCATGTACAATTCTATAGTACTCAGATCCCATGTGCAAACCATACTTTACATGCAGAAAATGTTTTATAAAATTACTCTCTAAGTGGTAAAGAGGAAAAGAATTTGGATTTAGCTCATGCCCTTCTCAGAATTTCAAGGGAGTTAGGTACAGTAGACAGTTTCCTGAGTCTGGAAGGATAATCTACAAATAGGAGAAAGAACAGTAAAATAATTGAAGTGACAGATTCCTTCCAGAAAGGACAGTAACAGGATGGAAGAGGTAGCAAGGAGCACAGGAAGTTATTGGGGCTGATAATCTGCCTCCTTATCTATGAGTTTGAGGGTTTGCTGCTGCTGTGGTAGCCTGATAAAGACCACAGCTACAGTTTACAATTGTTGACTTGTGAGGAATGTCAGAATCCTTTAAGTGCTTTGCAATCTAATGGAAAAGGGATTCAAGAATGTGGGGAGGTTTTGTTTATTTGTTTGTTTTTCACTTGAAATCAACCATCTGTAGTTCTGAATCTTGAAATAAGTCCTCACAGTTAAAAGCATAGTCATAGCTAACCAATTTGTCCTATTTCATGGTGCTCTCATTCCCAGCTCTCCAAAACTGCGGACTTTAGCTAAAGGTTTGTCTCCTGCCTATCTGAGATTTGGCGGCACCAAAACGGACTTCTTGCTTTTCGATCCAAACACAGAGCCCTCCTTAGAAGAGAAACTGTATTGGGAATCGCAGACCAGTCCAGGTGATAATATATTTGCATGTTATATGTGAAATGTGGACTGTTTAAACATAATCTAGGTTTTTGTGTGGTGGGATAAATAAATTAAGATGCCAGGAATCCTGCTTTATTAATATCATGGTACTTGATATACTGCATTCCATTAAACTTATCAATTCAGTTTACAATATAAAATAAATCAGAACACACAGGCATTATTTATTTATTTATTAGGATTTCTTAACCGCCTGTGTGATGAGATTCACCCAAGGCGGTGTATAGCAGGTACAGTTTAGCATAAAACTAACAGTTTTGTTAACAGCATAGCAATAGTAAAATAACCAAGAAAATCATAAATACAATAAATGAGGTAAACTTGAAAACAGTAAATTGAAACCTAATAATAGAACTACTGTGAAACAGTATCAAAAATATACACATTTAACAGCACTGGAATTCAAATACCAGAGATATAATACAATGTTAGCATAATACTAATGATACACCAGGTGAAAGCTTGGTTCTTCAACCAGGCCTTTAATAGAAGAAGTAACTAAAGTGTTAGTCTCACTCACACACACACACACAGAGTGACTCAGGCTGCACATACTGCAGCAGGACATGTTTATCCACTCCTACCCTAGCTGTGCAACTTTCTCTAAATCAGTCACCTACTTTTTAACTCTTCCTACTGTCTTACCTATCTATGTGTTACATCTTTGCTTTATCCTTCACTATCAATTATAATGTTCTATTACATATTGTGTTGACATTGTAAGTAGTATACTCTGCTATACTTCGTATTGTTATTTGAATATTTTTACTGCTGTAAATGCCTATTGCTCATGTTAGATCTATTCTTACTGTACACCACCTTGAGTGAATTCCTTCAAAAAGGCGGTAAATAAATCCTAATAAAAATATATATTATAAAGGCACATGAATGTCTATATGTCTTTATAAAATAGTAGGGGTAAACCGGCAAAAGTCACAGCTATTAAAGCAGCCCCACACGCAGTGTCCATAAAGAGAAGATTCATGGGTGTAATAATTTCATTTACTTTAAATCAATTACAAGTCTCCTGTGTTGTATACTCTGCATTTCATGTACCTCTTCTCACACTGTCACGTTTGGCAAGTCAGCTGACCACATTGTTGTAAAAGGAAACGTAGTGGTGGTGTTTTCCTGCACTACAGAGAGGGGTTGCCTTCCATGCATTGGCTGTGTTTTACGCAATACATTTAACACAGCAGGAAACACAGAGCTGGTGAAATAAAGCCACAGGACCTCACTTGCAACTTTTATTTTTAGGACGGGAAGTCATGTGAATCTCTTCCTCATTACACTGCATGTGGGGCTGCCTTGCTAGCCCTTGCTGAAAAGCAGCACGTCCTGCTTGATTTCCAATGTCACCAGAGAGCAGCTGGGCTGTGAGATGCAGCTTCATCATACATTTGCACACTTAAATCACTGTAAACGTAGTCAGTCATCTTACAGACTGCTGGTATATCTTCTGCTATTAAATGTTTGATAACAAAAACTAAATGGATCTAGAAAAGTACCTTTTAAATGGAATTATATCAGAACTTTAACACATTCATTTTGCAAAAGGAGTTATGTATTTACCGGCAGCCAGTAAGGAAATAATTTTATGAACCATAGGCTTGCATAAAACACTCTTACAAAATTAGGTCCCACCTAAAAGAGCATGTAGTGCAAGCTAGTGCATATTTCTCCAGTGGGCATCTTAGAAGTGGACAATTCAAGCTCCTCTTGTTGACCTATAAGTGCTTTCACTCTGCAGCCCCTCACTACCTCTCCACCCTCATCTCTCCCTACACTCCTTCCCTAGAACTCCGTTCACTAGGCAAATCTCTCCTAATTGCACCCTTCTCCTCCATTGCTAACTCCAGACTCTGTTCCTTCTATCTCGCCGCACCTTATGCCTGGAATAGGCTTCCTGAGCCATTACGTCTAGCTCCATCCCTGGCTGCCTTCAAATCCGAGCTAAAGGCCTACCTGTTTGATGCTGCTTTCGACTCCTGACTTGTAACTTTTATCTTATCCTTATGTAGGGTTAACATTTTTTGTCCTCATAAAAAGAGGACACTTGCCCCGCCCCTTTCGCATATTCACCTCCTCCCCCAATCACCTTGTCTCTCCCCTGTCATCTCCACTCCCCCCCGTCACCTCCCCTCCCCTTACTCTACTATCCTGGTGGTCTAGAGGTACCTCTTCGGGGCAGGAAAGAGCCCCCTCTTTCCTGCCCGGAGCACTGCTGCCAGCTGCCCTGCATCCTGTGGTGAGTCCAGCTCTCGGCGTTTCAAAATGGCCACCGAGAGTTGCAGTCTCACGAGGCTGCGTCAACTCTCGGCGGCCATTTTGAAACGCCGAGAGCCGGACTCACAGACAGTATGCAGGGCAGCTAGCAGCAGCGCTCCAGGCAGGAAAGAGGGGGCTCTTTCCTGCCCCGAAGACGAAGCGGTACCTGTAGACCACCAGGGATAGTAGAGTAAGAGGAGGGGAGTCCCGCGCCCACCCCCGCCAGCCAGCCCGTTTGTCCAGAAATCCGGACAAACGGGCAGGCTGGCCAAATCCGTCCGGATGCCCGGACAGGTCCTCAAAAAGAGGACATGTCCGGGTAAATCCGGACGTGTGGTAACCCTATCCTTATGTGTCCTTCTGTCTGTCCTTCCCTTATCCTTTTTGGTCCTGTCAATTTGTCCTGATTTAGATTGTAAGCTCTTTTGAGCAGGGACTGTCTTCTTCATGTTCAATTGTAAAGCGCTGCGTACAACTGGTAGCGCTATAGAAGTGATTTATAGTAGTAGTAGTAGTTTGGGCAGAGTGTGGGCGTAGAGCACATGTTCTGCCCCCATTTGCTTGGAGGTAGGTAAAAGGGTTATATAATAGGACTATAAGTCCCTGTAGTCTTTTAGTTCCCTGTAATAGGCTCTCTCAGAGCACATGTCCAGCTTCCTGTGTCTTATGGGGCTCTTTTTATTGGCTTGTCTTGATCTCTAAGCAGTGCTTTTTTTGTAGAAAAAAAGGTGCCGGTACTCATTGTGGGCGGGGTCACCACACATGGCACCGCCCCTATTACAGCCACACCCACATTAGCCACACCCCTTATACCAGCCATAGCGCATATAAACAGACATCATTGAAAATATTATACTAGTATAGGAGAAAAAATAATGTGATTTTTTTTCATTATAAATAATTTCTGTAAGCTGTTACAGCTCCAGTATACCCAGTGCAAAATAAGACAAATTCCAAATACTAAAATGAAAATAAAATGATTTTTTTCTACCTTTGTTGTCTGGTGACTTTGTTTTTCTATCCATATTGGTCCCAGTCTCTGATTCTGCTGCTCTCTATCTGTTCTCTTAACTCCGTTTCCAGGGCTTCCTTTCCATTTATTTCTTTACTTTCCTCCTTTCTTCTTCTTTTGTTGCCCTGCATCCATAAGTAAAAGGTGGGTCCTCCTCCATGGAATTGACTAGAGGAGGTATAACATGGATCCAGCTTTTGCCTATTTTCTCAATCCATGTGCAGTTTTTCTCCTCTCTTCCCTTTCCCTCATCTCCATCCATGCGCATCTTCTTTTTTCTTTCCTCCCCTCTATTCATGTCCAGCACTTCTCCTCTCTCTTTCCCTCCATCCATGTCCAGCATTTCTCATCTCTCTTCCCTCCTCTGTATCCATATAAAGCAATAATTCTCTCTCCCCTCTCCTCCATCCAAGTCAGCATTTCTCCTCTCTCCTAGCCAACTCCTCCATCCAACCATGTCCAGCAATTCTCCTCTATCTCCTGCTCTCCTCTCCATCCATTTCTAGCATTTCTCCTCTCTCCCCTCCATGTCCAGCAATTCTCTCTTCCCTGTCCTCCCCTCCCCGTCCAGCGATTCTCCTCTCTCCCCTCCATGTCCAGAAATTCTCTCTTCCCTGTCCTCCCCTCCCCATCCAGCGATTCTCCTCTCTCCCCTCCATGTCCAGAAATTCTATCTTCCCTGCCCTCCCCTCCATGTCCAGCAATTATCTCATCCCTGCCCTCCCATCAATGTCCAGCAATTCTCTCTCCCCTGCCCTTCCCTCCCATCCCATGTCCAGCAATTCTCTCTTCCCTGCCCTTCCCATGTCCAGCAATTCTCTCTCCCTTGCCCTTCCCTCCCATCCCATTTCCAGCAATTCTCTCTCCCCTGCCCTTCCCTCCCATCCCATTGATTTCCAGCAATTCTCTCTCCCTGCCCTTCCCATGTCCAGCAATTCTCTCTCCCCTGCCCTTCCCTCCCATCCCATGTCCAGCAATTCTCTTTTCCCTGCCCTTCCCATGTCCAGCAATTCTCTCTCCCTTGCCCTTCCCTCCCATCCCATGTCCAGCAATTCTCTCTCCCCTGCCCTTCCCTCCCATCCCATTGATTTCCAGCAATTCTCTCTCCCCTGCCCTTCCCTCCCATCCCATGTCCAGCAATTCTCTCTCCCCTGCCCTTCCCATGTCCAGCAATTCTCTCTCCCCTACCCTTCCCATGTCCAGCAATTCTCTCTCCCCTGCCCTTCCCTCCCATCCCATTGATTTCCAGCAATTCTCTCTCCCCTGCCCTCCCCTCCCATTACTTCCAGCGATTCTCCGCCTCTTTCCTGCCCTCCCATCGACGTGCAGCGATTTTTCCGTCCCTCCCCTGCCCTCACCTCTCCCATATCCAGCGATTCTTCGTCCCTCAGCGTCCTCCTTCACTGCCTGCCAGCCAGCGTCGGACTCAGAAGCGAACGGTGCAGGCAGCGATTGGCTGGCAGCGTCGTAGCTTCCCTCTGCATGTCCCGCCTACAACTTCCTGTTTACGCATAGGCGGGACTTGCAGAGGGAAGCAACGACGCTGCCAGCCAATCGCTGCCTGCACCGTTCGCTTCTGAGTCCGACTGGCTGGCAGGCAGTGAAGGAGGACGCTGAGGGACGAAGAATCGCTGGATATGAGAGAGGTGAGGGCAGGGGAGGGACGGAAAAATCGCTGCACATCGATGGGAGGGCATGAGAGAGGCGGAGAATCGCTGGAAGTAATGGGAGGGGAGGGGAGGAGGAGAAAAAGGTGCCGGTACGCCGTACCATTGCGTACCGGCACAAAAAAAGCACTGTCTCTAAGCATACTGGGCAAGTCGCTCCCCCTCCCTCTTCTCTCTCTGTTGGATCTGTGAAAATTAGTCTGCAGCATGTTTCTTCTGTGAACTGAAACTCCCTATGCTGTGTTCTTGCTACATGATCCCTTCAACCCATAGAATAGGCTCCATGTGGTAATGTGATGGCAGGTGTGGTTTTAATCAGGTACAAACTTAATCGTACATACAGGGTTACAAGCAAAAAGGAAAAGAGTTGATTCATAATGTGTCCCCTGTTACTTCACAGGCTTTAGGCCCAGATGCATCAGCCTTTCGTAAAAAAATGTAAAACGTAAAAGTCCTTCACAAATTTTAAAAAACGAAGAATGCACCAAAAAAACAAGTCTTTAATGTTTGGTACGGTATTGTAAAGTACCATGCATTAAAGATACATTAAATTGGTGTAATCCCCGTCGGTAATCGGCCCCTAAAGCATGCGCAGATAAGCCAAGCGTTATGCTGGCTGCTCTGCGCATGCCACAAACGTCAAAACAAACAAACAAACAAAAAAAAAAACAACACAAACACGTGGCTCCCCGCTTTCCCCTACATACAATATAAAATCTTAACAAACATCAAAAAAGGATTGGGAGGGGGCAAAGGTGCTCATCAGGAGCATCCTGTATGGACGGCCTTGCCCCCCCCCCCCCCCCCCCCGTCCGAGGTTGCCGCTGCTCCCCGCTTTTCCCTGTATGAAAAAAAACCTCAAAATACAAATCAAACCTTTTGCAGCGCCGGGCCCCCCTCCCTTCCTGTCTCTCTCTTCTCCTCCTCCCACCACTGCTCTGCCTCCCGCCATCCTCCGCCCCCATGCCCCGCCCCCCTGAGGTAATCGCCACCGCTCCCCCCTCCTCCTTAGCGGGCCCGCGCAGCGCCTCTCACCTCTGTGTGAAGGCGCTGCACGAGCAGAAAGAACAACTGATGCCTCCAGTCTTCGCGTCTCTCCTTTCCTCTTGGACCCGCCCTTGTCTGACGTAAGTAACCTACGTCAGACGGGGGCGGGCCCAGGAGGAAAGGAGAGACGCGAAGACTGGAGGCATCAGCTGTTCTTTCTGCCCGTGCAGCGCCTTCACACAGAGGTGAGAGGCGCTGCGCGGGCCGATGAGGAGGAAGGACCAGTGGAGGGGGGAGAGGCACGGGGGCGGAGGATGGCGGGAGGCGGAGCAGTGGTGGGAGAAGGAGAAGAGAGAGACAGGAAGGGAGGGGGGCCCGGCGCTGCAAAAGGTTTGATTTGTATTTTGAGGGTTTTTTTCATACAGGGAGAAGCGGGGAGCAGCGGCGATCGCGGGCGGGGGGGGGGGGGGCAAGGTCATCCATACAGGACGCTCCTGATGAGCGCCTTTGCCCCCTCCTGATCCTTTTTTTTTTTTTTTCAGTTTTAGATTGAAGCAGGAGATTGAAGCAATTCGCTCATCTGCATTCTGTTTTCGTTTTCTGCTACTGTCATCGGAAAATGGCCTTTAATGCATGCCACGGTTCAAAAATTCTTTGTTAAAGGGTCGTTAAAGTTTAGTGCATCTGGGCCTTAGTCCAGCTCAAATACAGTCTCTTTATTTCTCTCTGGTTCTTCACATATTACTGTCATCACTCTCTCTTTAGGGTTGGCTCCCAGCCTAGCCCAATATAGTGCCAATTAACACCTTCCTGGGTTCCCTCTGGATATACATCGAATGCAAGTACTTTCTGCATACAATTCCAGGTTATCTCCTACTTTAGTAATCTTCACACACCCACTCTGAAGAGTTAAGCTTGAGCCACAGTGCGTCCTTGATCCTCTCCTCAGGTACTACAGCTGAGCTTAGAAAGGAGTTCTCTGCACTCAGGGCCTCACTATCCTGATCTGCCAGAGAGCTTTTGACCTCAGCCTGGTCTGAGCCCCGCCCCTCTGACTCAGCCTCAGCAGACTAGCGCCACCTGTTGTAAGGTGACTAAGCTGCACCAGTGAAGGAGAGTTTCTAAGAAAATCCTGCATTGTACCACCCACTCCCTCGCATTCCAGCTAGGTCGTTCTTAGCGCCTAAAAATAGACTCTGCTTTATAGAATTGTCTTCCAGATATATAACTCCTGTAGACAAAAGTCCCTCTACAGCTCCAGCATTATATATTAGGGCAGAGTGAGGGTGGGAACAAAGTGGCTGAAGGGCAATGGTGTGTTGGAGTTGTCTTGCACCAACTCGCAAGAGCCGTTTGTAACTTTTTTTCAGAATTTTGGGAGCCGGTTGTTAAAGTAGCATGGGGGAGGGGGAGAGAAAGGAATGCATTGCCCCCTTAGTCTACCCCTCCTGCCCCCCCCCCCAATTGCAGGTCTGGCTATGCCCGGAGAGAGATTCTGTTGTTAAAAATTTTCCAACACACCACTGGTGAAGGGCTACCGGTAGCAGGTGAATATCACTACTGTATGTACAGTGGCTGGAAGTCAACGTATTACATGCATATTCAATGCTGCTGAATACACATTTATTTTTAAATGCCACAGTTGATGATTAAAACAAGGTGCTGCTTGTCACCACTGAATATGACTGATTATTAGGGTGAGAACATAAAAATAGCCATACTGGGTCAGGCCAATGGTCCATCTAGCCCAGTATTTTGCTTCCAACAGTGGCCAATACAGATCACAAGTACCTGATGGAAACCGAAATGGTAGCAACATTCCATGTTACCAATCCCAGGACAAGCAGTGGCTTCCCCAGGTCTATCTCAATTCTACGTCACTTTATGGAGCAGTGCCAAAACTGATCCCAGGCAATGAAGAACTGTGGATAAAGTGACCTGCATATTATATCTTCTTATCTTAATATTCCATTTAATCTGCATTTTAAAGTATGAGCATGCTGCTTGAAACCATTGTGCTAAGGGCCCTGTTTACTAAGCCGTGCTGTAGGCAAGCTAACTTTTTAGCGTGCGCTAACAGTAAAGACACCCATTATATTCCTATGGGTGCCTCTAGCATTAGCGAGCGCAAAAAAAGCGATCGCAGCTTAGTAAACAGGGCCCTTAGAGTCTTAGGGTTGTCAACAAAATAGTCAATTGACTTGTCTTCAGATTACTTTGGATGATGTTGAACTGCTGATCTCTGTTTTTTTTTCCCCCTTGGCTTATTTATCCTGTAGGTCTGTGTGAAAAGAGATATCTTCCCCTTGCTGTGGAGAAGAACTTGAAGACTCAGTGGCCCTTTCAGGAGCAGCAAATACTCAAGGATCAATTGCAGAAAAAATTTAAGAATACTACTATTTCAAGTAAGATATCCATACAAATCAAACTGGAATTGTTTTTATGTTCCTAACTAAAATTGCTGGATGTTGTAATCATTCTAGCACCCCAGGTTTTTTTTATTTGGATTTTGCTCACACCTTTTTCAGTAGTGGCTCAAGGTGAGTTACATTCAGGTACACTGGGTATTTCTCTGTCCCTGGAGGGATCACAATCTAATTTTGTACCTGAGATAATAGATGGCTAAGTGATTTGTCCAAGATCACAAGGAGCAGCAGTAGGACTCGAACCAACCACCTCGGGTTATCAAGAGTGCTCTAAACACTAGACTACTTCTCCACTCCAGGTTGATTAGTAGCTTCCAGATCTCTGGTTCCATATTTTACATATACAAAGTGTTAATTTTGTGGTTATACTGCTTTGTGTATAGGTACGCATATGCACACACGGCTTTGAATTTGACTCTGAAGTACTTCAGAATATTACGCCTCGCCTCAACTCAAATCAGGTCACATGACGTTCTGCAAGGAAACACCATGATTGGTTGCATTAATGGCATATTGCCCTATTCCATAACATTTCTGCCTTACTGATGTTTCAGTACCAGGAAAATTCCCTTTCTCCCGTCAAGCATGTAACCAGCATTCTATTCTGATTCATTTTCCAGGAAGCACAGTGGACTTGCTGTACAGTTTTGCAAATTGTTCTGGTCTGTCTCTGATTTTTGGCCTGAATGCTTTACTCCGGAAGGGGAACTCCCAGTGGGACAGTTCAAATGCTAAATTACTGTTAAATTATTGTGCTTCAAAGCAATACAACTTATCTTGGGAGCTAGGCAACGGTGAGTACACTAAAAAAGGTTCCAGTGAATGTAATGCTTGCGAAGGAGTCAAAGCATACTGTTTATCTATAGCTGTAGCCAGTGGTAAATTTTTAACACTGGGCTCTCTCTCTGGGTGTAGCTAGCCCTGCAATTTTGGGGAGGGGCAGTGGTAGACTGGGAGGGGGGTCAACACATACCCCCCCCCCCCCATGCAGGTGCGATAGGCATACCTTTGCTGGTAGGAATGCTGAGCCTCACCAGCCAAATAAAGGAAATGCCAACACTCCCAAAGCCCCCTTTGACCTCTCCCAAATAGTTCCACCATTCCAGCATCTTCCTCCCTTCTCCCTTCTAGCCCAGCACCTGCTCCCTCTTTCTCCCCTCCCCACTCTTGTAACTTGACATCTCCCTGTCCCATCCACTCCCCCCCCCCCCCAGCATCTTCCTGTCCCTTCTCTCTTCCCTCCTGCCCCATCCCCTGTGGTCCATCATTTCTCCCTATCTTCTCTCCCGCCAGTTGTCCAGCATCTTTCCCTCACTCCCTTCTGTCCCTGGATCCAACATCTTCCTCTTTCTCCCTGCTCTCTCCTGTGTATATCTCTTCCTCCCTCTCCTGCACCCCCATGTCCAATCTCTCTTCCCTCCTTTTTCGAAAATGACTACATTTGCTATTTGGATTTGGGATGTTTAGCGCAAAACATCCAAATCTGACTTAAGACTTCATATCGAAAATACCCTTCTTTATTGCTGTTGCCTTTTTGTGATTCTGATGCACAGTACATTGAACACTTTATGCATCATTTAAGTATACACTGGTCCTTTTTGTAGGAAGCATTTGAATTTGCAATACAGCACCATTAGTTAAGGTTATATCACATTTTCCTTGGGTAGATCATGTCCTATATGTTTGTATTTCAAGTGTGACTTTTTTGTCTACTGTTCTACACTCACTGACTTTTACATTTTTTATAGTTATCACCGTGCATTCGCACAACTTTGTCACACACGAAGCACAACTCAAAATACTATTGTTTACATAATTGTGATCCATTTTGGTGGGATATAATGATGGCATATTTCCTTTTTTCTCTAAGGTAGCCAGACACACACTGTAATTGTCGAATAGTATTGTTTATCTTCACTTAGTCTTCTATTATTGTTTCACTCATTTTAGCTTTTAGTTCTGTATTATCTTTCCTCCTTCATGGCTTATTCTGCTCACATACAACTTACTATGTTTATTTTCCTTTACACCTCTGTTACACGTCACAGCAGTTCAGTTTGGGTGCCACATCGGGCATTTAAACTTCACTTGCATGTGCAGCCATTCTAATTTGCATACGAAATGTTGCCGGATTTCTCCCGCAGCAGGAACATGGTTGATTGTCTCACTTTCTGCTTTTTTTGTCAAGTGCCAGGTAACCTTTACTTTTCATGTTTTGGAATTTAGTGGTCACAATATTTAAAGGTTCTGTTTTCTCTGACTTTAGTTGCTTTTATCACTATTCACCTTCACGGTTCTGTTTGGTTAGTTTCTCTTCACTATACATTTTCTCGCCTCGATTCATTTATATTTTAATTAGAGAGGTGTGGTAGCCGTGTTAGTCCACTCTTAAAGGTGCTTTGATGTCCCCATTCATACCCCCACCCTCCCACTCTGTCAGACAGTCAAAGTAATGCTGATATTTCTGGTGTGGAGAGGTAGATCTGGGAGTCATCAGCGTAAAGATGATATTGAAAACCATGGGATGAGATCAGAGTACCAAGGAAAGAAGTATAGATGGAGAAAAGAAGAGGTCCCAAGACAGATCTCTGAGGTACACCAACTGACAGTGGGATAGAAGTAGAGGAGGATCCACTAGAGTATACACTAAAGGTATGCTGGGAGAGATAAGAAGAAAACCAGGAAAGAACAGAGCCCTGAAATCCAATTGAGGACAGCGTATCAAGGAGTAGGCTGTGAGTGTCAAAAGCAGCAGATAGATCGAGAAGGATGAGGATAGAATAGAGACCTTTGGATTTGGCTAGGAACAGATCATTGGAGACTTTAGCAAGCACTGTTTCAGTTGAATGAAGGGGGCGAAAGCCAGATTGAAGTGGATTAAGAATAGCTTGAGAGGAAAGAAAGTCAAGGCAACGGCGGTGAACAGCACGTTCAAGTATCTTGGATAGGAAAGGGAGGAGGGAGATGGGAGATTTGACTCATGGTTATGTCGAGTCTGTTAGACGATCGGTTTTGCTTACAAGAGTTAAGGTTCCATTTTTTTATCTTTTGGAATCCTCACTTTCTTTGTTTGTTACTAAAATAGTTTACCTCACACACATTTTCTCTTTCCTAAGCCCATCTCCCCCCACACATTCTCTGTCCCTGTTCCCCACCTCCTACCCCAGCACTTTCTCCTCCACTTCCAATCCAGCTACTTCTAATCCCCATCCCCACCAGTCAGCCTTCACTGTCCTGTCTCCACTTCCAACTTCTGCAACCTGGCTCTAGTTGTTTAATCCTCCTATATTTGTTCCATAGATTTCTTGGCAGTTCCACCTCTGGGACCACTATTCTGTTTTCTTCTGGAACAACATGGTTCTCAGCAAGTCTGAGCTACCAAATCTCCTACACCGCTCTCTGTCTTACGAGAACAGTGAAGGAGTTTGGGCAACATGTGGTTCAAACTTAGAGAGAGATGAATTTTGGAGGCAGCAACAGAATAACTGATATGGATGCGGTGTCGTTAAAGGGTAAAGGGTCATGGATTTGACTCATGGGGAGAAAGAAAGAGTCAGAGGGCCACACTTGGGATAGAAGGCCTTGCAATGAATAACTGCTGTAGGAGCTGATGAGACAATGTTTACAGGAGGTACATGTCCAGCTCCTGGTGAAGATGTAGCTTTTAGGGGGGGCTACAAGTTCCAGCAGTAGAGGGATCCTAGCCCAGAATCCAGAATTGAAACTGATTAGAATCCTGTGCCTAATGTAACCTGGACACACAAGAGATCCAGTGAGGATAAACTCTGGAAGGAGAGGGTCTTGTGAGACTGTAAATCTCACAGAGGCTGGGAGAAGGAAAACACTGGAAAAGCCTTCAGTTGTGCTATGAGATTATGATTTGGAATGGAATTGAACTTTACATGCTGAATCTGATCCCAAAAGCTCAGCATAGCTTTTTGTGAATTGTGCTCCTTGAATTGTCCCTGTGGAGCAACTTGGAAATATTTTTTTTTCCTGTGTATTAGTCATACTAGTTGGAACCACACTTGTGGAGGGGTTGCAGTTGTTTCAGGGTCCTGACTACACTAAAATCACATATCAGAGAGCAGGACCAGTGTTGGGGGGAGGGGGGAATTCTGGGTCAGCATGTCTTTTTTCCACCTCATCCCACATCTCCCTCACCTTCCTGATCTATCTTTAAAATGCATTTTTCTTCGCAGGGGGTTGTTGGCGCAACAGTGTTTCTGATATGTTGCCTGTGGCCTCCTCAACACTTTCCCTTGGCCAAGGTCCACCCAGGTGGACACAGGAAATTCCTTCGGGGGGGGGGGGGGCAGATCATGACAGAAGAAAAGTGCTGAGGATGCCGCAGGCAGCATATCGGAATTGCTGCTGAGCTGGCAACACCCCTGCGAAGGAAAATGCATTTTAAATTTAGACCGGGAAGATGAGGGAGACCTGGGGCAGTGGTGGAGAGAAGAGGAAGACATGCCAGTCTATAGGGGCCCTTTGGAGCAGCTGTTTTTGATGTAGATTGTGGGTAGGGGATTCAAAGAGGGGAAAATGCTGGACCAGGGGTAGGGGGGAGGTGAAGGGGAAGAACTGATGAGCCTGGAAACAGAGGAGAGGGAGAGAGATGGTGGACAATGGGATGGAGGGAAGGAAGAGAAAGGGATAGAAGTTGGGGAGAGGGTATGGAGGGAGGAGAGAGAGAGATACTGGATGGGACGGCAGTTGGGAAGAAAAAGGGAGATATTGTGGACCTGGGAGTGTAGGGGAGGGAGGGCGAGAGAGATGCTGGATAGAAGGGCAGTTGGGAAGAGCAAAGGAGAGTTGCTGGACCTGGGGGTGGCGAGGAAGGGAGAGATGCTGGAGGGCAATCTAGAAGAAAGAGAGAAAAACTGGACCTGCAGATGGGCATGAGGGAGGGAGGGAGGGAGGGAAGAGAGAGGAAGAAATGTTGGGTCTGGAGTGGAAGGGAGGGAGAGATGCTGAACAATGGGATGGAGGGAGGAAACAGATACTACATCAAGGAAGAGGGAAGAAGAACAGAAAAGAGAGGGAGTAATGTTGGACCATGGGGGTGGGGCGAGATGGACCTATGGGAGGGGGCAGCAGTAGGGAAGAGAGGTAGTGGAGGGAAAGGGACAGGGAGATGTCAGGCAGTGAGAGTGGGGTGGGCTACAAGAGTAGACAGAGGGAGAGGAGATTCTGGAAATGGTGGAACCATGTGGGAGAGGTCAAAATGGGGGTGGTAAAAAGATGAGTGAGAGGAAAATAGTGAGTACAGAGGTAGAGGTAGAAATGTGGTAATGGAGAGTAGATGGAAGGAAATAGGAGGCTGGGAAAGGAAGGAAATGGGAGAACTATGGACCGAGAAAAGAACGGAAAATTGATAAGCAGCTGAAAATTTAAAAAGGAGAAAGGTGAGGAGAGAGGGTAAAATTTGAGTAGAGGCAGAAAAGAAAAAAAAAGGGAGGAAATAACTGAAAGGGAAACATCAATATGTTAGAGACAGGTGTAGTGAAGGAATGGAGCAAGAGAGAAGAGAGGGGAAAACAAAAATGGACAGCAGACACTGGAAAGAGAATTAGCAGAAGACAAAAAAGAAATCAGAAAAGAGAACCTGGGACCAAGAAGATGGAAAAACAAAATGTCTAGAAAACAAAGGTAAAAAAAAAAAAGTTGTATTTGAATTTATTAATTGAAATATGTTAGCTTTGGGATATGTGCATCATAGATGTTTTTGTATTCTATTCAGTGGTGTAGCCAGATGACTGATTTAGGGGAGGGGGCTTGAGCCCAAAATGGTTGGGCACCAAATTTTCTTCCCTCCCAAATGCAAAATATGAATAGCTGAGCTGTTGGGGATCCCCAAGCCCCACCAACTGAAGACCTCCTTCAGCGGTGTGCTGGTAAATTGTTAACAGGGGGCTCTCTCTCGCCAGCAAAGTAAAAGAGAATTCAGTAGGGGCCCAAGCCCACATTTTGGGATCCATTTGTTAAAGTAGCCATGGAGAACCGGCTCCCAAAATTCTTAAAAACTTAACAAACGGCTCTCGAGAGCCTGCTCCAGCACACCACTGGACCTCCTCCTCTGATCCAGCAGCCAGAAATCTTCAAGTTCTGCAGCTAGTGGCAGTATCCCTGAGCTGCCACTGGCACCCCCCCCCCCACCCCCACCACCAAGCATGTTCAATTTTCATGCATGTGTGAAAGCTGAGCAGGGGTGGGGGTCAGCAACAGCTCTGAAATATTGCTGATTGCTGGACCTGAGGAGGGGGAGGAGGTGGTTGTCAGCTGGTGAGGCTTAGGGATCCCCACCAGCCACAGCAAGGGAGATGTTAATTTTGAGGGCCTAAACCCACAGTGGGGGGTCCAGCTCTCCTCCTGTCATGGTTATGTCACTGATTGTGTTCAGTACAAAATAAAGTGCATTTCTGTTTTTATTTTTCCAGTGTTGCAGTACTTGCCGAGTTTAAGTTCTTGGGTTGCCGGTTCAGTTTTGGTGGTCTTATTTCTGTTTCTAATTTGAGATCCCTTGCTCTGTATTTGGTGAAGGGCTGTCTGTGTTTTGTGTGTGAAGAAGTCATTTAAAGTTGTTTTATGTGTGTTAGTAATGGCGGGTGGGGAGATCAAGAGAGGGAGCAGGTAGGAGAGGGGATGGAGTGGGGGGCTCCCTTCTCAATTTCTGCCCTGGGTCCCTGTTTGTCTAACACCAGTCCTGTCAGAGAGAATATGGTCACCTGGCCATTGAGTGCTTTCAGCCATAGTGTACTGTACCATCTGACCAACCACTCTGAAAATCGCTGCTTTAGATGATCAGAAACTGTCTCCCTCAACAATTGCTTACATAGCATATATTACAGTGTTGCCTCTGTGGCATCTGATTATTTTACTGCAGCTGCTCAGAACTGACTGCATTGCAAAAGACTCACTACAGATGCCCTTACCAGGGCCATCATACTACCTGTGGCACTGCCCTACCAACTAAGAGACCACCCTACTTGTGCTAGACTGTTGGCTTGACCTGACTTGATAGTGTTGCCTGGCTGTGCCTCCAACTGTAACATAGCCAGATCAGGAAGCAACGATATATATCATAGAAAAATTTCTTTACTTTTTCAAAGTGAATGATGATTCTTTAAACAAAGTAGGTGTATATAAAATGAGTACTTAAAGTTCTCACCACAGGTTTAATGTATTTTGGGTTCCAAAGGCATCTCTATCTGTCAGCAGCCTTAGACACACTGAAACCCAGGGCAAAGACAGGACTGGGCCCATCCAATGCTGAGTGTTCTGAAGCTCTGCCTCAGTGACATCACTCAGTTTCACCCAGGGGGGGCCCTTTGGTGCTGGGATCCTGTGTACCTGCTCTGCTCAGTGATCCACATTAGCACTGGCTGGTGTCTCAAAGAGCCATGCTATACTCTTGTAATCGTAATGTTTACAAAGTAATTCCCTTTAGACACCCACATTGCTTGAACCTACCATGCTATGGGTCTTAAGGTTGGTAGCAAACTATTACTTAACTGTTTTCTTACAATTACTTGGGAAGAAATTGAACCACAGATCAGGTCATCCGGTCTGTTTCCTAATCCATCCTTCCCTTCTGTATAGGAATGTTCAGTTTTATCATTTCTCATTTATTTCATTCGTGCTAGACTGCTTCATTTGCGATACAAGTCAAAGCAGTTCACAAAATGAATATAAGCGGAAAAAACTCCATAATGGTAACAGAGAAGCAGATAAAACACAAGTTATGTATTCATACTCTGAGACAGAGATCTCTGTCTCTCTGTCTCCAATGGTGGGCCTTTCAAAAAGAACCAAGACTTTTTCATACTTTATTTCAGAAAACCAAGAACTAATGCAAAACTAGAGTTTCTCATCTTTAGCCTCTCTTCTTCCTTCCCTTCCAGGATCCCAGAATAGATGTATTCTTTGGTCAGGATTCTGGTAATTACTCACTGTTAACAGTACTTTGTGGCTTACAATCAGTTTCCACATTTCACATTGTAAATCAGTGCAAGTGCTTTCACTGCAGACTTTTTATAGTTCTTGCTGTTCATTTTAGAGCCCAACAGTTTCAGGAAGAAAGCAGGCATCTACATTGATGGTAGCCAGCTTGGCCAAGACTTTGTTCAACTTCATAAGCTTCTGAGCAGCTACAGTATCTTTAGATCTTCTGGCCTCTATGGTCCCGATGTTGGGCAACCTCGAAAGAAAACTCAAAAGCTTCTACAGAGGTAAAACAATTTTTCCATTTCCAAAATAGTTCTGGATGTACTCCATCACATTGGCCAGTTCAGTGTCCAAGGTCCACAGTAGATGTCTAGTTTTCTGGCGTCAGCTCGTGTTTTACACACGTGCTGAGGCCTCCTTTTACCACAGCTGGTAAAAGGGAAGTCTCGCTTTCCTACAGGAAATGGCCAGGTGGCAAGCAAAGCAATTGCCGTGCGGCCATTTCGGTGAGGGAGAGACACCTTACCTCCACCCATTGAGGTGGCAGTAAGGGCTCTCACGTTAACCCGTTGGTAACCGAGCTGCACTGGAAATGACGGCGTGCTAGGGCTGGGAAGTACCACCGGGCTGCTGCGGTAGCCCGGCGGTACTTAATCCCGCATTGGGCTTACTACCGCTTAGTAAAAGGAGTCCTGAGACTTTTAGGGTAAAAATCATTTGTATCTGGCCATTCGTAGATGGGAGATAAAAATTGGTGATCTTTTCTAAATTACTGGAAAATGAAGTTATTTATATAGTTATGTATTTATGTGGCTTTAGCGTACACCCTTTTCAGTAGTAGTTCAAGGTGAGTTACATTGTGTTACAGTAGTTATTTGCCTGTCTCCGAAGAGCTTATAATATAAGGGGCAGTTCTTTAGCAGGGCCCTTCCCATTAGGTGTCCTGAGCACCATTACTATAATGGCTTTGAGCACCAAGATGCTATGCTAGAATGCCAGCACGTCAGCATTGGCGCGCTTAAGATAGATGGGAACTTTTATGCCAGATCAATGGCAGGCACAAATGGGTGTACTTAAGAGTTCCACGCTATCCCCTGGTTTCTATATAGCACATTTTAAGCTCCGCTTGCAAATCCGGTCGTATTCTGGATTTGCACGCACAACTTAATTAGTTAACAAGCCAGTCAGTGCTGATAATTGCCAATTAACAAGCAACTATTGACACTAATTGGCATTAATTAGAATTTACATGCACAACTGTGTAAAAGGTCTGTTTACGAAGCAGCGCTAGTGGCTGTCCATGCGCTAGGGCCGACACGGTCCATTCGCTTTGAATAGGCCGTGTCGGCACTAGCGCATGGACAGCCGCTAGAGCTGCTTAGTAAACCGGAGTGTAAGTGTATTCTGTAACATGATGCCCATAAATTCTAAGTTTCATAGTTGAAAAAGGGGCGTGGCCATGGGTGTGGAATGGACAGGTCATGGGCACTTCACAAATCTATGCGTGTTGTTATAGAGTACACCCGGACCACTCCTAATTTAGGCATCAGCATTTACACCAAGTTTGGCATAACTGCCCACAACTAAATTTAGTCGCGAGGACGGACGCTCGGCATATTCTGTAATCCGTGCAGAAATTTAGGCCTACTCTACAAAGTATAGAATATGCCTAGGCGTATTTTTTTTTTCCATGCAGATTTTTCAGGTGTCATATATAGAATGTAGGCCTATGCACATAACTAATAGTTATGCATGTAAATTGGAGACATGCTTCACCCATGTGTATGTTACATGCTAAACCACTTACACGCTACCTGATAGAATAGTGTGTAGCGCACTTATGCATGAAAGTACCACTGTTTTGTGCCCTTACATGTGAAAGATGTGTATGACTACACACACCTAGTTATAGAATTGTCCTTTAAGTCTTTGCCTAACGAAATGGAGGGTTAGGTGACTTAACCAAGATCACAAGGAGCAGCAGCGGGATTTGAACCAGGCTTCCTTGGATCACAGCCCAGTGCTCTAACCACCAGGCAACTGAGTAAAAGAGAAAAAGGTGAACGTGGGGTTTATTTTGTAAATGTTCCTACAGGTTACATTACAACTTGAAATCAAGGAGTCTTATATTCAGAACAGGCTCTTGCCCAATTAAATCACAATGAGTGGGCCGTCGCTAGATTTTCAGCAACACTTAAGCGCATAGTGCTACTGAAAATCTAGTGTGACCCCCGTGGCACTTGCCAGAAGTTGGGGAGGAGCCAAGAGTTATGTGGACACCAGTGATATTCACTGCCGATGCCTGCATAATTAAACGGGCATGTAGGACCAAGTCAAAGGCAGTTTCAAACTTTGCCTGGGTAGCTATGCAAGTACAGTACTGAACACTGGCTGATGGTGGACACTCTTTTATGTTAGTATTATTTGATTGGCAGTCAGCCCAGATATTCAATGCCAGGCCATTTCCGGTGATCGGTATTGAATAGCCGGGGTTTTTTCACCAGCTTAAACTGACCCGGCTAAGTTAATATTCAGTGCTGGTCGGTTACGTTTATAGCAGCCAAGGATAGGACTGCTATTCATGCGGTCTGGTTTGGCCGCTAAACTTAGCCAGTGAAGTGCTGAATATTCACAGCTAGTCAGTTATATTGCTCGATATATCTGGTTAGCCATTAAGTGCTAATATTCAACAGAGATAACCAGCTATTAACCATCCAATAGCCATTCCTGCTGGTTAAATAGTGCTGAATATCAGTGGATTCATTTCTTTTAGGGTTGTACATTTAATGCATTAATAACGCAATTAACGCATTAAATGTTTAACTTGCATTAACATTTTTCACATGAGTTAACTCGGCACTTGGCCAAGTCTCTCTCCCTTTTTTTTCCTTCTGGAACCTTACCTCTCCGATGCTCCAGCAGCTGCCTCCTCTGTGCACTCCAAGCCTCTCTCTGTAACAGAAAGTTCTGTCAGAAGGGGTAGAACTTCTGCTACAGAGGCTTCAGGCGAGTGAGGCAGGGAGAAGGAGCTGCTTGTCCTTGTGCCGCGCCTTGAGAAGCCGCTGCGGGGTGAGACCCTGAGACAGAAAGAGAGAGAAAGATGCAGATGGTTGGGTGGGGGGGAGAGGAAAAGAGAAAGTGAGAGTGTGATGTGGGGTGGGGTGGGGGAGGGGGACCATGGTGGGAAAAAGATGGAAAAGAGAAAGTGATAGAGAGAGAGAGAGAGAGAGAGAGAGTGATGTGTGGGGAGGGGGATCGCGGCAGGAAAAAGAGAACATGAGAGAGAGAGTGATGCTAGGGAGGAGAGGGACTGCGGTGGGAAATAAGTACATAAGTATTGCCATACTGGGACAAACCAAAGGTCCATCAAGCCCAGCATCCTGTTTCCAATGGTGGCCAATCCAGGTCACGAATACCTGGCAAGATCCCAAAAAAGTACAAAACATTTTATGCTGCTTATCCCAGAAATAAGCAGTGGAGTTTCCCCAAGTCCATTTTTATAATCGTCTATGGACTTTTTCCTTTAGGAAGCCGTCCAAACCTTTCTTAAACCCCGCTAAGCTAACCACTTTTACCACATTCTCTGGCAACAAATTACAGAGTTTAATTACACGTTGAGTGAAGAAAATATTTCTCCAATTCATTTTAAATTTACTATTTTGTAGCTTCATCAAATGCCCTCTAGTCCCAGTATTTTTGGAAAGAGTAAACAGACGCTTCACGTCTACCCTTTCCACTCCACTCATTATTTCATAAACCTCTATCATATCTCCCCTCAGCTCTCTATTCTCCAAGCTGGAGCCCTAGCCACATAAGTACATAAGCACTGCCACGCTGGGAAAAGACCAAAGGTCCATCAAGCCCAGCAATCTGTCTCCGACAGCGGCCAATCCAGGCCCCAAGAACCTGGCAAAAACCCAAAATTTCATAACGATCAATGGACTTTTCCTTCAGGAATCTGTCCAGACCCCCTTTAAACTCAGCAAGGCCAGCTGCCGTCACTACCTTCTCCGGCAATGAGTTCCAGAGTCTAACCACACGCTGAGTAAAGAAAAACTTTCTCCAATTTGTTTTAAACCTACCACATTCTAATTTCATCTTGTGTCCCCTAGTTCTATTATTGTTAGAAAGCGTAAACAAACGCTTCACATCTGTCCGCTCTACCCCACTCATTATTTTGTAGACCTCTATCATATCACCCCTCAGCCACCTTTTCTCCAGGCTAAAGAGTCCTAGCCGTCTTAACCTCTCCTCATAAGGTAGTCGTCCCATCCCTTTTATCATTTTCGTCGCCCTTCTCTGCACCTTCTCCAATTCCTTTATATCTTTTTTGAGATGAGGCGACCAGAGCTGAACACAATACTCCAGGTGCGGTCGCACCATGGAGCGATATAATGGTATTATAACATCTTCATGCTTGTTTTCCATCCCTTTTCTAATAATACTCAACATTCTGTTCGCCTTCTTAGCCGCCGTCCCATCCCCTTTATCATTTTTGTCATCCTTCTCTGCACCTTTTCTAATTCCACTATATCTTTTGTTGAGATGCGGTGACCAGAATTGAACACAATATTCGAGGTGTGGTCGCACCATGGAGCGATACAGAGGCATTATAACATCCTCATTTTTGTTTTCCATTCCTTTCCTAATAATACCTAACATTCTATTTGCTTTCTTAGCCACCGCAGCACACTGAGAAGAAGGTTTCAACGTATCATCAACAACGACACCTAGATCCCTTTCTTGGTCAGTGACTCCGAATGTGGAACCTTGCATTACGTAGCTATAATTCGGGTTCCTCTTTCCCACATGCATCACTTTGCAGTTGCTCACATTAAACGTCATCTGCCATTTAGATGCCCAGTCTTGTAAGGTCGTCTTGTAATTTTTCACAATCCTCTCGTGAGAGAGAGTGAGACCCTGGGGCAAAAAGAGAGAAAAAGATGTGGACCATGTGGGGAAGGGTGGACCATGGCGGGGAAAAGAGAAACTGAGAGATAGATTATGATGTGGGGGGGAGGGGAAGAAGGGGACTGCAGCGGTACAAAGAGGAGAAGAGAGAGAGAGAGAGAGAGATGCAAGGGGGGATGTTAGAGGGACAGATGCTGGAAATAATAGATGGAAGAATTAAAGAAGGAAGATGGTAGCCATAGAAGGGAAGGGAGGAAAAGTGAAAAAATGGTTTTCATGGATGGAGGGAAGGGGGGAGATGTAGCCCATGGAGGAGTGGGAGATGGGAGGAGATGGAGCCATAGGAGGGGAAGGGAAGAGATGATGCCCATGGAGGGGAGGGAGATGGGAGGAGATGATGCCAGGGGAAGGGAAGGGAGGAGATGGTGCTTATGGAGTGGAGGGAGATGATAAGAGATGGTGCCTGCCTCCTCTGACAGAACTTCCTGTTACAAAGAGAGGCATAGTACCAGGTGAGAAGCAGAGTTTGTTCACTGCAGCAGTCAAGGTTGAGGGCTGTGAGGAGCAGGGAGAAGAAATGCACAGAGCAGAGGGGGCTGCTGGAGTGCTGGGGGGAAAAAGAAAGAGAGAAAGAAAAATGCAGACCGAGGGGGGGGGGGGGGGGAGCTTGGGCATTAGTGGGACAGATGCTAGAAATAGGGGATGGAAGAATCAAAAAACAGAGATGGTGGCCATAGAAGGGAGGGGAGGAAAAAGAGAAGCGAAAAAAATATGATCATGGAGGGCAGGAGAGGGGAGGGGAAGATGATTATAAAAATAAAAATCACCAGACAACAAAGGTTAAAAAAAATATTGTATTTTTTAGTAGGGCTGCACAATTAACGCATATGTAGCTGTGTTGTTGGAAGGAGTGTGACTAAGATCAGGTTGTATGGGGGCATCTCCCATCATCACTCGGAGCTGTCGACCCCAGTCAAAGCTGGATTGTGTGATTAATCACGCAATTAAAATTTTAATCAATGCACAGCCCTAGTTTCTTTTCATTTTCATCAGCCCTTTATTCTACTATCATACTGTGGCAGGTCTAATGTTCAGTTTTAGCAGGGTTTTATCTCAGGATATGATTTGTTCACCTATCTAGGAATGACAGATTGAGAGAGTTAAATTAAACTGACAGGCCTGGATCAGTCCCCCTATTCAACCCTGTGATTTTTAATTCCAAATACAACACTGCTGCATTTTCTGTCTAACTGTATGTATATTGGCAGTGCTGTATAAATGATCCTAAAGGAATAGTTGGAGGACGTATTCTTGAACTCATGAATTGTAAGCGCTGCAGTTGCAGCTTTCATAATCTGATTATTAGATGAGTGTACAGTGTGAAATAAATCACTGTGAGAGTGCGCCCAAAAGTGGCCTGTGCTGGTGTAGGTGCATGTTTTGAACACGCGCAGGTCCATTTCCTAAGCAGGCCTGGAAAAAAGGGGGTTTTCTAATGTGCCGGAAAATGGACGTGCGGCAAAATGAAAACCAGCGCGCATCCATATTCGGCCTGAGACCTTAACACTGCCCATTGACTTAGTGCTAAGGTCTCACACGCTAACTGGGCGGTAAGCGTGCAGCGTGCGCCGACTGCCAATTACCGCTGGGCAGGGGCCCCACAGTAGAAAATAGAGAATATTTTCTACCGCGTATTTTAGGCGCACGCCAAAAATGAAATTACCACCCGGAGCACGTGGTAGCACCAATTTGACGTGCGTTGAACGCACATAAGCGCCTACACACCTTTGTAAAAGGGCCCCTGTGTGCGTCCCCACCCAGCATTCAGTGATTCTAGAACATGAGGCAATACAATGAAACAACCACACTAACTCTCTCTTCCTTGCAGTTTCCTTAAAGCAGGAGGAAACGCCATCAGTTCTGTTACTTGGCACCAGTAAGTATCTGGCTCTTATATAGATTATGAGCCCAGGATTTAAAAAGTACATGAGCTCTGTTTTTAGCCAAACTTAGCTTAGATTTTCAGCTGAAAATTCATCTTAATTTAGGAGCTTAAAAGTTATTCTTAAAAATGTAATCCTGCCGTTCATCTACTTAGATTTATGAGCCTAATTTATGAGGCTGGTCCTGAAAATCAGTGCTAAATTCCTAATTTCTTTTCCCTGCCCTAAATCCACCCCTATTGACATCCACGTTTTATGCTTCTAAATTTAGGAGTTTAGTGAAATTTTGAGTATGAGTTTTAGGCACTCTGTCCTAGACATTTTTCAAACAGCCAATTCAGGAGCATAACTCTCAAAGTTAGAAGCATAAATCCTTTGAATATTAGGCTCTACCCCCCCCCCCTTAATTCTATAAAAGTAGCCATAAATTGTGTATGCAAATTTGGGTGTGCAGTGCACCCAATTTGCATGCACAAGTTAACTGAATAATGAGCTAATTAGTGTCAATAATTGACTTTTTAACAATTATTGGCACTAATTGAAATCGATTAACATGTAAACACATAAGTTTAGGTGTGTGATCTGCACCTACATTTTACTTGTATCCTGGAAAAGGGGGCACAGAAATAGGAGGATCATGGTTATTTTGGGGCAAATGGGTGTGGCTTTGAGTTACACATGGAATTATAGAATAAGGGCATTTTGCGCGTAAATTTAGGCAGGGCATTTGCACCATGTTTTCATTGGTACAAATGGACGCGCCTAAATTTATACACGACCCCTGCACTTAAGCGCTATTTTATAAACTGCCCCTAACTTTAAGCACAGCTTATAGAATAGCTCTTAAGCAGGTTTTTTGGCACCGATTGTTTTAAGCATGATTTATAGAATTCTCCCCTATATATGCATTAGCCATATTTATAAATATTTCTGTTTAGATGGGAAAAATCTTTTCAGAGTTAGCCCTTATGTGCCTTATTATTACAATTAATCTTTTGACATGACTGGACTCTGGGCAAGTCACTTAAACCTCTATTGCCCCAGGTACAAATAAGTACCTGTATATACAATGTAAACCGCTTTGAATGTAGTTGCAAAAACCACAGAAAGGCAGTATATCAAGTCCCATTTCCCTTCCCTTTCCTCTTGAGAATGCATTTCACTGTTTTCTTGTATGCAGCAGTCACTAACTACACACAGGGCTATGATCTAGAAAATGGGATCTGTTCTTTTTTAATGTGGTGCTGTGCTTGTGGAATCTTGAGTTCTGAAGTTAGTGCATGCATGAAATCCATGGGGCTACATCACTGGTGCTTCTCAGAGTCATATTCCTGGAATGACATTTAGAAGTTCCCATAGTGCAGTTACGTTGGAATCCATGGCAAGTACCGTATGCAAAAAAATATTGTAAGCAGAACGGAGGTTTTAAGGGAAGCACTGTCTCCAAAATTGTCTCTTTATTGAATTTTATGTTGAGAAATCATTTATATTGATGACCAGTATAATACAAACCACAAGTAACAAAGCAGTTGACTGTCATCAGGAAAAATATTTGAATAGAACTTTCCCCCACCCCAACCCAAATACCACCTATTCAAAACTTTAATCCAGTATCAGGAGGCCTGTGTTCTTATGACCTTCTGAAAATTGCAGAATAAAAACAAAACAAAACAGAGATTCAGTGTCCACATTAGGATCCCAAAGGCCTCTCAAAGAGAGTTTAATACTCTGCTACGTGCTCTAGGCGATAAGGATTGTATATATTTATCCCACATCAATAAGGATTACACTTTTACACTTAAAGGATGCCCTAGCCACATTTCTTTCCAAAATCATCAAGGTATGGAACTTATTACACCACACCCAATATGAGGGTGTATGTGAAACTGTCCAAACCCCCAAGATAATCTTTTTACCAACAATCCCTGCTTTCCTAATGAGTTAACAGTCTCCTCTGTCCTGCAGCGCAAAAGTCTTAGTGATCCAAACGAAATCCCACTGTACAAGCCGGTATAGGGATTGTAATATCTTCTCCAAGTACACTATTATTGCATTCCAGAAGGATTTTACTCAGGGGCATGTACAGCACGCATGAAACAGGAAGTTTATGTCCAAATTACATTTTTGGCAAAAGAGATGAGTCTGCTCTCCCCATTTTAAACAGTTGTTCCTGAGTAAGAATGATGCAATAAACCAAACTGGCATTCTCTTCTGCGTTTATAGTGAAACTCGGGATTCTTGCAATTAAAACTAGAAAAATCAATCGAAGAACATAACTTAAGAACACAGGAATAGCTATACTGGGTCAGACCATTGGTCCAGTATCCTGTTTCCAACAGTGGCCAATCCAGGTTACAAGCACCCAGCGCGTTTTTTCTAGAGAAAAAGGTGCCGGTACTCAAATGCCAGGGCACCCTTCAGGGGTGGGATGATCATTGAGGGACCCACCCCACAATAGCCAGGCCCCCTGCAAACAGTCACAGCATCTTTGACAAGGCAGAATTTGTATGTAGAGCCTGAGCTCTTTCATTAAAATATGAGGACCATGGGTCAATTGTAGCAGGCAAAGTACCCCCAAGTACCCCCTCAAAAAAAGCCCTGCAAGTACCTGACAAGATCCCAGAACAGTAAACTTGACTGGTAAAGTAAATTTGAGCACTTTGAAGAAGGCAGCTTTAGCAATTTAATTACAGAACCTTCCCTGATGCAGAGTCGAAACATGGCCCATGTCGGTCGGTCTGTCCTTTACCAGTCAAGTTCAAGATCAGTTGATTTTCTGAAATGATAAAGTTTTCACCAATACTAATTTTGACTTTAAGTATAGTTGCAATCTTAGCACTTAGTTTGGAGTCAGTGAAGAGTAAGGCCAGTCACAAGCAGTAGCTCATGTGAAAGGGCTCCTATGGTTCGATTGAATTTGAGCTTTGGAATATAAATTGGATGCCAGCATTGGGATGTTTTATATTCGTGCTTCAATGTTAAGCACAGAAATACCTGGTAGTATTGTCCAAAGGAAAGTAAATACTTGGATTCCTTTACAGAATGGACTCCTATCAGATAGCCTGTTATAGGATGACCCTGTATGTGACGGAAAAAGTATGTTTCTGATTTCATTTGCTTTATTTCCTCCATTGCGTCCTCTGAAGCTGAGTTGTGGCACATGTTTAAATTGAACAATGTATTGGCTGAAGAGAGAATGAATGTTTTGGGGGTCTTGTCCCTTTGTTCCAGCTGACAGCATAGTGGAAGCATAGTGGAAGCCTATGTATTTTACTTCCTGCAGCCAGTTCCAGACATTACTGATGTCCATAAAGGGCTAAAGGAGGGCTGTGTACACTGTAATGAAGCTGACACTCCTCTGACTGAGGACTGGACTTGCTCAAGGGGGAGGGGGGTTTATTCAGTTACCTGAGATGCATTTGTTAAACAAGGAGTCCAGTTATACTTATTTGCCAGACTCAGTGAATTCATTTTTGACTGAAGATGTTGCTACATTCAGGGTTTTTTTTTTTTACTAAGGCTCGCTTAGGTTTTTAGCGCACACTAAAAATAGGCGCATGTTAAGCATTAGAGACACCAATGTATTCCTTTGGGCGTCTCTAACGTTTAGCGTGCGTCTATTTTTATGTTTAATTCTGTTTATTAGTGGTAACACAACTTATACAATGTTCCAACACGAACATAAAGCGAAACTGTATCATAACATCATCTCTAACTGCGTCACCAAACATTTTATTTTCTCCCCCCCCCCCCCCAAATTAACTCCCCGTCCCCTCCCTTCCTCCCTCCTTCCCAGAAGAACAGGCAAGCATTCAAACATTTAAAAGTCTGCTCCTAACTCCAGGTGACAACGATTTCCAGAAGGGGTTCCAACAGTCCTGGAATTCTACACCTCTTTCCGAGTTCCAGTCCTGTATATCCAGCCTTTCAAGTCTCATCAGTACAATCAACTTGACACGCCATTGTTGAATTCCCGGACACTGCCCGGTTGTCCACCCTGCCAGGAGCGATTGCAGTACTCCCCGCTCCCCCCGTTTTCTATTTCTGTTGATGGCTCTCTCATTCTCCCTGTCTCCTCAGCTCGAAACCTTGGGGTCATCTTTGACTCTTCTCTCTCCTTCTCTGCTCATATCCAGCAGACCGCCAAGACCTGTCGTTTCTTTCTTTACAACATCCGTAAAATCCGCCCCTTTCTTTCCGAGCACTCTACCAAAACCCTCATCCACACCCTTGTCACCTCTCGTTTAGACTACTGCAATCTGCTTCTTGCTGGCCTCCCACTTAGTCACCTCTCCCTCTCCAGTCGGTTCAAAACTCTGCTGCCCGTCTCATCTTCCGCCAGGGTCGCTTTACTCATACTACCCCTCTCCTCAAGACCCTTCACTGGCTCCCTATCCGTTTTCGCATCCTGTTCAAACTTCTTCTACTAACCTATAAATGTATTCACTCTGCTGCTCCCCAGTATCTCTCCACACTCGTCCTTCCCTACACCCCTTCCCGTGCACTCCGCTCCATGGATAAATCCTTCTTATCTGTTCCCTTCTCCACTACTGCCAACTCCAGACTTCGCGCCTTCTGTCTCGCTGCACCCTACGCCTGGAATAAACTTCCTGAGCCCCTACGTCTTGCCCCATCCTTGGCCACCTTTAAATCTAGACTGCTTTTGACTCGTAACCACTTGTAACCACTCGCCTCCACCTACCCTCCTCTCTTCCTTCCCGTTCACATTAATTGATTTGATTTGCTTACTTTATTTATTTTTTGTCTATTAGATTGTAAGCTCTTTGAGCAGGGACTGTCTTTCTTCTATGTTTGTGCAGCGCTGCGTATGCCTTGTAGCGCTATAGAAATGCTAAATAGTAGTAGTAGTAGTAGTAGTACTGTTAAAGTCACCTTATTGGCAAATGATTTATAGCCTCTAGGCGCTGGTAGCCCTAGGCGGGGTCTGCCAAACAGTAATAATACATCATAGTACCACCTTGATCCCCACCAAGTAGAGACCTGCAACAGTACCTCCCTCCACAACTTCTCCACTCTCCTACATCCCCAGAACATGTGTCCAATCAGTACGCCCTCCGCACCACATCTTGGGCACTCTCCCCAGTAGGAGGTCCCCATGTGGAATGCTCTACGCGGTGAAATGTACATTCGGAGCGCAAATTTATACCATGTCTCCCAGTGTTCAGTGAACCTGGACCTCTTACGAATGCCCAGAATAAAGGATTTAAGGTGTTCTACTACAATAGGAGTTCCAAGGTTTATGGTCCAGGCCTCCGCCAATTTTTTATAATCCAATTCTGAGGCTGAGTCTTTCATATGTCTGTGGTAGAAGGTCAGTGGCACTCGTTGTTGTGCCTCAAAGGAGAATGCCGTCGATAGTTCCTCTCTGACATCTTCAGTCAGGTCCGTCCAAGGAAGACCCCGAATATAATGTGCCAGTTGATAATAATGCCAATAGTCTTTGTTGGGAATATTGTACTCCCTTTGTAGCTCCGTAAAGGGTTTAATTTTTCCTTCATCGGTCACTGCCTGTAGTAAATATTTGAGTCCCTGTCTCTCCCAGCGTTCAAATGTTGGGTACAAATTACCCGCTGGAAACCTCGGATTGCCACATATAGGTAAGAATGGTGTTACCCTTGGCGAGAAATGATGTAGGCGGCACACCCAGCGCCATGTGGCCCGCGCTGCTGGCATTATGCCTGACTGGTGTAGTTCCACAGGGGTCTCCCTATCCGGCAAGTGTAGGAGGCATCCCAAGTCCGCAACCGGGGACATCCGCCTCTCCAGGGGGGTGTTTGAAAAATCTGAGGTTCGTCTATGCCAGTCATTGATGTGCCGCATTCCGCAGGCGACAGTCACGTGTCGTAAGCTAATGAGGCCCACCCCCCCATATTCCACTGGGGTGCACATCATCATTAATGGGAGCCGTGGCTTCCTCCCTCTCCACAGAAATTTATTTAAAAGTCTGTTCTGTTGTCGTTCATCCGTTTTGGAAAGGTAAAGAGGCACTGTTTGAAAGACATATAGCCATTTTGGGATAATAAACATATTATACAGTGCCACTCGCCCAAATAGGGATATTGGGAGGTTCTCCCACGCCTCCAGCTTCGACTTAGTATCTGACATTAAAACAGTCACATTAAGTTCATGCAGCTTCTTCAAGTCTGCTGGTATTTGTATCCCCAAATATTTGAGGGAATCTTCTGCCCACCTGAGAGGGAAAGGTCCACGCCAGGCGCTCCTTACCGAAGGCATCAGTGGGAGTGCCCAGGATTTGTCATAGTTCAAGCGTGCGTCTATTTTTAGTGCACGCTAAAAACGTAAGCACGCCTTAGTAAAAAAAAATCCTTAGATTTTAAGGGGTCTTTTACTAAGGCATGTTGGCGTTTTTAGTGCATGCTAAAAAATAGCGCTCAACGCTAGAGATGCCAATGTATTCCTATGGGTGTCTTTAGCGTTTAGTGCATGTCTGTGTTTAGTGTGCACTAAAAATGCCAGCACACCTTTGTAAAAGACCCCCTAAGTGAACTGAGCTCTAAAACATTTATTAATTTAGATTTTGCTCACACCTTTTTCAGTGGTAGCTCAAGGTGAGTTACATTCAGATACTCTGGATATTTCTCTGTCCCAGGAGGGCTCACAATCTAAGTTTGTACCTGAGGCAATGGAGGGTTAAGTGACTTGCCCAAGATCACAAGGAGCAGCAGTGGGATTTGAACTGGCCACCTCTGGATTGCAGGACTGGTGCTCTAACCACTAGGCCACTCCCCCAGTCTGCTAATGTGCATTGCTGTTTTAGACATCACTTATCAGACAGAAGAAATAAAAAGAAAGGGTGAACAAGTAAACCTGGCATTCCTACCAAGCTAAGGGGGCCTTTAATCAAAGTGTGGTAAAAAGTGGCCTTAGCTCCCTTATTCAGGTCATTCCCACATGCTAAGGCCATTTTTACTACAGGGGTAAAATGGCCAATTTGTCTGTTTACCCTATTAATGGCCATGTGCTAATTTTCCCATTACTGTGTGGCCATTAGCGCATGAGTCCCTACTGCCATCCGTTATGTAAGCAGTAAGGGCTCACGCAGTAAAGTATGCTGTAGTTGGTTAGCGAGTGGCAATGTAGCTGCGCTGATTAGTGCAGAACACGCCCACTCATTGCCCCCAGCGCTAAAAAAAACAAATTTCTATCACATATTAATAAACACATTTTTTATTTTTTAGTGCATGGGCAGCGCTTGCACATCTAAAAGTTACTGTGGGACGCCTCGCAGTAAGCCATCTGTTGCTGCAGCAAGCATGCGTTAGTACTTAACCACAGCTTAGAAAAGGACTCTTAAAACTTTTAACTTATCAAGTTCTTGATAAAATCTGAGCTTAATATACTGGACACCCTCTGCTAGATTAGAGAGCAAGACATAATTACTCTTTTTTTGAACGGTGTCTGTGGGTTTTGTTTTGTTTTTTAAATTTTTTGTTGTTGTTGTTTTCCAGTTATTACGTGAATGGAAGAACTGCTTCTGAAAAGGATTTCCTGAATCCCATTGTGTTGGATGGTTTGATACTGATGATAAAAAACGTTTTTCAGGTGCTGTATCTTCTGAAAAACCAGGGGGCCGATGCTCAAAAATGTAACGCTGGCGTTAGATGCAATTTGCGCCGGACTAGCCTGCATGTTAATGTGTGCAGAATGATCAGAGGGCTCTAGCATGGTCGCAAATTGTAATTAAATGTATTCAAAGGGATGTTGACGAGGTCATTTGGTATTCCTTACCGATGCTTGGAGAACCATGGGCGTAGACTGGGGGGGGGCAATGCCCCCCCAAACGACGACGAGGCGCCACCGCGCCAGTAGTTAAAAAAAAACAAGCAGGCACGCGCTCCTCTCCGTCCGCTTGGCTTCCCTGCCCTCTCTGTCTGCGTCCCGCCTTCCTCTGACGTCATTTCCTTTCGGGCGGGACGCAGACAGAGAGGGCAGGGAAGCCAAGCGGACGGAGAGGAGCGTGTCCGTCTACCCTTCTCTCTTCCTCCCTCCCTCCGGCGCAGGCAGCAGTCTTTTCCAGCGTTCCTGGCAGCGGTAGCATTGTACACGCTGCCTTTGGTTCTGCCCCGAAGCCTTCTCTTCAAGTTCCTGTTCCCGCATAGGTGGGAACAGGAACTTGAAGAGAAGGCTTCCGGGGCAGACCGAAGGCAGCGTGTACAACGCTACCGCTGCCAGGAACGCTGAAAAAGACTGCTGCCTGCTCCGGAGGGAGGGAGGAAGAGAGGGGATAGGCGGAGTCACAATCTTGGACCTCGTGCGGGGGGGGGGGAAGGGCAGCAGATGGAAGATGGATGGGACTGGGAGGGGTGGGGAGCAGAGGGAAGGAGCAAGAGATGGATGGGACTGGGAGCGTTGGGAGCAGAGGGAAGGACCAGGAGATGGATTGGGCTGGGAGGGGTGGGGAGCAGAGGGAAGGACCAGGAGATGGATGGGATTGGGACAGGTCAGGCACAGCAGAGGGAAGGAGCAGAAGATGGATGGGACGGAGGGATGATGAGCAGAGGGAAGGAACAGAAGATGGATGGGAGGGGTGGGGAGCAAAGGGAAGGAGCAAGAGATGGATGGGACTCGGAGGGTGGGGAGCAGAGGGAAGCCTACTGGAAAGAAGACATTGCATAAAACAGAAGACACTGGGACCAAAGCGAATAGAAAAACTAAATGATCAGACAACAAAGGTAGATACAAGTATTTTATTCAGAATTTATTAATTGAACTATGTCAGCTTTTTGAAATGTGCATCTGTGATATTTTGCCTGTAAATTTCAATTCCTTCCTCCATATTAGCATATTTATTTGCATATGTATATATGCAAATGAATATGCTAATAAGCTCCGCCCATACGCTAATATGTTCCGCCCATCCTTTGCCCCCCCAAATGAAACAGTCAAACTACGCCTATGTCGGAGAACATTGCAGAAAGAAATGCTGCTCTTAACTCTGGAAACTTACCACCAGCTTGGGGATGGCATTCAAGGTTTTGAAGAGAGGATTTCTTCAGAATTTCTCACTTTAAACTGCTGGTTTTTGTCTTCTTTTAGAAGCAGAAGGAAGCTTGTGCAACCTATAAAGGTTGATAGTGAGAAATAAATGTGTGTGAGTTCGAGCAAAACTGAACGTGCAAGCACACATTGATGCCTGTTTTTCTACGCTTACATAAGAGCCTCTGCAGTGAAAAAATTTTTTTGAGACGCTTGTATTTTTAAAGGCATAGAAGAACAACAGTGCAGATGTATGCTATGCTTCCACATCCAGTCTGCTTGCACTTCCTGTCTTGCCTGGGCATGTGTACAAGAACTGTGATTACCATAAAACTGTTATGCACATGCACCAGGCACATTCCTTCCCCTTGCTTTCAGTTTCATAGCACACACATAATTTGCTTTGAGCATTTGAGAACTGGGTTTTTGCACTGTTCTTGCACTAGGGGCTTTGCACTGTTGGCTTTAACGCTGGACCTTTGAGCATTGGGACCCTGGATTGCACTTTTGCTGCTAGACAGATTAAACCTGGGAGAGATACTGGGAAGGGGAAGAAAGGATTCTTTAAAGCAGTTTACTGCTATTTCAGTATCACAGTCTAAACTGCCATACTCCCCTAGCAAGGCTGGACAAAAGCTTTGAAATCTTTTGTTATCCCTAGTGACACTCCAGGTCTTTGCAGAGTAGGTCATGGAGCGCCTTGCTGCCCCATGGCTGCTCCATGATTAGTAGTTAGAGGAGACCTGGATTCAGCACATACAGGAAGGAGCCCCAGAATTATTGTAAAAATAAAGTTTAATAATATGCACACTTTTTGTTCTCACCGGAGTCTGCAAACGGGTAATATGTAAGCCACATTGAGCCTACAAATAGGTGGGAAAATGTGGGATACAAATGTAATAAATAAAGAAAACAGGAAACGGTAATGAAAGCTGTATACCTGCGTGTGTGTGTGTTATAGCCTAGGTGATATTTTGTTTTTCAGTCCTCCAGGCTGAAAAGCACCTTTTAAATGTCTTAAGATTAATTCTGCAGCACAGTAAATACTAGCAAATCCTGGGTGGCAGATCCAAATATTTTATGTGGCCAGTCGATAGGTAACTGCTGTACGGTTTGCATATCTGTGATGTAGTCCAGGGCCCACATTGAGCTCATTGTCCTCCTATGCTTCATGTTATTTAGATTGTGAATGAAACTGTGCCCAACAGAAAGGTCTGGCTGGGAGAAACTAGCTCGGCCTACGGAGGAGGGTCACCCGGACTGTCCAACACCTATATCGATGGCTTTATGTAAGTAGTTCCTCGCATGTGTCATTTTACAGGACTTTACATTTGAATTGCAGTCATAGTGATTGGAAGAGTAGCATGAAGGAGTAGCCCAATGGTTAGAGCAGTGGGCTCAGAATGAGGGAAGTCAGGGTCCAAGCACACTGTTGCTTATGTGACCCAGAGCAAATTACTTCTTCTATTGTGTCAGGTACTGAGGGCCTCTTCTACTAACATGCATGCATTATGCAAATGGAGAACAATTTTAAGAACATACGAATAGCCGTACTGGGTTAGACCATTGGTCTATTTAGCCCAGTATCCTGCTTTCAACAGTGGCCAATCCAGGTCACAAGAACCTGGCAGAAACCCAATTAGTAGCACTATTCCATGCTACCAATCCCAGGGCAAGCAGTGGCTTCTCCATGTTTGTCTCAATAGCAGACTATGGTCTTTTCCTCCAGGAATTTGTCCAAATCTTTTTTAAAACCAGATACACTAACTGCTGTTACCACGTCCTCCGGCAGCGAGTTCCAGAGCTTAACTATTTGTTGAGTGAAAAAATATTTCCTCCTCTTTGTTTTAAAAGTATTTTCATGTAATTTCATTGAGTGTCCCCTGGTCTTTATACTTTTTGAAAAAGTGAAAAATCAGTTCACTTCCACCTGTTCTGCATCACTCAGGATTATATAGACCTGAATCATATCCCCCCTCAGCTGTTTCTTTTCTAAGCTGAAGAGCTCTAACTTCATATTCTATAACATGTCCATTTCAAGCCTGTTTATTTATTTAGCACATTTATACCCCACTTTTTTCCACATTGTGCAGACTCAAAGTGGCTTACAATGTACTGATTAGCCTGTCGCCAGACCAGCGGTAAAGAAAAGTTGGTGGCCACTTTTGTTTATAGAAAACTAGTGCAAATGGCCGAAAACACGTGTACATTTAAGATACGAGCATTTATACCAGCCCAATAAGTGGTGTAAGGCCTGCGCCTGCATGGTACTCTTCCACTAGTTGGTGTTTTAGTAGCTTAGTGGTTAGAGCACCAGTCTTGACATCCAGAGGTGGCTGCTGCTCCTTGTGATCTTGGACAAGTCACTTAACCCTCCATTGCCTCAGGTACAAAATTACCAGGGACAGAGAAATACCCAGTTTACATGAATGTAACTCACTACTGAAAAAGGTGTGAGCAAACTCCAAATACATAATAAATAAATGAAAGGCCACTTACGTGTGTCAGCAACTAAAATACTGCCATTTAAATGCCTTCTTGTCAGCTGCAACTGGGTGGGTCTTTATAGAATTATCCCTTAATGCTTGTGAATTTGAGTTAACCAGTTAATGCACACTAACAGTTATATTTAACACATGTCATTAAATGAGGCTCTTAGATTGTAAGCTGTCTGGAGTGGGGAGATTCCTACTGTATCTGAATGTAATTTGCTTTGAAAGTGGGTTTAGAAATACAAATAACTAAAAAAAAATAAAAATTAAAAGGGCTTGAGATGATCTCTTTTGCAGAACTCAGTTAATTTACAGATCTCTCTTTTGAGCTCACAATAAAAGTGTCGGGTTCGCGAGGCAGAACCGGAATTCGTGAGCCCTTGGACCACTGCCAAGGAGCAGCAGAGGCAGGCAAGACCACCCTGGAACCGGATACAAGGAAGAGCAGGACTGGAACTCTGGACTGGAGTAGCAACTGAGGCAGGCAACTGAGGCAGAATAGGAACAGCTTCACCTGCGCTTGACCACAGTTCTTCAGGAGTTGAGCCCCTGAGTGCAGGTGGCCGGCAGGACTTGCAGGACAGGGCAGGAACTGAAGGCCCAGAGGACCCCCCCCCCCACTGGGTCTAGGGTACACGAGGGAGGCTTGGCTAGGTACTAGACTAGGACTGAAGGCTGCTACGCAGCCACTAGGCAAGAACACAAGACAGACTAAGCAGACAGGGTAAACGCAAAGGCTAGGCAGAAGCAGGGGCTCAGATATGCATACAAACTTGGCAGAAGCAGGGGTCAGGACATGCAGACAAGCTTGGCAGAAATGGGGTTCAGGATATACAGGCAAGCTTGGCAGAAATGGGGTTCAGGATATACAGGCAAGCTTGGCAGAAGCAGGGTTCAGGATCAACCCACAAGCTGGGCAGAAACAGGGTATGGAATAAACACATAAGCTGGGCAGAAGCAGGATTCAGGATATACACACAAGCTGGGCAGAAGCAGGCTTCAGGATATACATACAAGCTAGATAGAAGCAGGACTCAGGATAAAGACATACGCTGGTCAGAAGCAGGATTCAGGATTTACATACAAGCTGGGCAGAAGCAAACAGTAGAATAAACCAGAAACTAGCAAAGTCTTTGGGCAGGCGGCAGACAGTACAATAAACCAGGGATATCAGAGTCTTGGGCAGGCAGCAGTAGAATTAACCAGGAACTAGCAGATTCTTTGGGCATGCAGCAGACAATAGAATAACCAGGGAAAACAAGAGTCTTCGAGCAGGCAGTGGACAGGAGAATCAACCAGGAACTAGCAGAGTCTTTGGGGCAGGCAGCAGGCAATAGAATAAACCAGGAATAGCAGGCTAAAGGCTGAAGCTACAGCCGCTCCAAACACAGCCAGGGAAGTAACCCCAGGCTGAAGCTTCAGTAGCTCCAAACACGGACAGGGAACAGACAAAAGCTGAAGCTTCAAACACTGAGTAAAGCACCAGAAGGACTAGCAAGAGCCCAGAACAGGAAGAGTGAAAGCCCAAAGCAAGGCTATGTAGTAGCGCAACAGTACACTGACTAACCTGACGACCTTTTGGCAATGCAAAGGCCCTGAAAGCAAGTACAGCACTTATAAAGGCTCTCACTGATGATGTCACCGACTGCAGGACAGAAGCAGGAAACACACTGACACCAAGGAGAGGCTTGGAACACATAGGAAGTGAGCACACAGGAAGGACAGACAGGAGCCATTTTGGAAGCTGGCATAGCACAGGCAGAAGGCATCTTAGATGCTGGCTCCCCAGAGAGGCATAGCCCACACAGGTGCCATCTAGTGAAGTAATCAGCACACAAGGCAGAGACAGAACTAACACAGAAGCAAACAGAGGCCACCAGAAGGGTAAGTCTGAGGTGGTCACGGCCACAGACGTGACAAAAAGAGAGTGCAGAGATGTCACACTGGGGAGTTTGAACTGTCCAATATTCATTTATAGAATCCAAAAAATTCTCTCAAAATATCATATAGTGTGTGTAAATAATAGAGAAATAATTACATATGAAAAAACAATAATAATTATGTATGTTGGGTCCTCAGCGTGGAATTTGAAAGATAGGGAAGAGCATTGTCTCTTTTTCCTAGCATACAGGCAAGTGGAATTAATATTCACAAACTGGCTGAAACTTCACACCATCATCAGACACAACTGTGTGTAAAATAAGTGCAGCAAAACATAAACAGTGCATAAAAGTGAATAAAGTGTATATATATCTATATCTATATATATATCTATATATACACATGGTAAACCATACTATACTACTAAGATTACTAGATAAGTTCGGGATTGGTGGTAGCATACTAAGCTGGATCAAAGGTTTCCTAACCACAAGAACATATCAAGTAAAATCAAACTCAAACATATCATCACTGTGGAAAGCATACTGCGGAGTACCACAAGGATCACTACTATCACCAATCCTCTTCAACGTAATGATGACCCCTCTCTCTAGCCAAGACCCTATCCAACCAAGGCCTTAACCCTTTCATCTATGCAGACGATGTCACAATACACATTCCTTGCAAAGCTAATCTGACAGAAATCACCAGTGAAATCAAGATCAGTTTAAACATCATGGACTCTTGGGTAAATGCATTTCAACTAAAACTCAAAAAAGAAAAAACACACTCTCTCGTCTCATCCCAACACAGCGTGGACAACCCCACAATTATCAACACCCCAGACTACACCCTCCCTATCTCAGACAGCCTGAAAATCCTTGGCGTTACAATGGACTGCAACTTAACACTAGAGAACCAAATGACATCCACAACAAAGAAAATGTTTCACTCAATGTGGAAACTCAAACGCGTGAAACAATACTTTCCGAGGGAAACATTTCACAACCTGATACAATCAATGGTACTAAGCCATGTAGACTACTGCAATGGAATTTATGTGGGATGTAAAGAACAAACCTTAAAGAAACTTCAGACCACTCAGAACACGGCAGCCAGACTTATCTTCGGAAAAACCCGATTTGATAGCGCAAAACCCCTCTGTGAAAAACTACACTGGCTCTCAATCAAAGAACGCATTGCTTTCAAAATCTGCACACTGGTTCACAAAATTATCTACGGTGAAACCCCGGGATACCTGACAGACTTGATTGACCTACCAACGAGAAACACATCCGAATCAACACGAACATACCTAAACCTGCACTACCCAAGCTGCAAAGGACTCAAATACAAATCAACTTGTGCATCCAGTTTTTCCTACATAAGCACACAATTGTGGAATGCATTACTAAAAGCCTTGAAAACTACGTACGACCACCTACACTTCCAGAGAACATTAAAGACTTATCTGTTTAAAAAGGCATACCCTACCAACCCAACATAGATGCCTGATCTCTGCAACACAACTAAACTAAAGCGAATGCTACATACCTGTAGAAGGTATTCTCCGAGGACAGCAGGCTGATTGTTCTCACTGATGGGTGACGTCCACGGCAGCCCCCTCCAATCGGAAACTTCACTAGCAAAGGCCTTTGCTAGCCCTCGCGCGCCAATGCGCACTGCGCATGCGCGGCCGTCTTCCCGCCCGAACCGGCTCGTGTTCGTCAGTCTCGTATGTAGCAAGACAAAGACAAGGGAAGAAACAACTCCAAAGGGGAGGAGGGCGGGTTTGTGAGAACAATCAGCCTGCTGTCCTCGGAGAATACCTTCTACAGGTATGTAGCATTCGCTTTCTCCAAGGACAAGCAGGCTGCTTGTTCTCACTGATGGGGTATCCCTAGCCCCCAGGCTCACTCAAAACAACAAACATGGTCAATTGGGCCTCGCAACGGCGAGGACATAACTGAGATTGACCTACCAACTTATCCAACTAACTGAGAGTGTAGCCTGGAACAGAATAAACATGGGCCTAGAGGGGTGGAGTTGGATTCTAAACCCCGAACAGATTCTGAAGCACTGACTGCCCGAACCGACTGTCGCGTCGGGTATCCTGCTGCAGGCAGTAATGAGATGTGAATGTGTGGACAGATGACCACGTCGCAGCCTTGCAAATCTCTTCAATAGTGGCTGACTTCAAGTGGGCCACTGACGCTGCCATGGCTCTAACACTATGAGCCGTGACATGACCCTCAAGAGCCAGCCCAGCCTGGGCGTAAGTGAAGGAAATGCAATCTGCTAGCCAATTTGAAATGGTGCATTTCCCCACAGCCACTCCCCTCCTGTTGGGATCAAAAGAAACAAACAATTGGGCGGACTGTCTGTTGGGCTGTGTCCGCTCCAGATAGAAGGCCAATTCTCTTTTGCAGTCCAATGTGTGCAGCTGACGTTCAGCAGGGCAGGAATGCGGACGGGGAAAGAATGTTGGCAAGACAATTGACTGGTTCAGATGGAACTCTGACACTACCTTTGGCAAGAACTTAGGGTGAGTGCGGAGGACTACTCTATTATGATGAAATCTGGTGTAAGGGGCCTGGGCTACCAGGGCCTGAAGCTCACTGACTCTACGAGCTGAAGTAACTGCCACCAAGAAAATGACCTTCCAGGTCAAGTACTTCAGATGGCAGGAGTTCAGTGGCTCAAAAGGAGGTTTCATCAGCTGGGTGAGAACGACACTGAGATCCCATGACACTGTAGGAGGTTTGACGGGGGGCTTTGACAAAAGCAAACATCTCATGAAGCGAACAACTAAAGGCTGTCCTGAGATCGGCTTACCTTTCACACGGTAATGGTATGCACTGATTGCGCTAAGGTGAACCCTTACCGAGTTGGTCTTGAGACCAGACTCAGACAAGTGCAGAAGGTATTCAAGCAGGGTCTGTGTAGGACAGGAGCGAGGATCTAAGGCCTTGCTGTCACACCAGACGGCAAGCAAGACACGGGAGACACCCTCCGACGGACCCAAAGAGGCAAAGTCTACGCTCTCAACATCCAGGCCGTGAGAGCCAGAGACCGGAGGTTGGGATGCAGAAGCGCCCCTTCGTCCTGTGTGATGAGGGTCGGAAAACACTCCAATCTCCACGGTTCTTCGGAGGACAACTCCAGAAGGAGAGGGAACCAGATCTGACGTGGCCAAAAAGGAGCAATCAGAATCATGGTGCCTCGGTCTTGCTTGAGTTTCAACAAAGTCTTCCTCACCAGAGGTATGGGAGGATAAGCATACAGCAGGCCATTCCCCCAATCCAGGAGGAAGGCATCCGATGCCAGTCTGCCGTGGGCCTGAAGTCTGGAACAGAACTGAGGGACCTTGTGGTTGGCTTGAGATGCGAAGAGATCTACCAAGGGGGTGCCCCACACTTGGAAGATCCGGCACACTACTCTGGAGTTGAGCGACCACTCGTGAGGTTGCATAATCCTGCTCAACCTGTCGGCCAAACTGTTGTTTACGCCTGCCAGATATGTGGCTTGGAGAAACATGCCATGACGGCGAGCCCACAGCCACATGCTGACGGCTTCCTGACACAGGGGGCGAGATCCGGTGCCCCCCTGCTTGTTGATGTAATACATGGCAACCTGGTTGTCTGTCTGAATTTGGATAATTTGGTGGGACAGCCGATCTCTGAAAGCCTTCAGAGCGTTCCAGACCGCTCGCAACTCCAGGAGATTGATCTGTAGACCTTGTTCCTGGAGGGACCAGCTTCCCTGGGTGTGAAGCCCATCGACATGAGCTCCCCACCCCAGGAGAGACACATCCGTAGTCAGCACTTTTTGTGGCTGAGGAATTTGGAAAGGGCGTCCCAGAGTCAAATTGGACCAAATCGTCCACTAGTACAGGGATTTGAGAAAACTCGTGGACAGGTGGATCACGTCCTCTAGATCCCCAGCAGCCTGAAACCACTGGGAAGCTAGGGTCCATTGAGCAGATCGCATGTGAAGACGAGCCATGGGAGTCACATGAACTGTGGAGGCCATGTGGCCAAGCAATCTCAACATCTGCCGAGCTGTGATCTGCTGGGACGCTCATACCCGGGAGACGAGGGACAGCAGGTTGTTGGCCCTTGTCTCCGGAAGATAGGCACGAGCCATCCGAGAATCCAGCAGAGCTCCTATGAATTCGAGTCTCTGTACTGGGAGAAGATGGGACTTTGGGTAATTTTATCACAAACCCCAGTAGCTCCAGGAATCGAATAGTCATCTGCATGGACTGTAGAGCTCCTGCCTCGGAAGTGTTCTTCACCAGCCAATCGTCGAGATAAGGGAACACGTGCACTCCCAGCCTGCGAAGCGCTGCTGCTACTACAGCCAGGCACTTCGTGAACACCCTGGGCGCAGAGGCGAGCCCAAAGGGTAGCACACAGTACTGAAAGTGACGTGTGCCCAGCTGAAATTGCAGATACTGCCTGTGAGCTGGCAATATCGGGATGTGCGTGTAGGCGTCCTTCAAGTCCAGAGAGCATAGCCAATCGTTTTGCTGAATCATGGGAAGAAGGGTGCCCAGGGAAAGCATCCTGAACTTTTCTTTGACCAGATATTTGTTCAGGGCCCTTAGGTCTAGGATGGGACGCATCCCCCCTGTTTTCTTTTCCACAAGGAAGTACCTGGAATAGAATCCCAGTCCTTCTTGCCTGGATGGCACGAGCTCGACCGCATTGGCGCTGAGAAGGGCGGAGAGTTCCTCTGCAAGTACCTGCTTGTGCTGGAAGCTGTAGGACTGAGCTCCTGGTGATCAATTTGGAGGTTTGGAGGCCAAATTGAGGGTGTATCCTTGCCGGACTATTTGAAGAACCCAACGGTCGGAGGTTATAAGAGGCCACCTTTGGTGAAAAACTTTCAACCTCCCCCCGACCGGTAGATCGCCCGGCACGGATACGTTGATGTCGGCTATGCTCTGCTGGAGCCAGTCAAAAGCTCATCCCCTGCTTTTGCTGGGGTGCCGTAGGGCCTTGCTGAGGCGCACGCTGCTGACGAGAGCGAGCGCGCTGGGGCTTAGCCTGGGCCGCAGGCTAGCGAGAGGGAGGATTGTACCTATGCTTACCAGAAGAGTAGGGAACAGCCCTCCTTCCCCCATAAAAACATCTACCTGAGGAGGTAGATGCTGAAGGCTGCCGGCGGGAGAATTTGTCGAAAGCGGTATCCCGCTGGTGGAGCTGTTCTACCACCTGTTCGACTTTTTCTCCAAAAATGTTGTCCGCTCGGCAAGGGGAGTCCGCAATCCGCTGCTGGATCCTATTCTCCAGGTCGGAGGCACGCAGCCATGAGAGTCTGCGCATCACCACACCTTGGAGCAGCGGCCCTGGACGCAACATCAAAGGTATCATATACCCCTCTGGCCAGGAATTTTCTGCACGCCTTCAGCTGCCTGACCACCTCCTGAAACGGCTTGGCTTGCTCAGGAGGGAGCTTGTCCACCAAGCCCGCCAACTGCTGCACATTGTTCCGCATATGGATGCTCATGTAGAGCTGGTAGGACTGAATCTTGGCCACGAGCATAGAGGAATGATAGGCCTTCCTCCCAAAGGAGTCTAAGGTTCTGGAGTCTTTGCCCGGGGGCGCCGAAGCATGCTCTCTAGAACTCTTAGCCTTCTTTAGGGCCAGATCCACCACACCAGAGTCGTGAGGCAACTGAGTGCGCATCAGCTCTGGGTCCCCATGGATCCGATACTGGGATTCGATCTTCTTGGGAATGTGGAGATTAGTTAGTGGCTTGGTCCAGTTCACCAGCAATGTCTTTTTTAGGACATGATGCATGGGTACTGTGGATGCTTCCTTAGGTGGAGAAGGATAGTCCAAGAGCTCAAACATTTCAGCCCTGGGCTCATCCTCCACAACCACCGGGAAGGGGATGGCCGTAGACAGGGGAGGGAGTGGGATCAGAAGGAAGGCCATCAGACTCCTCGTCAGAGAAATATCTGATGTCCTCCTCCTCCTCCCACGAGGCCTCACCATCAGTATCAGACACAAGTTCACGAACCTGCGTCTGAAGCCGTGCTCGACTCCGTGGAAACACGGCCACGGTAGGAGCGTCGAGAGGTGGACTCCCTCGCCAGCACTGGCGAAGCTCCCTCCGCCGACGTCGGGGAGTCTGCCTGGGAGGCGGCCGTAGCCGGTACCGCAAGCGGTACCGATATCGGAGACCTCACCTCGGGCAAGGGGCCAGCCGTCGCCTCACTCGACGGTACCGGTGGCGCAAGCACCCCCGGTACCGGAGGAGAAGGGAGCAACAGCTCTCCCAGAATCTCTGGAAGAATGGCCCGGAGACTCTCGTGCAGAGCGGCTGTGGAGAAAGACTGAGAAGCCGATGCAGGTGTCGAGGTCAGAGTCTGTTCCGGGCGTGGAAGCGGTTCCGGGCTGTCCAAGGGGGAGCGCATCGACACCTCCTGAACAGAGGGTGAGCGGTCCTCCCGGTGCCGATGCCTACTGGGTGCCGACTGCCTCGGCGACCCAGAGCTCTCGGTACCGAGACGGGAAGGAGACCGGTGACAATGTTTCTTTGACTTCTTCAAGCGAAGCATGTCACCGGAGCTTCCCGGTACCGACGAGGAGGACGTAGAATCCAACCGTCGCTTCCTTGGGTCTGAGGCCGAAGAAGGTCGATCTCGGGGGGGGGGGGGGCTGTACCGCAGGAGCCCTCAGGGCAGGGGGAGACCCACCCGAAGGCTCACCGCCACCAGCAGGGGAATGGACAGCCCTCACCTGCACTCCAGACGAAGCACCACCGTCTGACGACATCAGCAATAGCGGAGGTCCCGGTACCACCGACGTTGACGCAGCCTTTCGATGTCTCGGTACCGACGATGCAGGAGGTAGAAGCCTCGATGCAGTCGATGCCGATGCCGAGGTCGAAGACTTCGATGCTGTCGACGTCGATGCACTCGATGCGTCCCGTGCTGTTGTCATCGAAGAGCCTGAGAACAACGCGTTCCACTGGGCCAATCTCGCTACCTGAGTCCTCTTTTTCAAAAGAGCACAAAGACTGCAGGCCTGTGGGCGGTGCCCAGCCCCCAGACACTGAAGACACGAAGCGTGCCTATCAGTGAGCAAGATTACCCAGGCGCACTGGGTGCACTTCTTGAAGCCGCTGGAAGACTTCGATGACATGGGCGAAAAATCACGCCGGCGAAATCAAAATTCGCGATGATGACGAAAGGCACCAAAAAGAAGGGAGAAAAAACCCGTACCGAGGCCAAATAGGCCGGTCCCGAAAGCGAAAGGAAACTTACGCGGGGAAAAGCTGGAAACACGGGAAAGGGGTAAAGACCGGATCGGTCTCTTCTTTTTTTTTTTTTTTTTAGCGAAAATCGCGAAGACGCGCGAGGTCAACTTGAGGGGCATGAAAGGGTGGCAAAACACGACCGTCCCGAGCGCGGACAAAAGAAGACTGACGAATACGAGCCGGTTCGGGCGGGAAGACGGCCGCGCATGCGCGGTGCGCATCGGCGCGCGAGGGCTAGCAAAGGCCTTTGCTAGTGAAGTTTCTGATTGGAGGGGGCTGCCGTAGACGTCACCCATCAGTGAGAACAAGCAGCCTGCTTGTCCTCGGAGAAAATACGGAATGGACAAAACACAGTTCTTCCGTTGTACGATGACCTTATGTGGCTGTACCACATGAACTTTATCTTATATCAACATCACTCTGTATTTGTTAACACTGGAGTCTGCAAACATATCTCCGGCACTATGTAAGCCACATTGAGCCAGCAAATTGGTGGGAAAATGTGGGATACAAATATATATATATCAGTCGCCATTTTGAGGAGCACTGCGGTCCTTATCAAGCTATCTAGTGGCTATTTTGAGGTTGGGTTCCTGATGAAGGGACAATTTCCGAAACTGAGCTACTTTATAGATATTATTTTTTAATAAATTTTGACTTTTCATGGATTATATACTACTTGTGAACTGTTCATGGACTGCTCTAACTAGTGACTGTAAGTTTGATAGTGCCCACTATAGTTTGTGTAGATAATAGAGACATTGATATATATATATATTAGTAAAAAAGGCCCGTTTCTGACACAAATGAAACGGGCGCTAGCAAGGTTTTCCTCGGAGTGTGTATGTTTGAGAGAGTGTATGTGAGAGTGACTGTTTGTGAGAGAGTGAATGTGCGAGTGTGTGTGTGTGTGAGAGAGAGAGAGTGAGTCTGGGTGTGAGTGTGTCTATGAGAGAGAGTGTGTGTGTGAGAATGAGAGTGTGTGCAAGTGCGTATGTGAGACAGTGTGAGAGAGAGAGTGTGTTTCATACAGATACAGTGTGTGTGTGAGAGAGAGAGTGTGTGTGTGAGACACAGACTTTCTGTGAGACTGAGTGTACGAGACCAAGAGAGTGTGTGAGTGACTGTGTGACACATAGAGAGTGAATGTGATACAGTGTGAGACATAGAGTGTATGAGAGACTGTGTGAGAGAAAGACATTGACTGTGAGAGAGAGTGTGTGTGTGACAGAGATACCTCCCCCCCTCTCTGGTGTCAGGCCCCCCTCCCTCCCTCTCTCTGGTGTCAGGCCCCCCCTCTCTCTCTGGTGTCTGAGCGTTACTGTGCAGGATGCTGAGCTCTGGTTGTGCTTCAAGGAACTGACCAATCCTATTTAATAGAATGCACCTCCAACATTCTGAAGCCGAGAAACCTCGTGTGGTTGGTCACTTCTGCTTGTGATGAACCCGGAAGTACGTGATGTCAATTCAGGAGATGGATACAGAGAGCAGGAATGCCTCAGTCATGCAGTCAGCTTCAGAATGTTGGAGTTGTGTTTTATTATATAGGATATATATATCAATGTCTCTATATATATATTGTAAAGTGTATCCTCTTTTCTCAGCGGTTGCAGCTCTCCACAGCCTGAAGAACACCTTCCAGTACTGCTCCTTTTTCCCTCAGAACACTGAAGCTTTTTATTGCCTAGTCCTTCCCTCAGTTGTGGCACCAAAACACAAAACAAAGCACAGTTATCATTCACCTTTCTCAATCCGGTTAGTTTCCCAGTCCAGGCTTCCACAGCTGCTTCCTCTCCCTCCCTCCTGGGGAAGAGTAGCAGCAAATAATAATAAAAAAAACAAGAAAAAAATACCCTGTTCAGTGTAGCGGGATTTTCCCCAAAACACAGTTCACTTTTAGCCAAGCTTTACCCCACTGCTCAGTTTAGCCAGGCTTTCAAAACACAGTTCAGTTCTAGCCAAGCTTGCAAAACACAGCTCAGTTTAGCCAGGCATTCAAAACACAGTTCAATCCTAGCCAAGCTTCAAAAAACATAGCTCAGTCCAGCTAGGCTTTCAAAACACAGTTCAATTTTAGGCCAAGCTTTCAAAACACAGCTCAGTTTAGCCAGGCTTTCAAAACACAGCTCAGCTTAGCCAAGCTTCACAAACATCCAGTAATGGCTTTGCGCGGGCTCAAAGCCTAGGGTCCCACCTTCTTGGTCAGTCATACTCCTACCTGACCTCCTCCCGCTTGACCCGACTTGGCCCCACTACTTCCTTGGCTTTCGCTGAGCCAGAGCTGAAAAGTCCATCGGCTCTTCCAGGGTGTTCTCCGGTTCAGTCACCTCCATAGGGCAAGGCTCACTCTCTGCCTCTCTCTCCTCAGGAGCCCAATCCATATTCTCCTCGCCCCGCCCTTCTCCCAGCTGCTCACCCTTTCTTTCATTAAAGCTCTTTGGTGGTTCTTCTTTCTCCACCCACCTGTTCCACCACCTCTTCCACCAGGTTGGAGAATCAGCCTTATTCCTTCCCCTGCGGCCCTCCTCTGGAGACTCCTGGGAATGCACATAGTTTCTCTTATCCCCGGTCTCCCTTGGGGCATGCTGGGAGTTGTAGTTCTTTATTTCTAGTTTTTTCCTGGGGAATGCCTGCCTATAACGGGGGTATTCTGGCCTATCCCAGGGTTCCTTTGGGGCCTGTCCTACATACTCTTTACAATATTCACACACACTCACACACATATATATATATATATATATATATATATATGAATATTAATTCTGTTTGGCTGTATGTTAGGGAAGAGCAATGTCTCTATTTCCTAGCTTTGAACTGAGGACCCAACATACACAATTATCGTTTTTCATATGTAATTATTTCTCTATTATTTGCACACACTATCCAGCTTATAATCGAACGAGAATAATGCCCAAGTTCCGACCTAAATCGGGAGATGGGCGTTCTTCTCACAAAAACAAATAAAGCGGTATAATCGAAAGCCGAACTTTGGACGCTTTCAACTGCACTCCGTCGCGGATGCGGACAAAGTTGACGGGGGCGTATCGAAGGCGTGTCGAAGGCGGAACTGGGGCGTGGTTATCGGGCGAACAGAGATGGGCGCCCTTCGCCGATAATGGAACAGTTTTGAGCTAGAATTTAGGACACTTTTCCTGGACCCTGTTTTTTGACGAATAAGGCCCCCAAAAGTGCCCTAAATGACCAGATGACCCCCAGAGGGAGTCGGGGATGACCTCCCCTGACTCCCCCAGTGGTCACTAACCCCCTCCCACCACAACAAATGATGTTTCACAACTTTTTACTTTCACCCTCAAATGTCATACCCTCCTCCCAAGCAGCAGTATGCAGGTCCCTGGAGCAGTTGTTAGGGGGTGCAGTGGACGTCAGGCAGGTGGACCCAGGCCCATCCCCCCCCCTACCTGTTACAATTGTGCTGCTTAATGCTACTAGTCGTCCAACCCCCCCAAACCCACTGTACCCACATGTAGGTGCCCCCCTTCACCTCTTAGGGCTATAGTAATGATGTAGACTTGTGGGCAGTGGGTTTTGAGGGGGATTTGGGGGGCTCAACACCCAAGGGAAGGGTGCTATGCACCTGGGAGCTCTTTTACCTTTTATTTGGTTTTTGTAAAAGTGCCCCCTAGGGTGCCCGGTTGGTGTCCTGGCATGTGAGGGGGACCAGTGCACTATGAATCCTGGCCCCACCCACGAACAAATGCCTTGGATTTATTCGTTTTTGAGCTGGGCGATTTCATATTCCATTATCGCTGAAAAGCAAAAACGCCCAGCTCACACCTTGACGAATAAAACATGGGCGTCTTTTTCTTTTAAAAAATACGATCCGCCCCGCCCCTTCACGGACCCGTTCTCGGAGATAAACGCCCATGGAGATAGGCGTTTCTGTTCCATTATGCCCCTCCATATGATCTCTTTGAGAGCATTTTTTGGATTCTATATTTGGTCTTACTTTCCTGAGGGTTCTTAGATATTGCCAATACAGTTTACTCCATTTAAGTTCATGTCGGATAAGCGCATGCTCTGTTTAACTGCATGCCATACTTCAGTCTCGTTTTTGGCACCATCAATTTCTATGGGGATAAACTTCGGTTTAGCGCACCATTGATAAGTGCAAGATTCGCTTATATGCATGGTTTAAGACCGCTCCTCTGCAGGAAAGACTCCGCATAAGTGCGCGCACGGAATATGGAAGCTGATTGGCGCGTGACAAAGGGGCGGTAAATTTGAAATCTCGTTGGTTAACTGCCACAGGCAGAATAAGCAAAAGAATGTTGTTAGAGTGTACACTGGAGTCGTCGTCACGCAACTGTAAGACTTTTACACTGGCTGAACGAATAGAAGTTCTTCAAAAATTAGAAAACAAATAAAGTCAAGCATCGGTTGCTAAAGAATATTGTGTCAATCCCAGTCAAATTTCATGTATCTTGAAGCAAAAAGACCAGCTTCTGGAAGACTGGCAAAACAATACAAATCCACACTGGAAACGAAAACGGGCGGGAAAAGCTGAGGATGTAGAAGATGCTCTTCTTCGGTGGTTTTCTCAAGTCAGGAGCAGACAGTTTCCTGTCAGAGGTCCACTGCTTATGGAGAAAGCTAATCAGCTAGCTGAAAGTCTTAGACTAACTGAATTCAGAATCACTGTTGGATGGTTGGAAAGATGGAAGGAGAGGAAGAACATAACATTCAAGAAACAGCATGGTGAAAAACAAGACGCTGATGACTTTGGTACTGAAAATTGGGTTGTTTCAGTTCTTCCTACCATCTTGAACGAGTTTGCACCTCGTGACATTTTCAATGCTGATGAAAATGGACTCTACTGGCAAGCGATTCCTGATGGAACACTTGCATTTAAATAAGCCGAAACTACAGGAAGTAAAACGTTGAAGGACCGACTGATGATCCTCCTTTGCTGCAATATGGATGGGAGTGAGAAGTTGAAACCCCTCGTCGTTGGAAAGAGCAAACAGCCCCATTGCTTCCAGAATGTTAAGCGACTACCCGTGCCATACGAGGCTAACGCAAATTCATGGATTATTTCCGATCTGACAAAGAAGGGCAACCTTCGAAAGCTAATCAAGAAATGGATTAAGTTATGTCCAATAAAAAATGTATTATCTTATTTTCTTTTCCATGTTTTATTTTGTTTGATTTCTATTGATAACCTTAAGAGTGGACTAACACGGCTACCACACCTCTCTACTATGGATGACTGGGGAAATTTGGAAGCAGTGGCTAAAGAAGTTAGACACTAGAATGCGGGCACAAAAGCGTCAGATTTTGTTGCTTTGTGATAATTGTGCTGCACAGAGTGATGATGTCAGGCTGTCTAACGTCAAGGTGGTCTTCCTGACACCAAACACTACCTCTCTGATCCAACCTATGGATCAGGGCATAATAGCCAATTTCAAACAACATTATCGGGCTCTTGTGCTACGTCGTCTGATGAGCGTTATGGTTGACCAGACTGGCAAGGATAAACGTGCTGTTGAACTGGCTCATAATCTATCACTGTTGGATTCCCTACATATGCAGAAAGAAGCCTGGAATCATGTTACACAGGCAACCATTGTGAACTGCTACAAGCGGGCAAGCTTTGTTAAGGATGTGGAGAGGGACGAAACAGATGCAGCTGTTGCAAACGCGTCAGATGAACAGGCTATTGACATCCCAGCCGGTGTTACTGAAGAGGAGTTTCATCACTACGTAGCTGTTGATTACGATCTACAAACAGCTGATGACAGCACTGATGTCCAGATATGTGCCTACACGCAGGCAACGGCTGATGATGAAACAGATGATGAAATGAGCAGTGAGGCACATGCTGACGAAATTCAACAACCTCCTGTCACTTTTGCAAGAGTGCTGGAGAATCTCAACACCATGCGGGCCTATCTGAAGGCCACTGGATGTCAGTGCTATGACAGTTTTTACCGTCTGGCAGACGTAGTCTGTGGAACTCACAGACACAAGAGTGTACAGAGGACTATGACTGATTACTTCAAGTAAGCCTAACGTCAGTTAACGGAGACTGTATACTGTACGTATAATAAGTAAATAAGTACTTCAGGAATAGAGGAGCTGTCTAAGGGTTAGTACAGTGGTTTAAGAACCACGGGACTTTGGTTCAGTTCCCGCTGCAGCTCCTTGTGACCCTGGTCAAGTAACTTAACCCTCCATTGCCCCATGTACAAAAACCTAGATTGTGAGCCCAGCAGGGACAGAGAAAGTACCTGCATATAATAATAAAAAATGTAAACTGCTTTAGTTATACCACACAAATGTGGTATATCAAATCCATGACCTTTTTACCTTTACTCTTTTACTCCTGCCCCTGCATCTTGTATCTCTCCTTGCATACTGTGCTGAGATTATGGGGTGAGGCAATGGTGCTGTGTCTGCATATGTTTCTCTTTATACTTCTGTGGCTTGTTCTTTATAACAGGTGGTTGGATAAGCTTGGACTATCAGCCACACTGGGAATTGACATAGTGATGAGACAAACCTTCTTTGGAACTGGAGCTTATAATCTAGTGGATGCCAATCTGGAACCCCTACCTGTGAGTATAAAAAACTGTAATAATCAGTGCTTTGATTGGGGGGGGGGGGGGGGGGTCTTCTACAAAAACATTTCACTTCTCCATGCTAGGTGGCAGGAGGTTAGATTCCCTATGTAACAGGGGGATGATCAGAAGCAAACGTTGGCGCTAGAGGCTCTTAGTGACATACTAGCGCCAGCGTTTGCTACCGCCCCATGATCAGAGCCCTCGAGCACGTGAAACAATGCGCTCGAGGGCTCTGAACGCAACTAGCATGCAAATGCGTGAAAAACAGAGCTAAACATATTCATCCCCAATGATCAGCGACCAGTGCACCAAAGATTGGGTTACTGGCTGCGGCAAACCCTACGCCAGCTCCAAGCTGGCGTTAGGGTTTGCAGATCATTGAGGAGGAATGGTGAGCCCTGTCCAGCATGCATTTACATGCTGGCAGGCCCCCATTCCCCCCAACAAAGCAAACTTGGAGCCCTCCAGCAACAGGGGGCTGGAGGTCCGGCGGACCTCCAGTCCCCCTGACAATCCCCCCCCCTCCCATGTTCAGGGAGGGCTGGAGATCCAGTGGGTCTCCAGCCCCCCTAACCCCCCCAGCAAAGGGTCCCTGGTGGTCCAGTGATCAATCCACCCTCCCTCCCTACCTACCTACCCCTCTATTTTGTGGGTTGGATACACTGGGCAGGGCTGGGCACCACCATTTTGCTGGGTCAAAGGAAGAGGAAGGAGGCAAGCTACCTCCCTCCTCCAACCCACAAGGTAGGGGGTAGGTGGGTAGGGAGGGAGAGAGGGAGGGGGTGCGAATTGATCACTGGACCACCAGGGACCCTTTGCTGGGGGGTTAGGGGGGCTGGAGACCCACCGGATCTCCAGCCTTCCCTGAACCTGGGGGGGGGATCATCGTGGCGGGTACCGGCGGTCCAGCGGACCTCCAGCCCCCGTCACTGGGGGGGGGGGGGGTTGGTTGATTGGTCACTCAATAGGCCACCAGGGACTGTTTGTTGAGGGGAGTTTGGGGGGGGCTGGAGACCCACTGGATCTCCAGCCCTCCCTGAACCTGGGGGGAGGGGGATCGGGGGGACCAGAGGTCTGCTGGACCTCCAGCCCCCGTTGCTTGGGGCAAGGGTAGTCGGGGCCTGGTGGTCCCGTGGACCTCCAGCCCCTGTGTTTGACAGGTTTGACCTGTCAAACAAGTGCGGGAGGATTGTGCTGAGTGCATGCTCAGGCACAATTCTCCTGCACTTTTGCCCCATGATCAGAGATAATTGCGTGCTTAAATTTGCTTGCAATTATCTCTGATCATAGGTCCAATAATGCCCCGCTTTGTTCCAGCTCTATTTTTGGAGCGCTGTTTGGAACAGCGCGGAGTTTTGATCATCTGAGTATAAGTGATTCCCACAAGTGGAGAAGTGGCCTAGTGGTTAGGGTGGTGGACTTTGGTCCTGGGGAACTGAAGAACTGAGTTCGATTCCCGGCACAGGCAGCTCCTTGTGACTCTGGGCAAGTCACTTAACCCTCCATTGCCTGCCGCATTGAGCCTGCCATGAGTGGGAAAGCGCGGGGTACAAATGTAACAAAAATAAAAAAAATACAAAGCAAATGGCTTTAGGCCCCTGTGAGGCCTTGGGGTTTGAAAGGAAAACCTCCAAGTGTGATCACACCTGCAGAAATAATGGTCCTCCCTACACTCCTTAAAATCTCACTCATTCAAAAAACAAAGAGGAATTCAGACATTAATCATCCCACTGCAGTTCCAAGCCTCAGGAACAAACAAATTAAGCTGCATTAATGTAAGTTAAATGCATAGTAGATAAGACCTTTTGAGAATAACAGGGCTTGTGTTATTGAACATTTGTTAGCACAGTTTAGGTAGAGCTTTATTGTTAGATTCAGTCTGCATCTTTTGCATTGGAACTATTGCCACATCCTTCTTTGAATATAAACCTCAGCTACAGGATGTGCTATGGGGTAATTCTATAATCGAGAGCCTCCATTTAGGGGCCTGGAGGATGGGTGGTGAGAGCCTATTCTGTAGCAGTATGTGTTCTAGAACACTAGCATAACCTGGTGTCGGTGTGCCTTACATTTACACCCCCCCCCCCCCCCACAGTTACACCAGCCTTAGACCTGACATAATGATGGGTATCTAAATCCAGCAGGGACGGGTGTGACTTAACAGTGTTCAGTAAATTGGGTGTGTAAATGGGAGCCCCGCCCATTGCCTACCCTATGCCCCGCCCATGTGTACACCCCTTTCATTTGCACCCTATGCCACAGAGTGGCATTTAGGCACCCTGCTAGCACTTTCGCAAGCAAGTGTAAATATTGTGTAAATTACTTGCAGATGCCCAGTCATATAATTGCCATGCACGTGCTTATGTAACACACCAAATTTTTATTTCATGCAGGACTACTGGCTGTCTCTGATCTACAAGAAGCTGGTTGGTTCTAAGGTACTGAAAGCTACCATTTCCAGCACAGATGGTACAGATGACAAGAAACTTCGTGCCTACCTCCACTGTACAAACAGCAACCAGTAAGCACTTGAAAGCATTGTTTTAAGCTATCCAATAATAAAGCCAGCTGAGATAAAATACAGCCACACATGTGTACAGCACTGTACTGTAGTGCTGTACACATTTATGGATAGAAACAGTGCTTTTTAGAAGGTATTTAAGAGAGGAGTGTTCTAATGTTTTAGAACAATGAGCTGGGAAACCAGGATTCAAGATATACTTCCCTCACTGATACTCATTATGACCTAAGGGAAATCACTTTATCACCTGTTGCCTTATATACTTGCGTAAATTGTAAGCTGTAGAGGCTGGAACCTGCTGTACCTGAATTACTAATACTAAATTATTAAATCCAAACTGTAGGATTGGGTAAATATGGGTTGCAGATTACTAAAATACAGCATATTTTCTCAAGAGGTTCATTTCATACAGTTTCAAGACAGGGAAAATTACACGATAATGTTGTAAATGGAGAATCTTGTACTAAGAAAAGCTCATTATCCCTTTGCCTGACAATGCTGAAAGAAGTATGACAGAAGCTGATAAAATATTCACATATTGCTTTACGAGTAAAAACATGACTGAGTGACAACATGCATAGGAGCCAACTTTTCAAAGTTATTGGGGGTGCTAAGCCTAATGGAAATAACCCCTCCCTGGACACATACAAGGAATTTTCTCAATATTGGGGGTGCTTAAGCACCCACGGCACCCACAGAGTCGGCTCCTATGACAACATGGAAACATCTTGGAAGCAATTTAGAAAACTGAAATGAAGATTTAAAAACTGGAAGATTCTAGCTATGCCTTCTATTCAGTCTTTTCCACCTCGAATACACTTCATTACCTGTACACACATGTGTGCATACCTATAGAAAGATGATGATCCCTAGCATAGTGGAAGAAGGCCATGCTTTTTAATTCACGTCACACTAGGAGGGTTGATCTTCCTTTCTTTGGATGACACAGCTTTGGTTCAGTAATAGTTCAGGATAAGTTACTTTAAGGTACAGTTGATATTTTCCTGTCCCGAGATGGCTCGCAATTTAAATTTGTACCTGAGGCAATGGACAGTGATACAGTGGTGTATTTAAACCAGATGCATCAGTGGTGTATGCACCCCCCCTGTCAGACTTGCCCCCCTCCCCACCTTAAAATCCTCCGAACTTTAGTTTTCACCTGGGCAGCGGCAACGGCACTCATAGGCTGCCTGCAGCCTGCTCTGGAATATCCTCCATGAACGTCCCACCTCTTCACAAAACAGGAAGTTGCATCAGAAGAGGTGGGACGGTTCAGGGAGAATGTCCCGGATCAGGCCACAGGCATCCTATGAGTGCCGCTACTGCTGCCCAGGTGAAGACTAAAGCCGGAAGGATTTTAAGATACGGGGGAGAGGGGTGATGGTGATGCAGGGGGGAGATGCACCCCCTGTAAAACGTTCCTGGCTACACTACTGCAATGATGTGACTTGCCTATGATCACAAGGCGTGACAGTGGGATTTGACTTCCCTGGTTCTTAGCCTGCTGCTCTAACCTCTTTCACTGACACTCCTTGGGCAAGTCACTTCTCCCTCAATTGCCTCAAGTCCAAACTTAGATTGTGCAGTCATTCACACCAGCTGTGGGGCTTGTTTAAGTGCTTGTGCCTTAAGGGTTAGGTTTAATAAATGGCACCTAAAAAAACCACAACGTTTAAGCAGTATTCTATAAGATGCGCCTAAAGTTAGGTGCAGTTTATAGAATACCGCTTAAGAGCCGGGGTCGTGCATAAATTTAGGCTTGTCCGTTTGCACCAACGAAAATGTGGTGCAAGTGCCCACATCTTAAATTTAGATGCGGAGACCCCTTATTCTATAATAGTGTGGCTGGAATCCATACCCTACACTCCGCCTGAAATGCCCATGACCTTCCCATTTTCACGCCCCCTTTTCTAGGATGTGTGTAAATTTTAGGCACAGATCACACACCTAAAATTACATGCATATATGTTAATTGATTTCAATTAACACAATTGCTTGTTAAAAAGTCAATTATTGGTGCTAATTTAATTCAATTAAAATGTGTGCACTCTTCTAGGCAAAGTATAGTATAGCTTAAACAGCCAGCATAAACCATCTCCAAGCAGAAGCTTCACCAGTAGACTCTCAGGCCTAGATGCACAAAACTCTAACGACCCTTTAACGACAAAATTTGCCACCGTTGCATGCATTATAGGCCTTTTTCTGAAGCCGCTAGCAGATAACAAAAACGGAATGCAAACCAGAAACTACCATTGAAATGCACTAACCATACCGACGATTCTAACGAATCATTTAACGTGAGAAATTTAGCGAGATCTCAGACCTGTCACTCAGGCCTGAGCTGTCATCTCCCTGCTCCCTCCTGCACCTTAAAAATGCAAGCTGGCAAGTACAAAAAAAAGTTATATAAAACACAAACCGGTAGTTCCCCACTTCCCCCTGCACTAACCGAAACAAACAAAAAAATTCAAATGGATCGGGAGAGGGCAAAGGTGCTCGTCAGGAGCGTCCTGTATGGGCACCCTTGCCCCCCCCCCCCCCCCCCCCCCGAGATCGCCACTGTTCCTCGCTTCAGCCGGTTTTAATAAAAACAAATCTCCACATTTTCTCATCCCCGGTCCCCCTCCCTTCCTGTGTTTCCTGTCCCTTGCTCCAGGGCTCCACCTCCCGCCATCATCTACCTCCGCCCCATGCCCCGCCCCCCTGGGATCGTCGCTGCCGCTCCCACCCTCCACCGGACCCCCCCTCCGCATTACCGTCCCGTGCAGCGCCTGTCACCTGTATGTGGAGGCGCTGCACAGGATAAAACATCTGATTGACAATTGCTTCTCCCTTCTCCGACGTCAGTCTGTTGTTCCTGTGCCCGCCCTCCATTGACATAAGTTACCTACTTAGATAACTAACGTAGGTAACTTACGTCAATGGAGGGCGGGCCCAGGAACAACAGACTGATGTCGGAGGAGGGAGAAGCAATTGGCGATCAGATGTTTTATCCTGTGCAGCGCCTCCAAATACAGGTGACAGGCGCTGCTCGGGACGGTAATGCGGAGGGGGGGGGTCCAGTGGAGGGTGGGAGCGGTGGCGACAATCCCAGGGGGCGGGGCACAGGGCGGAGGCGGAGGATGGCGGGAGGTGGAGCCCTGGAGCAAAGGACAGGAGACACAGGAAGGGAGGGGGAGCGGGGATGAGAAAATTTGGAGATTTGTTTTTATTAAAACCGGCTGAAGCGGGGAACAGCGGCGATCTCGGGGGGGGGGGGCAAGGGCACCCATACAGGACGCTCCTGATGAGCGCCTTTGCCCCCTCCCGATCTATTTGGATTTTTTTTTTGTTTTGGTTAGTGCAGGGGGAAGTGGGGAGCCACGTGTTTGTGTTGTGGGTTTTTTTTTGGACGTTTGTGGCATGCGCAGAGCAGCCAGCATAACGCTTGGCTGCTCTGCGCATGATTTAGGGGCCCATTACCGACGGGGATTACGATTCATTGATACATTGTACTTCTCGATACCGCAACAAACATGTTTGACCTGTTTTTTTGGTGCATGCTTCGGTTTTTCAAAATCGTTAAGGACTTTAACGATTTAGATTTTTTTACGTTTGTTTGATGCATCTGGGCCTTAGTTCTTAAGCAAATCTTCTTTATTGTAGTACTCGGAATAAACAAAGAAAATCCAGTTTACAGTTCAGTTGCTTGTAAAAGTATTGTGGCTTTCTGTTAATAGAGTTTGTATCTAGCCACCTTAGAGGCAAAGAGATGGCCAGAACCTCATCCCAGCTGAGAGGGAAAGCTGTAACACTCAAGGAAAATAAGGGGAGAACTCAGAGAAAATACATGGGGAATGACTTGGGGTAAGTCTTTGGGAGATGACTTGGGAAATGATGAAAATTCTAGATGGAATTACAGTAGATTAAGGAGGGGTCAGCCCCTAGAACAGCTGCTGATCACAAAGGTATGCTGGGAAGACTGGGCTCTCTCACACAGCCCCCAGGGGGCCAGAGAGGGAGGGTTGGCCCTAGCTCAGACCTAATAGTCAATAGGGAAAGCTGACAAGGAGTCAATCACAGGAACTGGAAACTATAGGAAAAGCAGTTCTAATACACAGTGCTATCTATTACACAAACAATGCAATTAAATACAGATAAAACTCATATTAAATATACATCACAATATACTCTGTCTCCATGAATATGGGGGCAGAACAGTGTGCGTTTAATTTGGGTGCATGCCCAAATTTACATGTGCATCTCAAAGTGTGTTTTAGAGAATTAGGAGGTAAATGTAAACGTTTTTAGACACTCGGGCTAGTATTCCATATAGAAAAATAGGCACCTACTTATTTTATTATAGAATAGGCTTAAAATACGTGCCATGTTGACACTTTTGGTAGGCACCTGGTTATAGCATTACCCTTAGAGTGCTTGATTATCACTGCTGAATGGATCATTTTAAGCACTGCCTCTGCTGCATCTCTAACTTGATTCATAATTATATGGATATCGGGCCATGTAACAACTTGAAGGGCCTGATATTAGCCATGTAACTTTCTGAAAATATATGGATGAGAAAGTTCTGAGTTTGCCACTTGCCAGCAAATACATTCCTTGCTTGTCCATGTATTTTCAGAAAATTACCTGGGGGCAGTCAGTGTTAAATATCCGAATATATGCAGCTGTCCGACCAGCACATCATCAGGTAAGTGCCGATATTCAGCCCTTCACTGCATAAGTTAAATCAGACAAAGATTGGACTGCTATTCATGCAGTCCAATATGCCTGGTTAAGGTCTGAATATTGGCACCTGTCTTGGTTAAGTACGGACTCCGCCCTGGACTGCCTGTACAGTAGCCGGTTTCAGCTGTAGTGGTTAGAGGGGATATTTAGTGGCCCTGGATTCTATAAAGAGCGCTTAGAGATCTACGCCGAAATCCAAGCGTATTCTGTAACAACGTGTGTAACTTAATTGGCTTAATAAGCCAATTAGCATTAACAGCATTTAAGAAGCAATAATGAGCACTAATTGGCAATAATTTCAATTTACGTGCACAAGTCACTAAACATATTCTGTAACTCAGTGTGCCTAACTTCTAACACGTGCAGGCAAAAGGGGGCATGGTTATGGGCGGGGAAATGGGCGTTTCATGGGCCTTCTGACATTTACACGCATAATTATAAAATATGGCCCAGTGTGCCTAAATCTACGTGCTGGGATTTACGTCATGTTTTTCTTGGTGTAAATGGATGCACGTAGTTTTAGATGCTGAGATATCAACTATCCATATTCTATATATGCCTAAATCTAGGCGCCACTTATAGAATACGCTTAGGCAGAAATGTTTTTTGCATGGATTTTTTAGGTGCCATATATGGAATCCAGTCAGTGTGAGTAAACCAGGCAAGGGCCTCTCATACCCAATTAACTCACTATCGGGGGCATTTTCGAAAGAGAAGGGAGATGGGCGTTCTCTCAGGGTCGCCCAAATGGGCATAATCAAAAGCCGATTTTGGGCGTCCTCAACTGCAGTCCGTTGCGGGGATGACCAAAGTTCACAGGGGCATGTCAGAAGCATAGCGAAGGCGGGACTGGGGCGTGCTTAAGAGATGGGCGTCCTCGGCTGATAATGGAAAAAAGAAGGGCGTCCCTGATGAGCATTTGGTTGACTTTACTTGGTCCAGTTTGTTTTCATGACCAGGCCTCAAAAAGGTGCCCAAACTGACCAGATGACCACCGGAGGGAATCAGGGATGACCTCCACTTACTCCCTAAAAAAAAACTTAAAATTTTTTTTTTGACAGCCTCAAATGTCATACCCAGCTTCATGACAGCAGTATGCAGGTCCCTGAAGCAGTTTTAGTGGGTGCAGTGCAATTCAGGCAGGTGGACACAGGCCCATCCCCTACCCTACCTGTTCCACTTGTGCTGGTAAATGTGAGCCCTTCAAAACCCACCCGAATCCCACTGTACCCACATGTAGGTGCCCCCTTCACCCCTTAGGGCTATGGTAGTGATGTACAGTTGTGGGTAGTGGGTTTTGGGGAGGGGGTTGGGGTTGGGGTCTCAGCACCGAAGGTAAGGGAGCTGTGCACCTGGGAGCAATTTCTGAAGTCCACTGCAGTGCCCCCTAGGGTGCCCGATTGGTGTCCTGGCATGTGAGGGGGACCAGTGCACTACGAATGCTGGCTCCTCCCACGACCAAATGGCTTGGATTTGGTCGTTTTTGAGATGGGCGTCCTCGGTTTCCATTATCGCCGAAAACCGGGGACGACCATCTCTAAGGACAACCATCTCTAAGGTCGACCTAAATGTTGAGATTTGGGCGTCCCCGACCGTATTATCGAAACGAAAGATGGACGCCCATCTTGTTTCGATAATAGCTGTTTCCCCGTCCCTTCGCCGGGACGTCCTTAGAGATGGGCACCCTTAGAGATGGTCATCCCCATTCGATTATGCCCTCTCTAACTATCAACCCCTTGGATAATATCAAGCCATTTAAATCATTGCCCAATATTATCTGTATATAATTATGCATCAAGTTAGAGGCGGGGCAGAGGTAGTGCTTAAAATAATTTATTTAGCAGTGATATTTTTGCACTGAGAGGGTCATACTGTAACAGGGTGCTGAACGTTTGGAGATGGCATGCTATGAGGGGGCATAAATTTGTTTATATACTATGTTTAGTTTTGTAATGAATTTATCTTGTTGTACATCGCTTTGCGATACTCAGTAAAGTGAGTAAGAAATGCAGTAAATGAAGTGAAATGTGAACTCTGCCATCATTAATAGACTTTTTTTCTTTCTTCCTTTTCAGCCCAAAATACAGTGCAGGAGATATCACTTTGTTTGTTTTAAACTTGTATAATGGCACCAGGAATTTTCAGCTCCCCTCCTCTTTATCCAGCAAGTATGTGGATGAATATTTGCTGCGGCCTGCTGGGAATGCCAGCTTACTCTCCAGGTGACCTACACATCCCATTATAATTTAGTAGTATCAAAGGCCAGGCTGTGTTACTGAAAATAGTAATGATTGTTAGCAAGAGTCTTCAAAAGAGAAAGTGGCACAGTATTCAGCTGTCAAACTGAGCAACATTAGTGCTGTGAGAAATGCCAGAGCAGCAGACTGAGAACCAGGAATTCCAGGGTTCAAATCCCACTACCACTCCTTAACATTCCATTGCCTCAGGTACAAATTTAGAGGTCCTTTTACTAAGGTGCTGTAACAGACTTAACCCAAAGGACCCCTTAGATTGTGGTAAAATACGAAGTTGCAGACCTTACAAAATAAAACGACAAGGCTGCTGTGTTATGCTAGAAGATGTGATAATGCCAATCGAGGAGAGAGGAATTTTTTTTAAGATTTGTAAAATAGTTTTTAAAATTTGTATGGAGAAGCTCTACTTTATATAAATAATTTATTAATATTTCCTTTGGTTCTTAATAATTTATGTTTGAGGAATCATTTTAGACTTAATTTTCCAAGTGGAATGGAGGTGTAATATACACAGATATTTAGTTATCAGGTAGCAAAATTATGGAATAGTCTACCTTATACCTTAAGAACGCAGATAAACTATAGGTCATTTTAAAAACAGCTTAAAGCTTTTCTTTCTCAAATCTATGTTTTGGGAAATGTAAAATGTAGAATTTGGGATTATAACTATTCTGTTTCCTAGGTATTCCTAGGGCCCGATATTCAAAGTGATTTAAGCTGGCAGGAAAGGCTTCTGCCCACTTAACTCACTCAGGGCTGCCCAACTGCTGATATTCAGTGACATTTAACTGGGCAGTACCACTGAATATCAGCTGTAACTGGCCATAAAAAAGGTGGGCTGGTCAGGGTCGGTACAGGAGGTGGTGGCAAGAAGCCAGCAGTTATATGGGTGCAGGCACTAATTATCGATAGTCACCCGCATAATTTTTATAAAAATTCCCCAAGTCTTCCGATTCCCCCCCACCCCCCCAGCAGCACCATAGGCTCTCCCCAGGCCTAACTCACAATACTGGTTGTCCAGTGAGGGGTGCTGGGGGCAGGAGTGAACCCCACTCACTCCTGCCTCTAGTGGCAGCTTCCACAAAATGACTGCTGTGACCTCTCGCCTACCAAGGCCAAGGGGTGGGATTCTGCAAGTCGTGGACGTAAGTTGTATGCAAATGTTTAGCCACACTGGTCAAATTGTATGTTTCAATGAATATGTCTAAATGAACAGCAGCTGACACAATCTCTACAAGGTATAAAGTTACACATGCTGTGTAACAAGTTTACCGAACCTCAGAAAACCATCACTAAAATTTGAAAATTTGTAATGAGAATGCTGAGAGCTATCAGTATAGAAGGTCACATTTCTGGGAGTGGCACAGTGAGCTAAAATAATAAAACTTGCCCTGTTTTAGGCAAATCATTCATGCTCAGGAAACATCATTAGCTTCCCTCAGGGGCATAGCCAGACTTCGGCGGGAGGGGGCTCCAGAGTCCGAGGTGAGGGGGCACATTTTAGCCCCCTCCCCCATTGCCGCCCCCCCCCCCCCCCCGTCGCCACCACCACCACCAACTGTGACCCCCCCCCCCCGCTGCCGACCCTCTCGATCCCCCCTCCCGCCGCCGCCTACCTTTACTGGCGGGGGACTCCAACCCCTGCCACCTGAGAACTTGCAGGACGTCAGACTCAGAAACAGAACGAAGCCTTGCGCTGGAAGAAGAGGACCTTGGCTGGCAGGGATTGGGGTCCCCTGCCAGCAAAGGTAGGTGACGGTTTACAGCGGGCTGGCGGCGGGAGGGGGGGTCGAGAGGGTTGTCGGCAGGGGGGCCCAGGGCCAAATCTACGGGGGCCCAGGCCCCTGTGGCTCCACATAGCTACACCACTGGCTTCCCTAATCTATTATGTGTAAAATGATGACTGTGTAGAAATTAATCTCCGTTTACAAAGCCGTGCTAGCGGCTTACCACGCAGCAATGCCAACACAGCCCATACAAAGTGAATGGGCTGTGTTGGCATTAGCACACCACCAGCCACTAGCATGGCTTAATAAACAGGGAGGGGGGGAGGCAAATGTTTTAAATTGCCCATTCATACAAATAATACTGTGTGGTATTGAAGTCTGCAAATTTCTTCCCATAGAACATATGGTTCACAAGGTCATGAAATATATGCAAAAACCTCATGAAAATGTATTAAAACATTTCCAAAACTTATCTGTAAAGGATGATGCAAGCAGTTGTATGTTTAGAGAAAAAAGGGTGAAGCGTTTGAAGACAAAACATCTTGCCAGCCTTTAAGCATGGAGGTGAATCTGTTGTACTTTGGAGTTGTATGGCAGCCACTGGCACAGAAAATGTTTTGCAGATGGATTGAAGAATGGATTCAACTAATTATTAGAATACTAGTAAAACAGGCCCGTTTCTGACACAAATGAAACGAGCGCTAGCAAGGTTTTCCTCGGAGTGTGTATGTTTGAGAGAGAGAGAGAAAGTGTGTGTGAGAGATAGAGTGTGTGTGTGAGTGAGAGAGAGACAGAGAGAGAATGTGTGAGAGAGAGACAGAGAGAGAATGTGTGAGAGACAGAGTGTATGTGTGTGTGAGTGTGTGAGAGAGAGATAGAGTGTGTGAGAGAGAGTGTATGTGAGAGACAGAGAGTGAGTGTGTGTGTGGGGGGCTCCGAGTTCCATGACCCCCTCCTTCCCTCCCTCCCTCTCCCCCCCTCCGAGTTCCAGGCCCCCCTTCCGTCCGAGGTCCCTCCTCCCCCTCCGAGTTCTTGGCCCCCCCTTCCCTCCGAGTTCCATGCCCCCATCCCTCTCCTCCCCAGCGTGTTCCATGCCACCCTTTCCTCAGAGTGTGTTTGAGAGAGAGTGTGTGGGTGAGAGATGGAGTGTGTATGTGAGAGAGAATGAGTGAGAGAGAGAGACAGACAGACAGACAGACAGACAGAGTGTGTGTGTGAGTCTGTGTGTCAGAGAGAGTGTATGTGAGAGACAGAGAGTGAGTGTGTGTGTGAGAAAGTGAAGCCTTCAAGCCTTGAAGCATTCGTGGCTCTGTAAGGCTCCATCTCCTCAATTGACGACACGTAGTTCTGGAACGTTGCAGGAATGCTTCAAGGTTTGAAGGCTTCACTTTCTCGGCTTCAGAACGTTGGAGGTGCGTTTTATTATATAGGATTAGAGAAGCTCATATCCCACAGTTAATGAAGAAATTGAATCTGAAACAAAGCTTGATATTTTGGCAAGACAACAATCTGAAACATACTTCCAAATAAACCATGAGGTTTTATTAGGAAAGGTGAAGATTTTGGAATGGCTTCACAGTTCCCCAGTCTTGAATATTATTGAAAATCCTTGAGGAAATATCAAACACAGAGTGCATGCAAGGAGACCAAAAATATTTCTGAGCTAGAAGAGTGGGAAAAAATTCCAAAAGCAAGACTAGAAAGGCTGTCGACTGGCTATAGGAAACATTCAGAAGCTGTTATTTCTGCTATTGGAGATGCTACACAGTACTGATTGGGAAGGGGTCCAAAGTTTTGCCTTTGCCATATTCATGTTTTTATCATCTTCAGTTTGACCGGGTGTGCCTAAACCATTGCACAACCAGCAAATAAATAAATAACAGATTAACCAATTCCTAGAAATACAAACCAGGGGCATAGCCAGCATTTGATTTTAGAGGGGGGGGGGCAGGGGAGGACTGGGAGGCCAATGCATTTCCTCTCTTCCTCCCCCCCCCCCCCCCCCCCCGGCTGCCGAACTGAGCATATGCAAGGAATGCCTATATTGGTAGCTGGAAGGGAAGCCATACTATGGCACTGGCTCTCATCAGCTAACAGGGGTTTGGGTATCTCCAGTTGTGGAGGAGGCCTGAACCAAACGAGGAGAGGCCCAGGCCCCATAGGTCCCCCATGGCTATCCCACTGCTACAAACACATCAAAATAACCATACAAAGCTAGGACTCAAAACAGTTTTGACCACATGATGTGGTAGATGACAGGTACAGAGGCGGGAAGAAGAGGAAGCCAAGGGGAGACAATGGAGTGCCTAGTGCCCACCCACATTAATAGTTGCCTCCCCCTCCAAACAAAATCATGTCTGTCTATGCCACTGACTCCAAGTTAGATAAAAATAGTTTGTCTTTATTCCAAACTATGTGTCTTAAAACGTTTGAGTGATGCCCTGATAAGAAGAACACATGAGAAATGATTGCTCTTCTGCTCTCACTTCAGCAGCTTGGAATTCAAATTCTACCCAATAAAACAGTTGTTTAACCAGTCATTCCCTTGTTTTTTTCTCTTCAAAGATCTGTTCAGCTGAATGGCCGTGCCTTGAAGATGGTGGATGATGAAACTTTGCCAACCATAGCTGAGAAATCCTTGAGTCCGAGGAGCTTTCTCAAGCTGCCGGCGTTTTCTTATGGATTTTTTGTGATAAGAGATGCCAAAGCCACAGCTTGTATCTAACGAGTCAGAGCTACAAAACCGCAATTTATGAAGAAAGATGAACTGCAGCCACCTGGTCGTAAGACTGTTTGTTTTTAGGCTGCACTTTAAGAAGAGAAGAGAATTTAAATACTAAGGAGCTCAACACTTCCTATAAGGCCATTCTTTACATTTAAATAGGTTTTCTAACACATTTCCAGTTATAATACAGTTCCTACTTGTTCCATGGACAGAGGGACTGGTATGGATTGCCTTTCTATGTTCCTCATTGTAAATTTATGGGCAGAAATGTGCCATTTCTAGCTACCATAACTTTGCTATGCCAGTATTGACAAGGCAGTAATGGAGACTGCTCACTTAGCAAAGAAAAAGCTAACAAGCTAATTACAGCCTTCCTTTTCCATTGCATGTCATTTTATGATATGTGAAGGAGTATTTTTGATATAATGTCTAAGTCCAACTTTGGACATTTTGCTGAAAACATCCAAAAATCAAGTGGTGAACGTGGCCATTTTCACACCTGAAATACATCTATCTTTTTGTTTTGGAAATGGCCATTTCCTAGACGTTTTTGGATGTTTTGTGCTTATTGCATTTTTATTTTGTTACCATTTTAGAAAAAAAGTCACATCTTTGGGGGGGGGGGGGGGTCAGTGACTACTGGGGGAGAGTAAGGGGTATCATTCCTTAATCCCTCCAGTGGCCATCTGGTCATTTAGGGCACCTTTTTATGGCTTAGGTGTGATTGAAACATGTCCAGAACAAAATGTCCTACTTTTAGCCATGGACGTTTTTGCTTTGTTCCGTTATTGCAGAAAAATGTCCAAGTTGTTGGAATGCCCAAATCCCACCCCTGACACACCCCCTTGTGATTTGGACGCACTGTAGAGAAACTGCATAGAAAAGCTCTTTAAAATGTGATTCAAAAATAGCGATTTGGACTTTTCTTGCAAGAAAAATGACCATCCGCCATTCTATGCCGCTTTTTTTATGTTTTTCTGTTTTGAAAATGAGCCCCCTTAATACCACGTAGCCATGGTCTCACAGAAGATATTGGTCCAAAATATCAACAACTCTAGAAAAATGCATTTCATTTTAAGTTATAAAATATTTTATGACAAGGCGCCTAGGTGATCGAGGCACGTGCCTCTTTTATAAAGGCACAACAGAACAAATACGGTCAGACTTCAGGTGACCTGAGCTGAATCAACAGCCCTGATGCAGTGCAACCCTGCACCTCGAAACACGGTCGTGTTTTCGCTTGTATGAGTATGATATGGCGTTCTTACACTAATTTGAATTAAACCATTAAGATGATGCAATTTCTGTGATGATTATCGATGGACTTCAGTAGGGGCCCAACGGAGCAGCACTAAAATGTGGCCTGTGATAATCCCAACACGGGTCTTACCCACACGCTGTGGCCACTTTTAGCACTGCTGGTAAAAGGCAGATTTTTTTGTTTTCCCAATAATGGCCATGCATTAATTTCCCCATTAGTGCATGAGCCCTTACCGCTAATCCTTGGCACGCAGCAATGCCCACACACTAACCGTTTAGCATAGCCACGCCCACTCTCCACCCCTAAACAAGCCCCCAGCTCTAAAAAAAAATAAACTTTATTTTTTAGCATGTGGGTAGCGTGTGTCAATCCTGAAATTATCCCAGGATGCCTGAGCACGCCCCTCGGTAGTGCATTTTATCCTGCAGTAAGCACGCGTTAGTGCTTACCGCAGCTTTGTTAAAAGACCCCTAATACTGCTAAGTTATTTTTCATAAAATATTTTTTGAACACTTTGAATATTTTCATCTTAGACCATAGTATGGTATGGATGGACTTGGGCAGTCTAAGGGGTAAACGGGAAGCAGGATGGCGAATGAACCCCACACTTTATTTAGACCCGGATTTTAAATCTTTCTTACAGTGGGGGAAATAAGTATTTGATCCCTTGCTGATTTTGTAAGTTTGCCCACTGACAAAGACATGAGCAGCCCATAATTGAAGGGTAGGTTATTGGTAACAGTGAGAGATAGCACATCACAAATTAAATCCGGAAAATCACATTGTGGAAAGTATATGAATTTATTTGCATTCTGCAGAGGGAAATAAGTATTTGATCCCCCACCAACCAGTAAGAGATCTGGCCCCTACAGACCAGGTAGATGCTCCAAATCAACTCGTTACCTGCATGACAGACAGCTGTCGGCAATGGTCACCTGTATGAAAGACACCTGTCCACAGACTCAGTGAATCAGTCAGACTCTAACCTCTACAAAATGGCCAAGAGCAAGGAGCTGTCTAAGGATGTCAGGGACAAGATCATACACCTGCACAAGGCTGGAATGGGCTACAAAACCATCAGTAAGACGCTGGGCGAGAAGGAGACAACTGTTGGTGCCATAGTAAGAAAATGGAAGAAGTACAAAATGACTGTCAATCGACAAAGATCTGGGGCTCCACGCAAAATCTCACCTCGTGGGGTATCCTTGATCATGAGGAAGGTTAGAAATCAGCCTACAACTACAAGGGGGGAACTTGTCAATGATCTCAAGGCAGCTGGGACCACTGTCACCACGAAAACCATTGGTAACACATTACGACATAACGGATTGCAATCCTGCAGTGCCCGCAAGGTCCCCCTGCTCCGGAAGGCACATGTGACGGCCCGTCTGAAGTTTGCCAGTGAACACCTGGATGATGCCGAGAGTGATTGGGAGAAGGTGCTGTGGTCAGATGAGACAAAAATTGAGCTCTTTGGCATGAACTCAACTCGCTGTGTTTGGAGGAAGAGAAATGCTGCCTATGACCCAAAGAACACCGTCCCCACTGTCAAGCATGGAGGTGGAAATGTTATGTTTTGGGGGTGTTTCTCTGCTAAGGGCACAGGACTACTTCACCGCATCAATGGGAGAATGGATGGGGCCATGTACCGTACAATTCTGAGTGACAACCTCCTTCCCTCCGCCAGGGCCTTAAAAATGGGTCGTGGCTGGGTCTTCCAGCACGACAATGACCCAAAACATACAGCCAAGGCAACAAAGGAGTGGCTCAGGAAGAAGCACATTAGGGTCATGGAGTGGCCTAGCCAGTCACCAGACCTTAATCCCATTGAAAACTTATGGAGGGAGCTGAAGCTGCGAGTTGCCAAGCGACAGCCCAGAACTCTTAATGATTTAGAGATGATCTGCAAAGAGGAGTGGACCAAAATTCCTCCTGACATGTGTGCAAACCTCATCATCAACTACAGAAGACGTCTGACCGCTGTGCTTGCCAACAAAGGTTTTGCCACCAAGTATTAGGTCTTGTTTGCCAGAGGGATTAAATACTTATTTCCCTCTGCAGAATGCAAATAAATTCATATACTTTCCACAATGTGATTTTCCGGATTTAATTTGTGATGTGCTATCTCTCACTGTTACCAATAACCTACCCTTCAATTATGGGCTGCTCATGTCTTTGTCAGTGGGCAAACTTACAAAATCAGCAAGGGATCAAATACTTATTTCCCCCACTGTAATAGAAGAGTGGCAGCACTGTCTGGAGGATAACAACCCACAAGACACGAGTCCAGTAGTGTTCTGGGAAGCAGGAAAGGCAGTCATGAGGGGCAAAATTATAGAATATACATCATGAATGAGGAAAACACGGGATGGGGAGCTGTTTTCTCTGATGAAGCAACTACAAGATACTACGGTGGCATTGTTAAAGGAAGGTAAAGAGGTGAAGGATAAATTTCTAGACTTGAAAAATAGCATCAATGCCATTTTACACCAGAGGACCCTGAGAGATATTCAATTATATAAATACAAATTACACAGATGGGGTAATAAGGCGGGGAGATTATTAGCGAGCTTAGTCCGAAATAGACCCGCGAAGCAAGTGATCTGACGTGTGAACAACAGGTCAGGGAAAATGTGTGAAGTGGAAAGGGATATCCAGGCAGCTTTTGTAGACTTCTATAGAGCATTGTACGATTCGGGGCAATGCGATGCAGGGGAACGCATAACATTTTTTTTTTTTAATTTTTTATTTATTCAGTTTAACATTTCATTTATGTCATATACATAAATTGGAATTTAAAGAAATATACAATATTGAAAAAAAAGAAACAATCAGGTTAAAAAAAATATACATTTGTTTGTCCACATTAATGATCCAAGAACTAGGAACTCAAATTTAAAACAAGATAACTGAGGCGGTTTCCCACCCCAGTCTACTCGAATTCAAAAAGAAAAAAACTTTTACAACAGGAAAGACAAGAAATCAAGTCGGAGCAGCCGATATAGCATTCAATCCAGACAACCAGCAGACTACTCTTTATTCACTATAAATTCTAAAAGTTTTCCCGGCTCAAAGAAAATATAATTAGTGGATTGAAAAGAAATATAGCATTTACAAGGAAATTTAAGTATAAAGGTCCCACCTAATTGTAAGACCCTTGCTTTTAACGCATAACATTTTTTAAAGATCTTTGTCTCCCATCGCTGGCCCCAGAGCAGCTGGAGGTAATAAATGCGCCCATCAAGGGGGAGGAAATTCAAGTGATGATTAAGTAAGTTTCTTAATCAACTGGCGAAAGCACCTGGGCCAGATGGCTTAGGGCCCGAATTTTATAAGATCTTGGGGACACACATGATAGGCCCATTTAGTGAGGTATGACAAGCTCTGCTTACACCGGGACAGGGTGTGGGAGATCTAACTCATGCTACTATAGTGGTACTTCCAAAGCCTGGGAAAGATAAGGAACAGTTAGGGTCGTACAGACCGATTTCCTTGTTAAATCAAGACGTCAAGATGTTTGCGAGCATCCTGGCCTCTAGATTGGGAAGGGTTCTCCCATCTTTGGTACATGGGGACCAAACTGGGTTCGTTCCGGGTAGATATGCCTCCACAAATATTCTGAGGGCTATGAGTGCGATGCAGGCGAGGGGGGGGTAAGCCGCGGGACAAAATTATTGCAAGCCTTGACGCAGAGAAGGCGTTTGATAAGATACTGTGGGATCATCTGTTCTGTATTCTTCCACAATTTGGTATATATGGGGAATTTTTGATGGGCGTGCGAGCATTGTATAGTAAACCTACGGCTCAAATACTAATAAATGGTGAACTATCTAGTAAATTTTGTCCTCTGTCCCCAATGTTATTTGTGCTAGCGCTTGAGCCATTGGCTTGTTAAGGGAATAAGGGTGGGAAAGCAGGAATACAAAGTTAATCTCTTTGCTGACGCTATGTTGATATTCCTAGGCCAAGCATCGCGGGGACTTCCCCAGCTTATTGAGTTAATTCAACAATTCGGGCTGTTCGCAGGCCTTAAGATCAATTTCGACAAGTCAGAGGCAATGGTGCTTTCCTCCAATTGCGAGTGTAGATGAATGCCAAATTTTCCCTTGTCCTGGTCGGCAGGACCCCTGAAATATTTAGGAGTATATCTGTATTTGAACTCTTCCTTGCAATACAAGAAAAATGTTAGTGACAAACTGGAAACAATTCGGGGGTTCTGTGCTAAATGGAAGGATTATCCCATTTCTTTTCTGGGTAGAGTGGCCCTGGTGAAGATGGTGCTGTTCCCTAAGGTACTGTATCCAATACAGATGAAGCCAATATGGATAAAAAGCAAAGATGAAAGATGATTCCGGGGTATGATTTTTTCTTTCATATGGGGCAATCGTAGGGCGCGTATAGGATACAATAAGTTGGTAAGGGATAGGAACGAAGGAGGGGTAAAGCTGCCGGACCTTAGACTCTAAAATGTGGCAGCCATATTAAGATGGATCCATGAAATACACATGGGGAGGCGGGTGTTTGCACCAGCAGATCTCTGGGAATATGAAGCTGAGCCATTTTCGATTTTCTCGGTCTTACACAATGATGGATTAAAAGTCCCACTGTCCTCGCTCTTGCGCCCGTTAAAAATAGTGTGGCAATGGTGGCAGGGGAGAGTGGGGGGGGGGGGGGGGCTGAAGGAGCATCCCCATTTTTGGAGATACGGAATAACCCTAGGTTCCCAGCGGGGCAGGGAAGCACCTCTGCACTTAAAAAATGGGAACATGGGGGATGTCGCTATATAGGCCAGTTGAGTGACGCAGGAGAGGGAGGGTTTCCAACCTTTGAGAGGTGTCAGGCTCAATGGAAGTTGCCTCAACATTCTTTTTTCTCGCACTTACAGCTAAAGCACTACATGCACTCTTTGAGGCATAAGGACGGGAAGTATCCGATATTCACTAGGCTAGATCACAGTTTTATGCAACTCCCCATGGAGCAGAATAGATTGTCATATTGGTATAAAATAGGCCTGGTTTGGAGACCGACGCCATTCTTTGCTCAGTTGGCACAACAGTGGAGTTCTCTTATGGGAAAGGAGATATCAGAGAAGGTGCTCGCCAGGTCTTTTTATATGGCCTTTAAAATAACCCCCAACGTTGGGCTTCATGAAATTCAATTTAAAATTTTACATTTGGCATATGTCACTCGTAGCAAAGGTAAGATGCTGGGTCTTTGGGACTCGGACGACTGTGCTAAATGTAAAGGGGGTAAAGGAACCATGGTACATCACTTTTTAGAATGCTGGGTACTCCGGGACTTCTGGAAGGGAGTATTGGGGAAGTTGGAGGGGGCTCTTCGGGTCCAAGTGGAATGGACCTATGATATATTACTGTTAGGTTCGGATGCTGAACTGCTAGAACAAGGGCTATCTGCACACCAATGCAAATTCACCCTCTTGGCTTTAGTGTTAGCAAAAAGGGTTCTACTGCAATGTTGGATAGACAAAGGCCCACCCCCCTTAGCTAAATGGCAGGCAGGCATGGCACAGATGGCGGAATGGGAGAGCGGGGACCTGAAGCTGCCCTGCAAGAAAGACACCTTCCCAATGTCTTGGGAGGAAAGTGTTGATCATAAGAAATAAAGGCCTGTGCACCAGTTCAGAGGGGGGGGGGGGGGAGGAGGGGAGGATTAACAAGGGGAATACATGGGATAGGGGATAAAAGAAAAAAGATGGGGAAACGCCACGTGCGAGAGACAGGAGACGTGGTTGTAAACTTGGTAAAGCTAAGGAAGCTAAAGGGAAGTCTTGCTATTAAGCGATGTGTATGACTATATAAGAATGTAAGTACATCGAACAAACCTTGCAAGCATTTTGTGTTTCTGATTTATGTAATGTATGTTTCTCCATTTAATAAACATATTTAAAAAAAAAAAGAGCTGTGTAATGCTGAAATGTTATAATTTGTTGTAAAACTGTGTTTTTCAGTTGTTTTGTGGAGTTTGTGTTAGTGCAGGGGCTTGTGTCAGGCTATGACATACTAAAAATTCTAAACTGTATTTTGAGGCAGTTGGGAGGTAGGTTTAGTGCTGAACGGACCTGTGTTGTTGGTCTCTGGTCAGCTGAGAGAAAAAAATCCGTTTTAAAAATGGATTAAGTGAATTTTAGGAGTTTGAGTATTGTGAGTGTGACTGAGTTTAATTAATTTAAGAAGCCTCATGGGCCTTTTAGGCTTCTAGAGGTGTGTCTGAGAGCTGTAGTGAAAAGCTCCTGTTTTAAAAGAAAAATAATTTAATATATCAAACATTATTATTAATAGTTTGATTATCTGATGTGGCTTAACCTACCTATAACATGTCACACTGAGAATTCATGTCAAATGTATAATCTGGTGTGTACGTTTAGACGTCATGCTGAAGTGGGTTCTGTGAGAAACAATTGCAGTGGCGTTCCTAGGGGGGCGGACACCCGGGGTGGCGCCCTGCCCCCCCGGGTACAGCGCGCCCCCCCCCCCGATGCAGCGTGGACCCCCCCGGTGAAAGAGCCTCCCCGGGTGCATGCCGCTGGGGGGGGTGCCGCAGCACCCACCTGCTGTGCGTTTACTAACTTTGCTCGTTCGCTGCAGCTCCCTCTGCCCCGGAACAGGAAGTAACCTGTTCCCGGGCAGAGGGAGCTGCAGCGAACAAGAGAAGTTAGCGAACTCTCGCAGCAGGTGCGCGCCGCGGCACCCCCAGCGGCGTGCACCCGGGGCGGACCGCCCCCACCGCCCCCCACCCTTGGTACGCCACTGAACAATTGATTGATAAATCTCTACAGATGCTCAGAATAAATTACTTTGAAAAAGAAAAGCAATTAAATTGACTTAAATATATATTGGAATTTAGTGCTGCTGTGTGCTGTTCTGTTTCAGAGGACTTTGAAGTCTCTGAGCTTTGTTTCAAAATCTCAGTAGTTTTATAATTGAAAGAGAATTATATTGAGATTTAAAATCCTTTTGAAAAGTTATTTGTGGGTGGGATAGCATAGGGTTAAATAATTATACATTCTTTTATGGGGAAAGCTAGATAGGGAAGTAATCTAAGAATTATTAAGCAAGTTTCTTTGACTAAATTAGTTAGGGTTCAGGTTTTTTTTTCCCCCTTTAAGTTCTTAAAGATTAGCGTAGTAGGTACCCCCGGACCTAGTTCTTGGTTCCAGTTATCATCTCATCTAAGGTACACAATGATAAAAGAAAGAACAAGACCAGAAAAATACAAGAAAGCTTGAAGAAACAGCTAAGTTATTTAATTCAGCTACACAAGTATATAGAGAACTGAGACACAAGAGACTTGCTAAAAAAAGAAAATATTTAATACTTACCTGCTCAATCGATGAGGAACCTGAAAAATAAATAAAACATAAAGAAACAATTCCTAAAAATTAGAGTAATTTAGAGCAAACTATTAATGTTAAATCGGTGTTAAAATACAAATTTTGTTTATTCAAAGATGATACTTATCTGATAGGTCTTCTGTAAGTGTTTAGGAAATCAATGATTTGGTAGTCTATAGAAGAACAAAAACATTGTTAAATATGGTAAAAATTTAATGTTAAATTAACAGTTTTAAATAAATTTATTTTACTTTTAAGGTAAAACATCTGCTTAATTGAGTTACTTATTTTAGATTTATTCCCCTCCTATTTTTGAAATAGGACAGCGAGGCTAGTGACAATATTTGGTCTCTTACCTCCGTTTTGATGAAGTATATTTGAGGTATAAATCTGGGTATAGTAGGATATACCATCCTTGAAGGTGGGGTCACATAAAGAATAACCATAATCTACAGACGGTGAAGTGTGGAGACATTTTTTCTTCACAAGCAAGCAAGTACCCCACCCCTTCCTCCCTTCGTCTAGCCTGGTAAGTGAAAGACAATGAGTCATGGAGTGGAGGAGTGGCCTAGTGGTTAGGGTGGTGGACTTTGGTCCTGAGGAACTGAGTTCGATTCCCACTTCAGGCACAGGCAGCTCCTTGTGACTCTGGGCAAGTCACTTAACCCTCCATTGCCCCATGTAAGCCGCATTAAGTCTGTCATGAGTGGGAAAGCACAGGGTACAAATGTAACCAAAAAAAAAATTCACTGTTTTCAATAAGTGTGTTCAAAAAGGCTAATTGGAGACTTTTAGGCTGCAGAACTAATTACCATGTAAAGGGGGCAAGGCACCTGAAGGAGGAGAGAGACAAGATTCTGTAGCCACAGGAAAGGAGAATTGGATCCTGACTCTTTTGAAGTGAGATAAAGATTCTTTTACTGGGGATGTGTTTATTTAACAAAAGGACTGAAATGTATCTTTTAAGGCAATGCAATATATTTTTTTATGTACCTTTTGGCAATTGTAATAAACAAATTACATATCCTATATGATGTATTCCTGACAAAAAAAAACAAAACAGTTCTTTGTACCTTGGGCTGAGAAACCCTATATAAATGCCTGGTCTGAAAGGCAGGGGGGTTGCTGAAAATCTTCCTCAGTTTGTCTCAGCAGATTAAGGAATATGCAATCATTTCCATGGCAATTCCTTTTTGTTTATGTTCCCTCACTACCCTTATTACCTTAATATCCAAATTCAAACAAGTAATAGCAATTGGTAACCATATCCTCCTGCAATTCGACTTATCCAGTGCCTTTGACATGGTTGATCATACCATCCTATCTAAACTTTTGGACAAACTTGGAATAGGTGGCAACATCATTAACTGGATAAAAAGCTTCATCACTACAAGATCCTATCAAATTAAAGGGCCTACAAACATGCCATCTCCATGGCTATCGGAATGCGGAGTGCCACAGGGATCTCCGCTTTCTCCAATACGTTTTAACCTTATGATGATTCCTCTGGCCAGATCACTAGCCAAATATGGCCATAATCCCTTCATTTACGCTGACGACGTCACCATATTCATCCCTTTTAAATCCAACCTATCTGAAGACCCATCTCTTTAATAAAGCATACCACAACGATCAACCAATGTGAATATGCACAACTCGCCTATATATGTTTAGAACTGTTTCTCAATTATCTGCTTGTATACTATAACTTTGTTTAATTATCATCATGATGACCAAGACTTTGTAATACTAAATGTTTATTTACTAACATTCTTCCACTACTCATGATGTATTGTAAGCCACTTTGAGCCTGCAAAGAGGTGGGATAAGGTGGGATACAAATGCAATAAATAAATAAATCTCTGATAAAATAAACACAGGTATGACCACTCTAACCTCTTGGGTCGATGCTTTTAAGATGAAATTAAATAAAGAGAAAACACAGTGTTTAGTCCTCTCATCTCAACACTCTCCACGCCTCCCAACTACTCTTGGCACTCCAGAGGTTAAACTTCCCATATCAGACAACTTGAAAATCCTTGGAGTAACGATTGATAGCCATTTATCATTTCAAAACCATGCTAAATTCATCAACAAAAAGATGTTCAACATAATGCGGATTTTGAAACGAGTGAAATCATATCTTCCCTTGGACACCTTTCGGAACCTAGTACAATCTACTGTACTCACACACGCAGATTACTGCAACAGTGTTTTTTTAGGTTGTAAGTCCCTAATATTGAAAAAGCTCCAGACAACCCAAAACACGGCAGCCAGACTTATTTTCGGCAGGTCAAGATTCGATAGTGCAACACCTCTTCGAAAGAAGCTTCACTGGCTCCCCATCAGAGAAAGAATTAATTTTAAAGTTCATACAATGATTTACAAGATATTACATGGAGAAGCCCCTACCTACATGAATAACCTTATCGACCTCCCAACCAGAAACGGTTTGACGTCTTCCCGTACTTACCTTAATCTATACCTTCCCAACTGCAAAGGTACTAAGTACAAATCCTTCTACGCATCCAATTTTTCCTTTTTGGGTAGCCAGCTTTGGAACGCTCTACCAAGATCCATCCAAACAATCAACAACCTTTTGCCCTTCAGAAAAGCATTGAAGACCCATCTCTTTAAGAAAGCCTACCCTAACGATTCAACTTAACTAAAGCCTGCCCACATGATTCTGACCGATTATGTTATACATTGACCATGTTTCCCATTATCCTTATTGCTATCCCATATCTATTCCTTTCCATCTTCCTACACCTACCTCCTAACGCTCATTTTTTTCTGCACCCTATTCCTCCTACCTCCTAATCACTCATTTCCTTCTGCACCCAATTCCTCCTATGTTCAATTTACTTATCCGTTAACCCTATTAATATTACGTTTACTACAAATTGTATATCCTTCTTATGACTTTGTAATTCTTTATATTGTTACTATGTAAGCCGCATTGAGCCTGCCATGTGTGGGAAAGCGTGGGGTGCAAATGTAATGTAATAATAATAAAATACCCTGTTTCTTATCTGCTGCTCCTAATTTTCTATTATTTCTTATTTTTCATGTTCTTGGGTAAGAATAAACTTTGGTAATGTGAGAAGCTTCTTTTGTTTATAGTTGTTTTTGGTACTTATCAGGACGGTGGTCCTAAGAAATCAGTTGGGGAATTTGTATGGGTGAGGTGTTGGTTTTGGTTCTGAGGCCCAGCACCAGCAGGCCCAAACATTATCCTGTTCCAAGAGGGAGTCATTTTGCCCAGTCTGTTTTAAATCACTTGTCTTTTTACCACCTCCCCAAATTAGTACTCACCAGCCACCTGCAATTTAGAAAGATAAAAGACTAGGAAGGCCATGTGTATGAGAAAAGCAATTCTTTTATTAGTTACCAATATACAGATACAAATTAGTATTTTCTCATTTGGGAAAGCAGCACTGTTACATAGAAATGTAATCTGTGACTGTCTCTTCCAATGTACTGCTCTAGTACAGCTGCTTTTATACCTTTTATGTTAAGCAATGCTTCACATTACTTTAGCACATCTTCCTCAGAGATCATTCTGTTCTCTGTTCTCATCATCTATTTTCCCTTAAGTTGCTAAATCATATTCTCTTGTTTATACTAATTTCTTTCCCAAGCCTGCTTGCCATAAGGGTATCATAATAGATCATAAATTCCTGAGTTTACACAGGCTTATGTTCTTTAATAAATTACAGGCTTCTCAATCTCTGATAGATTCCAGAGTTGCACCGGCTTGTTAGCCTCTGCCCTTTTTGACCTGTGCTCATGATTCTGCAAGTCCTGGTTTAGAATGTACATGTCAAAGCAGTGTGGATTTGCAGTCCCAAATACTGTCCATTAAAATCAATGCTGTGAGTCCATAATGCATAATGATAGATTATTGGAAATCCAGGACTGGCCTTGTATTTCCCTCTTGGAACTGGGTAAAATGGCAACTCTGCCCATCCGTTATGCGATTTGATTTCCATTCCCCCTTTTCCAGTCCCCAGGTCTCCCCTCACACTCTCTCCCTTTCCTCCAGCTCCCAGGCCTCACCTCATACTTTTTATGAGGCTGATACAGAAAGCTACCACAGGCAGAAGCATGCAGTTAGCAAGAAGTCTGTATACACATTACTGGTCACACGACAAAGAAAGGAGTTCAATGCAGAAGTTAACTCATGTGGTAAACATCAGTGCACAGCATATTAAAATGTACGGGAATGAGACTATTATCTATTCTGTCCCAATGTAGGGAACTGCTGCAGAAGACTTTTAAGGTGAGTACAACATCAGCCTTATTTTCGAAAGTGATGGGTGCCCAGATTTCGACCCAAATCGGGAGATAGGCGCCCATCTCGCAAAGGCACCCAAATCGGTATAATCGAAAGCGATTTTGGGCGTCTTCAACTGCACTCCGTCGCAGGAACGAACAAAGTTGACGGGGACGTGTCGGAGGCGCAGTGAAGGTGGGACTGGGGTGTGTTTATCGGCCGAGGAGAGATGGATGCCTTCGGCCGATAATTGAAAAAAGAAAGGCGTTTTTAGCGCGAATTTGGGTCATTTTTTTGGACCCTTTTTTTTCATGAACAAGTCCCAAAAAAGTGCCCTAAATGACCAGATGACCACCGGAGGGAATCGGGGATGACCACCCCTGACTCCCCCAGTGGTCACTAACCCCCTCCCATCATAAAAAAACAACTTTAACAACTTTTTTCCAGCCTGTATGCCAGCCTCAAATGCCATACCCAGCTCCATAACAGCAGTATGCAGTAGCAGTTGTTAGTGGGTGCAGTGGACTTCACCCAGGTGGACCCAGGCCCATCCCCCCTACCTGTTACTTGTGGTGGTAAATGGGAGCCCTCCAAACCGCCCCCAAAACCCACTACCCACATGTAGGTGCCCCCCTTCAGCCATAAGGACTATGGTAGTGGTGTAGAGTTGTGGGCAGTAGGTTTTGGGGGGATCTGAGGGGCTCAGCACCCAAGGGATGGGAGCTATGGACTTGGGAGGTATTTTACTTTTTTTTTTTTTTTTTACAAGTGCCCCCCTAGGGTGCCCGGTTGGTGTCCTGGCATGTGAGGGGAACCAGTGCATTATGAATCCTGGCCCTTCCCACGACCCAATGCCTTGGATTTGTTCGTTTTTGAGCTGGGCGCCTTCGGTTTCCATTATCGCTGAAAAACGAAACCGCCCAGCTCAAATCTGCACAAATCTGATGCATTTGCCGGGCACCATCCGTATTATCGAAAAAAAAGATGGGCGGCCATTTTTTTTGACAATACGGTCTGTCCCTCCCCTTCACGTACCCGTTCTCGGACATAGATGCCCATGGAGATGGGCATTCGCGTTCGATTATGCCCCTCCATGGGAACCTAAATGCCAGGTCAGAGTTACCTTGCCCATCTGCAGAAGTTACATTGGGGGTGGGGCAGAAAAGCTTATGGCCCCTCCCCTCCCTAGATGACTGCCTGATCTTCTGACCTTCTACCCACCAACCCTGCTGATCCCCCCCCCCCAAAAAAAAATAGAAAATCTAGTCCTGTCTAATAGACCTCCTAATTTCCCTCCAAAAATAGCCCTGGTGTTTAGTGGCATCCTTTACCCCTCTGAAATGACCTTCTGATCCCCTCAACCCCCAAAAAGTAGGTATTCCTTCTAATGGCATCCCAAAACCCCAGCAGCTCACCCCTGGCACCCCAGACCCCTTCTGCAGCATGCCTTGAACTTGAAGAAGAGGCAGGAATGATGTCCACTCACTCCTGGTTATGTACTAGCTTTGAAAATGGCAGTGACTGAATTTTCCCCTTAGTTGGCAGACTGATCATGTGGTGTGTCCCAGGATGCACCTCATGGGATCAAGTACTGCCGTCTTCAAAGGCAGCAGTGTCGGCAAGAGAGATTGAGAATCACTTCTTGAAGGTATGCTTGGGGGGGGGGGGAGGGATGCCACTAGACACTAGGGATATTCTTTGGGGTCAAGGAGAGATCCACTAGAGAGCAGGGCAGTTTGGGGAGTGGGGTAGATTGGGGAGGGGGGGGGTCAGAAGGATCAGGGTCATCTTGGGGTGGGATAGGGGAGCAGGGGATTTTATTTTGGGGATGCATATGGAGGTGATCCTTCACACGGCAGCAGTTTTTTTTTTTTACAAAATGTCTCCCTTTCCTGTCAGTGCAAGAGCCAATCACTGTTCACATACTGACAGGAAAGGAGATGTTTAACAATAAGCTGCAGATTACTGCCGCAGTGTGCACTATTTTTTCTAACTGCACATTTTTAAATGTAGCAGTAATCTGCATGATCATCAATTGCTACATCTCAGTGGTACATTTTTGTGGAAAGCTTACTTAGAAGCTGTACGCTCAGCATGACCCTTCCTGCCTTTTCATCAGCTCCAAGGTTCTCTCTTTCAGCTCCCAGGTTTCCTCTATGCTTTCTCCTCCAGCCCCAGCCTCAAAGCCTTCTGCCTTTTCCTCCAGCTCCCAGACCTCCCCTCATACTCTCTCCTTCAGCCCCAAATTCTCTCCCCCTCACATTCTCCTTCATTTTTCTCTACTACTACTACTTATCATTTCTATAGCACTACTAAACATACGCAGCGCTTTACACTTGAACATGGAGCATGAAGAGCCAGTCCCTACTTGGCAGAGCTTAAAATCTAATCAGGACAGACAAACGGGACAAATAAGGGAAATACTTAAAGTGGAAATTATAAAACAGACATGGGTACTGAACAAGTGACTATGGGTTAGAAGTTAAAAGCAGACTCAAAAAGGTGGGCTTTTAGCCTAGATTTGAAGACGGCCAGAGATGGAGCTTGATGTACTGACTCAGGAAGTCTATTCCAGGCATATGGTGCAGCAAGATAAAAGGAACAGAGTCTGGAGTTCACGTGGAGGAGAAGGGTGCAGATAAGAAAGATTTATCCAGTGTGCAGATAAGAGAGATTTACCCAGTGAACGTTGTTCCTGGGGTGGAGTGTAGGGAGAGATAAGGATGGAGAGGTGCTGAGGAGCTGCAGATTGAATTCACTTGTAAGTCAATAAAAGGAGTTTGAACTGTATGTGGAAACGGATAGGGAGCCAATGAAGTGACTTGAGGAGAGGGCTAATATGAGCATAGCAAGACTGGCAGAATATAAGCCATGCAGCAGAACTTTGAACAGATTGAAGGGGAGAGAGGTGGCTTAGTGGGAGACCTGTGAGAAGCAAGTTGCAGTAGTCTAAGCGAGAGGCGATAAGAGTTTTGGTAGTGTGCTCAGAAAGGAAGGGATGAATTTAGATGATATTATAGAGAAATAAACAACAGGTTTCTTTCTTTCATCTCCAGCTATTCTTGATCCATTTCAATCTGGCTTTTGCCCTCTTCACTCAACTGAAACAGCCCTTACTTCTTCCCTTGGTGCTCTGATCTCATCCCATGGTTTTCAGTATCACCTTTACGCTGATGACTCCCAGATCTACCTCCCTACACCTGAAATCTTAGCAGGAATCCAGGCCCAAGTATCAGCCTGCCTGTCTGACATTGCTGCTGGATGTCTCACCGCCATCTGAAACTAAACATGACCAAGACTGAACATCTTCTCTTTCCCCCTAAACCCACCTCTCTTCGTCCCCCATTCTCTGTCTCTGTGGATAGCACTCTCATCCTCTGTCTCATCAGCTCGAAACCTTGGTGTTATCTTTGACTACTCTCTCTCTCTCTTTCTCTGCACATATCCAACAGACTGCTAAAACTTCTCTTATTGACTTACAAGTGCATTCACTCTGCAGCTCCTCAGTACCTCTCCATTCTTATCTCTCCCTACACTCCTCCCTGGGAATTCCATTCATTGGGTAAATCTCTCTTATCTGTGCCCTTCTCTTCCACTGCCAACTCCAGACTCCGTTCCTTTTATCTTGCTGCACCATATGACTAGAATAGACTTCCTGAGCCAGTACGTCAAGCTCCATCTCTGACCGTCTTCAAATCTAGGCTAAAAGCCCACCTTTTTGATGCTGCTTTTAACTCCTATTCACTTGTATAGTACCCTTGTATGTTTTATCTTTCCCACCTTAATTCCCTTATCCCTTATTTTTCCTGCTTATCCTGTACTGTAAGTTCTTTCGAGCAGGGACTGTCTCTTCATGTTCAAGCGTACAGCACTGTGTACATAGGAGCCAACTTTTCAAAATTATTGGGGGTGCTAAGTCCAATGGAAATAACCCTTCCCTGGACACATCCAAGGAATTTTCTTAATATTGGGGTTGCTCAAGCACTCACAGCACCCACAGAGTCGGCTCCAATGACTGTGTACATCTAGTGGAACAATAGAAATGAAAAGTAGTAGTAGTAATACTAGGGAGGAGGTTAGGAGGGAATGAATTTATTTTACTTTACTACAGTACAGTCTTGATTATCCGACCTTCGCTAATCCGACCATTCGGCATATACAACAGACGCCCGTGTCTCTTTCCATTTGCTGGCATAGCACTGAGGGAAGTTTCGTACCTGAGACAATTTGTTTCATACCTGGGACCCTACTTTTACAGCAAAACAGCACCGTTGTGACCCAGGACCCTGCTTTTACAGCCTTTATGCTTTTTTCTTTTTGATGGGTTACCACTGTTTTCTGTATTAACTGAATTCTCACTTATCTGACAACGGGTCGGTCCTGTTTATGTCAGATAATCAAGACTTTACTGTATTATTTGATTGTTCGCCTCTCCCAAAGAAGTTTTGAGGCAAATTACAATGAAAATTGTGATTTCTATTTTATCCAAAACAGGCGAGAGAACCTAAACGTCAGTAAAAAAAAAAACCCCAAAAAACAGGCTTTAGATTTTCTTTTAAATGATCCATAACAAAGTAAGGGCCCTGCTAAGGTGCATTAGCATTTTTAATGCTCCTACAATTAGCGCGTGCGCTGTGGTGACTATAGGGATATTGTAGGCGTGTACACAGTTAACGCACGTACATGGTTAACTTGCATTAAAAATGTTAACGTGCCTATTACGATGCTTAGTAAACAGGGCCCTGTCTCAAGCAGAATATTATTCCAATTAGGACAAAGACACCCCTGAGTCCAGAAGTTGGCAGAAAACTGGCATTTACAGTGAAAATTTGGGCTGGACCCAGGTAAGAGGAGAGATGCTGGTCAAAGGGGTTGGAGAGAGAAGGAGGAGTTAGTGAGAGATTAGGGAAGGAGAGGACTAGCATGAGGAAACAGATGGAAAGCTGTAGGTAGACGGAAGGGATTTTGTTCATAGTGGTTTACATTCAGGTACAATAGATATCTTTCTGTCCACAGAGGGCTTACATTCTAACCCTCCTTGTTTACTAAGCTGTGCGCTAATGCCAGTACAGTACATTCACTTCTAATGTGCTGGATCGGCAGCCACTAGTGTAGCTTAGTAATTCAGGGGGGTAAGTTTGTACTTGAGGCAATGGAGAGTTAAGGGGCTTTTTAACAAACAGTGGAAAAAATGGCCTTAGGCGGATCATTCCCAATTGCTAAGGCCATTTTTATGCTGGGGTAAAATGACTGATTTTTCTATTTTCCTTATTAATGGCCACATGCTAATTTTGCTATTAGTGCATGACTATTAGTGTGCGAGCCCCTACTGCCACCCATTATGTAGGCAGTAAGGGCTCATGCGAGTGGCAATGTACTTGTGCTGATTAGCACAGAACATGCCTACTTTCTGCTTCCAGCGCTAAAAAATAAATTGTATTTTTTTGCACAGGGGTAGCACATGCAGATGCCAAAATTACCACAGGACATGTCAGCATGCCTTGTGGTAAGACATTTTTTTGCTGTGGTAAGCACACTTTAGTGCCTACTGCAGCTTTGTAAAAGGGCTCCTAAATGATTTGCTTGTGACCTTAAAGAGCTGGAATTGGATTTAAATCCAACTTTCCTAGTTCTCAATCCATTGATCTAACCCAGCGGTTCCCAAACTGTATGCTGCAGCAAACTCTCAGGGGTGCTGCAGCGCATCGCTTCCTGCTTTCTCCTCCCGCAGATCCGGTATCTGCCGCTTCCTGCTTCTTCCCCCGCCACAGTGCTTGCAGCTTACATTTTCGGGCATAAGCGATTCACACAGAAAATGTAAGCTGTAAGCACTGCAGCGGCAGCGGGAGAAGAAAGAAACGATAGCGACAGTGGCGTAGCCAAGGGTGGGCCCAGGCCCACCCACTTTGGGCTCAGGCCCACACAGTAGCAGCACACCTATGATATGTCTGGCAGGGATCCCCAAGCCCCACCAGCCGAAAATTCCCAACAACTGTCCTTCCTGCATACCAGCCTTCCCTCTAATGTATTCCCGCCTATGCAGAAACAGGAAGTTGCATCAGAGGGAAGGCTATGGGGCCAACATAAGCAGTGTGCATTAGTTGCTGCTCGCTTCCAGTGAAAATCTGCTATTTAAAAGGTATAGGGGGAGGGGGATGTTTGAGAGACCATATGGCATGCAGGCGAGAGAGGGAGAGACCAAATCACTTGTAGGACAGGGCGGAGTTCTTCTGCCCACCCATCTTGGGCCCAGGCCCACCCAAAATTGGGTGTCTGGCTACGCCCCTGGATAGCGATCCTGGACCTGCAGGAAGGAAGGTGGGAGCGATGCTGGATTTGGGGAAGGTGTGCTGGTGTGAGAGGAGGGGGCTGCAGGGAAAAGGAGACCTATGTGGTGGGGGGCTGGGGGGGGGGGCTGTGAACTGAAAAAGTTTGGGAACCCCAGATCTAACCATTAGATTGCTCTGCTATTCCATTGCAGTGAAAGAAGGATGACTTAGGACTGGTAAGGAGGGTGATTAAAATCTGGACACAGAAGCAGGAAAATGAATGGAAGAAAGCTGAAAGGGGGAAAAAAATCTGTTTTAGAAATGGATGTAGGGGAGGAAGTGAATACAGGAGAGAGAAATTACTAATGGCAGTTGACCCTGGAAACAAAGTTAATGGAAGACAGAGGAAAGCATAAACCAGAACAAGCAACACTATTAGAAAAATTAAAAGGCAAGGTAAGCAGAGCAAATTTTTTTCCAGTTTACTGATGAAATATGCCAGTTTTTTTAAATGATAAATAGTAGTAGTGTTTCTGGTGTTAGATATGAGCCTCAGAGGAATTTGGGAGGGGACTGTTTCTCCAGCTTTAACAAGACAGTTGCCTTGGGAGGCAATGCATCTCGTTCTGTTTCTCTGGTACCGCACTGCATTCTGTATCCCAAATGTTGAACTAGTGTCCCCCAGCGCACCAAGGATTACAGTCACCTCCTGCCCCGATTTCATTGAGAACACAGGTACAGGGCTTTCCCCCCCCCCCCCCTCTTTTAGCTCTCCTTGGCACACTCCATGTGATCAACAATTCATCTGTTCTCCGAAGGTTTACCCCTCTCCTCTGTCATACACACTAGCAGCTCTCTCATTTTGTTTTAAACTTCTGAGTGACGGTCGGTGCCGGTGTTTCACTTAAACGTGTCCCCCCTACTACACTTTAGCAGGGAACTAAGTGTCTAGTTCCTGGTTGCTGTACGGTTCTTTAATAAAGTGGCAGCGGATGTCTAGCACAAGATTTAATGACAGGTACTGGTTTGCTGCTGCAGGACAGAACAAGAAGGGAAAGAAAGAGGAAAGGTGCCTAAGATTCCTTTCACTCCCGTTTTTCCTGAAATAACCAGTATGCAAACATTTTCTATCTGTGCCGAGGTAAGAGGAAAAACAAAATACATTACTCCCTCACAGAGATCTTTGTCCTATAGCTCTTTTTACCACCCTCTAACAAAATCCAGCATTATAGACCAAAACCAGTTTTATGACATCAACCCTCAGTGCATATGTCAGTGCTTGTCCCTCTGGATTGGAAAGGAGGAGAGCAGGTCATACTACAAGACCTGAGATATTGCGCCCTCAAACTTAAGGTATGGGTGCATAATTTTTAAGAATTTCCAGTTGATTAAACTGCTTTATGCTTGGTTACTGCAGAGGAGCATGGACTAAATGGATAACATGAGGAAGGACTTAGTGAAGCTAGAGGAGTGGTCTGGAATTTGGCAGCTAAAATGTAATGCTAAAAAATGCAGAGTCTTGCATTTGGGCTGCTAAAACCAGAAGGAATAATACAATTTAGGGGGTGAAGAACTTTTGTGCACGAAAGAGGAGCAGGACTTGGATGTGATCACATGCAATCATCTTAAGGTGGCTAAACAGGTAAAAAAAAAAAAAAAAAAAGGTCACAGCAAAAGCTAGAAAGATGCTTGGATAAATAGGAGGAGGAATGGCCAGTAGGAAAAAGGAGATGATGATGCCTCTGTATAAGACTCTGGTGAGACCTCATTTAGAATATTGTGTACAATCCTGGAGACTGCACCTTCAAAATTATATAAACAGGATGGAGTCGGTCTAGAGGACGGGCTGCTAAAATGGTTAGTGGTCTTTGTCATAAAGCATATGGGGACAGTCAAAGATCTCAAATATGTATACTTTGGAAGAAAGGCAGGAGAAGGGAGATGTGATAGAGACACTTAAATATCTATGTGGTATAAATGCACAGGAGACAAGTCTCTTTCAGTTGAAAGGAAGCTCTGGAATGAGGGGGCATAGGATGAAGGTGAAAAGGGATAGACTCGGAAGTAACCTGAGGAAATACTTCTTCATGGAAGGGGTGGTGAATTCATGGATCGGCCTCCCAGGAGAAGTGGTGGAGACAAAAACAGTATCTGAATACAAGAGAACTTGGTCCAAGTACATAGGGTCTCAAAGAAAGTGCTTGGGAGAGTAGATGGCATGGATGGGCAGACTGGATAGGCCATATGGTCTTTTTCTGTCTAAATTTTTCTGCATTTCTATATATGGAGGCTCTGGATATTTCCTTGAGCTACTTGATTCACTGCATACTCAAGTTAAAGCCACAGATTCCTGCTAGTTTGTTTCAGGTGACAGAGAGTGGGTTATATGAGTGGGTTATATGGGAACGGCGGAGGTGGTCCCTCTTCACAAGAGTGGTGATAGGGAACAAGCTGGAAACTACAGGCCGGTAAGCCTCACTTCGATTATTGGAAAAGTAATGGAAGCGATGCTGAAGGAAAGGATAGTGAATTTCCTGGAAGCCAATAAGTTGCAAGATCCGAGACAACCTGGTTTTACCAAAGGGAAATTGTGCCAAACGAATCTCATTGAATTCTTTGATTGGGTGACAGGAGAATTGAATCAGGGACAAGCTATGGATGTAATCTACTTAGATTTCAGCAAAGGTTTTGACACGGTTCCCCATAGGAGGCTCTTAAATAAACTGGATGAGCTGAAGATAGGACCTGAAGTGGTGAACTGGATTAGGAACTGGTTGACAGACAGAAGCCAGAGGGTGGTGGTGAATGGAATTCGCTCGGAGGAGGGAAAAGTGAGTAGTGGTGTGCCTCAGGGATCGGTGCTGGGACCGATTCTGTTCAATATATTTGTGAGTGACATTACCGAAGGGTTAGAAGGTAAAGTTTGCCTATTTGCGGATGATACTAAGACCTGTAACAGAGTGGACACCCGGGAGGGAGTGGACAACATGAAAAAGGATCTGAGGAAGCTAGAAGAGTGGTCTAAGGTTTGGCAATTAAAATTCAATGCGAAGAAATGCAAAGTGATGTACTTAGGGAATAGAAATCCTCGGGAGACGTATGTGTTAGGCAGGGAGAATCTGATAGGTACGGACGGGGAGAGGGATCTTGGGGTGATAGTATCTGAGGATCTGAAGGCGACGAAACAGTGTGACAAGGCGGTGGCCATAGCTAGAAGGTTGTTAGGCTGTATACAGAGAGGTGTGACCAACAGAAGAAAGGGGGTGTTGATGGCCGTGTATAAGTCATTGGTGAGGCCCCACCTGGAGTATTGTGTTCAGTTTTGGAGGCCGTACCTTGCGAAGGATGTAAAAAGAATTGAAGCGGTGCAAAGAAAAGCTACGAGAATGGTATGGGATTTGCGTTACAAGACGTATGAGGAGAGACTTGATGACCTGAACATGTATACTCTGGAAGAAAGGAGAAACAGGGGTGATATGATACAGACGTTCAGATATTTGAAAGTATTAATCCGCAAATGAACCTTTTCCGGAGGTGCGAAGGCGGTGAATGAGAGGACATGAAATGAGATTGAAGGGGGGCAGACTCAAGAAAAATGTCAGGAAGTATTTTTTCACGGAGAGAGTAGTGGATGCTTGGAATGCCCTCCTGCAGGAGGTGGTGGAAATGAAAATGGTAACAGAATTCAAACATGCGTGGGATAAACATAAAGGAATCCTGTTCAGAAGGAATAGATCTAAGGAGCTTAGCCGAGATTGGGTGGCAGAGCGGTGGCGGGAGGCGGGGATAGTGCTGGGCAGACTACACGGTCTGTGCCCTGAAAAGGACAGGTACAAATCAAAGTAAGGTATACAAAAAAAGTAGCACATATGAGTTTATCTTGTTGGGCAGACTGGATGGACCGTGCAGGTCTTTTTCTGCCGTCATCTACTATGTTACTCCTTTGCTTTTGCTTACTGATTCTAGTGGGAGTGGATTCCACTGACCTAAAGATTACTTCACAAAATAAACAGAAAACACCATATTCTGTTATGCAAATATGTTCCTTCAAAAAAAAGGAAGGAAAAAGCCTCAGAACCCTGTCCTGAGCATAAACTTTGCTTCTTGAATAAATAGGGTAGTAACTTCAAAGGATAAAAAAACTTCCTTCATAATACTTAAATATATACTTTAGTGTTCACTTATAAACAAATATGCAAACCCTTATAGCATTCTTTTTTTTATGTACAGTATATGAGAAAAAGTTTTTTTCAAAAAGACTTATCTGACCTGAGACTGGATGAACCATGCAGGTCTTTATCTGCTGTCACTTAAAGATGGCATGGTGCGTCCTGTACTTTGATGGGGAATTTCAATTGCAGTTGGGAACCTAAGAGGGAGATGACTCATGATTTTATCTATTTTTAGTTTGTGAGGTTTTTAAAAATAATTTATTGATGTCATTTTGTTTATTGAGTTTTTATTGTAGTTCTATTATGTATTTAATTTTGTAAGCTGCCCAAGAGTGGTACATTGCAGTCCTATAAATTTGTAAGTAAATAAATAAAATGATGTAGAAGCACGGTAGCTTTCCTGGGGGCTTATTCTCATTTTGTGACTGTGGGAAGAATGCTTAGTAAATAGGACCATTGGTGTGGGAAAATACAGAGGAAGGGACAAGCCTAGGACTGAGGCACACACTAGCACTGGGTTAGAGTGGACAGAGAGGAGTGGCCTAGTGGTTAGAGTGGTGGACTTTGGTCCTGGGGACCTGGGTTCGATTCCCACTGCAGGCACAGGCAGCTCCTTGTGACTGGGCAAGTCACTTTACCCTCCATTGCCCCAGGTACAAATAAGTACCTGTATATAATATGTAAGCCGCATTGAGCCTGCCATGAGTGGAAAGCGCGGGGTACAAATGTAAATAAAATAAATACCATTAATGAAACATTCAGCTGTAACATAGTAATTGACTGCTGATAGATCAGTGGGTTCATCTATTCTGCCCATTAAGGGGGCTGGTGTTGTACCTGCTGTGCTCTTGTTTGGAGTTGTATCTGCTGCTCCTTGCCTTTAACTTGTGATTACCAGATAGTTTTCTAATGTTCCTATGATTGATTCAGCCTATCACCAGAGAGTTTTTATGAGGCTGAGAGGAGAAGATACGCTTTTTTTCTGTATGGACTACAGCTGGAAAGAAGCTTCTTAACGTTTAAAAAATCTTTTCCTAATGGTGACTGGCAGTCTCCAGAGAAAGTTCTTCCTGTTGAGCAACTATTCAGAAAAAATGAAAAATGCATTTTTACCTGTGAAAGGCCCATTTGAAAAATACACAGAAAAAAAGAAACAGCCTAGAAATTGTTTTTTTCTCTAGCTCCGGGTTCTTCTCTCATGGTGATTTTTCCTTTCTTCTACCTAGAAAACAAGACCATGTGTATGAGAGGCCCTGGGGTTCTTCTGCTGCGGCTGTCCAGTTTCAGATTCCATGTTCAATCCTGCACCTGCTGCATTCATGGAGGTTTCCATAATACAACCCAAGGAAGTGACTATGGGACAAAGCCTCTCGTCTATAGTAGGACGGAACCTGTGTGCAGTGCCCGTCACCTAATTAAACCCCAGCGTTGCATCTTACAAAGCTCTCATCAGAATTATGTGACAAGGAGCAGAAGGCCTCTCAGCCTGTCAGTAGCTGAACTTGTGCAATCTATGCCGAAATCCGTGCAGCCTTACCTTCGACTCATGAGACTTGATAAGCCAATTGGTTGGTAGATCTGTAAATAGGAGCTTGACCCCAGCAGTTGACTTTTGTAGTCTGTGGTTATATAATTCTTTCTCCCTACCAGGAATAGACTGAGAGTCCTTAGCGGGTTCAGAATTATTTTCATTAGAAAAGGGACAAACAGAAAAGCAAATGAAGCACAGTTTAGGAACAAATTGTTGACAATATAAGCAGTAATTTATTTAAACCCACTATTTACACAGCTGAATAAAAACTGAAGGAGAAAATATACCAGGAACAGAAGGCAGAGCTGCAGTGGCACAGGGTAGAAAATTCCCCACTAAAATCCACTTATAGGTAGCTACAAAGAAACAGCCTCTTCCACAGGAGGGCAAATTTGAGAGGTTTGGCATCTACTTGTTAAACTGAGAAAACAGTAAAAGCAGCCAGAAGTGCAGGAACTTATTTCTTACATACAGCAACCCTAGTTAGGGGTAGGCAGGGTGTTAACCTCTTCCGGCTGGTGATGCCTCTAGCTCAGAGGTTAGAAACATAGAAGCATGACAGCAGATAAGAGCCAAATGTCCCATCCCAATCTGCCCATCCTCAGTAACCACTAACTCCTCCTTTTCCAAAGGGATCCCATGTACCTGTCCCATGATTTTTTAAATTCTGACACAGTCTTTGTCTACAAGACCTCCACCGGGAGGCCATTCCATGCATCCACCACCCTTTCTGTGAAAGAATATTTTCTTAGATTCCTCCTAAGCCTATTTCCTCTTAACGTCATCCCATGCCCTCTCATTCCAGAGTTTTCCTTCAGTTGAAAAAGGTTTTCCTCCTGTATATTCATTTATTTAGTTAGTTAGTTTGGGTACATTTATACCCCACATCCCACAAGAGCGGGCTCAATGTGGCTTACAATATTACAAAAGGATACAATTCAGGGTGGGCACAGTTTCAAGAAATCAAAGGGAGGGGGTAAAAAACATGAGGATAAGACAAGGGTGCATGACGAAGTTGGTACAATCGGCGGGCAGGCGGGGTTCAGTCGAGGAAGGTTAGGACTAGTATGGCAGTATTAACGCCACTGAGGTATTTAAACGCCTCTATCATAATCCCTGTCTCCCGCCTCTCTTCCATCGTATACATGTTGAGGTTCATAAGCCTGTCCTTATATGTTTTATGACGGAGACCGCTTACCAATTTAGTAGCCGCCCTCTGGACCAACTCCATCCTTACATATTTCTGTAGCTGCAGTCTCCAGAATTGCATGCAGTACTCCAAATGGGGGCCTCACCAGAGACTTATACAAGGACACTATTATCTCCTTTTTCCTGCTGGTCATCCCTCTCCTTATGCACTCAAGCATCCTTCTGGCTTTGACCGTCGCCTTTTCTCCTGTTTGACCACTTTAAGATCGTCAGGTACAATCACCCCAAGTCTCGTTCTTCTTCCTTTCACAGAAGCACTTCACCACCTATATTGTACCATTCCCTTGGATTCTGGGTTCTCATCCCAGCCTTTGGGACACACAAAGCCAGTCAGATTTTCAGGATATCCACAATGAATATGCATGAGTTAGATTTGCTTGTAATGGAGGCAGTGCATGCAAATTTATTTCATGCATATTCATTGTGGATATCTTGAAAACCAGACTGGCTTGATGTGTCTCGAGTTGAGAACCCCTGTCTTAGCTTCGTCCTCTGTAATCGTGCTAGAAAATCAGTACTTGGAGTAGCAAAGATGCAAAACTTGTTATTTTAGAGGGAACATTTAAAATACTGATGCTCAGAAAACTTATCAAAAATTGCTGACATCTGCCAGCTAAAAATGCATACATTCTTTTGGCTATCTATAGGAGGCATTCCTGGGACTGTAACACATGTATATGACACTTTCACAAGTATGCGTGCTATATTACACATCTCAGCTGCCTGACAATAAAGCAGGTGCAAAGTACATAGCGGCTTTTAGCACATGCACTTGAGTGCCCCTGAGTGGCCACGCCCAGTCTGCTGTCTGTGCTTTATCCGTTATCTCTCACATCCTTGATAACAGGATATATCCTTGATAGATATGTCTGCTCCTAACAGAAAAGAAATGGATCAGCAAGATTGAATCAGGCATACTGCTGAGGTGATGTCATCCAGTGGCACAGGGATGGAACAGCTTTCCCAGAGCTCAAAACAAGGTAAAGTTCTGAGCACGTGTGGGCATCCCTCAGTCTCTTCGGTTTTATGCTTTTCAGTCTGCGGAACTGACGTTGAAACAAAGCTCTCCCAACTTTTCATAGAGGAGCATTCTCATCTTCATTTGAATTATTTTTATCACCGTTTTTGTTTTAGTTCTTTTCTTTTTCACTAGAAGTTATTTTTTGTTCAGTTATACAGTGGGACCGTAACGCAGGCCAAGACAGGCTTCAAACCCTGCCCAGTCTGTGGAAGACAGCCAGTAAATGACACCTTCAGGCTTTTTGTCATTTGTTTGGGCTCTGCTCATCAACAGGAGGTTATGAACATGGACATCTCAAAGCCAGTTGAAATAATTCTTCTATTATTTCAACTGGCTTTGAGATTTGATGAGGCAGGAAGGCACTCTTAAAAGTGACAAAATCTTCCCTTGCAGAGGTCAGCTGACTCTACGCAGTCCTGCGGGTCCTCCTCTCTTGATGTTGCCTCCAACTCCCTCATTCAGTGACTTCAAAAGTCCTGTCATGATGAAAGGACAGTGGTATAACTCTTCAGAGAGGGCACCAGTCTGGCAGATATGTCTGTTGGCACAGGTCTGAGCAGGAGGAACCTTGTAAGCTGCACACTTCAAAAGTGGTCACAAAGTGTTCCTCTCAGAAATAAGACCATAATCCCAATGCTCAGTACCGTTATCTGTTGCATAAGATGCTACCTCACAGACTTGACACAGACAAAAATGTGATGCAGTCTGCTGCAGACCCTTCTTGGCTCATAGTGGAGCATTCTGTCCTACCGTCTTTTCTGTGCACTTCCAGCATGAAACTTGCACAGATATCATCATCCTCTCTTATACGTTCGCAAGACTGCAATATAGCTGTGCCAGAAATGTAAAAAATTCAGTCTTTGATGAAAACGATGCCAACTGCATCACCAGTTCTGTTACTGTGGCGATGGCTCCTACTTATCAGTTTCCTTGTCTCTACCAGAACAGCCTCAGGCATTTTTTCAGAAAATGTTTGACGACTTTGTAAGGGGCTAGTGCAAAGATATTCTAGGCCTCTGATTTTTCAGGTACAACCAGAAAATGTCCCCATTGGTAAATTTTGGGATTTCTGGTTAGAACTGAAAACACGAAAATTGTGTTGACTCTGGCGATCTGATAGCAGCATCCAGGAGAGTCCACAGAGCGCGAGAACTCAACACGTCCCACACCAGAACTCAAATAAAAAGAAGAGGTGGTGGATTGACCATGGGTACCAGAGACTGGAGAGATCCGGTCTTAAGTAAAAAAACGTTTATTGATAAAAAAAAAAAAAACTCAACACAACGTTGTGTTTTGACCGCTGGGCCTGCATCAGGAGTCTGTATAAATAGAGAAACATCAAATGTCCTGATGTGGTGAGATACAGAATGGTCTAAAAAAAGAACTTTTGGTTATGAACGAACGTACCAGTTAAAATGAAACTAAGCGATTGTCTTTTTTAAGACCATTCTATATCTCGCCACATCAGGACATTTGATATTTCTCTATTTTATACAGACTCCTGATGCAGGCCTAGCAGCCAAAACACAACGCTGTGTCGAGTCTTTTATCAATAAATGTTTTTTTACTTAAGATCAGATCTCTCCAGTCTCTGGTCCCCCACCTCTTCTTTTTATTTGATCTGATAGCAGCAGTCAGATATTGTCACTGAAGTGAGAACTGTGTATGTCCTTTCTTTCTGGCTGCCATCTCTAAAAGAAGCAAAGAGCTTCTTTTCATCATGTGGCCCTTAGTAGGTTTGAGGTGCATGGCACAGAAACTCCTGCATTGATTTGGCTGTCTCAAGTTCCAGCACTGTGCAGTTAAAACCAAAGAACCTCCTGGTGAAGACAGCTGAGGAGCTTCTGTTTCTCATTTAGCATCCTCAGAGAAGCTACCTACAAAGCATTTAAAATAATTGGGCTGTTCACTATGGAAGGGAAGGACAGTAAGAGAGAACAGTGGAATACCACAGTGCAAGTGTTTAAGAGGCCATGCTTGTTGTAGATTTAGACGTTGTGAACAATAGAGCACAAGCCACTGCAGTTTGCAGGATAAGATTAATAATATGAAAAAAAGTGACTGGGTACTGAAAGGGGCTGGGTATTTGGGATAAAAACAGGGTGAAGATGATCTGGCAGAAGAACAGAACAGGCCAGTGTCCCTGGAAAATATATAAAGGAATATCTTTAGAGCCAGAGAGACATTTTCCGATGCCTTCAGAGAAAGAGAAACTGCCAGAGAGAGGGCAGAGGGGGGGATGAAAGTGAGGACAGGGTGGGGAGTATGTCGCTGCTGGGGGTCTATTAGTCTCTCCTCTTTCCTATTGTATTGTGAGTCACAGGAGGGACACTTTTTTTTTTACCTGCTTCTCCTCATTCTCAGAATGTGCTAGAAGAATGCAGAGATCTGCCATACATTTGCAGGTATTTCTCTCATGAACCTGCCATTTGCTTTGATGGAATCCTCATCTCTGAAGGAACATACATTTTCTAGTCTGTTGCTTTGGCTAGAATTGGTGAATTTCACACCTTGGTTATATGTGAGTCTTATACAAAGTTTATTTATAATTAGGGCTTTTGATTTTAGATTTTAACTGACAACACCCTGCTACTTATCGGATAGACACTGGGAAACCTCTACTTCCTTCTAATGCTTTCTCCTCTTGCCTGCCACAGATTTAGCATTCTATTTTTATGTCTTACTGCACAAATCTGTATTTTATGCCACTTGAAAAGATACCAAGCAATGGCATTAGTACCATAAAAGCACATACATTAACTGGAAAGTAGGCACCTTAATTTACAAGTTTTAAACACCTAAGAGAAGCCCTAATTATAATAAGTTAGTCCTGCAAACCAGTTTGAAGTTTTGCTGCCAAAAGTAGTCACACAATTTCACATTGATGAGGAAACAATACAACCTACCTTCCATCTTAAACCTTATAAACCCCACTGTGAGAAAACCCTGCATATTCAGACTGTAAATGGGCTCTGGCTTACTATCATACAAGATGATTTCTGTAATTTGTAATATAGGCTGAAGTGGATATCGCTAATCATAATCAAACATACTAATCCTCTTCCCACTATGACTATTGCATATACTTGTAGATTTCAAAACCAATATTACTAAGGAGGGAAAAGCCTCGAGGGACAACTCCTGTATAGTATGGCAGTACAGCCGTCTGTACAAAGGAGTATCACTGTCTAATAGGCATAAAACCTCCGTCCCCCATATAGTAGCTATTCTCAAGTTCAATTGCTGTACTTTGTAGTTTTAACTTTTTTTGTTTAACTTAGCATGATAATAATGTAACTTATCTATGTACGCCGCTTCATCTTATCCAGACCGCCACGGCCGACTATGGCCAGAGTTTCGGGTATCTATCCTTCCTCAGGGTCCGTAGCCAGCACTTTTCACTCTCCCCATATCCGGTCCTACAGCATACCTTCTGGCCTGGCACTGTTGGATGATGTCACCCCAGTTCTGTGTCTGATTAATCCTGCTGTTATAGGTAAGCAGCTTTGCTAAATGAGGTTCTCCTGAAGACTTCTGATGGGAAGTCTACAGAGATTTGTAGCTGTGGCCCATGAAAAGAACTTGTTGCAAGCTCAACAAAGCTCCCTGTGGACCCCGATTAACCTCAAGGCAGAACAGTCAGCAACTACAAATCCCAAGGTACCTGTTTGCAAAATACTATGTGAAAGCAGGTGTTGTGTCCACAGCAGATACTGCTCCATGGAGCACATGCAGACAGAAATAGAACCTTTCCCTTCCCCCACCAGGGTACAGAAACAAACCATAAGATCGGGCATGGTCTGATACTCGGGTTTGGGGAGGCACTACACTGAGGGAGTGACATAAAAAAAAAAACTTTGGGGTGGAGCTTGGCAGATTCTTTCTGCTTGGACCATCATTTGTCTGTGGAGAAACTACTTGGTGGTTTTCCTCTATTTTATAAGCATCCACCTAGCCCAGCCTTTGCACTGTCAGTCCATAGCCTAGCTTCACAGACCACAACTCACTCTAGAACCTGGTAAATGTGGATCAAGTTTGGCCTGTAGGTTGAGCTGTACCTGTTGTCGCACTCCCTCCTTAGCACCACCAGCCAGCCAGAAGCCAGGTCCAGGAACTAACCTTGAGTCTGCTACATGGCAAAACTGCTACACCATGAGGCATATTTTCAAAGCACTTTGGGAGGCTAAGTTCCATAGGTTTCTATGGAACTTTGGGAGGCTAAGTGCTTTGAAAATGAGCCTCTATATTTTTTAAGGTGATTTCCCAGGAATATCTGAGAATTTAATTTTGGAAAGCAGGAAAATACTTCCAGATTTTGATGTTGAGAATGTTGCATGGGATGGGCATCTAGGAAATGGAAACTGTAGTAGCTGTAGCAGTTTAGGCCAATTTGCTTCTCAAGCTCTCCCCCCAAATTGTACCACACTGTGATGCCTACATGAGTCTCAGAGATGACATGTCAGTTTGCTAATCATCTGGTTTGTTGGGGGAAGGGCAAGTCTGTCAGTGAGGGGTTGACTTGAAGGAGAGTTTAAGTGCAAAGAATAATCTTATTCCTCTTCCCTCTTTTTTCCCCTGTCTGCACTTTTCCCTTTTTCATTCTCTTTCTTGCTTTCCTCTCACTCCCTTCGTTGCCTGTTTTGGATTTCAGTAGTGCATTATGTGCCCTTCCCAGCAGGATGGGGTCTAACAGCTGCCTTGCTGTTCCATTCCTGCAGGCAGGATGGGGTCCACTGCCTGGATCACTTTCCCTTTCCATATGGGTGATGACCTGGACTCTGCCTTATTCCCCGGACTTCTCCCCTGCTCTTGCAAGTGTTTTCCCCTTCTCTGCAGGAGAGCTGGGGAACTGGTGGCAGGTATAGGAGCCCTAGATACCTCTGCTAATTCACCCAGGAAAGGGGAGTATATGTGTAATGGAAAAGGTTCCTAATATTCGAGTGTATACAAAAGACCTAGCAGGGTAACCTGTTCTCGGTCTTCTCTTGGTGCTGTTGCAAACGTTTGATTTTCTGAACTTACACTTCTTACAGTATGTAGTGACATGACAGGGAACCCTTTGTTCCCTTCTGCTTTTTTTTTTTTTTTTTTTGCAGGGACCTGGCTGTTGTACTTGCCTTGCACCTGGAGCATTGGCTTAGCAGCAGATGGGGGCTGCTTGCCAGACCTGACTATGCTGGCACTCTTTGGCATGGGGGCGATTTTTATGCGGGGTGCAGGATGCACCATCAATGACATGTGGGATCGGGACTTTGATAGGAAGGTAAGAGGAGCCACTTGACCTGATTTGTACATGTTCTCTCCCCCCACCCCCACACTTTCTCTTAAAAAGGGGTTCTGTATGTTCCAGTGACTTGGAAGGTACAGGAGAAATTTAATCAAATTGCATGAGTTTATTTTTCATGCATTGCTAAAGCTTTTTTTTTTTTTTTAAGTAAATCATTCATTGTAAACATATGTAGCATGGAGCCCTCAAATGGAAGAAAAATTAGAGCTTCTTTGCTTATTGAGACGATAATTTGAAAGCCGTTTGCATGATTAAAAAGCAGTGCTTTACCCACAGATTTTTTAAGAATCTATATGCAGATAAAAGTATGTTTTTAGTGTCATTTCATGCATCCTTTTCCTGCTGTGGGCTGGGGAAAAAAATATCTGCAGGTACTTTTGCTGGGGTGACTTTCACCAATGTGTGTATTTATAAAATTATTCTATGAGGGTTATATAATTGTGCAATAAAGGAGTTGGCGGTTATTAAATTATGTACTTTGAGTTTTCGATTACAATTTGGCCAGTCTGCAAATTATGTCTCATTTGCTGTTACTGTTAGAACGGAGCGATAGATTTCTAAGTGAGCTTGCCAATATCTCTGTGTCTGCTGATACCTGCTAGGACACTGGGCAGGCTATGTTAATGCATATATTTAACGGTGTTGGTATAGGATCTTTTTTTTTTTGTTGTTCCCCTACTTAGGTTGAAAGGACAGCGAGCCGACCAATAGCTGTTGGAGATATTTCCTATTTCCAGTCTCTTGTTTTCTTGGGGGACAGCTGAGTTTGGCTCTCTGCATACTTCTGTGCCTCAATTACTATAGGTAGGACACACCGTCATTCTGCTGCATGCCATTGAGCCATGTACAAACTGGACTTCCTTCTGAAATTCATGTTGCTCTTGTCTTGAAGTGGTAAATGTCACATGATAGTATTTAAAAAAAAATAAGATGTCAGACCATTATACCTAGTGCTTTGGAAACACAAAAAATGTAGCAAAATGAAACATTCAAACACATATTTAAAATATAGTAGTGAGATTTAGGTTCGGAGTTTATTTATTTATTTTTCACATTTATATCCTGCTTTGATCAAAGTGGGTCACAATCAAACATACACAATTTTAAAATTATATAAAACAAATCGAACAATATTTAGTCCACAATCAATAAAATTCATGCCTTCAAGAAAGCCTTCATAAAACAGTGGGCTTCAGAAATGTCTTAAATTGCTGAGTATTAATACAAAGTCTCAAATGTCCTGGTAGCTTATCCCACAATATAGGTCCTGCAACAGAAAATCCATGTGTACAAGTCTCAGCATAATGGTATGCTGTCACTAATGGAAGGCATGACTGCTTTGCAGTTGGTATTAGATTTACTACTCCCCTTTTCCAAATCTGAACTGAAGACAGCTTAATTTCAGGTACATAAGTTATTTCCCTGTCCAAGCAGGTTCACGATCTAAGTTGAACCCAAAGGGGTAGAAGGTGATATGACTCGTCCAAGGTCACAGTGTCACTCGGAGGAATGGGATGTGGCCTCTGGTTTCTGTAACTGTGGCCATTTCTGTAACTTTTAGGCTGCTCCTGTGTTCCATATTTATTTATTTATTTATTTTATTTTTAGATTTTGCTCACACCTTTTTCAGTAGTAGTTCCAAGGTGAGTTACGATCAGGTACACGGGGTATTTCTCTGTCCCTGCAGGGCTCACAATCAAATTTTGTACCTAAGGCAATGGAGGGTTAAGTTGCTTGCCCAAGATCACAAGGAGCAGCAGTGGGATTTGAACCGGCTACCTCTGGATGTTGACTGGTGCTCTAACCACTAGGCTACTCCCTCCATTCCATTTTCACACACATTTACCAGAATATGTGTGCATTTATTATGTTATATATTCCTGTATATGTATTATTAATGCCCAATTGGAATAATTACATAAGACTATGGTTGACCATTTTCTTAGAGATCTCTACAGGTAATTAGATATTTACGTATAGGGGAAAGTGTTTTCAAGGGGCTGTACATGTGCTTTCCACAATATGTTTGCTTCCCTTTAGGGAAAATTGGCAAGGATCTTATTTTGAAATCCCTGCATCTTCTTGAAACCATAGCCAACATTTCTTCTCTGTAGTTAATATTGGTTCTGAAAATTAATTGGCCTCACATTACTTCAGCACAGTATACATTAGATGTAATCCCCTGGTAAATTGGATTTGAGAATTTCCGCAGGGGATTACTAGACCTGGTGTAGAACTCTCCAGATTCACTGAGAGGTGGGGGGGGGAGGGAGAGAGAGAACAGCATGAGTGGAAGGGTGAAGAGCCAAAACCAGAGGAGATTTAGGAAAGAATAAGTGACAATGGGTGTCATAGCTGGGGTGGAGTTGGCAGGTTATAAAAGTGATAGGATTAGTGAGCACATGATCTTTGGTTGCCTTCCAGGACTACTACTACTACTATTTAACATTTCTAAAGCGCTACCAGGGTTGCGCAGCGCTGTACAATTAACAAAGAAGGACAGTCCCTGCTCAAAGGAGCTTACAATCTAAAGGACCTGTGAGGAGATGGGGGTATTCTGATCAGGCCCATAACCTAAGGCTGAACCAAGGGCTAGTTGCTGTTAATAAAAGCAGTAAATGTGAGGAGTGCTCTGGGTGAATAGAAAGGGTTAAACCCCTTGGGAGCAGAACACGAACAGCCTGTTTGATGCTGGAGGCAGCTGCTCTTGGAAGTGCACCTTTGGAGGAAGGACAGACAGGGAAGTCTGGTCCTGAGTGGGTCTGGCAGCCGGGTAAAAGGCCAGCAGGACAACTTGCCACAGAAGAAACAGAAAGCCACAGCCTTAGATTGTCCTGCCAGAAGGGATGGGTATTTGAGGGCTGGTGGATACTGTAAATATGTAAATACCTTAAGATTTATAAAGAGACCGATTTAGTAGTTGGAACTTTACACCAAAAGTCTTGGATTCGCACAAAAACCTCTTTCAGCAAACTGAACTGTTTTGATTATAAAGGGAACTGTTGCAAGAAAAGTATGAAGTTTGGATATCTGCCTGTTGCAGCGTTCCAGTAAAGTTGTTGCATTCTGTTATAAACCTTGAATGGAGTGTTTCTTTGGCGTGCAAATCAAACCAATTTACTCACAGATTAATAACGAGAATAAGAAAAAGTGTGGCTTAAAACCCTGCGGCCTACTGGGATCAAGCCTGGCCCCAGCGTGCACCCAGCTCAGTGAAATAAAACTTTTGTTTGTTACCCTGGTTTGGGTATGCTGATGCCTGGAACTTTGTGGTGAAACCAGGATTACACAAATAACAAATGTTCTTTTGCACGAAGAGGGTGGTTGAAGCCAGGAATGCCTTCATGAGGGAGGGTGTAGAGACAAAAACGGTGACGGAATTCAAAACGGCATGGGATGAACACAGAGGATTGCTAATTAGAAAATGAAAGTTATTAAAAAACCTAAACTTAAATGGCTGCAAGTTTGGGGATGCGTCTCCGGCTGTGATGAACTAGGGCTGCTGCCGGGCAGACTTGTACGGTATATATAAAATAAACAAAAATTTGTTATTGCACAGATATTTTTATTTATTTGCTGCACTTGTATCCCACTTTTTCCCACCTATTTGCAGGCTCAATGTGGTTCACAAAATGTTATGGCAACATGTACACATTATAGGATAAGAATTTCAAAATGTGCATAAAGATAGGTACATAGAATATCAAAGCAATCATAATAACGGAATAATAATTTTACAATTATTACAAATAAGAGTGCATAAGTAAATCATATTGGATTGGAAGTGGATTGAAAGATCAACATAACATAACATAATGATATCAGGACAAGATATAATATTCAGTCGTGAAGATGTAATTAGGATGGACAGATAGGAGGATTCCTTAATAGTTGTGATTGGAATAATTAGGAAGTCAGATCGTCATAGAAAACATAACGCTACAGTGAAACAGTCATACTCACCAGCTCCAAGATGCTAATGTGCTTGGTTGAAACAACAGGTAACGCAGACTGCCTGTTCACCAGTTTTAGAATGACTGTTCTTCGATGTCTGTTTTTCCTGTCTAATTATTGGAGTTCTTTTTTTGATTCTTGTTTTTATGGACACCACTGTATTCTTGTGTAAGTCAAGTAATATAGCAAGTTAAACCATAGCCAAAGAAAAATGAATCTCAAGAATAATCGTCATAGATGTCCTGAAAGCCAAGACCTGTTGGTGGCACTCCAGGATCTATTTATTTAGTTAGTTTGATATACCCCCCCCCTCATTTATTTATTTATTACATTTGTACCCCGCTCTTTCCCACATACAGCAGGTCCAGTGCGGCTTACATAGTAAAAGAAAGCATCTAGATTTTCAGAAGGCGTTGGATAAGGTCCCTCATGAAAGACTACAGAGGAAATTATCAGTTCCATCCCCAAAGTGCATTACACCAAAGACCCACAACCATAATACCTATGAAGCCCTATTTTAGATGGCATGTAGAAATCAGAATTAACACATCCAGGTCAGGACACATATAGTTCTGCTAGTACTTCAGAACAGGATCTTCCGACTTAGAGCTTGGTCTGAAATACAAGCAGAAATGCGTTGAAAATATCAATAGAAATAAACAGATACTTAACACATGTTGTGAAGTACGAACTTATGTGTGTTAGGTATTAGCACGTACACATGTTGGCCATTTTGCAAAACTAAAAGTGTAAGTGCCACTTGTGACCCAGAGGCTGCAATAGTCCTGTAATATTGAATTGGAGGGGCCAATAAACAATGAAGGATTACAAAGGGTATCCTCCATTATTCCCTTCCGTACAGGGCCAGCCACTTTGAGCATTTTTGCAAGATATGTATTGGTGAAAGTAACTTGTAAATCCTGACATGCAGATTGTCTGACATAGCATCTGTATTCCCTTAGTGAAATAGGGACTATGCATGCAGATTTTTGTCCTGCCTAAACCCAGCCCCTTGAAATTTATCAGTTAAGCAGGATACTTATGTAAATACTGGCTTTCCAAAATTGGGTTTTACTCTTTTATGCAATCAGTATACACATGTGAATCACAAATAGGGCTCCTAAAATAAAGACCTTAATGAGAATCGCCCAAGAAATATCATTGTTGCCTTGTGGTATCACAAGCTTTCTCCATCAGTAATGAAACAGGAGTTAAAGCAGCACAGGTTTCTCAAAATGAAAGTAAAACCCTTCCAAAATAAAGAGATTAAATGCCAGAGACACAAACCAACAGTGCTGCTTCTCAGTTGCTGGGCTTCATACAATTGTACCTGGTGTGGGACTGCTTTCCCTTTTGCAGTGCTTTGGCAGGCTGCAGTGCATGTATGGTTGCTTGGTGTGTGTGCTTCAGTAGCACTGAACTTGAAATGATAAAAGGAAATGCTAGCTTTGTCCTTATGCAAAGCTGATGTTTACGTGATATTTATTTATTTGTTACATTTGTATCCCACATTTTCCCACCTATTTGTAGATATGTATGAAATGAGCAGATAGTTATTTTGGACCCTTTATGTCCCTGCAGCATTGCCCTTGGAGCGGCCTCCCTGTCTCTTGTGATCACATATCCCTTGATGAAGAGGATCACTTACTGGCCACAGTTTGTTTTGGGTGAGTCTGCTACTTTGGAGATGTTACTTGCACTGAGCTTTCCTGATTTCTCTAATAAAAACAAGACTAACCACCTTCACTACTTCCCCACCAAAAATGTTATAATCTGTTTCTTGCAGAAATTGCATCCAAGCATTTCTCTAATCTACTGAAGGGCTTTCCTTCCTGATATACTTTCATGAGGAAAATGTAAGCAGCCCTGCAGAAGAGGGAGAAGGAGGGGAGGTATCACAAGATGGTACCAGAAGGCTTCAAAATGTGACCAGTGATTTCTTCGCTCCCCATGGTTAGGACGATAACATTTTAGAAAAATCACTTTCTAAAATTCAGACATACAGCCTTATGAGGGAAATAGGAGCAAGTGTAGGGAAATATTCCTTTTAGCTTTTATTCTAAAATCTGGTGCATTTCAACCAGCCCATACACTAGCTTCAGCATGCGTTGCATCCACATCACTGCTTGACTTTTACTGTTTTTTGACTTATTATCACTATATCCCTGGATTTCATTAGCACTTTACCTTCTTGCTTTTAAAGCAAAACGGTGCCTGGACATTGAGCTTGCAAATAGGTGGGAAAATGTGGGATACAAATGCAATAAATAAATAAATGATGCCTACTTCTGTAGTACAGAAATTTGCTACACAGCAATGAAAAGGATAATTTCTCTACAGAGTCCTTTTTTATTGGACATAATTTAATACATTTCTTGATTAGCTTTTGAAGGTTGCCCTTCTTCGTCAGATCGGAAATAAGCAAATGAGGTAGCAGATAGTATATATGAGAGAAACATCAAAGCATTACTTTGACAGTCTGACAGAGTGGGAGGGTGGGGGTATGCATGGGGACATCAAAGCATTTCATTGATATTCTAACAGAATGGGTGTTGGTAGGTGAGAGGAGGGTAATAAACAGAGAAATACAGCTTTATGGTTTATAATGAGTTAGAAAACCCAGATCCTTATTAAGTCCTGTTTGTTGTGTTGAATATTTTGACACACAACAAACAGGACTTAATAAGGATCTGGGTTTTCTAACTCATTATAAAACATAAAGCTATATTTCTCTGTTTATTTCTCTGTTTATTACACTCCTCTCACCTACCAACACCCATTCTGTTAGAATATCAATGAAATGCTTTGATGTCCCCATGCATACCCCCACCCTCCCACTCTGTCAGACTGTCAAAGTAATGCTTTGATGTTTCTCTCATATATACTATCTGCTACCACATTTGCTTATTTCCGATCTGACGAAGAAGGGCAACCTTCGAAAGCTAATCAAGAAATGTATTAAGTTATATCCAATAAAAAAGATATCATCTTATTTTCTTTTCCATGTTTTATTTTGTTTGATTTCTATTGATAACCTTTAAGAGTGGACTAACACAGCTACCACACCTCTCTACAGAGTCCAAATCACAGAAAACAAGAGTAGGGAAGGGACGTAGGCCAACCAAGTCAATAGTGTAATCTAGAGGTGGGTTGCAACAAATTTATTGAGCAGATATCAAAGCACATACAGACTTGACACGGAGCCGTGTTTTGGCAACAGAATTGCCTGCTTCAGTGGTTGATATATCTAAAGAACATACAAACAAACAGAAAAAACAAATATAAGAAAAGGCTAGTAAAAGTATAAGTGTGAAAGACCACTTGGTTAAACATTTGTCTAAAAGAATGATACATATACAAAATTTAATGTAGAAAAATCATATATATATACAGTGGGGGAAATAAGTATTTGATCCCTTGCTGATTTTGTAAGTTTGCCCACTGACAAAGACATGAGCAGCCCATAATTGAAGGGTAGGTTATTGGTAACAGTGAGAGATAGCACATCACAAATTAAATCCGGAAAATCACATTGTGGAAAGTATATGAATTTATTTGCATTCTGCAGAGGGAAATAAGTATTTAATCCCTCTGGCAAACAAGACCTAATACTTGGTGGCAAAACCCTTGTTGGCAAGCACAGCGGTCAGACGTCTTCTGTAGTTGATGATGAGGTTTGCACACATGTCAGGAGGAATTTTGGTCCACTCCTCTTTGCAGATCATCTCTAAATCATTAAGAGTTCTGGGCTGTCGCTTGGCAACTCGCATCTTCAGCTCCCTCCATAAGTTTTCAATGGGATTAAGGTCTGGTGACTGGCTAGGCCACTCCATGACCCTAATGTGCTTCTTCCTGAGCCACTCCTTTGTTGCCTTGGCTGTATGTTTTGGGTCATTGTCGTGCTGGAAGACCCAGCCACGACCCATTTTTAAGGCCCTGGCGGAGGGAAGGAGGTTGTCACTCAGAATTGTACGGTACATGGCCCCATCCATTCTCCCATTGATGCGGTGAAGTAGTCCTGTGCCCTTAGCAGAGAAACACCCCCCAAAACATAACATTTCCACCTCCATGCTTGACAGTGGGGACGGTGTTCTTTGGGTCATAGGCAGCATTTCTCTTCCTCCAAACACGGCGAGTTGAGTTCATGCCAAAGAGCTCAATTTTTGTCTCATCTGACCACAGCACCTTCTCCCAATCACTCTCGGCATCATCCAGGTGTTCACTGGCAAACTTCAGACGGGCCGTCACATGTGCCTTCCGGAGCAGGGGGACCTTGCGGGCACTGCAGGATTGCAATCCGTTATGTCGTAATGTGTTACCAATGGTTTTCGTGGTGACAGTGGTCCCAGCTGCCTTGAGATCATTGACAAGTTCCCCCCTTGTAGTTGTAGGCTGATTTCTAACCTTCCTCATGATCAAGGATACCCCACGAGGTGAGATTTTGCGTGGAGCCCCAGATCTTTGTCGATTGACAGTCATTTTGTACTTCTTCCATTTTTTTACTATGGCACCAACAGTTGTCTCCTTCTCGCCCAGCGTCTTACTGATGGTTTTGTAGCCCATTCCAGCCTTGTGCAGGTGTATGATCTTGTCCCTGACATCCTTAGACAGCTCCTTGCTCTTGGCCATTTTGTAGAGGTTAGAGTCTGACTGATTCACTGAGTCTGTGGACAGGTGTCTTTCATACAGGTGACCATTGCCGACAGCTGTCTGTCATGCAGGTAACGAGTTGATTTGGAGCATCTACCTGGTCTGTAGGGGCCAGATCTCTTACTGGTTGGTGGGGGATCAAATACTTATTTCCCTCTGCAGAATGCAAATAAATTCATATACTTTCCACAATGTGATTTTCCGGATTTAATTTGTGATGTGCTATCTCTCACTGTTACCAATAACCTACCCTTCAATTATGGGCTGCTCATGTCTTTGTCAGTGGGCAAACTTACAAAATCAGCAAGGGATCAAATACTTATTTCCCCCACTGTATATATATATATTGTATTAAAAAGAGAGGCACAGAAAGTAAGTGTACTGATTTATCTGTAAGGATCATAAGATAAACATGAATAAAAATAGGCACAGCCGATACGTTAGATAATCAAGACCCATAAAAAGTGTGCACCATCACTAATAAAAATATATTGAAGTATATAAAATAAAAATCAAACCTGATTCTCATGAACACTGATAAAACAAAATACCACATAAACAAAAATGTTGATTGATAACAGAAACCTATCCATACAACACAGGAGCCAACCCTGATAAATAAGGATACTGACCTGATATTGAATATCTGTATTGTATATAAATGTTAAAGTTTTAAGAGCAAACGCTGAGCTGTAAAATTAAAAAAAAAATATATATATATATATATATATAAGCTGTGCTAGTTATAATCATATCAAGCTAGACAGCATACATATTGCAGACTGACAGAAGAAACTAATGAATGAATACATTGTCCAGTAATTTAATATCTGTAGAATATGTAAATAATGAAGCTTTAAAAAGAACTGTGAAATAAAAAATACAAATTGTAAGTTATAAAAAAGTGAACAATCTTGAGCTAGACAGAATTAATACTGGGAGGGAACCACTTGGAAAGAACTGCTGGAACAATGTCTATGCAGATGCAAACCCACATGGGCCAAAGAAAGTGTGTGTATGAGGGGTAACGAAAAGGGGAAGATCCCACTGTGAACACGTCCTAATACGGGAAACTATATACGTGTGTACTACACCAAAGTACCGTGCATATTTAAATTTCCACAATTTAGAGACAGCCTATATAACTGGGAACTGCACAAAATATGTTAGTAAGTATGAAAATATTAATTTTGCATCACTTCAACCAATAAAAAATCTGTATGAAAAGACTGAGAGGGTTTTTATGTATGACTGAAATAAAACCGAAAGCTCCCCAGGGTGAAGTAGCACCCAAACGGGTTACATAAGTACATAAGTATTGCCATACTGGGAAAGACCAAAGGTCCATCAAGCCCAGCATCCTGTTTCCAACAGTGGCCAATCCAGGTCACAAATACCTGGCAAGATCCCAAAAAAGTACAAAACATTTTATATTGCTTATCTCAGAAATAGTGGATTTTCTCCAGATCCATTTAATAATGGTCTATGGACTTTTCCTTTAAGAAGCTGACCAAATCTTTTTCAAACTCCGCTAAGCTAACTGCCCCTACTACATTCTCTGGCAACGAATTCCAGAGTTGAATTACACGTTGAGTGAAGAAACATTTTCTCCGATTCGTTTTAAATTTACTACATTGTAGCTTCATCACATGCCCCTAGTCCTAGTATTTTTGGAAAGTGTAAACAGACGCTTCACATCTACCCGTTCAGTTCCACTCATTATTTTATAGACCTCTATCACATCTCCCCTCAGTCACCTTTTCTCCAAGCTGAAGAGCCCTGGCTGCTTTAGCATTTCCTCATAGGGAAGTCATCCCATCCCCTTTATCATTTTTGTCCCTCTTCTCTGTACCTTTTCTAATTTCACTATATCTTTTTTGAGATGCAGCGACCAGAATTGAACACAATATTTGAGGTCGCACCATGGAGCAATACAAAGGCATTATAACGTCCTCATTTTTGTTTTCCATTCCTTTCCTAATAATACCTAACATTCTATTTGCTTTCTTAGCCGCAGCAGCACACTGAGCAGAAGGTTTCAACGTATTATCAACGACGACAACTAGATCCCTTTCTTTGTCTGTGACTCCTAAGGTGGAACCTTGCATGATGTAGCTATAATTCGGGTTCCTCTTTCCCACATGCATCACTCTGCATTTGCTCTCATTAAAGGTCATCTGCCATTTAGACGCCCAGTCTCGTAAGGTCCTCTTGTAATTTGTCACAATCCTCCTGCGATTTAACGACTTTAGGAATTGAAAGAATACCAAATAAAAAATGTGAAAATGGAAAGCAGTTTACCTTTTTAATGAGCCAAACTACTGACACAAAATACGCACTGCAAAGTACAGGAAGGGTTATGCACACAGAATGTATAGTTAAAAAAAACAGCTACACGAGTGAAGAAAATTTTTCTCCGATTCGTTTTAAATTTACTACATTGTACCTTCATCGCATGCCCCCTAGTCCTAGTATTTTTGGAAAGTGTGAACAGATGCTTCACATCTACCCGTTCAACTCCACTCATTATTTTATAGACCTCTATCCAGGGGTGTGCTGGTAAATTTTTAACAACGGGCTCTCTTTCTCTCTCTCTGGGCATAGCCATCCCTGCAATTTGGGGGACCGGGGTATGGGTGGACTGGGGGGACAACACATGCCCCTCTCTCTCCACCTCATATAGGCATGCTATGGACTGCCACCACACCCCACTGCTTGTTTCTGGCTCTGAGCAGCAAGTTGGGACTTCTTGCACATGCAGGAGAAGTCCCAGCCTGCTGCTCAGAGCTGGAAATCAGGAGCGGGGAGCAGCAGCAGTCTATTCACTTGGCTGGCTAAGCTCAGCATCCCCACCAGCAAAGTAAAAGAGAATTGAGGTGGGGGCCCGAGCCCACATTTTGGGAGCCAGTGGTTAAAGTAGCCATGGAGGGCCTACTTTAACAACCGGCTCCCAAAATTCTTCAAAATTTAACAAACGGCTCTCGCGAGCCCGTGAGAGCCTGCTCCAGCACACCACTGCTTCTATCATGTCTCCCCTCAGCCACCTTTTCTTCAAGCTGAAGAGCCCTATCCGCTTTAGCATTTCCTCATAGGGAAGTCGTCCCATCCCCTTTATCATTTTCGTCACCCTTCTCTGCACCTTTTCTAATTCCACTATATGTTTTTTGAGATGCGGCGACCAGAATTAAATACAATATTCGAGTATTTCCTGACATCATTTCTGAGTCTACCACCCTGCAACCTCAGTTCATGACCTCTAGTTCAAACCACAAATCAACAATCTATGGCGAAAAGCATTCTACAAGCTCAAACAGCTAAGACTGATCAGAGCCTACTTCGACCAACCCTCCTTCGCCTTACTCATCCAAACACTTATTCTCTCCCATACAGACTACTGTAATGCTCTATCAATAGGCCTATCAATAAAGTTGATGTCCAAACTCCAACTCATACAGAACATATCAGCATGTATGATCTTCAAACTGCGAAAAATTGACAGAATTACATCCTACATGACACGACTACACTAGCTTCCTATTCAGAATAGAATCCTGCCTTCTCTTCTAAATCATATATGGATCAACCTCGGAAATGCTGATCAATATCTTTAAAGTCTTCATGTTTGGTCAATCCACAAGGTTACGACACCACCTGATACTCTGTTCCCTAAGTGCGTAAAAGACTCGATTCTTCAAATTCTTCAATGTTCTATTTTTGTTCAGGCTATTCCTCAATGGAACTCTCTGCCCACCAGCATTCGCCTAGAAAACTCTTACTTTACTTTACCTTTAGAAAAAAACTGAAAACCTTCCTTTTTGACAACTAACGGCCTAAGCGAATCTGGAATCTATTCCTCATGTTTTCGAGTCACTTATGATAAGGTCCTTGTGCCAATCACTTGCAATGTCTGTCAAATATACTATAAAATATGTAGCTATCAAAGATAGTTTACTGTGAACTATTATGAACCATTTTAGGGGATATGGCAGTATACAAACATTATTTTGATATTGAACCTTTAATTATGCCATTGTTGTGAATCATGATTATGTGATTTTATATGATTTTTTTGTTTGTTTATTGTTTGAAATGTCTGTTTTTTTGCAAAGTTATTTTTATTAAGTATGAGTTTGTTCCTCACAAAATGTTTATGATAATTCAGGTTATAAATAAAGTTGATGATGATGATTATTTAAAAGCCTGTCCTAACTTTATCCAGGTAGCTCTCTGAGTACGTGGATAAATATGGCAGCTGCATTAGGCCCAGGTATTCAGGTCCGGTGTCAGGGTACAGCCCGGCACTGAATATTCAGGTATAAAAAGCACATGGTGACAGACACTTAGAAAAAGTACTGACTGTTGCTGGCTGAGTATTGCTCCCATAATGCCTTGTTTTAAGGGTTACACCATGCAATAACCTTAAAAATATTAACGCTGGGCACTTCTGGTGGAGCTGTCGGCCAAGATGGCCGCTGCAAAGTGAGCTCCACAAAACCCCAACTGAGGACCCCAGACTCAAGGGACCCAGACCCTCTCCCACAGTGTGAGCTTTGCCCCTCTGGCCACCTTCAGTCATCTGGCACAGAAAGTGCTGCCCGGAAACTTTGTTGGGAGCCGCTGGTGACGGACACATCTGATTCCCCCCTCCCCCGTTAGGAATCGTGAGCGGGTTCCACCGGAGGAGAGAGTGGTTGGGAGAGGCGGCCGGCCGCTTAGCGGCTCAGAAACACATGGCGGGTGGAAACTGCTTGCCATTGTAGGAAGGAAGCTGAGGCTGCGGTGATGAAAGGAGCAGCAGGATCGAAGGTGGAGGAAGCTGGAGCGACGCCGCCGAGGCGAAACGGGTACTTACCCGACCCAGGGACTGATTTGGGTCTTGGGGGATTGTATAAGCAGAGCAGGAGGAGCGACAGTAACAACACCTTCAGCAGTTTCAGTCTTGTGCCACCGCTTTGCTTTAGCGGCAGAGAGTGCCGTCTGGAGCCTCAGAGGTGAACAGAACACAGCGTTGCTGGGTCCTTCATTTGGCTGGCTGGCTGCCTGGTGCTTTTAGCTAGGCTGCCCCTTCACCTGCATGCTGCTCTGAAGGAAAGTAAAGTAACAAGGACAGGCGAAAATCCCCCCCCCCCCCTTTTTTTTCCCCTTCTTCTCTCTCTCTGACTGCTGCCTCTCCCATCTTGGTGGCATCTGTAAACTTTAGATTGTTCAGCGGCTCAACAGGCTATTGTTACAGCTTAGTATTTCCGCATGGCAGCCCGCGGATCCAAAAAAGAAGCGGAGAAAACCCGTGGCGGAGGATTAAAGATGGCAGAGAAGAATGCCCCTCCATCACCTAAGGTGGGTTCCGCTTGGGCCTCAGAAATTGTTACAGAGGTCCGAATGGCCGTGGAAGAAGCCATGAGTAACCAATCACAACAAATTATTGATAAATTAGACGGAATGGACCATCGGTTTACTACTTTTACTAAAGATCTTCAGGATGTCCAACAGAGACTAGGAGAAATAGAAACCTTGACTCAAGAATCTTCATTGCATATCAAACGCCTTCGGGATACCGTAGCTTCTCTGGAAAACAAGGTCGACGATCTGTAAAATCGCTGTCGCAGGAACAATTTGAGACTGGTTGGATTACCGGAATCGATACAAGACGCAGAGCTGAGGGGATTTCTGGAGTCTTGGCTCTCCAGGGTCTTGCAAACTCAAAGCACAGCAGGCCCTCTACAGATAGAGCGCGCTCATTGGTTAGGGCCCAAAAGGGCACTCAAAGATCGTCCCAGAGTTGCCATCCTTCGATTACTCCATTATCAGCACAAGATGGAAATAATGTCAGCTCTCAGAAGTGGTAAAACCCTGGAGTAGGAAGGCAATAAGATCTTGTGTTTTCAGGACTACGCCACTAAAGTCTCTCTTCAATGCAATTTTCTCCGATTTGTGGACGCTTACATAAATTACAAATACGTTTCAGTTTATTATATCTGCCTAAGCTGCGGATCCAACACAATGGAACTTTACAATTCTATGATACTACTACTACTAGTGCTAATAGCATTTATATAGCGCTACCAGACACATGCAGCGCTGAACACTTGACATAGAGAGACAGTCCCTGCTCAAGGAGCTTACAGTCTAGGTAAGACAGGCAAGGGAATTACAGGGTAGAGAGGAACAGGGAGGAGGAGAGCAAATGAGTAGTGGTTAGGAGCCAAAGGCAGTAGTGAAAAGGTGAGCTTTCAGCATAGTTTTAAAAACAGGTAAAGAAGGAGCTAGACGTATGGGTTCGGGAAGACAGTTCCAGGCATAAGGTGCCACAAGACAAAAGGAACGAAGTCTGGAGTTAGCAGTGGAGGAGAAGGGGGACAACGAGAGATTTGTTGAGAGAGCGGAGTTCACGAGGAGGAATGTAGGGAGAGATGAGAGAGGAGAGGTAGTGAGGGGTCATAGAGTGGATGCATTTAAAGGTCAGCAAGAGGAGTTTGAACTGTATATGGAAGCGGATAGGGAGCCAATGAAGTGACTTGAGGAGTGGGCTAGTGTGGGCATAACGATTCTGGTGGAAAATAAGCCGAGCTGCAGAATTCTGGACAGATTGGAGAGGAGAAAGATGATTAAGTGGAAGACCAGTGAGAAGTAAATTGCAATAGTCTAGGCGAGAAGTAACAAGGGTGTGAATAAGGGTTTTGGTGGCGAATTTTGCTAATGTTGAAGATAAAAAAGCGACAGGTTTTGGCGATTTGTTGAATATGAGCAGAGAAGGAGAGAGAGGAGTCTAAGATGACACCAAGGTTACGAGCCGAGGAGACAAGGAGGATATGAGAGCCATTAAGAGAGCCATTAACAGAGATAGAGAATGGGGGAAGAGGGTAGGAGGGTTTAAGGGGAAAAATGAGAAGTTCAGTTTTAGCCATATTTAATTTGAGATGGCGTTGAGACATCCAGGCAGCAATGTCAGACAAGCAGGCAGAGATTTTGTCCTGGATTAAGGTTGAGATTTAAGGGGTGTAGATGTAAATCTGAGAGTCATCAGCATAATGATGGTAATAAAAACCATCTTTATGCTGATGACCATCTGATACTGTGGAAGTGGCCCAGGCTTTTGTTGACCAGCTGGCGCGAGAAGGACCGAGTACATCCAAATAACTTTTGTTTTTTATTTGTAAGAAGTCTTTATTCAGTAATCTAATAAAACAACATACAATATTCGTCACATTGCTCATATACTTGTGCAATAAAATCTAAACAATATCAGTTCCAGGCAGTGTAACTTACTACCATAATACTGCAGTCAAAAATAAACTGTATAAACTTCAACATTTTATGTAAAGGTTTTTTTTTCTTTCCCCCTTACCCCCACCTATCTCCTCCCTCCCCCTCCTCCCCATGAAATGTTCATCCATCTGTCTCAAAATTTATGTCGTTGTTTACCAATAAAAAGATTTAAACATAAAAACGTGAGGAAGATTCTAGCAACACTAGAGGCGGTGTCTGGTCAAGACATTCCTTCCATGCTGATCAGTTTTGATGCTGAAAAGGCGTTTGACAGAGTGGTATGGGATTTTTTATTTGGGGTTGTGGACGCCTATGGAATATGCGGGTTTTTTCAGGAGGTGATTCGTGCGTTATATTTTCTTCCTCATGCTCAGGTGTGGGTCAATGGACTGCTGTCCTCCCCTTTCTCCATATACCGGGGTACTAGACAGGGTTGTCCGCTGTCACCTCTCTTGTTTGTTCTTACTTTGGACTCCCTGATTAGAGAAATCTAGAGGACACCAGATATACATGGTGTTCAGTTGGGCACAGATACCTTTAAAATAGCAGCATTCGCTGATGATTTACTAGCTCATGTGATTAGTCCCTGGGTCTCAGTAGGGGCCCTTCTAGAATGTATGGCAGAGTTCGGGGATTTCTTGGGCTTTAATCTAAACCTCGAGAAATCTGAAGCACTGCAGAGGGCAGCGGGCCCAGGCGTGGGCTTGCAGGGTCAATTTCCGTTGAAATGGGCTGGTGAGTCTTTTCAATATCTTGGGGTGCGGTTTTCCTGGAGGAAAAGTTCATAGTCTGCTATTGAAACAGACATGGGAAGCAACTGCTTGCCCTGGGATTTGTAGTATGGAGTGTTGCCACGATTTGGGTTTCTGCCAGCTACTTGTGACCTGGCTTGGCCACTGTTTGGAAAACAGAATACTGAGCTAGATGGACCATTGATCTGACCCAGTATGGCTACTCTTATGTTCTTATGTTCAGTTTAACATAAAACTTTTGTTAACAGCATAACAATAGTAAAAATGACCAAATATAAATACAGTAAATGAGGTAAACTTTAGAACAGAAAATTAAAATCTAATAATAGGACTAACATGAAACAGTATCAAAAATAAATACATTTAACAGCACTGAAATTCAAATGATAGAGATATAATGCAATGTCAGCACAATAGTATTAAAATATCTAATTACGCATTAGAATATTCAAATAACATAGATATTTTTTCATGGCTTAGTGCATTCTGTGTTCATTATGTTGCTTTTCTTCAGTATTGAGCATGCATGTTAAATGTTTGCTGTTGTTAACCTGTTAAGATTAGCTGCTCCTGGTGTTGCACTGCATACATGTAACAGTATTTTTTTCCCCTCTGTTATTCCTGTGCACACAGGGCTGACTTTTAACTGGGGAGCCTTACTTGGCTGGTCTGCCGTTAAGGGCTCTTGTGACTGGTCTGTGTGCCTGCCTTTGTATTTCTCCGGTGTGATGTGGACATTGATATACGACACAATCTACGCACACCAGGTAGTGTGATATGTGCATGAACAGAACCAATGATTATGTTGAGACTGGTTTTCTGTGCAGGTAAACAGACGTTTTCATTTTTGTCTGGTTTTATTATTTGTGTCCCCTACTTAGAAAAAAAATGAAGAGCTGAGGAATGGAGAAAATTGGCAATATGCTGCTGCTTAGCCTCTGCTCACTCTTTTGGAGCTAAGGCAGGAAGGGCCAGTTTTCTGATTCTTTCTGAGGGTTGGAGGGCAGCTGGGAATATTACAGAAAGAAACTGGAATGCTGCAGAGCAAACTTCAGTAGACTGAAAGGAAAAAATAGAAATATATACATAAAATAAGTCTGCATTTTATTTGTACATTTTTCTTTCTTTTAGATTATTGTGCTTCATTTTGAGATACAAACAATCATTTCAGATTTCTACAATGAATATGCATGAGATGTATACAGTGAGGGCAGTGAATGCAGATAGATCTCATACATATTCATTGATACCACAAACTGAGCTAAATGCTCAATGATTAGTCAGATATAATTCAATATTCCGAACATTTGACTAATGTTTGTTTACCTTCATATCACATATCAACTAACACATACATGCAATACCAATTGTATAAACTGAACAAATTATTTTTTGAATCTCGCACAGAATTAGAGAAAAAACTAGATGAATTTTTAAAAAGTTTTTCAGTTGAAGTATTTGATAATCAATATAAAGAACATAATGTAATAATTGAACAGTACAAAAGTGAGATCAGGCAACAAAAAATAATAAAATATAAATGAGATGGGGCTGATTATGTAAAGGGATATGTGTATCCCTGGATGGATTGCTCCAGGAAAACACGCAGGAATAAAAGATACAAAAATGTAACGTTTTTAAATTTGTCTAGCGATTCATCTGGAGATGAAATTAATAATGGTCCAAACAGAGAGGGAGAACAAGCCAGCGATAAGGTGGTTCAGGCAAGGTTCCTAATAAAGCGCAATCGTCTTTAGAAGTCCCTTTAGCGGGTCGGACCCACAGAGGCAAGAAAACATAAGTGCAGTTATAAATTTATCATCTAAAACATTAACTCAGGACCATATATCAGTACTGTCATTAGGATTGTCCTTTGTTCCTACAGCATTTTATGCTTTTGAAGTGCGTTTGTATTTACAAAAATTTTTTCGCAAAATAAAATTGTGAAGCTACTTTAATGAATCAGAGACTAATTTAAATACCGATCAAGGTTCCATGGATTAAGGAACCACGTTTTCATCTCGGTACAAAGTACCTTCAGTTTGGGTTCCCCCTGGATTTAATGATCCGATAGTGGAAACCTTTCAAAAATTGGTCTTAAAGGATTTGGAAAATATAGAGCAGCAGCAGATATGCAGTCAACACAATTTAACTAGGACACAGAGAAAGGCTTTGAATGATTTGAGAAATGATTCCATTATAATAATCTCCCTGGCATTATAAAGGGGGTGGGGTTGTAATTCAGGATCATGATCAATATATAGGTGAAGCGTATAAAACCTTTTATCAGCGGCTTCAAGGCAACCCCACACCAGAATATTCTCTACTGGTATCAAATAAGTACATAAGAACATAAGCACCGCCATACTGGGAAAAGACCAGGGGTCCATGAAGCCCAGCATCCTGTCTCTGACAGCGGCCAATCCAGGCTTCAAGAACCCGGCAACCCTTCCCCCCCCCCAAAAAAAAATAATGGTCAATGGACTTTTCCCTCAGGAATCTGTCCAAACCCCTTTTAAATTCCGTAAGGCCAGCTGCTGTCACTATATTGTCCGGCAATGAGTTCCAGAGTCAAACTACACGCTGAGTAAAGAAAAACTTTCTCCTATTTGTTTTAAATCTACCATATTCTAGCTTCATCTTGTGTCCCCTGGTTTTGTTGTTGTTTGAAATATGCTACAAGCAGCTAATGAACAAGGGATTATTATAGCTAAGGAATATAAATACTTGTTTAGAAAAAATCCAAGTATTCCTTGTATATATTTTACACCAAAAATTCACAAGTCCTTAGACAACCCTCTGGGGCGTCCAATTGTGTCGGGCATAGGATCTTTATTCAAGCCTTTATCACAATTTTTGGATTTTTATTTACAGCCTGAAGTATTTAAAATTAAATCGTATGTGAAAGATTCTAATGATACCTTAGATCTTTTATCAGCATTGAGAATAGCTTAAGAACAGCCTATCATTATGGTAACACTAGGCATGGTATCTTTATATGCCAGTATCCTGCAGAAATTATGTCTTCAAATTATCAAACAAGTTCTATTAACACAGGATTTATCTGCAGCTAAGATCCAGTTATTATTACAAATAGAATCTATAGTAATAGAGAAGAATTACTTTGTACTTTGTATTTTTGAATCAGTACTATTTGCAGATTAGAGGAGTCGCTATGGGGGCTACAGTAGCCCCCACGGCGGCGTGCCTCTATATGGGAGAGTTTGAAACAAAGTATGGTTTATAATTCACAGTATGTTGAAAAAATTGTTACATGGAAAAGATATATTGATGACGTGCTGCTAGTATGGTCAGGTACAAATGAAGAATTAGATTTATTTCTAAAAGACTTGAATGGTAGTGACCCTATTATCAAATTTACAATGCAGGCGTCTGGACAAAATGCACAGTTTTTAGACATAAATATCATGTATGATCAAAATACATTTGTTACCAGTATATATCGTAAGTCTACAGACAGAAATACCATTCTACATTTTAAAAGCCATCACCCTCGCCAACTGAAAGAAAGCATCCCTATTGGGCAATTTATGCGGATAAAAAGATTGTGTTCAGATGAGACTCACTTTGTGCAGCAGGCACAAGATCTAACAAATAGATTCCAACAGCAAGGGTATCCAGGTCGAACAATACGTTCAGCCTATAAGCGAGCTAGATATACGCAACGATGCTTGTTAATGCAGAGAAATAAAAATAGTAATCAAAATAGCTATATAAATTGTGTATTACCATATTATAAACAAACACAAATGATTCAGAGAATCATCATGAAACATTGGCCAATATTAGCCCTAAATGAAAATTTAACGGAAAAGCCTAGGTTCTCCTGTACGAGGGAGAGAAATATGGGGGAGTTGTTATCTAAAAAATCGTTTAATGAAGTGGTGAACAGTGAAGAAATTGGAGGGCATGGGCAGTGCCATAAATGTGTATACTGTAAATTTGCAATATGCACAAATCAAATTTGGGTAGACAATATTCAAAAGCAGTTTTATTTGAAGGGTAAAACAGATCGTAACATACAGACTGTTGTCTATGGGATTTGTTGCCCTTGTCAACTGTGGTATATTGGGGAAACCACACGTAAGATAAAGATGCGCATTGCTCAGCATTTAAGTAACATATGGTTACAGAAACGCGATACACCTCTAGTGAATCACTGATTATTGCACCAACATTCCATTCAAGATTTATAATTTGTAGTTCTTTTTCATGTTCATAAGGGAAGGGGTGGCGTTGAAAGACAGCTGATACGTAAGGAACAAAGGTTGATCTATAGTTGGAATACCGTTGAGCCCAATGGGCTCAATAAAGAAATTGATTGGTCCTTGGTAATGTCCATATAAAAGGAGGGTGTGTCAAACTATACCCCATGTATGACAGGAAATTATGTTAACATACCGGAAGCTGGAGCTTTTCGCAGTGTGCCTAACATGAATTCGAGGTTGATTAAGGTATGTGTATAACATTGAATTCTTGTAAAATATTGATGAGATTTGTAAGTTTGGTAACTTCCATGTATTGCCTATTGTATAAGGGCTCCTGAAGAAGTGAACTAGGAAACACGGCCAGTGTTGGAACCAGAAATGAAACAGATGGTTGATAATAAGAACTTAGAGAAATCTGTGCGACATCTGATACTGTACTTTATTCTAAAAGATTGGTGACACCTTTCCGACATGGGACTTATAAGCTGTAAGGCAGTGCGATTAAGATGGTTGCAAGTGGAGCTACAAGATACAAGCTGCAAATAGACCACGGACGTTAAGGATTGTTAGAAGTTTAGCAGCTGCAACTTGTTAAAGGACATTAGTTTCTTTTTTTTTTTTTTTTTTAATTTCTTTATTATATTTTAACATGTTAAATACATCTCCACATATTTGCAACGCTCACCATATGTGTAACATATTTATCTCTTCTTCTATAACAATATTTGCAAATAAACTCTTAACAATCCTTCCCCCCTTCCTCCCCCCCTCCCCTTTCTTAATGTGGTGATTTACATGTTTCTTTCATCTGTTCATAAGGTTGCCAAATTTGTTGAAACCTATGTAATTGGCCTTTTCTCAATGCGGTCAGTTTCGCCATCTGATGCAGATAATCAAGTTTATGCTTTACTACTTGAATATGTGGTACCTCTATCTGCTTCCATGCCCTTGCCACTGTCATTTTGGCTGCTGCAAAAATCTGGCTAGCCATTTTATGTTGGTGTATCTTACATCTTCCCGGCCGGAAGTGCAAAAGACAGTATTCCGCCTGATTTGGATATTCTATCTTTGTGATTTGGTATACCATTGCTCGAATTTGAGTCCAAAATGCCTGTATCTTGGGACATTCCCACCATATATGCATAAATGTACCTCTATTACCACATTCCCTCCAGCAGTTCGGTGATATCTTATGGTATATTTTTTGCAGTCTATCCGGTGTATAGTACCACCAGTACCATATTTTATAACCATTCTCAGCCACTGACTGAGTGATAGAGGCCTTCAATAAATATCTAAGTCCCCTCATCCAGCATTCTCTTGTAAAGGTTTGTTGTAAGGCCCCCTCCCACCTTCTCATATAGTGATCTTGAGGGTTGGACATTTTTAATAGTGCCTTATATATTCGTGACACTCCCCCTTTGCCCCCTCCTCCCTTAATTGCCCTTTCTAACCCTGTTTCTGTAAGTTCCAGCTCTTCCCCTGCCCGTCTTTTTATATAGTTCCGCAGGCTATGATAATATGCCATATCCCTTTCTTCCAACTCATATTCCTCTTTTAATTCTTCAAAATTTTTAATTTCTCCATTGTTCCATATCTGGCCTAACATGTATAATCCCTTGCGGGCCCAATTTTTATATACACTATCTGATTCTCCTAACGGAAACCCCGGAGCCCCACATATAGCCATTTGTAAAAAATATCTCCTCTCCGGAAACACTTTTCGTCGTATCCGTAACCATGTCTCCAGTAAGAGGCCAATCCCCACCGGCACCCTTTTAGTTAGAGACATAATTTCAGTCCCCTTCCTCCAAAGTATATCTCCTATATAGCGGGTACTCAACCATGAACGTTCCCAATGTAGCCATTTTTTATTATTTCTAGGAGTCCATTCCGCTAATACTCTTAGTTGGGCTGCCTGATAATATAGGTGGAAATTTGGTACTCCCATTCCCCCTTCCACGGGCAGCTGGAACATCATATCCCTATTTACCCTGGGGGGTCGCTTCCTCCAGATGTACGCAAACATTTTCCTATTTAGTTGTTGGAAGAACTTTTGTGGGATAGGTATTGGGATGGCCATGAACAGGTATAATATCTTTGGTAAGAGTATCATTTTTATAGCATGGATTCTTCCCAGCCATGATATAGTAAGTCCTTCCCATCTGTCCACTTCCTCAAACAGTTCTTTGATTTTTTTGGGATAATTTGCTTGATATAATCCCCCTATTTCCGGTGTAATCTGTATCCCTAGATAGCGAATTGACTTATTTGCCCATGTGAACGGAAACTTATCTGTTATCTCTTGTATTTCCCTAGGTGATGCCGAGAGATTTAATATTTCTGATTTATTTATGTTAATTTTAAATCCTGAGACCCTTCCATAGTTTGTCATCACCTCCATTACCTCTTGTATTGATTGTGATGGATGGGTTAATGTCAGGAGAACGTCATCGGCAAAAAGCATTATTTTATGTTCCCTTTGCCCCCGTACTACTCCCCTTATATCTTTGTGTGTCCGTATTATCCTCGCTAGTGGTTCGATTGATATTGCGAATAATAATGGGGAAATTGCACATCCTTGCCTTGTTCCTCTGTGCAGCTCTAGTATGTTAGTATGTGTCCCATTTATCTTTAATACCGCCATCGGTTTCGTGTATAATAGGCGCAGCCATGTCATAAATCGTCCCTCTATACCTATCTGACGTATTACTGTAAATAGAAACTCCCAATCTACATGATCAAATGCCTTTTCAGCATCGACTGAGAATATTATTGTTGGTGTTTTTTCATCCTGTATTTGTTGTATGATATGTAACAGTGTCCTAGTATTATCATGTGTTTGACGACCCCTAATGAAGCCAGTCTGGTCTTCATGTATTAATCGTGGCATTACCTCCTGTAGGCGGCGTGCCATTATTTTAGTAAAAATCTTATAGTCCGTGTTCAGGAGAGATATTGGCCGGTAGGAGCCACACTGTAGCGGGTCTTTACCTGGCTTTAGGAGTATGGTCACTTCAGCCATCCTCCATGAGTATGGCAGCTCCTGTGCCTCCTCGAAGGCAGCAATAGCTTTCAGTAGTACTGGGGCTAGTATTTTTGCAAACCTTTTATAAAATCTAGAAGGGAAGCCATCCGGCCCGGGGGATTTGTTGTTTGGCAAATCTGCTATTGCTTCTTCTATCTCTTCTAATGTTATGGCCTTTGACAGCGCTTCCTGCTCCCTTCCCGTGACTCTAATCATCTCCAGGTCCCGCACGTATTGTTCCATGTCCTCCCTTGATATATCTTGTTCTGCTTGATATAGCTGATTATAGAAACCCCAAAATACCCCTGCCATTTCCTCTGTTTGTGTTATTAGCTCCCCTGAGGGGCTGTGTATGCCCTGTATATAATTGCGCTGTGCCTGCTTTTTAAGCTTATTAGCCAGTAATCTGCTTGTTTTATTTCCAAATTCATAGTACTCCTGCTGTACTTGTTCTAACTGTCCGGCTATATCCGCCAGTTGTATTTCATTGTTGAGCTTTAAGTTGGCGTATTTCTTCTGTTTTTTTACTATCTGTTGGGTCTTTCTTATGCATGTTCTCTAGTTTCGTTATTTGTTTCCGTAAATTGGTTTCTGCCTCCGCTTTTTTCTTATTGATATATGCTTGCTTCGCTATACATTGGCCCCTAATAACTACTTTCAGGCCCTCCCATAAACTTGTCGGTTTAACCTCTTCAGTATCATTGAACTGTATGTATTCTCTTATATTGTTTTCTATTTCTAGGACACTCTGTGGGTCCATCAAAAGTGTTTTATTTAGGCGCCATCTTCTCTTCTTTGTCTTCCCTCCCTCTCCCATCACCTCCAATAGCACCATCGAGTGATCAGACCAGCTACATTGTTCTATCTCCACTAATTTGATATCATTTCTCATCCCTCTGCCTCCTAGCCAGTAATCAATTCGTGAATAGGTATTATGTTTGGGAGAGAAAAAGGAGTAATCTCTCTCTGTCCCGTGTCTCTCTCTCCATATGTCTACTAGGTCCCATCGGGCCATCCACCTTATGAGGGCTTTCCTATCTGTTTTTGCATATTCTACCCTCCCTCCTGAGTTGTCCAATTTAGGATCTATCGTGAGATTAAGATCACCTCCCACCAACAATTCTCCTTGTATATTTTCCTGTATCACCTTTTCCACTGTATCTAAAAATTCTCTCAACATTAGTTTCTTTTTCTCTTGTGCCTGATGAGGTGATTAAGATAAGAGTATCATTCATGTCATTTTAATAATTTATGTAATAAGAATTCACAAGTTTGTAATAAACAGTACAATTGGTATTGCATGTATGTGTTAGTTGATATGTGATATGAAGGTAAACAAACATTAGTCAGATGTTAGGAATACATATTCATTGTGGAAATCCTGAAAACCAGAATGGGTTTGTGTCCATTGATGACCAGGCTTGGAGACCCCTGACATAAACAATTTAAAAATCAAACGATAGTGGTAAAGAACCAGTTGGTGAGCCAGTTAATCTTTATCTGCCACCATTTACTGTATTACTAGTGTTACTAGAATCTAGTAGGCATATTTTCAAAGCACTTACACTTTGTAAGTCTAAGTGCTTTGAAAATACGCCTCTGTGTAACTTTGTAACTCGAAGTGCTTTGAAGCTCCCCATAAACACCTTCATTCTATATATTACATGTGCAAATTTGGGCATGAACCTAATTTGCACATGCAATTTAATTGACAAATGAGCCAATTAGTGCCAATTAACAGTGCTAATTGGCACCAGTTTAAATTTAGGCGCCAGGATCTACACATAAATTTTATGCACAGATCCAAAGAGGGGGGCGCAGCTGTTGAAGGAGCATGGGCGAACAAGGGCATTGCTTAAATTTGCAAGCAGTGTTACAGAAAGAATAAGGAAGATCCTTGCCTAATTTAGGTGCGAGAATTTACACCAGGGTTCAGTTGGCATAAGTCCTCACGCCCAACATTGGGCACAGTAAACAGCGCCCAACTCTGAGCACTGTTTGTAGAATAACACTTAATGCTAGTTTTTATCAGTGCTGATTTTTCAGCACCGTGTACAGAATTTGGTCCAAAGTACCCATTCAGTAGTAAAGGTCAAATTTCCAAAGTCAGAGCTTGGTAATGTTGTTTTGTGAGAGATTTCTACTAACACCATGTGTCCTTTTGGAGCTTTTTTGGTTTGCAGTAGCATTGTTTTATGTGCCTTCTCTTCTCACAGGACAAGAGAGATGATGTGATTGTGGGGGTGAAATCAACTGCCCTACGGCTCAATGAGCAGACCAAGCCATGGCTCAGTGGCTTCAGTGCTGCCATGCTGTCGGGGCTGGTGGTGACCGGGCTGAACTGTGAGCAGACACTCCCCTACTACACTGCTGTAGCCATCATAGGAGCCCACCTGTTTTATCAGGTTTGCCGCTTTCTGATTTCCTTGATAGGCTGTTCTACATGGTTTTAAGAGTTGATTGGACTTGTTTAATTTTTGCCCAGCAGTTTTCTATTGCTTCTCAGGGCATCTAGCTATTCTAGACCCTGCTGTAAGTGGGCTACAATGCCATGAGCCACTGTTCACAGCCATCATATGTTTTGTTTCCCTCTCATTCTTCTATTTTTTATACTCCCTTCGAGCTATCTCTTCCTCTGAGAGGTCAATACATGTGTACTTAGATGTGTGGTGACTCCCTGACAAGGGCTGATGGGTTAGTGTGCAGCTAAGCCATTGGATCAGTCATCTTGGCTTTATCAGAGGGGGAGGCCATGTCAGGAGAAGTTGCATCAGTTGGGTGACAAGCAGGCTCATTTTTGAAAGAGAAGGACGTCCATCTTTCGACACAAATCGGAAGATGGGCGTCCTCACAGGGTCGACCAAATTGGCATAATTGAAAGCCGATTTTGGGTGTCCCCAACTGCTTTCCGTCACGGGGACGACCAAAGTTCACGGGGGCGTGTCGGAGGCGTAGCGAAGACTGGACTTAGGCGTGCTTAACACATGGGCGTCCTTGACGAGCACTTAGACAACTTTACCTGGTCCTGTTTTTCTTATGACCAAGCCACAAAAAGGTGCCCGAACTGACCAGATGACCACTGGAGAGAATCGGGGATGACCTCCCCTTACTCCCCCAGTGGTCACTAACCCCCTCCCACCCTCAAAAAAACTCTTTAAAAATATTTTGTGCCAGCCTCAAATGTCATACTCAGGTCCATTACAGCAGTATGCAGGTCCCTGGAGCAGTTTTAGTGGGTGCAGTGCACTTTAGGCAGGCGGACCCAGGCCCATCCCCCTCCCTACCTGTTACATTTGTGGAGGAAACAGCGAGCCCTCCAAAACCTACCACAAACCCACTGTACCCACATCTAGGTGCCCCCCTTCACCCGTAAGGGCTATGGTAGTGGTGTACAGTTGTGGGTTTAGGGGGGCTCAGCACACAAGGGTAAGGGAGCTATGTACCTGGGAGCAATTTATGAAGTCCACTGCAGTGCCCCCTAGGGTGCCCGGTTGGTGTCCTGGCATGTCAGGGGGACCAGTGTACTACGAATGCTGGGTCCTCCCATGACCAAAGGGCTTGCATTTGTTCATTTCTGAAATGGGCATCCTTGGTTTCGATTATCGCCGAAAATCAGAAACGACCAAGTCTAGGGACGACCATCTTTAAGGACGACCTAAATTTCAAGATTTGGGCATCCCCGACTGTATTATCGAAACGAAAGATGGACGTCCATCTTGTTTTGATAATACGGGTTTCCCCGCCCCTCCACTGGGACGTTTTGCGAGGACGTCCTCAGCAAAACTTGGGCGTCCCTTTCGATTATGCCCCTCCAAGAGGCTCATTTTCAAAGACTTACAAAGTTCCATAGGTTACTATGGAACTTTGTAAGTCTAAGTACTTTGCAAATATGCCTCTATGTGAATCACTGGATGTGATTTACTTGGATTTCAATAAAGCTTCCGTATAGGGACCAAATTGTAAAGGTGTGGGTCCTCTGTACAGGCTTGTAAAGTTCTGACTGTAGAATTATAAAAAGATTGACACTTAATATAGAAAGCAGAGTAGTGAATGCTTAAACGTTTACCAGACTTGTATACCCTGAGGGGGTCTTTTACTAAAGATTAGCTCGAGTTATCTGCATCAGGGCCCATTTTATTCATATGGGCCCTGCTGCAGATAACTCGAGCTAATCTTTAGTAAAAGACCCCCTGAGAAAGATAAATACATAAATACTAAATTATTAGACCTTCCACAAGGAGGTTAAAGCTTGGCTGTTTTAGAACTCCATGAGGTTCTGTAGATGTGAAATTAATATTTTTGTTCTATTCCTAAAGTGATGTAAACCACTCTGAGCAGCCCGGTTGGCTGGGAAGGCAGTAAATAACTCTTTTAAATGAATACATGAATAAATGAAGGTGTTGCATGCTCTATCTTTACAAGGCTGGACTATAGCAATAACTCTCAGCTCTCCAGAAATATATCTGCTGCACTGCATTTCACTTTTGCAGAATATTGATGCTTGCTTCATTGTTAGCATAGGCCAGTGGTTCCCAAACCTGGTCCTGGAGGTACCACAGCCAGTCAGGTTTTCAGGATATCCACAGTGAATATTCATGAGACAGATTTGCATGCACTGTCTCCACTGCATGCAAATCTCTCTCATGAATATTCATGAAAACCTGACTTTCTGGGGTGCCTCCAGGACCAGTTTTGGGAACCACTGGCATAGGCTATAGGGGAGGGCGGGGCACAGAGGAGAAGCAGAGGTACACTCCAACGTACTATAGCTCACAAACAACAACCAGAGACACACTCCAACGTGGTGCACATCACATGACACGAAAAAGAACACTAACTGCTGAGGAGCAGGCTGAAGGTGAACGGAAAAGAGCTGAAGCACAATGAAAAAGGCGTGTAGCTCTGAGTGAAGACAAAAAGGTACATCGAAGTCAACAAGCCACTGCAAGGAAAAGGTCCAGGATGCAAAAGATGACTGATGAGGAAAGTGCAAGTAACAGACAAAGAAACGCCGATTTAGAAAGGCACAGAATTGCTCAAATGACGGATGAACAAAGACAAACACACAGAACAAGGCACAGTGCTACACAATGCAAAAGATTTCAAGAAATGACAGATGAACAAAGAGCAACAAATAGAAAAAGGAGAGCATATTTAGAACGGGAAAGAATTAAACAAATGACAGAGAAAGAGAGACGAACAACCAGACAAAGACGAACGGATTTAGAACGCCAAGGACTTGCACAAATGACAGACAAGCAACGAAGAACGACTACACAAAATAGAACAGATTTGGAACGGAAAAGAGTTGCAAATCTGCAACAAAAGAAAAAACCCTGTGACACAGCACAAAATAAAGCAAGAAGAACGGATACAGTGACAGCACAGAACAGAACTGCAACCACAGGACTTGCAATAACAGACTGTCTCAATGAGAACGAAACTCAATACTATAGTTGTGGTCCAATGAACGCAGTCTGTATATTTTGCAATGCCAAACATTTTCACAATGAAACACCTTCTGACAACCTATTTACACAATGCTGTAGTAAGGGCAAAGTACAACTTCCAGGAATTAGGTACAATGAATTAATACAACAGCTTCTCTCCAGGGAACATCAGTATTCTAAGAATTTTTTTTTTACAAAACATTAGGTCCATCAATAGTTCCTTAGCTTTTGCCTCCATGGGAGCTAAAATTGCACCACCACCCGGATATGGTCCTTATTGTTTTCAAATTAATGGTACTATTTACCATAGCACAGCAGCACTACATCCTCCAAATGACAATCAAAGACAATTTGCTCAATTATATATTCTTGATCCTGATGAAGCAACCGTTCAGAGACTATGAATCTCCCCATTTGCACACATCAACCATACATTAATGAGACAATTAAGTGATTTTATGGCACGGGAAAATCCATTTACAGATACATGCAAGATGCTATACGAAATAGAAAATGGATGCATATCTGAAGCTCAATGACAAAGAATAGAACCTCCAACAGTTTCAATGGCCATTGTTCAAGATCACAAAAACGATCCAAGATGATACAATACCCCTAGAGCCAATGAGGTGGCTTTCATTTTTCAAAATACAGATGCGGAACCTCCCTTACATAAAGATCTGATAATACACTGTCAAAACAAACCAAACGAAGAAAACAAAACTGAGATAATCAGTGTGTTGGACCCCAATCTAGAACCAATGGTATATCCATTACTCTTTCCATATGGAGATCAGAGCTGGGGGATAGATATTCCTTTGTCTAAACAACCAAAATCTATAATGCACCTCTGTTGCAAATCAAACATCCCAAGAGTGAGTAAGAGTTACGCAAATGCAGTACTATGGGTACCGTTTTGCAATAAGAGACGAATTCAATCCTTTTCTTAGTGCAGGAAAACTAACGCAATAATATTTTGTTGATGCATATGTTAAAACAGAGGCAAACAGACTAAATTACATTTGACAAAATCAAAAACTGTTAAGAGTTGAAAAATACTCTGGGTTAATGGACCACCTTGCAAGTGAAGCTGCAAATGGAGGATTTACACCTGGCCAGGCATTTATTTTACCATCATCATTTGCCGGCAGCCCAAGAAATATGCATCAAAATTATCAGGATGCAGTTGCAATAGTTCGCAAATATGGCAAGCCAGATCTGTTCATTACTATGACCTGCAACCCAAGATGGGAAGAAATTACTCAAAATCTAAAAAAAGGTCAGGCACCAGAGTTTCAACCTGACTTACTGGCAAGGGTGTTTCATTTAAAACTAAAGAGTTACTACACGATTTATGCAAACAACACATACTTGGTGTCCCTCTTGCAAAAAGTCATGTCATTCAATTTCAAAAGCGCAGTTTACCTCACACTCGTATATTAATTATCCTGAAAGAGGAACACAAGCCGAAAAGAAAGGAAATAATTGACAAAATCGTATGCGCTGAAATTCCAGAAATAAACAACTTTCCACGTCTCCATTCAACAGTTGCAAAACAATATGATACATGGCTCATGCAGTGACCATAACTTAAATTCTCCCTGCATGGTTTACGGGAAGTGCTCCAAATAGTTTCCAAAACCATTCCAAAATGAAACTATTGAGAACTGTGACAGATATCCTAAATACCATAGAAGGAATAACGGCGTGGGTACATTATTAAATGGAAAATTCATTAATAACACTTGGGTAGTCCCTTATAACCCTTTCTTACTTTTAAAGTAGAATTACCATATAAATGTGGAAGTATGTGCATCTATTAAAAGTACCTCTTAAATATGTCTATAAAGGACACGATTGTGCCAATGTGGTTACTATAGAGCACCAAACTTTACAACCTGATGAAATTAAAACGTTTACTGACTCTAGATGTGTTAGTGCTCCCAAAGCTGCATGGCAATTAAACGGCTTTGAAATGCATCACCAATCACATAATGTCCAGAGATTGGAAGTACACTTACCAGATCAACAAAGCATTGTTTTTCAACCTCACGAAGTTGAGGCTGCAATACAAAGAGCCAGAACAAGGGACACCACTTTAACAGCGTGGTTTAAACTTAATACAGAAGAGAATCCTCCAAAGACCATTTTGTACATAGATGTACTATACTTCGACAAAAGAGAACGAAAGTGGAAACGTAGAAAAGCAGGACATGACAAAACAATTGGGAGAATGTATGCAGTTAATTTTTCAGCAGACCCTGAGCGTTACTGTTTAAGGCTAATTCTACTACACCAACCAGGGGCTAAGTCATTAAAAAAAACCATTTTGTGCAATGGAGAGAGCTGAGCAAAACAGTATACATGAACAACTTTCAGGCTGCACACCCCTAGTAATTATTACTTATTTTACTATATACATATAAATCTTTACTTACAGCAATGAAAATCACACACACAAAGTATTTTTTGTGGAATCTGAAATAATAGTTACCAGCAGTAAAAATCAAACACACAAAATAATTGTTACCAGCAATGAAAATGACAAAGTGTTTCATTGTGAAATCTAAACGAATGAGTTTATCTTGTTGGGCAGACTGGATGGACCATGCAGGTCTTTATCTGCCATCATTTACTATGTTACTATACAGTCTGCTGAAATTTCTTATCAGGTTATCTTTGTGTTAAAGGTTACTGAGTTTGTATGCACTGTGTTTTGCCCTCCTTTTTAAATTATAAAGTGTGGAGGGGAAGGGTGGGGGGAGGTATTGATAGGGGAAGGAGGGTAAAGAAGCATAAGTTAAATTCAAAACTTTATTGTGATTTTTATTTAACAAGCAAACTGTAAACATCTTGATTATTCTGAGAACGAATGGGGGGGGGGGGAGGGAGGGGAGGGGAAAAATGTTAAAACATTGATGATAACAGTTACTGATGGATGTATACAAGCATGATATATTATTGACAATGTCAAATGTTTGACTCGATGGCAAAGTTTACAATGTTGAATCATCAATAAAAACGGTTAAAACATAAATTATAAAGTGTACCTTTGCGTTCTGCTCAAGTTGGAGGGATGTTGTGATGGGGGTGTAATGGGAATTTAGAGCTGATATTTTTCCTTCATTGTCCCAATTACAGGGGTCTAATTTGTGACAGGAGGGTGTGGGTGGGGCAGGTGGTGGGGATAGGGAGATTAGGGATTGGGGTATAAGAGTTGTTAGACTGGGTGACCTGGGAGGGTGGATGGGGGTTAGCTAAGGTGAATGGCTGGACCCAAGCTGTTGGGGGTTGAGAGAGTACAAGCAATGGGAGGTCTGAAAAAGTAGTACATGATGATCCAGCATCAAGTTTATGTCCCTGTGGATGTTTGAGGCTTGAATTTGCCTCACAAGAGACAACTTTACTTTAAGGAGGCTGAAAGAATTCATATGTCAATTAGCTTCACCGAGGAGACCCATCTATTACCAGGACAGAACAAATAGACAGATGAACAAATGTTTACAGAAATTAGGAAGCTGGCAAATTGGGCAACACTATAATAATGGGTGATTTCAATTACCCAATATTGACTGGATAAATGTTACATCAGGGAGTACCATTGAGATAAAATTTCTAGATGTAATAAATGACTGCTTCTTGGAGCAACTGGTCCAGAAAACAACAAGAGGGGGAGCCATTTTGGATCTGGTTTTGGTGGTGTGTAGGGCATAGTGTGGGAAGTAGTGGTGTTGAGTCCCCTGGGAAACAGTAATCATAACATGATCAAGTATGAGCTACTATCTGGGATGAACTCACAAAGGAAATCTACTATAGCTGCATTTAATTTTCGAAAGGGCGACTATAATAAAATGAGGAAAATGGTTAAAAAGAATCGGCTGCAAAGGTTAGGACACTAAATCAGGAGTGGACATTATTCAAAAATACCATCTTGGAAGCCCAGACCAGATGCAAAGGTAGAAAGAAGAGAAAATGACAGCTAGCATGGTTAAAAGGTGAAGTGAAAAATGCTATTACAGCCAAAAGATTGTCCTTCAAAGAATGGAAAAAGGAACCAAATGAAGAAAATAAATCGCAACATAAGCACTGGCAAGTCATATGCAAAGCATTAATAAAGAAAGCAAAAAGAATATGAAGAGAAACTTGCTGCAGAGGCTAAAATTCACAGTAACAACTTTTTCAGGTACATCAGAAGCAGAAAGCCTGTGAGGGAATCCGTGGGACTGTTAGATCACAAAGGAGCAAAAAGGGCACTCAGGGAGGACAAGACCATAACAGAGAAACTGATTGAATTCTTTGCTTTGGTCTTTACGGAAGAAGATGTAAGAGATCTGCCTGTACCGGAAATAGTTTTCAAGGCTGATGATGTGGAAGAACTGAAAGAAATCTCGGTGAAGATGTACTGAACCAAATTGACAAATTAAAGAGTAAATCACCTGGACCGGATGACATATATCTAAGGGTACTCAAAGAACTCAATAATGAAATTGCTGATCTGCTGTTAGTAATATGTAACCTGTTGTTAAAATCATCCATAGTACCTGAAGATTGGAGGGTGGTCAATGTGACGCCGATTTTTTAAAAAGGTTCTAGGGGTGATCTGGGAAATTACAGACTGGTAAGCCTGACATCAGTGCCGAGCAAAATAGTGGAAACCATTATAAAGAATAAAATTAAGGAACACATAGACAAACATAGTTTAATAGGACAGAGTCAGCGTGGGTTCAGCCAAGGGAAGTCTTGACTCACCAATTTGCCTCATTTCTTTGAAGACGTGAATAAACATGTGGATAATGGTGAGCTAGTTGATGTAATTTATCTAGATTTTCAGAAAGCTTTTGACAAAGTTCCTCATGATAGACTTCTGAAAAATTTACATGGGATAGGAGGCAATGTTTATTTTTATTTATTTTATTTATTTGTTACATTTGTATCCCACATTTTCCCACCTATTTGTAGGCTCAATGTGGCTTACATAGTACCGGAGTGGCGTTTGCAGACTCCGGTGTAAACAAATACAAAGTGATATTGTGGTAAGATAAAGTTCATATGGCACAGCCACATTAGGGAATCGTACAACGGAACATAACATAGTAACATAACATAGTAGATGACGGCAGAAAAAGACCTGAATGGTCCATCCAGTCTGCCCAACAAGATAAACTCATATGTGTATACCTTACCTTGATTTGTACCTGCCTTTTTCAGGGCACAGACCGTACAAGTCTGCCCAGCAGTATTTCCCGCCTCCCATCACTGGCTCCGGCACAGACTGTATAAGTCTGCCCTCCACTATCCTCGCCTCCCAACCACCAACCTCTCTTCCCCCATCTGCTCCGCCACCCAATTTTGGCTAAGCTTCTGAGGATCCATTCCTACTGCACAGGATTCCTTTATGCATATCCCACACATGTTTGAATTCCGTTACCATTTTCATCTCCACCACCTCCCGCGGGAGGGCATTCCAAGCATCCACCACCCTCTCCGTGAAAAAATACTTCCTGACATCTTTTTTGAGTCTGTCCCCCTTCAATCTCATTTCATGTTCTCTCGTTCTACCGCCTCTCTGGGCCATGACAAGGAAAACAACTGTAACTGAATATACAGGAGATCACCTTGATTCTGTCTTGAAAAAACAGCTCATCCAGAGATGCCAAAACCAGTAAAAGTTGACATGAAGTTGTTTTTCTTGTCATCATCATTATATTTCAATAGTGAAGGATTATTGTGTAGCCCCTGAAGCAGCCCAGTTGGGCGAAACACGGCCTGTGTCGGGCTATTGTATACATATTTTAATTGGTTTTCATCAATAAAATATATTTTGGTTTTTCAACGATCTGCTTTGTATATATTTTCCAAGATGACAACTTGGCACAACTTTCTGTTCCGATGGGCCATTAAATCTCTGAGCTACCTAGAGGTCAATCTGACTTCAAGATGCTTTGTATCAAGCCAATTATCCTCCTTTGATAAAAACCCTGTGGGAAAAACTTGATAGGTGTCAGCAACATTTGAACATCTTATGATTAGGTAGGATTCAGACTGTAAAGTTGGTGGTGCTGCCTAAATTATTATATTTGTTTGATACTTTGCCTGTTCCCCTATCTAATACATTTTTTAGGCAACTACATAAGAAGATTTTTCAATACATATGGAGCAAAAAGCCTCCTAGGATGCAAAGAAAAATGCTCTTTCAGTGAAGGCAGCAGGGGGAATGGCGATGTCTAACTTTAGGTTTTATTATCAGGTGGCACAACTTAAATATTTGCCTAGCCGGTTGTGGGACCATCATAAGAGTTGGGTTCAGTTGGAGCAGTATTTGATTGGGGAGACTCCATTATGGGTGGTACCATGGCTTAGATCTATGGGTAATTTCCCGCACAGCAAATCTCATGATTAGTACTCATCCTGTGGCTCAAGGTTTGCCTTGAATTGTTGAAAGACAGGCTCTATTTTTCAGCAATTCCCATCTAATATGCTGTAGGTTTTACTCCAGGGCAATTGGATTCTATTTATAAAACCTGGGAGTAGAAGGGCTTCTGCACATTGGGTCAATTGGTGGAGGATGGCGAAGTAGTAGACTATAAGACTTGGAGGAAGAGTTTGGCCTTGAGCAGTGGGACCTTTTCTCCTACAGGCAAGTAGAGCCTGGTGGGAACTGCAGCTAGAGGAGACTTCCCTGGAAAGGGCAATTTTAGGAGTAGTGGTTAGGGGAGTATCACTAGATTTTATAGAGCACTGTTACAAATACTTATACCTATGAAGTATAGGGCCACCTGGGAATCTATATTAGGTATGCAATATGAGACTAAAGATTGGGAGAGGAGCCTTCAGAACCTCTTATGGGTGTTCATCGTGACTAATATGGTGGAAAATAGCTATAAGATGCTCTATCCTGGTGCTGTACGCCTGCTCGCCTCAAATCTGTATATGGCCATGGTAATGATCTATGTTGGTGGGAATGTGGGGGGCAGGGCACATTTTTGTATGTTTGGTGGTCATTTCCTAAGGCACAACATTTCTGGGACCAAATAATGGCTTTACTGACTGTGATTTTAGGAGTACCACTGAACATGCATATTGCTAGCTGACTTCTCAATACGGGGCCACAGGCTTTGCTGCCCCAAAGGCAGAGACTGATCCATCACGTTGTAAAAGTGAGTTGTTTGGTCATGGCCTTGGCGTGGAAGCAAAAAGATAACCCTGGATGGCCTGCAGTGTTGGCAAAACTTAATCATATCCAGTGTGTATTTCCTAGTAAAAAAAGGTGCCGGTACTCAAATGCTAGGCCACTCTTCGGGGTGGGGTAATCACTGAGGGACCCATCCCACAATAGCCAAGCCCCCTGCAACCGGTCACAGAATGTATGACAAGGCAGAATTGGTGTATAGAGCCTCAGCTCTTTCATTAAAACTTGGGGTCCATAGGTCAATTTTAGCAGACAACAGAAAAGGTGGCGGTACTCAGTACCCCCTCAAAAAAAGCCCTGATCATATCTATCTGATGTCCAAATTCACAGTGATGAGGAGAAATAAGCTTATGAACTTCTGGAAAATCTGGGAAAGTTATACTACATGGCTTGAGAATACTGTGAGAGATCCGCCAATTGCTATTGCTTCCTGAGTACCTCGGGATGTGTCCTGATCCAACCTCAAATCTGTGAGAACTTGGGAAGCTGGTGGGGGGAGAGGGAAAATCGATATGTGGTTTTTTTTTAAAGTGATATTGAGGTGTATTTTCAAAGCACTTAACCTATGGAACTTTGTAAGTCTAAGTGCTCTGAAAATAAGTCCCATGGTGTTTCATGGCAATGTACTGAAGATTCACAGTATGTTATGAGCTCTGTTCTAGTGGTTTGTTTTCTTTGATTAAAAGAAATCGGAGTAGCTAAGGCTACACGGTGCCCTTAAGGGGCAAATCACACAGAACTATTTTATTTCTCTGTCTCCATCCACTGGTTGACAGACACAGCCTACAAGTTCTGGACTGGTCTGGTGGGACTAAAGGAAAAAATTAGCAGATAAGATCTAATTTCTCCCTGTACTTGAAAGTAATTTGCATTGAACTGCTACTGAAAAGTTGTGAGCTAAATACAAATCCCTCTCTCTCTCTCACATATTGGCCTAGCTGCTTACCAGTTCATACTGATGACTTCTCTGTCTTGTTCTCTTAGATTTACACTTTGGACATACACAGAGCAGAGGACTGCTGGAAGAAATTCATTTCTAATCGCACAGTGGGATTGCTGCTGTTTGCTGGGATTGTCCTTGGAAACCTATGGAAAGGAAAAGATCCAAGTGAAACAAAGGAGACTTCAAACACTGACACGTGAAATGAAGAGTAGCTGCATTAGAAAGGCATATACTGTTCCCTTGTAATTTATATATGGTCTGAGAAATTTTTAAAGTAAAAAACCTTGTGTTGATCAGTATTGTTTTATTTACTGTACAAACAACAAAGCCTGTTTCGTGAAAAATGAAATGGGCCCTAGGAAGACTCTCGTCTAAGCGATTTCTCCTCTCTCCCCTGCCCACCCATCCATGTCTAGTGATTCTCCTCTGCCCTCCCCTCCGTTTCCTGCGATTCAGCCCTCCTCTCCCGTGTCCCGCAATTCTACCCTCCCGTGTCCCATGATTCTGCCCTCCCCTCCATGTCCAGCGATTCTCCCATCTCATCCATGTCCAGGGATTCTCCTCTGCCCTGCCCATCCGTGTCCCGCACTTTTTCCCCTCCCATCCCAGTCTAGTGATTCTCCCCTCCTCTCCTCTCCCCTCCCATCTATTTCCATCAATTCTCTTCTGCCCTCCCATCCCATCCATGTCCAGCGATTCTCCCCTCCCCTCTCATCCATGGCCAGTGACTCTCCGCTTCTCTCCCCTCCCCTCCCATCCATGCCCAGCGATTCTCCCCTCCTCTCCCCTGTCCTCTTCTCCTTCCTGTCGCCCTGCCTTTAAGCCATTCATGTTACCTCAGGTCGCAGCGGCAGCAGGCTCAGCTCATGTCGCTTCCAGCCTTCCCTTGCCTTCCCTCTCAGTGTCCCACCCTCCTCTGACGTCATTTCGTCTTTCCACAAGTGCAGGACACTGAGAGGGAAGGGAATGCTGGAGGTGAGCTGATGTCAACTTATTTGCATGCTGTTATGAACCCAACCAGCCATCCAGAGAGGCAGAGTGACCAATTATTATATAGAGATTTCCATTCTGAAAGATGGCATAAATATAATTTGTCATCCTTTGAGACAATGTCCATCCTGGTTGCTATTTTGGCACCTGACATTGGATGACTTATGGACTGGTCTAACATCTGATGAGCAGAGGAGCAGAAGGTAGCTTCCAGAAGCTTTCAGCATTTGGGTAAAGGGAAAAACAGCAGTTCTCTGCAACCTGCATTAAATTGATTTAACAAGCACTAAATTTTCTTAAAGTGCACTAACAAATTGAACATGCAGTAATAAATGCATATCCTTGGTGTTTGCTGCTTTATTAAGAGTATACATGTGTTTAACAAAATCTCTTTATTGCATTGAAGGACAATTTTTAAAAAATTGTTTTTTATTACACAGAGGCTTCAGCTATACTTGATAAGAAATTTGAAAAATTCAACTATATTTATTTTAGTGACTTTATCTTCAAAATACTTGGTTCTTTACTGAAAACAGATTAAGGGAGGAATTTGTCAAGATGCGGTAAAAGATCATCTTTTACAGAACTTTGATTCCCGCAGGATTCAGCAACCTGCAGGATCTCGGTCCCACAAGTTCTTGAATTCTGTGTTAAGAGAATAACACTGCTTGCGAGCCACCTAGCAAGCGGCATTATTCCTGCAGCCAGGGAGCATCAGACCACAAAGCCTCGAGCCGATGCCTTGGGCTGACAGAGCGGGGGTACCTGTAATATCATTGGTGGTCCAGGAGGTTCCTGAGCAGGAGCGATGCCTGGTCACTCCGGTTCAGTGCCTTTCACAAAATGGCGCCCCTAGCGGTACTCTTGTGTGACTACCTCTAGGGGTCGTGTTTACATATAAGGAAATATGACCTCCTAGCAGTAGTTGTACCATTTTGTGAAAGGTGCCGGACTGGGCAAGAGTGACTAGACATCGCTCCTGTCTGAGGAGTCCCCTGGACCACCAGTGACGTTACAGACATCCCCTTTAGGGGTATTAGGACATGGAGGGATTGGTGTGTTAGGGATTAGGTGCTTTCACCTTGGGGTGAGGGGGGGCTTACGTCAGAGGGACCATGCTGTGTCAGATTGGGGGTATGGGGCGCAGCTTTGCAGCCTGATGCTCCCAGACAGTGAAATAACCCCAGCAAAAATCTGTGGTTATTTTACCATCATTTTTAGGTCCTAACAGCTATCAATTACAAAATTCAAAAACCCCACCTTCGTTGGCATACCTTAATTAAAGGGTCCTTTTACAAAGGTGCGCTGAAAAATGGCTTGCGGTAGTGTAGTAGCGGGTTTTGGGTATGCGTCGATCCACTTTTTAGCGCAGCTGTTTTTGCCAAAAATAGACGTGCGGCAAAATCAAAATTGCCGCACAAATATTTTGGGTCTGAGACCTTACCACCAGCCATTGACCTAGCGGTAAAGAATCTGGGCAGTAATGACCTATGTGCATCAAATGCCACTTGGCATGTGTCCGTTACGTGCGCCAGAAAATTAAAACTATTTTTCAGACGCATGTCCTCTGCACGCACCAAAATTGAAATTACTGCAAGGGCCACGCGGTAACTGGGCGGTAACTCCAATTCGGTGTGTGTAGGTGCCTATGTGGCTTAGTAAGAGGACCCCTATGTAATTAATCCTCCCCCCCACTCCAGAAGGTCCTGCAACTCCAGCCTCATGATTTTACAAGAGCCAGTCATCTTTTTGATATGAATTCAGAAATATACCCAACTACATCATTTCTGTGTGTTCATGCCTGTCTTCGTAGCTGCATGAATTTGTGAAAAAACAATATACACTCAGAAATGCTCATGTCCACAAAATGCTGCTTTGCGGCAATACTACCCAATGACCAGTCTGGGTCTGGATTAGGCCATGGAGACTTTTAGTACGGGATAGCAGTGGTTTATTGCAGTAGATGTGCCTCATCACCTTCTTGTATCTTAATTATAATATTTGTTATTAATTTTAGGAGCATAAAGTGGGTAGCAAAAGGGGTGGATTTAGGGTGGGGAAAAGAAGTTAGGAGCTTAACACTGATTTTCAGTATTAGGCTCATAAATTAGGTTCATAAAACTAGGCAATCGAATGGTAGACCTAAATTTATGCATACAACCTTTAGAGGGGCATTTTCGAAATGACATCTAAATCTGATTTTGGATGTTTTGTGAAAAATGTCTAAAACTCCAGTAGCAAACATGGCCATTTTCAAACCAGAAAAGTCCAGCTTTTTGTTTTGCTAGATGTTTTTGTGCTCAGAGCATCTATCTTTTAAGACCATTTTTGAAAAAAAAATGTGCAAGGGAAAAATGCACATAAACAAGCCTTTGGGATATATGGAGGGCCAGTATTCTTTGTAGACTGGCCACATTGGCATCCCAGTAGAGCAGTGGGGCACCCTAGGGGGACTTCACATAAAATTCCCAGGTACACAACTCACTGTTTCCCCCTTATATTGTATGGTGAGCCCTCCAAAACCCACCAAACACCTACTGTACCCAACTGTACACCACTATAATAGCTTTTATGCATGCAGATGTCACCTATACGTGGGTACAATAGGTTTTTGCTGGGGTTTGGAGGGTTCACACTTTCCACCACAAGTTTAACAGTTAAAGTGGATGATGGGCCTGGGTCCCCTTCTCCACAGTGCACTGCACCAATCACTAGGCTACTCCAGAACCTGCTTGCTGCTCTAATAGGACTGGCCATAACATCTGAAGCTGTCATAGAGGCTGGTATGTTTCTTTCACATCTTGGTGGGGGGAATCATACCTTAATCCCTCCAGTGATCAATGCATCATTTAGGGCACCTTTTTGTGACTTTGGCGTGATTGAAACAGGTCTAGACCAAAACATATAACTTTTAGCTCTGGACGTTTTTGCTTTGTTCCATTATAACAGAAAAACATCCAAGTTTTGGGAACGCCCATATCCCACCTCCAATCCGCCTCGTGATTTGGCACACTGCAGAGAAAAAAGTCTCAAATCGGAGTTTCAAAAATCGCAATTTGGATGTTTTTGTCCAAAAAACAGCATTTATCTCTCTTGAAAGTGAGCCCTTTAAGACCCTAAAGTAAGATGGATTTTCAGCTGATAATTTCATAAATTTTGCTGTTTACTAAGCTGTTTACTTTGCTGTTTACTAAGCTGCACTAATGGCTGCTGACACAGCCTATTCAATTGAATGGGCTGTGTCAGCATTTCCGTGCGGCTTAGTAAACAGGAGGGTTTATGAAGCTAATTAGAAGCATAAATTTAGGAGCTCAGCATTTTCTGAATATTGGACCTCTACTTTCTTTATCTTTTGTTTTATTTTTTTATTTATGCAATTATACAACATAATATAGAAGTACACACAACAGGCAATTACCAGCATATACAAGCAAAGATTAAACAATCTATTAAGGAAAAACTTCCATCAAAAAATAATCAAAAATCTTTACCAGCTCGCTGGCGCTTATAGTCCAAAATAACTCTAAAATTTCAGGTTTGGCATGAGGGGTAAAAAAAAAACATTGCAAAGTTTGAAAATGAGCCAGGTTGGACTGGGGGTTCTACAGTAATAAGCTGCCCCCCAAAAAATAATGGTGCAGTGGGTAAAACAAACTGCCCCTTCACACTAACCATATTACCCCCAAACCTGACCTCCCACAACTTTCCAATCACCACCAAATACCCCAACCCCTAAATTGTACCCACCAGTAACCACATCTACCCCCACACCAAAACTACCCCACTACTATCCTATCACCATCAACTATTTCACTTCTGAAAATGACCCTCCATAATTGCCTATCATCTAACTACCCCCTAAACAATACCCCCACAACTACCCCATTACTCCCAACTTCCCCACAACAACTCATCTTCCCTGAATTTCACACCCCTAAACTACACACGTATCTACCCCCCCCCCCCCCACACACACAAAAACCCTATCACCCCAACTACCTCCAGAACTACTCCCATAGCTACTCCACTACTCCCAACTACCCTCACCCCCCAAAAAGAACTACCCACCCACGATTACCCAATCATCCTCTCAACTACTGCTGTCTCTAAAACTAAGCCCCACACAACTATCCCATCACCGCCAACTGCTCTCACCCCCAAGCTTACACTACCCCCAAAATACTACTCCACAACTACTCCTACCACAGACTATCCCACCCCCAAAACTTCAACCCCCAACTTCCCCTCTCCTCTCTCTCTTCTAAGTCAGACACACATATCAGCAATACAGCTACTCATATACATGGTGGGAATGGAACAAATTCCGGGCTCCACTGCTTCCCAATTTGTTAGACACATAGGGCCCCTTTTACTAAGCCGCGTTAGGCTCTACATGCACCCAACGCGCGCCAAAATGAACTTTACCTCCCGACTACTGCGTGCCTCTTGCGGTAATTTCCTTTTCGGTGTGCGTCCGCTACGCGTGTCTGGAAAATATATTTTATTTTCGGATGCACGTAGCAGACGCGTGCCAAGTGGCATCTGATGTGCTTAGGTCCTTACTGTGCAGATTCCTTACCACTAGGTCTATGGCTGGCGGTAAGGTCAGACACCCAAAATGGATGCACAGCAATTTTGATTTTGCCGCACGTCCATTTTTTTTTTTGGGGGGGGGGAGGCATTTTTGGTATGTGCGCTGAAAAATATTTCTGCACATGCCCAAAACCTGCGCCTACACTATCGCAAGCTACTTTTTACTGTGGCTTAGTAAAAGGATCCCATAAAGAGAGATATGCCATATAACTCAATATATTATCTTGATCTCCCCCTCTTCTCAGGCATATGTTCATCCACACCATCATTTTAAAGGGCTTTTTCCAACCAGCAAACTTTTTCCTGACTCTATCTATCAAACTCAGCTTCTGCTACAATCATCAGTACCCAATTCTAATTCTAGTACAAAATCATTAATTTATTGCCAATCAGATTTTCTTCAATATAGCACTCATCAGTACAATTAAAGTCCATAAAAAAGGAGGGATGGCTCCTCCTAAAGGTATTCTACCACCTGATTTCACAAGTCCTGTAGATTCAAGAACAATAAATATTAATGAATTTTTAGAAATCAATTATAAAAAAATTTAAAAAGATGAATAAATACATTGACAATGTACAATTATTTTAATGTATGTATTATTGTAAGCCACCTAGATTTGTAAATAAAAAAATAAAAATATTTGAAACAAATGTAAAAAATGAATTTCAATTTAATTGTTAAACACTCAACCTAAGGATAAAAAAATTCTCTCTCAACTATTTTGAAATTAGGTAGTAAAAGTATTAAATTGATTTAAATACTAAACATCAAAACTAAGGGCGTCTTTTACTAAGGCGCGCTCATGTTTTTAGCGAGCGCAAAAATTGTGGGGGGGTGCTAAACATTAGAGACGCCAATGCATTCCTATGGGCGTCATTAATGTTTAGCACACCCACAATTTTAGCGTGTGCTAAAAACGTGAGTGCGCCTTAGTAAAAAACGCCCTAAGGTTTATAAAAATAAAAAAAGAACTCAGCATCATGAACCTTATTGCAGACCCTGCCCCATCTGCTTCATCATCAGTCCCAACCAACCAGTCAGCCACCTACTCCTCTTCAAATTATACACCATGTCAGGTGTGTGTTCCTTTGCTCATGTTCTGCATCTGACAAGTGTCACCAACCCCATTGTATTTTTGAAAGAGGAAAACGAGCATTTCCTGCTTTTTGCAAGAAACAGGGGACTTGAGGGCTAGGACTGAAAATGGGCTAATTCTTTGAGGACTGGAACTGGAAAGAGTTCCAGAGCTTAACTATTCGTTGAGTGAAAAATTATTTCCTCCTATTTCTTTTAAAAGTATTTCCATGTAACTTCCTTGAGTGTCCCCTAGGCTTTGTACTTTTGGAACGAGTAAAATATCAATTCACTTCTACTCGTTGTACACCACTCAGGATTTTGTAGACCTCGATCATATCTCCTCTCAGCCATCTCTTTTCCAAGTTGAAGAGCCTTAACCTCTTTAGCCTTTCCTCATCCGGGAGGAGTTCCATCCCCTTTATTATTTTGGTCGCTCTTCTTTGAACCTCTTCTAATTCTGCTATATCTCTTTTGTCTCTTTTTTTTTTTTTTTTAAAGAAACGGCCCTGCGGTAAGTGAACCACTTACTGTGCGACCATTTCAGGGGGGAATGCTTACCACTACCCAATGAGGTGGCGGTAAGAGCTCCTGTGCTAATCTGGCAGCAACCGGGCAGTGCACAGCACTGGCCCAATTACTTTCGGGTAAATGCCAGCACTACAAAAATAGGAAACATTTTTGTAGCACCGGAAATTGCGCGTGCTGGGGTAGTTCCTGTTTGGTGCTTACCACTGCTTAGTAAAAGGGCCCCTATGTACTGTACTTTACACCTGACCTGCATATTTGATAAAATGATTTTATAAAATTTACCCCCTTTATGATCATGGGGCAGGTGGATGTTTGGACAACCTACCTCGCTGGTTCTGATAGCTTTTGGAATTGTAAATGCTTGCTGGTAAGACATGGCACTAGTATTTCACAAAGACGCACAGGCATCTGTGTCTTTATAAAACAGGTCCAAAATAGGTGCCTGTTGGATTAAGCCTGGGATTTAGGATTCAAAGAAGGAGATTGCCTACCAGAAAAGGTGGGGGAGGCCAGCAATATATAAAAATGGAAACATATCCTCACCTGAAATCAAAAGTGTTGTATGTGCATTTAATGCAACACAGAGAAAACAAGAAGTGAAGTTTAATATGCTTATAAATCGCAGTAATATGTGACTGTCTCCAGGGCCAGTGCTAGATACACAGAGGTCCAAGGCGGAAGCAGGAGAGGGGACTCCAAAGCCTAACAGCAGGCTATGCCTCCTTCAGTTTGAGGCAATCATGGGGCCACCTTCTAAAGCCAACCCTGACCATCTCTGGGAAAAAGTGACTAATGTCTCAGATCTAAAATGTTCAGAATGGATAATTTTTCATGTCATGGGTCCATAAACAGCCTGAAAAGTTATATGTCTGAACTTCTGTAACTTTTTTTAAATGTTTTTTTTCACATAAAAGGATGAAGTTTGAACTGTTGTGTACAAATTGTTTGCTCTAACAGAAAACACCTTTTCCCAGAGATGGTCACATATATCAAATTTTAAATTCTTACTTGAGATATGGCCTTTCAGTAGTTACAACCATTTGGCATGCAAGAAGCTCTTACAGCAGTGTACTGAAATATACGTCTATCTCATTTCATGCAAAAATCACACATACAAAAGGGATTGTCCTCACCTTGCTTGACAGCGTAGCGTTTCTTTAAGATGTTACATACAGTGGTGGAAATAAGTATTTGATCCCTTGCTGATTTTGTAAGTTTGCCCACTGACAAAGACATGAGCAGCCCATAATTGAAGGGTAGGTTATTGGTAACAGTGAGAGATAGCACATCACAAATTAAATCCGGAAAATCACATTGTGGAAAGTATATGAATTTATTTGCATTCTGCAGAGGGAAATAAGTATTTGATCCCCCACCAACCAGTAAGAGATCTGGCCCCTACAGACCAGGTAGATGCTCCAAATCAACTCGTTACCTGCATGACAGACAGCTGTCGGCAATGGTCACCTGTATGAAAGACACCTGTCCACAGACTCAGTGAATCAGTCAGACTCTAACCTCTACAAAATGGCCAAGAGCAAGGAGCTGTCTAAGGATGTCAGGGACAAGATCATACACCTGCACAAGGCTGGAATGGGCTACAAAACCATCAGTAAGACGCTGGGCGAGAAGGAGACAACTGTTGGTGCCATAGTAAGAAAATGGAAGAAGTACAAAATGACTGTCAATCGACAAAGATCTGGGGCTCCACGCAAAATCTCACCTCGTGGGGTATCCTTGATCATGAGGAAGGTTAGAAATCAGCCTACAACTACAAGGGGGGAACTTGTCAATGATCTCAAGGCAGCTGGGACCACTGTCACCACAAAAACCATTGGTAACACATTACGACATAACGGATTGCAATCCTGCAGTGCCCGCAAGGTCCCCCTGCTCCGGAAGGCACATGTGACGGCCCGTCTGAAGTTTGCCAGTGAACACCTGGATGATGCCGAGAGTGATTGGGAGAAGGTGCTGTGGTCAGATGAGACAAAAATTGAGCTCTTTGGCATGAACTCAACTCGCCGTGTTTGGAGGAAGAGAAATGCTGTCTATGACCCAAAGAACACCGTCCCCACTGTCAAGCATGGAGGTGGAAATGTTATGTTTTGGGGGTGTTTCTCTGCTAAGGGCACAGGACTACTTCACCGCATCAATGGGAGAATGGATGGGGCCATGTACCGTACAATTCTGAGTGACAACCTCCTTCCCTCCGCCAGGGCCTTAAAAATGGGTCGTGGCTGGGTCTTCCAGCACGACAATGACCCAAAACATACAGCCAAGGCAACAAAGGAGTGGCTCAGGAAGAAGCACATTAGGGTCATGGAGTGGCCTAGCCAGTCACCAGACCTTAATCCCATTGAAAACTTATGGAGGGAGCTGAAGCTGCGAGTTGCCAAGCGACAGCCCAGAACTCTTAATGATTTAGAGATGATCTGCAAAGAGGAGTGGACCAAAATTCCTCCTGACATGTGTGCAAACCTCATCATCAACTACAGAAGACGTCTGACCGCTGTGCTTGCCAACAAGGGTTTTGCCACCAAGTATTAGGTCTTGTTTGCCAGAGGGATTAAATACTTATTTCCCTCTGCAGAATGCAAATAAATTCATATACTTTCCACAATGTGATTTTCCGGATTTAATTTGTGATGTGCTATCTCTCACTGTTACCAATAACCTACCCTTCAATTATGGGCTGCTCATGTCTTTGTCAGTGGGCAAACTTACAAAATCAGCAAGGGATCAAATACTTATTTCCACCACTGTATATTCAGGTACTTATTTTGTACCAGGGGCAATGGAGGGTTAGGTGACTTGCCCAGAATCACAAGGAGCTGCAGTGGGAATTGAATTCAGTTCCCTAGGATCAAAGTCCACTGCACTAACCACTAGGCTACTCCTCCACTAGCAACATTCCATGTAGAAGCCTGCCCTTGCAGATCAGCAACGCGGCCGCGCAGGCTTCTGTTTCTGTGAGTCTGACGTCCTGCACGTACGTGCAGGGCGTCAGACTCACAGAAACAGAAGCTTATCTGCAAGGGCAGGCTTCTTCATGGAATGTTGCTAGTGGAATAGAATCTTCATGGAATGTTGCTAGTGGAATAGAATCTCCAGTAGTAGCAACAGAATCTCAACATTCCATGTAGAATCTCCAATAGTAGCAACATTCCATGTAGAATCTCAAATAGGGAAAGGAAAATGGGACTTGATATACCGCCTGAGGTTTTTGTAACTACATTCAAAGTGGTTTACATATATTCAGGTACTTATTTTGTACCAGGGGCAATGGAGGGTTAGGTGACTTGCCCAGAGTTTTCTTGAAAGTACATAATGAGTTCTGCCTATCATAGTTAATGTTCTCTTGAAAGTACAGAATGGTCTCTCAGGACAGGAATTGATAGCATTATCATATTAAATGATGAAGTAATTTATACTAAATGGAATGACAACATGCTTAGGGCTAAGGATGATGTTTTCACATGAATCTCTGGAAACCTGGCCAGTTCCTAGGGATGCATTAAGAAACTGTCACATTCTTAACTACACGTCAGCCTTATTCAATTGAATGAGATCCTGTTTATTGGTCAGTATAAAAGCTGGGAACTAAGGGTGGCCAGACGGAGGTTAATTTTCAGAGTGGGAGCAGACGTGCTACCCAGGCCCCTAACACTAACCTACAATTCCTCCTTTAAACTCCAATCTTTAAGTTCCCAAAGCACAAGCAAAGTAGTGTTCACTTACCAGAGAAATGTCCTCTTCTCTCAGAACTTCAGAAAGAAAGTTCAGTGGGACCTTCCCTCTTTATATACTTTTGAATCTAAGGGGCCTCTTTTGAGCAACCTATGCAAGTATTCTACTTCCCCCACACCTTAATTATCACTTAATTGAGGTCACTGGATGAGCTAACTCTCCAGCAGCCAAGGAAAAGAAAAATAACTGCCGTTTAGAACAAAGGAGTTCCTACTTCAAGAAAAGGTTTCAGTTTAAAACTAGGTCACTGGATGAGCTAACTCTCCAGCAGCCAGCAGCCAAGGAAAAGAAAAATAACTGCCATTTAGAACAAAGGAGTTCCTACCTCTAGAAAAGTTTCAGTTTAAAACTATGTGGAAAATGCCTATTTCTAGAGAAAAGTTCAGTTTAAAACTGTGGGGAAGGGGTTTATACACTATGGCAACTAGTTAATGGTGCTTGCTTTTCTCTCTCTCTCTCTCTCTCTCTCTCTCTCTCTCTCTCTCTCTCTCTCTCTTTTTATTCCTCTAAACTAGGCCCTGCTTGCTTTTCCCCCTCTCTCTCTCTTTTTTATTCGCCCTTAATACTAAATTAGATCCTGCAGTGGCTGTTAGATTCTATCTGTTAATGCTGTGGTACAAGGCTTTTAAAACTAAGTGGAAAAGACTATGGAGATTAGCTGTTTTCTGTTAGCTGTTGAAATTTGCTTTTTAAGTTTGCCTAACACTAACCTACAATTCCTCCTTTAAACCCCAATCTTTAAGTTCCCAAAGCACAAGCAAAGTAGTGTTCACTTACCAGAGAAATGTCCTCTTCTCTCAGAACTTCTCAGAAAGAAAGTTCAGTGCAGTGGGACCTTCCCTCTTTATATACTTTTGAATCTAAGGGGCCTCTTTTGAGCAACCTATGCAAGTATTCTACTTCCCCCACACCTTAATTATCACTTAATTGAGGTCACTGGATGAGATAACTCTCCAGCAGCCAAGGAAAAGAAAAATAACTGCCGTTTAGAACTAAGGAGTTCCTACCTCTAGAAAAGGTTTCAGTTTAAAACTAGGTCACTGGATGAGCTAACTCTCCAGCAGACAAGGAAAAGAAAAATAACTGCCGTTTAGAACAAAGGAGTTCCTACCTCTAGAAAAGGTTTCGGTTTAAAACTAGATCACTGGATGAGCTAAATCTCCAGCAGCCAAGGAAAAGAAAAATAACTGCCGTTTAGAACAAAGGAGTTCCTACCTCTAGAAAAGGTTTCAGTTTAAAACTAGGTCACTGGATGAGCTAACTCTCCAGCAGCCAGCAGCCAAGGAAAAGAAAAATAACTGCCGTTTAGAACAAAGCAGTTCCTACCTCTAGAAAAGTTTCAGTTTAAAACTATGTGGAAAATGCCTATTTCTAGAGAAAAGTTCAGTTTAAAACTGTGGGGAAGGGGTTTATACACTATGGCAACTAGTTAATGGTGCTTGCTTTTCTCTCTCTCTCTCTCTTTTTATTCCTCTAAACTAGGCCCTGCTTGCTTTTCCCCCTCTCTCTCTCTTTTTATTCACCCTTAATACTAAATTAGATCCTGCAGTGGCTGTTAGATTCTATCTGTTAATGCTGTGGTACAAGGCTTTTAAAACTAAGTGGAAAAGACTATGGAGATTAGCTGTTTTCTGTTAGCTGTTGAAATTTGCTTTTTAAGTTTGCCTAACACTAACCTACAATTCCTCCTTTAAACCCCAATCTTTAAGTTCCCAAAGCACAAGCAAAGTAGTGTTCACTTACCAGAGAAATGTCCTCTTCTCTCAGAACTTCTCAGAAAGAAAGTTCAGTGCAGTGGGACCTTCCCTCTTTATATACTTTTGAATCTAAGGGGCCTCTTTTGAGCAACCTATGCAAGTATTCTACTTCCCCCACACCTTAATTATCACTTAATTGAGGTCACTGGATGAGATAACTCTCCAGCAGCCAAGGAAAAGAAAAATAACTGCCGTTTAGAACTAAGGAGTTCCTACCTCTAGAAAAGGTTTCAGTTTAAAACTAGGTCACTGGATGAGCTAACTCTCCAGCAGACAAGGAAAAGAAAAATAACTGCCGTTTAGAACAAAGGAGTTCCTACCTCTAGAAAAGGTTTCGGTTTAAAACTAGATCACTGGATGAGCTAAATCTCCAGCAGCCAAGGAAAAGAAAAATAACTGCTGTTTAGAACAAAGGAGTTCCTACCTCTAGAAAAGGTTTCAGTTTAAAACTAGGTCACTGGATGAGCTAACTCTCCAGCAGCCAGCAGCCAAGGAAAAGAAAAATAACTGCCGTTTAGAACAAAGCAGTTCCTACCTCTAGAAAAGTTTCAGTTTAAAACTATGTGGAAAATGCCTATTTCTAGAGAAAAGTTCAGTTTAAAACTGAGGGGAAGGGGTTTATACACTATGGCAACTAGTTTTTTTTTTTTTATTTATTGAATTTCAAAATAATACATTCACAATAATAAATGTATAGAAATCAGGAAATACATCCAAAAGATTAAAGAACCATCCATTACATTTCCATGGATTTTCAAAATATCTTTCTTACTTAGTCCACTATAAACGATCAAGATACAAGGTATTGATCATAGGAAACAAAAAGAGTAAAGAAACTCTTACAATAAACTTAAGGAGGACAGAATCACAAGTTTGCCTGCGGTTTCAATTCCCTACTGATGCCTCCAAGGCTTGAAGATCCCTGCTTTCTTTACTTACTAATAGGAGCTTCAATTTTTCTGGATCAAAAAAAAACATAATGAACATTACCAAAAGAAACAATACATCTGCATGCAAATTTCAGCTTAAATGATCCTCCCAGGGAGAGAGTTCGAGGCCTAAGCCCCAAAAATTCTCGCCTTTTCTTTTGTGTAGATTTGCTGACGTCAGGAAAAATCTGTATCTTTGAGCCATGGCAACTAGTTAATGGTGCTTGCTTTTCTCTCTCTCTCTCTTTTTATTCCTCTAAACTAGGCCCTGCTTGCTTTTCCCCCCCCCTCTCTCTTTTTATTCGCCCTTAATACTAAATTAGATCCTGCAGTGGCTGTTAGATTCTATCTGTTAATGCTGTGGTACAAGGCTTTTAAAACTAAGTGGAAAAGACTATGGAGATTAGCTGTTTTCTGTTATCTGTTGAAATTTGCTTTTTAAGTTTGCCTAACACTAACCTACAATTCCTCCTTTAAACCCCAATCTTTAAGTTCCCAATGCACAAGCAAAGTAGTGTTCACTTACCAGAGAAATGTCCTCTTCTCTCAGAACTTCTCAGTTGAACTCTGAGCTGTCATATTAGGGTGAGGTGTACAGTGAAAGATACAATCATACGTTTCAAATTACACTGTAATGGTGAACAAAGTACTTTAGCTCCTTGTACTTGTGATTATCTAACTTTATTTGTATAATAAAAAATATATTGACTGGATTGGTCTATTCTCCTTTAGACACTGACCCCTAGAAAATGAGAACTGGCATATTAATCTTTTAGGTATTAGAGGAGTAAGGGACACCTTGAAAATATTCATTACAGACAGAGCCCCAGATTACTGTGATTCTGTGTTTATGGTAAAGGCTGTAAATTTTAACCCTTGCTGCTGAATTGGTCAATCCCCCTGAAACTACTGTGATAGACTGGGGGTTGGCTAATGATGCATTGAGCAGCTCCAGCAAATGCAGTATGCCTGTCTTTCCATCCCCTTCCTCTACAATCTTGTCCTTCCAGTGGTTTAGGACTTGGAAAAGGCCAATGGCAGTCCAGTGCATCAGGCTGCATCTTTCTGCTCTCCTCACTTGGGCCTGAATTTCATGCTTTGTACAGATAAATTCCATTTGTAAAAAGCGTACCATTCAGGCCCCAGAGAGGAGAAGAGGAGGATGTGGCCCCATTTTGTCCTCCACCAAGCCCCAAAGTCTGAAGTGAAGGTAGTGATGAAACTGGGGATGGAGGTCACATTGCTGCTGTTTGTGGCAGTGATGGAGTGAGTAAAGGAAAGATTGGGGGGATGTGGAGGTATAAATAGTGTAAGGAGATTGTAGAGGGCGTCTGGGGAGCAGAGATTGACTAAAGAAATCTTTTGGGGGGGGGGGAAGGAGATTACAGGGTGGGGGAGTGTGAGGGAAGGAAGGGACTGAGGGAATGTCCAGAATGAGGGGTGCAGGGAGAAAGTACCTGAGGAAGAGCAAGAGAATCGGAAAGGGTACAGGTTGTGAAGGAGGTCATTGAAGGGGTTGTACATTGTGTGGAAAGAGGGAGGATAGTGAGAGGATTAGATGGGGGGACACAGGAAACCTAAGCAGTTGATGACTCCAATAGTTGGGGAGGCTAAAGTGGGGTGGGGCAAGTTTAAATCCTTGGGGTGGTGACACCTGGAAGTTCAATTAACAGTCAATTCTTATATTAATTTGCACACACAACTGACCTTATTCTATAACAGTGCATACAAATTTGGTTGCTTGTGCCCACATTTTTATAGAATCAGAGGGTTTCTGTCTATAGCTGACAACAGAGAGGGGAAGAGCAGTAGATAGACACTCTAAAAAGGAAAGAAGGCAGAGCCACATACGTGTATTGGCATGACAATTTTATATGCATTGCCAAAGTAATACATTTAGTAGTTAAGGTAAAAAATAAGTCAGAGAAGCAATGGAAGAGGAACAGAGGGGATAGGAAGGGGTGAAAGGGATTGAAAGGGGTTGCTGACTGGGAGACAAAATAATGCCCTGAAGAGCTGGAAGTAGCCAAAAGCAGCTGAAAGGGAAGGGGAACTGGATGATGGGGTCAAAGGTGGAAGTGAAGATGTAGGGTGAGGAATAGAGAAGGCTAGGAAGGGGTGAAGGGGATTAAAAGGGGTTACTGGATATGAGAGAGAGAGAGAGACAGTCACTCACTTGCTCACCAGCACCTCCCCTGGGCATCTTTCCTTTCGTCTGTGGTGGCAACAATAAATAGAGACTATAACCTTCCCCTCTTTGCCATCCACCCTCTCACTCAGTCAGTTGCTCTGCTGCTAGCCCTGTCCTCTCTCCGAGTCAGCAGTGGCAAACAACAAACAGAAACTAAACTTGGGGCTGCCTCCTGTAACTTTGTTTTAGGGGAACCCCTGCTCAGACCCAGCTGTGGTGCACACATGAATATGGGCCTACATCTGTTTTTTTGTTGTTGTTTGCTACCACTGACCTAGGGAGCCAGCAGGCCCGGTAGGGGAGGAGGTGAACAGGTAAGCGGCATGGAGCCATGTTTCGGTTTAACCACTTGCTTCAGGAGTCTGTAGGTGTGCAATCTCAGGTGTTGTGTTAAAAGCAGAGATTTATATAAAAATCTTCTATACAGTATGTACACCACTTTGAATGTAGTTACAAAAACCTCAGAAAGGCAGTATATCAAGTCCCATTTCCATTCCATTCCATAACAATACTTAGGCAGAACTCAATGTCAAGCACAAACTTTTCCATTATATTCTGAAAGAATATAGGCAGAATGGAGGCAGTATTAGGACAGTGTTCACAGGAATTTGCCCAAATAAATTCCCTGGGTTGAAAACTTCCCTACACTTAATATGTGCACAGGTACATTTGTACCAGTGAACTTCTGTATTCCAGCCCAGATTTTCAAAGGGAAATGTTCTTTATGCAATTATCCTCACCAGAGACATGCCCTCTCTAGCGAGCTCTCTTTTCTAATGCTGTACTGCTGCTCATGTGCTCATCCAAGCAGTTCCACTCCCCACCCCCTTTCATGAATTTATTGAGTACCTTTAGATTTGGACCCAGCTGTTTACTGATTTTGTAGAATTTCAGAAGATGTTAATTGTAAGGATAATAATGGACTGCTTGCTGAAACTTGCATCCAAGCATGTCAAACTGTCTATCTCTGGAGCTGATGCGGAAAGCTCCCTCAGACTGAACATGGGTTGTACGCACAGAGTGATGCACAGATGTTAGCTCGCATGGAAAGATACAGCGCAGGACGTATTAAAATATAAGCGAATGAGCTAATTAAGGTATTCTATGCAATGTAGAGAGTATGCCACCCACTTTTGACATGCTCACAATGCAAGAATTTTTCCGCAAGGGTCCAGGGATGCATAGAAGGTTTTGCAACTTTCTTGTAAATCATTTTAAGTGCTGGTTTCATCTTGTTATGTAAGTGGAAGGAAGCCTGTGCAAGTTTTAAAGGCAGATAGTAAACAACAAACATGCCCCAGTCCAAAGAAAACTGAAAGTGAAAGCATGCATCAGTGTCTGTTCTTCTGTACCTAAAATATGAGCCTCTGAAAATTTTTGTGGTCAAACCATTGTTGCAAGGCTCATAGGCAGAACAAGATACTGATGTGTGCTGACAACTTTCAGTTTTGCTCTGGACATGCACACAAGAAGCTGTGTTTACTGCAAAACCTTATGCATATGTGTGTGGCATACTACCCCCACATTTGCCACAAATAATATTTGCACGCAGTTTGCTTCTTGTATGCCGTGGTATTATGCTCGTGGTAGAAGCCATGCACTCAGACATCCGTTGGCGGCTCTACAGCAAGCCTTTCTGCATCAGGGCCTCTGTGAGCAGCTCAGAAAGAATGAGTAAGATATCATGTGCTGGTACCAGAAACCCTGAGCAGTACAACCAGTGCTCAGAGACAGATTAAGGTATAGGCAAACTAGGCACGTGCCTCAGGCCTAGGGTTGCACGATATATACACAGAAGAAACAAATCTCCGCAGGAGTAAGGAATGTAGAACAAAACAGCGAAGATGACTCAAAAAAAAGGGATAGACGACACTCCAGAAGAAAAAAAAATTATTAGGGACTTGACACAGCTGTGTTTCGGCCAACTAGGCCTTCATCAGGAGTCTCTTGTGTTCACTAAGACCATCCACTAAGGATGCTGTTTGTCGTCAGTGTAACAATGCAGCAGTTCGATGCGCTCTATGCGCCAAAGTCAAATAGGAGCTATTGCAGACAATAACCTCACGAGTTAACCCGTAGTTTGAAAGCAACAACAACAAAAATGGCTGCCAAGAGTTCAAGCAGTGACCTTGCTAGCACGGTTTGCACATGGTTGACCACAAGGCTGGTGTCTGGGCAAAGCATGAGTTCATTTTTTCATTTCTGCTGTACCCATTCTTCTTGAATTTGTACTGCTTGACACTCTGACCATTGTAGTATTTGTGGAGTAAAATAAATTCTCACAGACGAGTTTTTGCCGTCACAGCGTTCTGCAGCCCAGAGCTCTTTCAATCTACGGAAGCCACAAAGCTATATCCCTCTTGGTTAAACAATTAGACACAACACAAGAGATGTAATAGACCCCTGATGCAGGCCTTTGTGCTGAAACACGGCCGTGTCGGGCCATTTTTTAGCTGTTGATATTAAAGACTTCCTGATATCCTCTTCGAGCTGTCCTCACTTCTTTGTTCATTGCTTTTTTTTTTTTGCACGTGAGGGCTTTCCTCCTCTTGTTTGTTTTCCTGTAAAATAATTTCTCAACATAATTTAATTTAAAAAGAGAAATTAAACATTTAAATAGAATAGTTCCTACCATGTTCCCTCAGAGTGCCTATTATTAGGTACACAGTTATAGAATTAACCTCCGTGTCTCTTGATAAAGTATGTCCACAATTGGTGTTCATTTGCCCTTCACACACAGGCAACCTGTCTTCACGCACCCTCTTTATACATTTCTCATTAATGCCCATTGATGCACAGGTTAGTAAATGAGGCCCTTTGATTGTAAGTCCTCTGACACAGAAACTTTAGAGGCCCTTTTGCTAAGCAGCGGTAGGGCTTATACATGTGCAGCATACACCAAAACAAGACTACCACCAGGCTAGTGCATCCCATGGTGGTAAGTTCGTATTTGGCTTGCACCCATTCCAGAGTTAGAATTATTTTTTTATTTTCCACTGTGCATGGCATTTCCAGTGGCAATCGGCAGTTGGCGCTCCCTGAATGGTTACCATACATGTAGTGTGTGAGTCCTTACCACTAGATCAATGGGTGGCGATAAGGGCTCAGGCCGTAAATAGGCGCACGCTAGTATTAATTTTAGCGCATACCCATTTCCTGGCTCATGAAAAAAATGGCCTAGTGCGCCAAAAACACACACCCACATTACCGCAGCCCACTTTTTACCATGGCTTAGTAAAAGGACCCCTGAATGTTGAAAAGTAAATAATTAAATGTAAAATCCAAGATAATGTCTTATTTATAATAAATAATAACCCCCTATATATTTAAAATTGCAAAAACAACATCTTTTGCAAACGTTTACTTTAATGAAGGTTGAAAACAACACAAGCATTAGATGTTAGCAGTGGCGTAGCCAAACCTGACATTTTGGGTGGGCCCAAAGCTAATATGGGTGGGCACTATGTATGAGTTGTGTTTCTTGGGATATTATAAAATAATGCCTTAGAATGCACTTGATGATGGATTTCTAAGTAGTCCGCCCAACAGCTGCACTGCATCAACATAAACCACATACATACCTAATGGAGGGGAAAAAAACAGTATTTTTAAATACAGTTACATTATGCCATAATCCATCAGAGCCATCATTTTGATTACAACTGGTAGTGGGCTTCTAGGTGGGGGTGGGATCTTCACTGCCTAGGGCAAAAAAAAGTATATTTAATCATTAAATATACCTTTTTTGCCCTAGGCAGTGAAGTGCTTACCCCACCCAGAAGCCCACCACTAGCCAGCATTCTGATTACACTCTTGAGTAAGAATACATTACATGACACGCTAAAATTTAAAAAGTATATTTGTATTTTACCTGCTGGGCAGCTGCTTGCACGTGGTGCAGAAAAACACCCTGGCTCCTGTTCCTGTTGTGTGGGGCCACGGGGCAGTGCTGCAATGATCGATTCGAGAATCGACTAATAAATAAAATCATCTAGACCCAGCTGGCAGGCACAGGGTGGACTGTGGAGGAGCCGCACCCGCGACACAGCCAACAGCTTTTCCCATTTGGCACTGCGTGTGACGCCATCGTGCCCTGTGCACTGCAGGGAGCGTGGGGGGTGCTAGGCTTACTTATTCGAGTTTCCTGAAACCCTCGCCACACCTGGCAACATACAGCTCACCACTCTACGGGTCGTCAGTGAGGTGAACAGCGCCAAAGGGAGCGTGCCCGTCACCTCCTGCAGGAAGACTTCGAAGTTGCCCACCTTCCTCTCGTGGATGAGCATGCGGCAGCCCCGGTAGAAGGGATCCCCATTGCGGTACACCACCAGGCTCTTCACCTGTGGCTGCTGAGCCAACCCAGCTGCACTGCCACTTCCCCGACCTGAGCCCGACTCTCCCATCCTCCTCCTGATAAACGCACACACAAAAATAAACATCAGCAGCTGCTTAACTGAAAACTAACGACGCAACTTTCTAGAGAAGGAAGGGGGGGGGAGTCTTCTCGTCCAAATCAGAACTCGCCAGCTTCAGCTAAAACTTCTCTGGCGCTGCTCGAAAAGCTGCCAATCCCAAAGCGGAGAGCTGTAGGGACAGCAGCCTATGCAACAAGAACTGGAGCAAAATAGCAACCGGGAGCTGAGTCGCGACGGCAAAGGCTGTGGCTGTGTACTTTTTGGCGCTTAAACCGGGTGGGCCTGAGGCGAGACTGGGTGGGCCTGGGCCCACCCAGGCCCACCCATAGCTACGCCCCTGGTGTTAGGCAACAATCACTCCAATGAATCTTTGAGTTTTCAGTGATAGGTGTTGGCTTTTCCTACTGTTAGTGCTATGCTCCTCTTCCTCCTCCCCTGCTCCACAGCAGATCAGTTTGCAACCAGCCAGTCCCAGATCTGCAATCCTTTCCCTTCTAATTTCAACCACTACCCTCAAGACCTCCAGGCTCTAGTCTGGGCTCACCTGTCATCAGAACTGAGCGTGCAGAAGACTGAGTCAGCCTATAGTTACACCCACATAGACCCCATAGTGTCCTTATGGCCCTTTGGGAGTAAGATTGGGTACAACAGATAATATGCAATTTAAAATTTAAATGTCTTTCTGGTCACCACAGCTCAAAAAAGATATATTGGTATTAGAAAAGGTACAGAGAAGGGTGACGAAAATGATAAAGGGGATGAGACAACTTCCCTATGAGGAAAGGCTAAAGCGGCTAGGGCTCTTCAGCTTGGAGAAAAGATGACTGAGGGGAGATATGATAGAGGTCTATAAAATGAGTGGAGTGGAATGGGTAGACGTGAATTGCTTGTTTACACTTTCCAAAAATACTACAACTAGGGGCTACGCAATGAAGCTACAAAGTAGTAAATTTAAAATGAATCAGAGAAAATATTTCTTCGGTCAATGTGTAATTAAATTCTGGAATTTGTTGCCAGAGAATATAGTAAAAGCAGTTAGTTTAACGGGGTTTTAAAAAAGTTTGGATAGCTTCCTAAAAGAAAAATCCATAGACCATTATTAAAATGGATTTGGGCCAAATCCACTGCTTATTTCTAGAATAAGCAGCATAAAATGTATTGTACTGGTTTGCCAGGTACTTGTGACGTGGATTTGCCACTCTTGGAAACAGGATGCTGGGCTTGATGGACCTTCGGTCTGTCCCAGTATGGCAATACTTATGCACTTATGATGATTTACTATTACCCAACAAGCATGAGGAGGTATAAACAGATGATAAAAAAGAGAGAATAAATTCTTCTTAAACTACCGTAATCCAAAAAGGCATATATAACTATCTTCATTGTATAATAGATTGCAAAACAAAAATATGTATATATTTTAAACATATATTGCTCATTCATATAGTCTGTATTTGTATAATATAAAATTAAGGGCCCTGTTTACTAAGGTGTGCTAGCATTTTTAGCACATGCTGAACACTAGAGACATCCATATATTCCTATGGGTATCGTTAGCATTTAGAGCACACACAGGGCATCTTTTACTAAGGCATGCTCACGTTTTTGGCACACACTAAAATCGTGGGCATGCTAAACGTTAGAGATGCCCATAGGAATGCATTGACATCTCTAATGTTTAGCGCACCCACAATTTTAGTGCGCGCCAAAAACGTGAGCGTGCCTTAGTAAAAGGCACCCTAAAAATACTAGCGCGCCCTTAGGACAGCTTAGTAACCAGGGCCCTAAGATATCTCTCCATTTTGAAAAGAGTAAGGCTACTTATTCTGTATTCTTCTTCTTTTCAGATATGATAAAAATGAGTTCCATGATTTCTTTTTTCCAAATAAAGCCATTTTACCACATAAAACATGAGCTGATTTTTCAGTATTTGCTAGTAGAGGAGTGTGGTAGCCATGTTAGTCCACTCTTAAGGTTATCAATAGAAATCAAACAAAATAAAACATGGAAAAGAAAATAAGATGATACCTTTTTTATTGGACATAACTTAATACATTTCTTGATTAGCTTTCGAAAGTTGCCCTTCTTCGTCAGATCGGAAATAAGCAAATGTGCTAACTGACAGTGTATATAAGTGAAAACATTCAAGCATTACTATGACAGTCTGACAGGGTGGGAGGATGGGGGTGGGTAGGAGGTATGCATGGGGACATCAAAGCATATCATTGATATTCTAACAGGATGGGTGTGGATAGGTGAAGGGTGGGTTGATCAACAGAGACATACAGTTTTATGGTTTATAATGGGCTAGGAACCCCAGATCCTTGTTAAGTCCTTTCTGTTGGGTGTTAAAATATTCAATCATTCTGACTTCAAAGGTCTTACGTTCTTGTATGGTTTTAAAGTTACCTTTCAGTATTCTCACTGTGAAATCACTGGTACAGTGTCCTGGTTCTGTGAAGTGCTGTCCCACCGGGGTGGGGGCCCTACTGGCTGTATTGTTCATGTGATGTCTATGTAAATTGAATCTTGTCTTAAGCATCTGGCCTGTTTCTCCAATATAGCATCCTTCGTTACATTTTTTACACTGAATGATAAATACCACATTGGAAGATGAGCAAGTGAAAGATCCCTTTATGTTGAATATCTTTCCTTTGTGGATAACTGTGGGGTCCTGTGAAATATTTTGGCATAGTTTGCAACTGGATAAATTACAGGGACGTGTGCCCTTCTGTTCCTTTTCAGTCTGTGATGGAAGTTTACTTCTGATTAGCTTGTGTTTTAAGTTGGGTGGCTGTCGGAAGTATTTGCTGAATCCATTCTTCTTGAACTGGTACTGCTTGATGCTTCCAAAAGTTTGCAGTTACACAATGGATAATTCCTTAGGAAAATGAAGTGAATCGCTCCAGTCTAATCAACAAAGTTCCATCTGAAGTGGGGGATTATGAATCATTTCCCAAATTTTCACTGCATTCCCAGCACATAGAGTTGAATATATTTGAGTACTGTGGGCTGAAGAGCAATTCCCCTTATCTGCAGTAGTGCATTAACCTTTTGTAATTTATAGCAAACATAACTATTAGCCCGAGATCACACACATACAGACAGATGTTATTCTAAAGAGGGCAAGTAATCATCTTGTCTTTGTTTTATGGGTTTTCTCCCCTCAGGTTACAAACGCTGAACTCATTCTGGGACCATGTCAGTAATTACAACACAACCACAATTTACTGTTGCAGAAGCAAATAACCACTGGCAGACTGGACTGTTTGACTGCTGTAGTGACTTTAGCGTGTGTAAGTACTGTGCATCCTAGGTGCAGTTTTATCTCTTCCTCTTACTGTTTTAGAAACACTGTAATAAAAATATGAGTTAGGTACCTTTGGACACAAAAGAACAAAAGCATTTTATTCTTTATGGCATGTCATGTAATAGTAACATAGAGGGGCATAATCGAACGGGGCTGCCCATCTATAAGGGCGGCCATCTCCGGGGACGGTCCCAGGAAGGGGTGGAGCCAACCGTATTATCGAACAAGATGGGCGGCCATCTTTTGTTTTGATAATGCAGTTGGGGCCGGCCAAATCTCAACATTTAGGTCAACCTAATGTTTTCCATTATTGGCTTCGGTTTTCGCCGATAATGGAAAACGAAGCCGCCCATCTCAAACCCGGCCAAATCCAAGGCATTTGGTCATGGGAGGAGCCAGCATTTGTAGTGCACTGGTCCCCCTCACATGCCAGGACACCAACCGGGCACCCTAGAAGGCACTGCAGTGGACTTTATTAATTGTTCCCAGGTACATAGCTCCTTTCCCTTGGGTGCTGAGCCCCCCAAAAAACACTCCCCACAATTGTACACCACTACCATAGCCCTAAGGGGTGAAGGGGGGCACCTACATGTGGGTACAGTGGGTTTTGGGGTTTTTTGGAGGGCTCAATACTTACCACCACAAGTGTAACAGGTAGGGGGGGATGGACCTGGGTCCGCCTGCCTGAAGTGCACTGCACCCACTAAAACTGCTCTAGGGACCTGCATACTGCTGTTATGAAGCTGGGTATGACATTTGAGGCTGGCATAGAGGCTGGCAAAAAAATGTTAATTTTTTTTGGGGGGGGTGGGAGGGGGTTGGTGACCACTGGGGGAGTACGGGGAGGTCATCCCCGATTCCCTCTGGTGGTCATCTGTTCAGTTTGGACACTTTTTTGAAGCTTGGTCCTGAAAATAAATGGACCAAGTAAAGTCGGCCAATTGCTTGTCAGGGCCGCCCTTCTTTTTTCCATTATCGGCTGAGGGCGGCCATGTGTTAACCACGCCCCCGTCCCGCCTTTGCTACGCCTCCGACACGCCCCCGTAAAATTTCGCCACTCCTGCGACGGACTGCAGTTGAGGGCGGCCAAAATCGGCTTTCGATTATGCCGATTTGGCCGCACCTGAGAGAAGGTTGGCCATCCCCCGATTTGTGTCGGAAGATGGCCACCCTTCTCCTTCAAAAATAAGCAGGATAGTAGATGTTGGCAGATAAAGACCTGTACGGTCCATTCAGGCGGCCCAACAAGATAAAATTCATAGTATAAGGTATGACGTGATACTACATATGTATTCTTGATCCTGACTTGTTTTGATGCCTTGCCTTGATTTGTCCTTGCCCTTTTCAGGGCACAGACCGTAGAGGTTGCAGACAGATGTTATTGTAACTATATCTTAGGTGTTATAAACTGCTTATTGGGCTCATTTTGAAAACAGAAAACTGTCTAAAAAGTAGCAAAAAGCAGCATTTGGACGTTTTTCTCACAAAAACATCCAAATCAGTATTTTCAAAACCTATTTTTAGACAAAAAAAACCCTCCCCACACAGAGCGAACCACGAACAAAGTCCGACGGTCACATGGAGGCAGGCAAGCAGCTCGGAGGGACGGAGGGAGGGGGCCCCTACCATTATAGAACCTTGCTAGCGCCCGTTTCATTGCGCTCAGAAACGGGCCTTTTTTCCTAGTATTTAATATAACAATAAATACCAAAACTTACCATAAAGCTTAAGACTGGTATATTAAATATATAAAAGTTAAAATGTAATGCCAAGAAGTGCAGAGTGATGCACTTGGGGTGCAGAAACTCAAAAGAGAGCTACTGAATAGGAGGGGAGAGATTAGTAAGCTCAACTCAGGAGAGAGACCTTGGAGTGTTGGTGTCCGAGGATCTGAAGGTGAAGAAACAATGTGACAAGGCGACGGCTGTGGCCAGAAGGATGCTAGGCTGCATAGAGAGGGGTATAACCAGCAGAAGAAAGGAGGTGTTGATGCCTTTCTACAAGTCGTTGGTGAGGCCCCAGTTGGAGTATTCAGTTTTGGAGGCCGTATCTTGCTAAAGCTGTAAAAAAAAAACCTGGAAGCGGTGCAAAGAAAAGCTACAAAAATGGTATGGGATTTGCGTTGCAAATCGTAGAAAGAGAGACTTGCCATCCTGAACATGTATACCTTGGAGCAAAGGAGAAACAGGGGTGACATGATACAGACACTTCATCCACCTTTGAAAGTTATTAATCTGTAATCAAACCTTTTCCAGAGACGGAAAGGTGGTAGAACTAGAGGACATGAATTGAGGTTGAAGGGGGGCAGACTCAGAAGTAATGTCAGGAAGTATTTTTTCACGGAAAGGGTGGTAGATACGTGGAATGCCCTCCTGCGGGAGGTGGTGGAGATGAAAACGGTAATGGAATTCAAACATGCGGGGGATAAACACAAAGGACTCCTGTTCAGAAGGAATGGATCCACAGAATCTTAACAGAGATTGGGTGACAACGCCGGTATTTGGAAGCAAAACCAGTGCTGGGCAGACTTCTACAATCTACGCTCCGATCATGACTGAATAAATATGGATGGGCTAGAGTGTAAATTTTAAGGGGCTTTGATGTTAGCTTCAGAACGTTTAGTACAAGAACAGTGCTGGGCAGACTTTTACAGTCTGTGCCCTGAGAAAGGCAAGGACAACTCAAACTCGGGTATACATATAAAGTATCAAATAGCATGTAAAATGAGTTTATCTTGTTGGGCAGACTGGATGGACTTTTCAGGTCTTTATCTGCCGTCATTTACTATGTTATTATGATATGTTAGCTGTAGGTATGCAAAGTAAAAAGAGGTAAATTAAAGACTGGATAGTAAGAATGAATTAAATCTGGATAGAGAGGCAGAAACATAAACTGAAGAAAACTGAAAGATAGAAAAATGACAAATGGACTGGAAACCCTAGCAAGAGAATTAAGAGAAGATGAAGGAAAGTAGAAACCAGAGACTGGGACCAACCGAATTAGAAAAAGAAAATTGCCAGGCAACAAAGGTAGGAAAAAAAGAAAGATATTTTTAAATTTAGGATAAAGTAATGTGGTAGCTGTGTTAATAAAGATTAATAAATATAAATAAAACAAAATGGAAAATAAGGTGAATCCTTTACATTGGACTAAATTTCAATATGTTTTTTACATGACCAACACTTCCTTCTTTAGGACATGAGAAAATGCCATAATAACAGTATACTGTCCTGATCTGACCTGAGGCAGGAGGTTTTGATTGCTGAAAGCTAATCAAAAATATAATAGATTAGTCCAATAAAAAGGTATCATCTTATTTTCCATTTTCAAGTGCCTGAACTGCACGTGTGTGGGATTGCTGGCATCGGCAGCTGAAGCACACTGTTGTCTTCTGCACTGCTCAAACATTATGGTAGGGGGCTTGGCAGTGGACCTCTCTGGCAGGTAGGCCTTGGGAATCTCTGATTTAACTGGTGCTGCAGTTTTGGAGGGGGCTTGCCCAAATTGGGGAAGCCAAGGCCCCTTCGTGGTTATGCCCGGGGGGGGGGGGGGGGGGGGGGGGATAAATGCTGGATATGGACACTTATCCCTGCTGTTTAAAGAACGATACAGGGACATCCCCACAAGCTCTGTCTGATCCCATCTGCACAAGCCTGAACAGTTTTGATTTTATATTTAAATCATTTTATTAAAATATAAAAGGAAACAATATTCTATACAACTGTTGTCTATAAAATCACAAACAACACAGAACAAGGATCAACAAAACACTTGTCTCCCCTCACCCCTCAAAAATATCCTCTACAGAATGCTCATACTAACAGAATACCTCGGTCACACACACAAAACACAAATGCCAAGTACATAATAGCTGACTAAAAATGATATATTACTAAACCAAAACCCAAGAAGCCACACCAAAGAAACAGAAAGTGATGTGTTTCCTCCTATTCCATGCAAAATATAAAAATCATACATGCTAGGGATGGTGTTAGGGGAGTGTAACTTGGACAACTGCCACCTGATCAGAGAGAGCCCTAAGCTTGCTGGAAGCTGAAGAAGGCATGACCTGGTAGTGGGTTTTGGGGTCCCCTTCCAAATTTCTGCCTTGTGACCTAACCATATCTAACACCAGCTCTGACAGAATACACATTTCAAATCTAACATATTCTAATCACAAAATAGAAAACATTTTTTTCTACCTTTTGTTGTCTGGTCATTTTATTTTTAAAATCATATTGGTCCCGGGCTCTGGTTTCTGTTTCCCACTGTCTTCTCAACTCATTCGCCAAGGTCTCCTGCCCATCTGACACTCATTCGCCAGTGTCTACTGCCCATTTGTCATTTCTCATGTACTCCATACTCACCATCTATCTTCCATCTCTGTGGATAGTGTATGTGTGTGTGTGTCATGGGTTGGGAGGGGCTGGAGAAAGGTAAATTGTATGTTATGAGGGGGTGAAGAAAGGTAGATAGTGAGTGAGTGTGTGTGTGTGTAATGGGGGGGGGGGGGCTAGAGAAAGGTGGATGGGAGATGTGTGTGCCATGGGAGGGGAAGGGCTGGAAAAAGGTAGATGGTGTGCTTGTGTGCCATGAGAGGAGGGAGGGCTGGATCAAGACAGATGGAGTGGGCAGTGGCGTACCAAGGGGGGGCGGTCCGCCCCGGGTGCACGCCGCTGGGGGGTGCCGCGACGCGCGCCTGCTGCGAGAGTTCACTAACTTCTCTCATTCGCTGCAGCTCCCTCTGCCCCGGAACAGGTTACTTCCTGTTCCAGGGCAGAGGGAGCTGCAGCGAACGAGCAAAGTTTGTAAACTCGCAGCAGGCGTGTGCTGCGGCACCCCCCCCCCCCCAGCAGCATGCACCCAGGGGGGGAAGCTCTTTCGCGGGGGGGTCTTTCGCTGGGGTGGGGTCCGCGCTGCATCGGGGGGGCGGGTCGCCGCCCCGGGTGTCCGCCCCCCTAGGAACGCCACTGGGAGTGGGATATAGCTATATTGGACTATGTTCAGGAAAACAGGGTAGGAAGAAAGGGGGGGGAGTGGCATTGTATGTTAAAGATACAGTAATATTAAAACCACACGATTGTAGGACCTACAGAGAAAGGAAGAGGTGCTGTGGGTCAATCTAGAAACAGGGAATGGCAAATGTATTTATATTGGTATGATATACAGGCCTCCTTCACAAGTAGACGAAATGGACAGAGATTTAATTGAAGACATTCAAAATATAGCTGTGAAAGAGGATGTACTAATAGGTGATTTTAATAGGCCAGATGCTGATTGGGGTATTCCTACTGTGGGGTCTTATAGAAGCAGGGAACATAAGAATAGCCATACTGGGTCAGACCAATGGTTCATCCAGGCCAGTATCCTGTTTCCAACAGTGGCCAAGCTAGGTCACAAGTACCTGGCAGCATGGGCATGGCCAGAGCCCAAGGAGGGACAGCACATTTTGGTCAACACCCCCCCCCCCCACCCACTGCCGTCACTGTAACATCTTGGCCAGTAGGAGTCCCCAACCCCCACCAGCTAAAGACTTCGTCCAGCACTGGTCTTCGGTGCCTCCAAATTGCTTACCCTGCAACTGAGCAGTTTCACTAAAAGGAATGTGCCTGACGTGAGGGAAGAGAGAGCAGGGCAGGCAATACAGCGGCGCTGCCGCAGATCAGCGCTGGATGAAATCTTCATCTGATCGGGGTTGTGGTCCCCCACCAGACAACCAGGGGCCCAGAGCAAATTTTGGGGAGCCCAGGCCCCCATGGCCCCACCTAGCTACGCCACTGCCTGGCAGAAACCCAAATAGTAGCAACATTCTATGCTAGCAATCCCAGGGCAAGCAGTGGCTTCCCCCATGTCTGTCTCAATAGCAGGGAGGTCCCGAGAGATCCTGTATTCTCTACAGGGAGAATATTCTAGCAATTGGTAATTGAACTTATGTGAGATAGGGCCATACTGGACTTAGTGCTTACGAATGGAAAGAGTGTTTTAGATGTTATAGTAGGTGATCATATAGCATCCAGTGATCACCAGATGGTGAGGTTTAAGATTAAGATAGGTGTAGAGAGGGTTCATTCAAAACTGAAGGTTCTAGACTTTAAAAAACTAACTTTGTTCAGATAGGGATTACCTCAAGGAATTGCTGGCTAGATGGGAACATCTGGAAGAAGTTGCAAAGCTGTGGTCAAAACTGAAATAAGCTATTGTAATGGCAACAAACCTTTTGTAAGGAAAATAAATAAAAGAGGAAAAGAAGGCCACTTGTAGTCTCAAAAATAGTAGCTGAAAAGGTAAGTAAAAGAGGTTAGCCTTTATAAACTACAAGAGATTGCAGAAAGAGGAAGACAGGTGACAATATCTGGAAAAGCTAAGAGAAGCTAGTAGAGTAGTCAGGAAAGCAAAGATGCAAATGGAAGAAAAAATAGGTAATACGGTAAAATGGGGAGGCAAGACATTTTTCAGATATGCTAGTGATAGGAGAAAGTTCAAAACTGGCATTGTTAGGCTGAAAGGAGAATGGGAGGAATATGTAGAAGCTGAAAGAGATAATGCAGAATTGCTTAACAAATATTTCTGTTCTGTGATCACAGCTGAAGGGCCAGGAGCAAGACTGCAGAAAACAAACACAAATAGAAATGATGGGGTGGTAGTTCCTGAATGATTTTCTGAGGACTGTGTTCGTGAGGAGCTGGATATCCTAAAGGTGGATGAAGTTGCAAACCTGGCAGCAGCAGTGATTCCCATACGCTGCCCTGCTGCTGGCACCTGCCTCTTCCTTTTATTTCGGCTTCCTGAGCCTCTGACAAAACAGGAAGTTACATCAGAGAGGCAGCTGCAGTAAAGGGAAGAGGTGGGTGCTGGCGGCAGGGCACCGTGTGGGAATCGCTGCCACTGTTGGGTTTGGAATGTGACGAAACAGGTAAACGCAGTGAACAGGGTGGAGGAAGGAAGGAGGAGATGCCGTTCCCTGAAGAGTGGGGAGATGCCATTCCCTGAAGAGTGCCGCCCGAGGCTCCCGCCTCAGGTGGCCTAATGGTCAGGCCGCCCCTGAGTAAATGGAAACATTTTTAAAACAGAGAAAAGCAAAGTTTTTTTGTAATCCAATGGATTACAGGACCTGAGGCAGCATGGTATAACTAGAGGCAGGTCTTGTCAGACAAATCTGATCAATTTCTTTGACTGGATGACCAGAGACTTAGGTTGAGGGAGAGCGCTAGATATATGTATTTAGATTTTAGCAAAGCCTTTGACACAGTTCCTTTTAGACGACTAATAAATAATCTGAGAGTCCTTGGTATGGGCCCTAAAGTGACTGACTGGGTTAGGAACTGGCTGAGTGGAAGGCGACAGAGGGTAGTGATAAATGGAGCTCATTCTGAAGAAAAGGATGTAACCAGTGGTGTGCCACAAGGTTTGGTTCTTGGATTGGTTCTTTGTAACAATTTTTTAAGTGATATTGCTGAAGGGCTGATAGGTAAGGTTTGCCTTTTTGCGGATGATACCAAAATCTGCAATAGGGTAGACACCCCTGATGATTTGGATGACATCACAAAGGACTTAGCGAAGCTAAATGAATGGTCTGGAATTTGCCAGGTTAGATTTAATGCTAAAAAATGCAGGTTCATGCATTTGGGCTGTGAAAACCCAATAGAACAGTACAGTTTAGGGAGTGAAGAACTTTTGTGCTCAAAAGAGGAGTGGAACTTGGATGTGATCGTATGTAATGATCCTAAGGTATCCACTAAAAAACAGTATACAAGGTATGGAAAAGTAAGACTCAAAAAATATATCAAAATACTACACTTTCCTTGCACTAGAATGATACAGAAAAATCAGTATGTCATACTGGGATTATAAAATGGAGGAAAAAGAGCCTCACAGAGCTCCTGGACAATAGCTGTCTATTAGAGCTAAAACGGATCTTAAATTGATCCTCTGTTCATCATTGGCTCTGAAAAAACCTCCAAATTAGTACTACCACAATAATGACAAATATAATGGTTCCATTCAATTGTTGCCCCACAAAATATTGGAACTAAGTGTAAAATAAACACTTATCTATAACTCTAGAAGACTTCAAACACTCTTCTTAAGGCGCTCCAAGCCAACGTGGCCAGCGTTTCGTAAAAAACTGCTTCAGGGCTTAGGTAGCGCTAATTTTATGAAAACCGCTGTAGCGGTAGTCTCCTGCATTCGGCATTCTACCGCTACAGCGGTTTTCATAAAATTAGCGCTACCTAAGCCCTGAAGCAGTTTTTTACGAAACGCTGGCCACGTTGGCTTGGAGCGCCTTAAGAAGAGTGTTTGAAGTCTTCTAGAGTTATAGATAAGTGTTTATTTTACACTTAGTTCCAATATTTTGTGGGGCAACAATTGAATGGAACCATTATATTTGTCATTATTGTGGTAGTACTAATTTGGAGGTTTTTTCAGAGCCAATGATGAACAGAGGATCAATTTAAGATCCGTTTTAGCTCTAATAGACAGCTATATTGTCCAGGAGCTCTGTGAGGCTCTTTTTCCTCCATTTTATAATCCCAGTATGACATACTGATTTTTCTGTATGATCCTAAGGTAGCCAAGCAGGTAGCAAAGTTGAAGGTGAAAGCTATAAGAATGCTTGGGTGCATAGGGAGAGAAATGGCCAGTAGAAAAAGGAGGTGATGATGCCCCTTTATAAGACTTTGGTGAGACCTCATTTAGAATATTTACAATTCTGGAGACCGCACTTTCAAAAAGATATAAACAGGATGGAGGGTGGCTACTAAAATGGTTACTGGACTTGTCATAAAGCATATGGGGACAGACATAAAGATCTTAATATGTGTACTTTGGAAGAAAGTCAGGAACGGGGAGATATGATAGAGATTCTACATTAGGAATCAGCCCTCACTCCCAACCTTTAAACAAGCTTTGAAGACTCATCTTTTCTCTATTTGTTTTTCCACTGTTACTTAATTCTTCTCAGATTTTATTTATTTATTGCATTTGTATCCCACATTTTCCCACCTTTTTGCAGGCTCAATGTGGCTTACAATACATCATGAATGGTGAATGGTGAATATATACTAGAAAATAGACATTTAGTGTTACAGAAGAATCATGGGTAGCATGATAATGATAGAACATGATAATAATATGACAAGCAGATATTATAAGACAGTTCTGAGTATACGTGGAGGAGTGGTGTATGTTCACATTTGTTGATCTTTGTGGTATGCCCTATTAAAGAGATGGGTCTTCAGTAGTTTGCGGAAATTGGTTAGTTCGTAAATCGTTTTTAGGTTGCGCAGCAGTGCGTTCCATAACTGTGTACTCAAGTAGGTAAAGTTTGACGCATGCATTAGTTTGTATTTTAGACCTTTGCAGTTGGGGAAGTGCAAATTAAGGAATGTGCAGGATGATCTTTTAGCATTCCTGGGTGGTAAGTCTATCAGGTCTGACATGTAGGCTGGTGCTTCTCCGTGAATGATTTTGTGAACTAGGGTACATATTTTGAATGTGATGTGTTTTTTAAGTGGGAGCCAGTGTAGCTTTTCTCATAGGGGTTTAGCACTTTCATATTTTGTTTTGCCAAATATGAGTCTGGCTGCAGTGTTCTGGGCTGTTTGAATTTTTTTGATTATTTGTTCTTTGCAGTAGAGTGCGTTGCAGTAGTCTAGATGGCTGAGCACCATTGATTGTACCAGGTTACGGAAAACAGTTCTTGGGAAGAAAGGTCTTACTATTTTTAATTTCCACATTGAGTGGAACATCTTCCTGGTTGTGTTTTTCGCATGGCTCTCAAGTGTTAGGTGTCGATTGATGGTAACTCCAAGAATTTTTAGGGTGTCCGAAATTGGAAGGTTCACATTTGGTGTGTTGATGGTGGTGAATTTGTTCGTGTTATATTAAGAGGTAAGTACTAGGCATTGGGTTTTTTCTGCATGAAGTTTCAACTGAAATGCATCGTGTATCTTGTCTACTTTCTTCTGCTTTTTTTTTCAAAATCATTTAGTTGCCTATGTGTAGTCCTTTGGTGGTATATCAAGTGTGGAAAATAAATAAATAAATAAATACCTACTTGGCATAAATGCACAGGAGGTGAATCTCTTTCAATCAAAAGGAATCTCTGGAACAAGGGGACATAGGATGAAAGTGAAAGGGGATAGACTCAGAAGTAACCTGAGGAAATACTTCTTCACAGAAAGGGTGGTGAATTAATGGAATGCCCCCCTCCCCCCCCCCAGTGGAAGTAGTGGAGAGAAAAATAGTATTTGAATCCAAGAGAGGTTGGGACAAGTACATAGGATCTCTAAGGGAGTGACAGTAACATAGTACGGTCCATCCAGTGTGCCCAACAAGATAAACTTATTATATGTGGTATGTGGTACTTTGCTATGTGTTTATCTTTTTTGGGCAGACTAGATGGACCGTACAGGTCTTTATCTGCTGTAATCTTACTTTGTTACCTGAGTTTGATTTGTCCTTGCCATTTTCAGGGCACAAACCGTAGAAGTCTGCCCAGCACTGTTCTTGTACTAAAATGTATTTATTTGTTATATTTGTATCCCACCTTTTCCCACTTATTAATAGGCTCAAAGTGGCTTACATAGTTCTGGAGAGGTGGTTACAGACTCCGGTGTGAACAAAAACAGTATAGGGGTACTATTACAGTGACAAGAATAATAAAGAAGTATCAGCAAATAGGTTGGGGTGATTCAGACAAAATGTTAGGGTGTGATCATGCATCAGGGTTGAAAACTGTCTGTTTCCTGATTAAAATGCCATATTTCATTATTTGGTGTTTAGGTCAGATACTGTGGGGTATGCCTTCTTGAACAGGTGAGTTTTTAGTTTTTTTTTCGGAATTCTAGGTGAATATTCGTATATTTCAGGCATTTTGGTAGAGAATTCCAGAGCTGTGTGCATATGTAAGAGAAACTTGAGAAGTAAAGAGTTAAGTACATTCTGACTGATTCAATTGTGTTTCTAAATGGTAAGTCGATTAGTTCAGACGTATAGCTCGGAGCTAGACCATGTATTATTCTATGAACAAAGGTACAAACCTTGAAAGCAATATGCTCCTTTATTGATAGCCAGTGTAGTTTTTCCTGGAGGGGTTTTGCACTTTCAAATTTAGATTTTCCATAGATAAGCCCGGCTGCCGTATTCTGAGCAGTCTGTAGTTTCCTTAGGATTTGTTCCCTGCAACCCGCATATACTCCATTGCAGTAATCGACATGTGTTAATACCATTCTTTGAATCGTGTTGCGAAAAGTTTCCCTCAGGAAGAATTGTTTTACCCGTTTGAGTTTCCACATTGTGTGGAACATTTTCTTTGTAATGGCGGTGGCTTCGTTCTTTAGCGTTAGGTTGCTGTCAATAATAATGCAGAGGATTTTCAGGTTATCTGAGATTGGAAGAGTATGTTCCAGGGTATGTATGGCTGTGGGATAGTTTGTAAAATGTTGAGATGAAAGAATAAAGCAGTGTGTTTTTTCTTTATTGGGTTTTAGTCTGAATGTCATAGCCCAGGTATCCATTAGGCTTAGACTGTTTTTTATTATATTGGTGATTTCTGAAAGGTTCGATTTGAAAGGTACTACTACTACTTATCATTTCTATAGCGCTACTAGACGTACACAGCGCTGTACACTTGAACATGAAGAGACAGTCCCTGCTCGACAGAGCTTACAATCTAATTAGGACAGACAAACAGGACAAACAAGAGATAAGGGAATATTAAAGTGAGGATGATAAAATAAGGGTTCTGAACAAGTGAATAAGGGTCAGGAGTTAAAAGCAGCATCAAAAAGGTGGGCTTTTAGCTTAGATTTGAAGACGGCCAGAGATGGAGCTTGACGTACCGGCTCAGGAAGTCTATTCCAGGCATATGGTGCAGCAAGATAAAAGGAACGGAGTCTGGAGTTAGCAGTGGAGGAGAAGGGTGCAGATAAGAGAGATTTACCCAGTGAATGGAGTTCCCGGGGAGGAATGTAGGGAGAGATGAGAGTGGAGAGGTATTGAGGAGCTGCAGAGTGAATGCACTTATAGGTCAATAAGAGGAGTTTGAACTGTATGCGGAAACGGATAGGAAGCCAGTGAAGTGACTTGAGGAGAGGGCTAATATGAGCATAATGACCCTGGCAGAATATTAGTCGTGCAGCAGAATTTTGAACAGATTGAAGAGGAGAGAGATGGCTAAGTGGGAGACCTGTGAGAAGCAAGTTGCAATAGTCTAAGCGAGAGGTGATAAGAGCGTGGATGAGGGTTCTGGTAGTGTGCTCAGAAAGGAAAGGGCGAATTTTGCTGGTATTATAGAAAAAGAAACGACAGGTTTTAGCAGTCTGTTGAATATGTGCAGAGAAGGAGAGGGAGGAGTCGAAGATGACCCCAAGGTTATGAGCTGATGAGACAGGAAGGATGAGAGTGTTATCCACAGAAATAGAGAATGAGGGAGGAGAAGAGGTTGGTATTGTGACATCATCCGCATACAGAAAAGGGTTAAGACCTTGATTGAACAGAGACTTGGATAAGGGGGTCATCATTAGGTTGAAAAGGATGGGTGAGAGAGGTGATCCCTGAGGTACTCCGCAGTCGTTTTCCCAGGGTGGAGAGATGTTGGAGTTTGACTTTACTTGATATGACCTTGTGGTTAGGAACCCCTTGATCCATTTGAATATATTCCCTCTGATTCCTATCCCGTCGAGTATACTTAGTAGTATATTGTGGTCTACCATATCGAATGTGCTAGACATGTCGAACTGAAGTAGGAGTATATTTTTACCTAGTGCAATTTCTTGCTTGAATTTGGCAAGGAGAGATACCAGTACAGTTTCTGTACTATGGAGGGGTCTGAAACTGGATTGTGATTCATGAAGTATAGAGAATTTGTTGATATACTCCGTGAGTTGTTTGCCTACGATACTTTCCATCAATTTGGTTGTCAGTGGGATGGATGCCACAGGACGATAGCTTGGTGATAATATTTGATTTCTTCTTAGTGTCTTTTGGTAATGGTGTAAGTAAAATGTTGCTTTTGTCCTTGGCATGTAAGATCTGCAATGAATCGGTCAGGTGGTGATTTCATTAAATTGTTGGGACATGTGTTGAGTTGACAATGAGCAGATGAGAATTTTCTGGTTACCTGTGCAACTATTTTATCTGTAGTCTGGGTGAAGTTTGACCAATGTAACCCCTAAGGGGTTAAAGATTTTACCTGGGGTGCACAGGAGCATTGGATCCCAGCTGCTCGTCGGGTCTGCAGATGCAGGGGCAAATTATTTTTGGCGCGCCGGCGCTATAGCGCGATCGCGTCGGGGAACGAAGGTGGAGGAAGCTTGGGAGGTGTTTTGGGCTCTGATTGGCCCTGCGTCGGCGTCTGACGTCGACGTAGTGACGTCAGACGCTCGTTTCAGACGCAGGGCCTAAGGATTCCCTTTTCTTAAAGGAACCGGCTCTTTTAAAAGTATAGAGCCGGTTCTGAAGAAAATAACGGACCGGCGTGGGCAGAGGAAGTTGGGGAAAGTGCTCCGGTGCACTTTCCCAGCGTTTTTTGTTTTTAATTAAGCGGCCAGCAACGATGTTAGCGCTGCACGCGCTAAGAGGAGGTGGAGAAGAGTCGGGTGCAGAGGGAGGCACGCGGATGATGTTGGCTTGCGACGGAGTGAGGAAGGACGCTCGTGCCAGGACAAAATGAGGAATTTGCAGGCTGTAAGAGCTTTCAGGTAACAATTAGACATGTCAGTTTTAATATAAATTAAATGTATATGTCTAGAAGGTGTTTAATAGTGTTTAAAAATGCTGTTTTGTGGCTGTGGGGACTTTTAGAATGTTGGGCTCGTGCGTGAGGCTCGAGCTCCATGGGGAAGGTAAGAAAGATTCTAAACTGCCTTCAGTGGTCAGTTGGGTGGGTATTCAGCTTCTGGACGGTTGTAAATGAGAGAGTCCGTCCAGAAAAGCCTTTAAAGTGTTTTAAAGTTGTGAAAATTGGTTAAATGTAACTTAAAATAGTTTGCCTGAGTAAAGTCTGGTTAAAGTTAACTTAAAAGAGCCCCGCGGTCGTTTGGCTCTAAGTTGTGTGAGTGGGAGACTGGGCTTCTGGTAGGCACTGAGTACATATTGTTATTGAGTTACTAAGACTCAGTGTTTGAGAGCTCAGGCTGAGAAATATATTTATGGGAGTTTTGTGTGTGAGTCTAGTTATACACTTCATTCAGAAAATAACTAGAGCACAGTACAGTTTCACTTTAAATATTTACTTTAAAGTAAGGGAGTCTAAATGGTAAAAAGCCATTTAGAATCTGTGAGCTGCATGTTTAGTTGAGCCGGGTATTCAATAAAAATATATACATATGTAATTTTAAAATAATTACTGAACAAAAAGTTGATATTTCCTATTTCTTTAATTTTTGTATCAACTTTGAGGTTTCCTTAATTCATTTTGGGAGAATTAATTGAGGGTGGGATCTAGCATAGGGATTCATGATTATATTTTTATTTAATTGGGTAGCTAGAAAAATAACAATTTTAGCATTTGCATAGGGAATAGGTTTTTTTCCTTTGAGTTTGTTAAGGTAGAGTAGTAGGTGTGTGGAGCGAAGGAGCTGATCTTCTATCAAGCACATCCTAAACCAACCCAACATCAAGTTTATGCTGGCCAGCCAACAAAAGAGCAAGGAGAAGAAAGGAAAAGAACAGTGTTAAAGAGAGTATCCTTTAATTTACATCTAAGTAAAGACTTATCAAAGACCTAGGTACTTGGGATAAACATAGACATTATACTTACCTGCACGCGTCCTGAAGAACCTGAAGAAAAAAACAACAACACAAAGTATCATTCCTTAGAAGATAGCGTCATCACAACATAGTTAAATAAATCTCTTATTTGTTTAAGTAAAAGCTGATAATATACAAGATTATACTTATCTAACAGTTCTGGGTAGCTGATAACCTGTTAGAGAAAGGAGAGATAAAAAAAAGTTTAGCATGTTGAAATGTTATGTTAGAAGAAATATATATAAATTCTGTGGTAAAATAAATTTTGTTTAATTTTACTTATAAACTCATTTACTTGTTTGAATTTCTTAATTTTTTTAGATTACATTCCCCTTCCCAATTCAGAATTAGGAAGGAGTGGTTAGTGTTTAATATTTTAACCTTACTCCCTCGTTTTGATAAGATATATCTGAGGTAGCTGCAGAGGTATGGTAGGATATATCTTTATCCTGGAGGGCGGGGTTACATATTATTTTGGCGTCACGGACAGGATATCATAACTTTTAGAACGTTCGCTGGGAAATCTTATTGTGGTTTTGGTGGGGAAAATAATTATTGCAGCATTGAAAATTGGTACTGACTGGTTATTGAAGATATACCTGAGTTAACTGTTGTGCTAAATATTGTAGTTTTGCTAACCTCTGTTTTCTTGGTGAGGCCTAGTCTCCAGGCTTATAGTGAAGATGGAAGAAATGAGGAAAGAAATGGAAGAATTGAAGGAGATGGTAAGAGCCTTGAGACAGACACCACCTGTGATCACGAATACCATTGTTCTGAGGAAGGACAAGGAGATCCCGGATTTCTTTGGATTCCCTAGGAATGCTGGGGACCTGTCTGTGGAGGAATGGGTAGAAAGTACCAAGTCGGCGGTGAAGATTTTGAGAATTCCTCCAGAGGATCAATTGGAGACCATTAAGGATCATATCAAGGGTCAAGCAAGGGAGACGGTTAAATATTCCGCTCCAAGAAGACACTGCACAGTAGATATGATTTTTGAACTACTTCTGCATGTCTACGGAGATAAAGTTCCGTTAGGTATCCGTGTAAAAGAATTCTACGACCAAAGACAGAAAGTAGGAGAGACCATAAGGGAGTTCTCTTATAAACTGCAGGAGAAGTTGGAGGCAATCCGAATAAGAGATGCCTATCGAGTGGGTAACCCGGAAGTCGTCCTTAAGGAACAGCTGATTCTGGGATTGCGCGATGATGTGCTCAGGAGAGAGATGAGCCGAAGACTGGAATTGAATCCGGAGCTGACTTTCGAGGATTTGATGCAGGCAGCCATAAATTGGGCAGAAGAAGAACGTAGACCCATTCGGTATTCTGACATGCCGGTTAAAATACTGCAGCGAGAACCAGTGGAACTGCCTAGGGGTGGATCAGGAGCAACAGTGTTAGGGTCGGGCCTGGAAAGGGATCCTATGTCAGATGTCATCAGGAGGCTTGAGAGAATGGAGAAGAGGCAAGAAGACTTCATGTACCAACAAAGAAGGAAAGAATTATCTCTAGCCGCGCGAGGGGAGTCAGTAACCCGCCCAAGAGATTTCTCCAACATTACTTGCTACAACTGTGGAGAACCAGGACATCTGGCTAAGTATTGTCACAGCGAGAAAATAGTCAAGAGACCGCAGAGATGTGAGGAAGAACAACCGAGTACTAGCATGCAAGGAAGAGTAGCAGAAAAAGGTCAAGGTGATGTTACTGTACCCAGAGCAAAATTACAAAGTCTAGAGTCTGAAATACTTCAGCAAGATTGGAGTGTTCTTCAAGAAAAGGCTATGGGAACGAGCCCGGTCCTTGTTTTGCGGATTGGAGATGTGGAGACCAAGTGCACAGTGGACACAGGATCCAATGTATCCACCATTCTCGCTAGTTATTTCTACAAACATTTTAATCATTGTGAAGATCTTCAGGATGCAAGCTGGATAAATGTGTCCGTGGCTAATGGGACGGCTCTCCCGGTTATTGGCTGTATTGCAGCGGAGGTGCAATGCTTGGGTCAAAAGATCCCGGAACGGTGCATTTTCGTGGTATGGGATACCAAAGCGATGGCAGAGGATGAAGAGAAAATTCCGGGTATAGTGGGCATGAACGTGCTCAAATATCTGGAGGGTTTTTTTAAGGATCTATCCTGTTTTACCCAGAATTTACCTCGGCAGGAAATTAAAAAATTGCATGTGGAAATTAAAAACAAGAACAAGTTTGATCGTTGCGAAGGAGAACAAATGGGATTTGTGAAAATGGCTGGAAGTCGTCCAACGGTGGTTCCCCCCATGTCAGAGAAAGTAATAAGAGGAAAGTGTCAGAAGTTACATGGTCTAACAGCCTGCACGATGATGGTGACAGCTACACCTACAGGACATCGGCCGGAAAACTTAATGGTGGCAAACACCTTAGTAAACCCGGTGCAGGGAAATGTCTTTGTAAGAGTGCTCAACGTGGGGGAAAAGGAGCTAATTATTCCACCCAGAGTGAGGCTGGCTGAGGTGGTAAAACCAGAATCCATTCTAGTTCCGGAGTTAGGAATGCTGTCGCCCGAGAAGAGTGAAAATTTACGGAAAGATATTCAGGAACATTCAGACATTCCTGCAGTAAAAGTGGATTGGGAATCCTTGAATTCTGAGCAGGCTCAGGCTTTGAAGTCGCTGTTGAGAAGACACAGTAACGTGTTCTCTATTAACAATCAAGATATAGGGTATACAACCTTGGTAACCCATCCAATAGATACGGGGGATGCTGTTCCCATAAAGCAACCCTATAGACGCGTTTCTCCTCATTTATACAACGATTTCAAGGACCATGTCCTAGAGTTAGTGAATCAAGGCATCTTACGAAACAGTAACAGCCCATGGGCGTCACCAGCCGTGGTCATACGGAAAAAGGACGGGACGCTCCGTTTTTGCTGTGACTACAGGAGATTGAATCAAGTAACCATAAAGGATGCTTTCCCATTACCACGTATCGACGAGTCTTTGGATGTTCTGGGGAGTGCTACGTGGTTCACGTCCTTGGACCTGACATCTGGATATTTTCAGATGGGCATGGACCCCACCGCAATCCACAAAACTGCTGTCACCACACCATTTGGCCTTTATGAGTGGACACGAATGCCATTTGGTTTGTGCAACGCGCCCGCCAGTTTCCAGCGCTTGATGGGCACAGTGTTGGAGGAATATGTGTTTCAGATTTTACTTCTTTATCTGGATGATATTCTGGTGTACGCCTCCACATTTGAACAACATTTGGAGAGGTTAGACCTGGTATTCACGAGACTTAAGGAATGTGGATTGAAACTAAAACCAGCAAAGTGTAAACTGCTGTGCAAGGAAGTAAGGTTCTTGGGATTCATCGTGTCCAGCAAAGGAGTGTCTACTGACCCAGAAAAAACAGAGGCCTTGAAGAATTGGGCTGTCCCAAGAACTAAGACCGAATTAAGGAGTTTTTTAGGATTTGCCAGTTTTTATAGGAAGTTTATCCAGAACTTTGCGCATGTGGCAAGTCCATTGCATTGTCTAACAGGGAAATCCAAGAAGGGCAGGAAAGAGGTACCGTTCCTTTGGAATGAACAATGTCAATCAGCCTTCGAGGAATTAAAGAACAGATTGTCAACAGCTCCAGTTCTTACCTTTCCCAGATTCGAAATTCCATTTATAGTCACCACTGATGCAAGTTTCAAGGGCTTGGGAGCTATACTGAGTCAAATCCAGGACGGAGAGGAGAAGGTAGTAGCGTATGCTAGTCGTGGACTTCGAAAGTCAGAACGTAACGACAAGAATTACTCAGCTTTTAAGCTGGAGTTACTGGCGTTAAAATGGGCTATAACAGAGAAGTTTAGAGAGTACTTACAGTATAAGAGATTCATAGTTCGAACCGACCATAATCCCCTCAAATACCTGAATTCAGCTAAGGTACATGCGGTGGAACAGCGATGGCTGGCGCAGCTAGCAGAGTTCGACTTTACCGTGGAATATAAACCCGGTAAATTAAATCAAAATGCGGATGTACTCTCCAGAATTCCAACCGTGGAAGAAGAAGAAGAAGTTGAAGATGTGGAAAAGGATTTTTGGACATTATCTGTGAAGGCTAGTCATGCTGTTTTAAGGAGAAGGGATCATGGAAGTAACGTTAAATGTACAGCAGAATCCAAATTTCTGTATACGGAGCTGGAGATAATTCAAGCCCAGAGAACGGATTCAGTGCTGAAAGAAGTAATCAACTCTCTAGAAGCAGGTACGGCACAAGTAGAGAATCACTATTCTGGAGAAGTAAAGAAGATATGGACTCAACGAAAATATCTCATATTAAAGGAGCGCATTTTATATCGCCTAATTGAGGATCCTAGATCAGGAGAACATGTATGGCAGTTAATGGTTCCCACTGCATATCGGGAAGAAGTGCTAAAATTATATCACGACAGGGGAGGACATTATGGGGCTGAATCTATGTTAAAAACCCTGAGAAAGAAGTATTTTTGGATAAATATGGCTAAAGACGTAGAGGCCTGGATAAAATCGTGCACCAGATGTATCCTGTCCAGAGAGTGTTGTCCTAAGGAGGCAGCTAAGATGACCTGTTTCGAAGTGAGACGTCCTCTTGAAATAGTAGCAATGGATTATACAGTTCTAGATAAGGACGTAAAAGGGTTTGAGAACGTTTTGATAATTTGCGACATGTTCTCCAGATTTACCGTAGCCATTCCCACCAAAAACCAATCCGCAAAAACAACAGCCAAAAATTTAATCAAATTCTGGATTTCTATTTATGGGGTTCCTTCCAGGCTACATTCAGATCAAGGCCGGAATTTTGAAGCTGAGATTATAAAAGAACTCTGTCTTTGGTATGGAGTTAAGAAATCCAGAACCACTCCATATCATCCCAGGGGGAACAGTAGATGTGAAAGGTTTAACAGAACCATGCACCATTTGGTAAAAACTTTAGCACAAGAGAAGAAGAAAGCTTGGTCAGAATATCTAACAGAGGTGCATCAGATCTATAATAGCACAGTGCATAGTGCTACGGGTTTTACCCCAGCATTTTTATTCTTGGGAAGGGAATCTCTACTGCCACATGTTCCGGTGAGTTCCGAAGAAGAGCAGAAAGACATGGAGTTATCTGACTGGATTCGGGAAAGACAAAGGAAAATGGAGGAGGTTCATGCAATAGCCAACCTATCCTCAGAGAAAGCAGGGCTGAAGAATAAAAAGCAGTATGACAGAAGAGCAAGAGGCGATTGTCTTAGGCCTGGGGATTGGGTCTTGTTAAGAAAACAGGGGTTCAAAACAAGGCACAAACTACAGGATGTATGGAACTCAGTTCCTTTCCAGGTATTAACTTCATGTGGTGCCAATGTATATAGAGTTTGGGACAAAAAGGGCACAGAGAAGGTTCTTCACCGAGATCAGTTAAGATTTATTTCGGGGGAAGATGCCAATCAAATTGCAGAAACTTGTTCACCTAAAGAAACTCAGAGAGCAAAAGAATGTTTAGAGATGGTAATGAATGACAGGCCTTCTAAATCAAATGAATGGTATGTCATTCAAACGGTGGTTGATGTTTCCCCAACATGTAGTGTATCAATAAGAGATGTACCTAGTCCTTTTGGGAGTAATTCTGAGGCCAGTAGTAGTGAAGGAGAAATTAGAAGTTCGTCCAGAACCACAAAGGGGAGGAAGCCAGAATTTCTGAGGGAAAACTATTTTCTGAATTAATGGTACAGAAGAAATTGTTAAGATGTAATATATAAAAAATGAAAAAAATGAGATGTTAAATTGTTATTAAATTTTGTGTTAGATTTGAAATTGAGGTGGATGAAAAAAATGTTTTTACAAACATTTTTTTACTTTGCCTGGCACGAATGTAACCCCTAAGGGGTTAAAGATTTTACCTGGGGTGCACGGGAGCATTGGATCCCAGCTGCTCGTCGGGTCTGCAGATGCAGGGGCAAATTATTTTTGGCGCGCCGGCGCTATAGCGCGATCGCGTCGGGGAACGAAGGTGGAGGAAGCTTGGGAGGTGTTTTGGGCTCTGATTGGCCCTGCGTCGGCGTCTGACGTCGACGTAGTGACGTCAGACGCTCGTTTCAGACGCAGGGCCTAAGGATTCCCTTTTCTTAAAGGAACCGGCTCTTTTAAAAGTATAGAGCCGGTTCTGAAGAAAATAACGGACCGGCGTGGGCAGAGGAAGTTGGGGAAAGTGCTCCGGTGCACTTTCCCAGCGTTTTTTGTTTTTAATTAAGCGGCCAGCAACGATGTTAGCGCTGCACGCGCTAAGAGGAGGTGGAGAAGAGTCGGGTGCAGAGGGAGGCACGCGGATGATGTTGGCTCGCGACGGAGTGAGGAAGGACGCTCGTGCCAGGACAAAATGAGGAATTTGCAGGCTGTAAGAGCTTTCAGGTAACAATTAGACATGTCAGTTTTAATATAAATTAAATGTATATGTCTAGAAGGTGTTTAATAGTGTTTAAAAATGCTGTTTTGTGGCTGTGGGGACTTTTAGAATGTTGGGCTCGTGCGTGAGGCTCGAGCTCCATGGGGAAGGTAAGAAAGATTCTAAACTGCCTTCAGTGGTCAGTTGGGTGGGTATTCAGCTTCTGGACGGTTGTAAATGAGAGAGTCCGTCCAGAAAAGCCTTTAAAGTGTTTTAAAGTTGTGAAAATTGGTTAAATGTAACTTAAAATAGTTTGCCTGAGTAAAGTCTGGTTAAAGTTAACTTAAAAGAGCCCCGCGGTCGTTTGGCTCTAAGTTGTGTGAGTGGGAGACTGGGCTTCTGGTAGGCACTGAGTACATATTGTTATTGAGTTACTAAGACTCAGTGTTTGAGAGCTCAGGCTGAGAAATATATTTATGGGAGTTTTGTGTGTGAGTCTAGTTATACACTTCATTCAGAAAATAACTAGAGCACAGTACAGTTTCACTTTAAATATTTACTTTAAAGTAAGGGAGTCTAAATGGTAAAAAGCCATTTAGAATCTGTGAGCTGCATGTTTAGTTGAGCCGGGTATTCAATAAAAATATATACATATGTAATTTTAAAATAATTACTGAACAAAAAGTTGATATTTCCTATTTCTTTAATTTTTGTATCAACTTTGAGGTTTCCTTAATTCATTTTGGGAGAATTAATTGAGGGTGGGATCTAGCATAGGGATTCATGATTATATTTTTATTTAATTGGGTAGCTAGAAAAATAACAATTTTAGCATTTGCATAGGGAATAGGTTTTTTTCCTTTGAGTTTGTTAAGGTAGAGTAGTAGGTGTGTGGAGCGAAGGAGCTGATCTTCTATCAAGCACATCCTAAACCAACCCAACATCAAGTTTATGCTGGCCAGCCAACAAAAGAGCAAGGAGAAGAAAGGAAAAGAACAGTGTTAAAGAGAGTATCCTTTAATTTACATCTAAGTAAAGACTTATCAAAGACCTAGGTACTTGGGATAAACATAGACATTATACTTACCTGCACGCGTCCTGAAGAACCTGAAGAAAAAAACAACAACACAAAGTATCATTCCTTAGAAGATAGCGTCATCACAACATAGTTAAATAAATCTCTTATTTGTTTAAGTAAAAGCTGATAATATACAAGATTATACTTATCTAACAGTTCTGGGTAGCTGATAACCTGTTAGAGAAAGGAGAGATAAAAAAAAGTTTAGCATGTTGAAATGTTATGTTAGAAGAAATATATATAAATTCTGTGGTAAAATAAATTTTGTTTAATTTTACTTATAAACTCATTTACTTGTTTGAATTTCTTAATTTTTTTAGATTACATTCCCCTTCCCAATTCAGAATTAGGAAGGAGTGGTTAGTGTTTAATATTTTAACCTTACTCCCTCGTTTTGATAAGATATATCTGAGGTAGCTGCAGAGGTATGGTAGGATATATCTTTATCCTGGAGGGCGGGGTTACACCAAGACTGATCTGCTGGATATTCTCCAGAGTGTGGGTCTAGTTCATCAAGGAAGGTATCAAGGTTAATGTTTTCATCAGACATGGATTTGCGAATGTTAGAAATTTTTTCTTTAAAGTATTTGGCAAGTTCTTCTGCTGGTGGAATGTCGGTATTTGATATGGTAACTGGTTTGGTGTCTGAAGTTAACATCAAAGCCCCTTAAAATTTACACTCCAGCCTGTCCATATCTATTCAGTTATGATCAGGGCACAGATCGTAGAAGTCTGCCCAGCACTGATTTTACTTCCCAATTACCAGCGTTGTCACCCAATCTCCGCTAAGATTCCATGGATCCATTCCTTCTAAACAGGATTCCTTTGTGTTTATCCCCCGCATGTTTGAATTCCATTACCGTTTTCATCTCCATCACCTCCCGCAGGAGGGCATTCCATTTATCCACCACCCTTTCTGTGAAAAAATACTTCCTGACATTACTCCTATTACTCCTGAGTCTGCCCCCCTTCAACCTCAATTCATGTCCTCTAGTTCTACTGCCTTCCCATTCCAGAAAAGATTTGTTTGAGGATTAATACCTTTCAAATATTTGAATGTCTGTATCATATCACCCCTGTTTCTCCTTTCCTCCAAAGTATACATGTTCAGGTCGGGAAGGGGGAAGGCTGGCACAAGGCATATGGGGTGGTGTATTCCATGGGGGAAGGGGTTTGAAGAAAGGTAGATGGAATGTGTGTGTTGTGGGGATTGGGATAGAGAGAAATAAGGTGGGGGTTTGTATGGGAGAGGGTGAGGAGACCTTGGTGGTGGTGTCTTGGCCTTTTAAAGTGTAATATTCTTAAGGCTTTAATATCCAAGAAGTGTAATCTCAACACATCAGCACACCCAGAAGTCTCTTCTCTTTTTCTGAAGTTTACTTTATTGAATAAATGTAGATCATTTACTCACATAGATATTCAGATGTTCATGCCCTGAGGCAAGAGACTTCGTAGTTCTGAGAGCTGTATCGGAGGATGGAGATGGAAATCTGAAGAGAAGAAGCTTTATTGCAGAAGTGGGAAAATAGTAAATAGATGAAAGCAGTTCAGAGATGGGATGCTGGGATTGTGCAATATCTTGAGTGAAAGAATGAGCGAGGTGAAAAGATGAGTTTTCTTCAGGGGAGCAGCAGAACAAGTGCTGCTCATGGCAAGAAGGAGAATGAGTCTTGTGGAGTCATGGAGGTCAAGAAATGCCCCACACAAGTCCAGGGAAGGGGACATAAAGAGGCCAATAGGGACAGAACCTACCAATAGGTAGCAGAGGTGGTCCCAGAGGGCAGCCCTCGATTGGAGAGAAAGGTCATAACCTGGCTGACCCATCAGGACAGAGAAAGTAGAAATAGTAAGGAAATGGCAATAGGTAAATAAAGGAATCAAGCTCAGTAGAGACTGGGAGATCTTTGCAGGAGAATAGACCACTATTGACAGACTTTATACAAATAAGCAGGGGTGGCTGCAGTGCATGTGAGACTACATTTCACATGATGCATTGCTCATATATCTTTGCAGTGAGAAAAACAGTAAAATCATTAAGCACTATAAAACTAGTGCAAGGCTGCTGAGGGGGCAGAACATGTGGACAGAATCGGGAGACAGACGTTTATCTCACAAAAACGAATAAATCGGTATAATGGAAAGCCGATTTTGGACGTTTTCAACTGCACTCCATCGCGGAAGTGTACAAAGTTGATGGGGACGTGTCAGAGGCGTGGCGAAGGTGGAACTGGGGCGTGGTTATCGGCCGAGAGATGGGCGCCTTTCGCCGATAATGGACAAAAGTATGCGTTTGTAGCTAGAATTTAGGGCACTTTTCCTGGACCCTGTTTTTTCACGAATAAGGCCCCAAAAAGTGCCCTAAATGACCAGATTACCACCAGAGGGAATCGGGGATGACCTCCCTTGACTCCCAGTGGTCACTAACCCCCTCACACCACAAAAAAATGATGTTTCACAACTTTTTATTTTCACCCTCAAATGTCATACCCACCTCCCTGGCAGCAGTATGCAGGTCCGTGGAGCATTGTTAGGGGATACAGTGGACTTCAGGCAGGTGGACCCAGGCCCATCCCCCCCCTACCTGTTACAATTGTGCTGCTTAATGCTTAGTCGTCCAACCCCCCCAAACCCACTGTACCCACATGTAGGTGCCCCCCTTCACCCCTTAGGGCTATAGTAATGGTGTAGACTTGTGGGCAGTGGGTTTTGAGGGGGATTTGGGGGGCTCAACACACAAGGGAAGGGTGCTATGCACCTGGGAGCTCTTTTACCTTTTTTTTTGTTTTTGTAAAAGTGCCCCCTAGGGTGCCCGATTGGTGTCCTGGCATGTGAGGGGGACCAGTACACTACGACTCCTGGCCCCTCCCACGAACAAATGCCTTGGATTTATTCGTTTTTGAGCTGGGCGCTTTCATTTTCCATTATCACTGAAAAACAAAAACGCCCAGCTCACAAATTGTCGAATAAAACATGGACGTCTACTTTTTTTTCGAAAATACGGTTCGGTCTTCATGGACCCGTTCTCGGAGATAAACGCCCATGGAGATAGACGTTTTCGTTCAATTATGCCCCTCCACGTCTCTTTATAAGATACTAGCAGAAATCCTGCAGCACTAGTGCCTCTCAAACCTGGTTCTGAAGGCACCACAGCCAGTCAGGTGTTTAGGATATCCACTGCATGCAAATATTTATGCTGGAAATCCCCAAAACCTGACTGGTTAGGGTGCCTCCAGGATCAGGTTTGGGAACCACTGGTCTAGATTGTGGGTGCTGGTCCTAGGAGCCAGCTAGTCAGATTTTCAGGATATCCATAATGAATATTCAGAAGAGAGATCTGCATGCACTGCCTCCACTGCATGCAAATCTCTCTCATGAATATTTATTGTGGATATCTTGAGAACCTGAGTGGCAGGGGAGCCTGCAGCTCCAGGAACCACTGACCTACAGGGAAGCGGGTGTAAATGTTAGTGTATGTGCATAATTGATCAAATATGCACGTCACTTGTGACTATGCCCACACTCCACCCAAATTCCATCTCTGAGCATGTCTACCTTACAAGTACAGGGGCTACTTGCACCGTGCAGACTTTTATGCATGACCTAATTTTACAAGAGGCTTTTTATGAGTGTAAATCAGTATTTTATGCAGATGAAGGTTCTATATATACGGCAAAATACCTTAGGAAATCAGACCCTACAAATTAAATAAAAATTATGTTATCTGTTAGGCACACAGAGCATGATGGTAGCTAAAGGAACAGAAAACACGGCACCTAATACTGAAAATGAGAAAACATCGAGGTAGACATTCAGCAGGACAAGCACTGCAAAGTGATCTGTTTAAAGTTAAATGTATATTCAGCCAACAAACATATAAGTGAACTGACCGGGTATAACTTTTAAGTGGTTAACCTATTTAGAGTTCTACTTGCTATGTCTGCAGCCAGAATGAAGAGAGTCACCAATCTCCACATAGCTTATAACGTGATCTCAGCACTCATCTAATCCTGCAGCAATTTAGGCCATACAGGGATTCATCTGGCCAAAATGTATGTGTTCTTTGCCAGGCAAAATTGAAAGAAAGTAGCTTATTGGTGAGCACCCAAATGTATCCTGCACAAATGCTTTTGAATTCTGCATTCACTAGTTATGAAGACAGCTCATAAATGTTATGTGCCCAAGGAGTAATTCTGACAGCTCTCGCTTCTAATTATCAGAACATTGGAATGGCAGAAATATTCCCCTGGTATTCAAATTTTTATGTATCCCCCTTATGCCTGATTTTTTCTGACTTTGAGACTTTTAAGTGCCACAGTTTACATTCACTTTTGATTCTTGATGCTTTTGATCTTTTGGGGTAAATTAGTAACTCACTATTTGCCCACTTCCCCTTCCATAAGCCCTGCATGATCTTCTTTTTTTTTTCTGATACTGTGCTTATGTACTTCACCTAGAATTAGAAAGACAGAGCGGAATATAAATATTAAAATAAATAAATAAATATGGTATTGAATTATGTTGCTGTTTGTGTCTCATCACCTCCATTGGGAGATTATTTCATGCGCTCATATCGCTTCTGGGAAGAAGCCATAGTCCCTACCTGTTCTGAACCTACATCCTGTCTACTTCATTCTTCAAAGGTTGTTGGTTGGTAATCTATATCTATCTATTTATTTATTCTTTAATTAATTACAAATTTTACACTATATATTTGCTTTCCTCTTAATTCAGTTTTCTAGGGCCTGGTAGATTCCTCCTGCTCTTTTGGGCTTCTGGTTGAATTAAAGAAAATACTGGTGTGAAGGGGGTCTCCTATTTTGTGTATTCACCTTGCAACTCATTTAACCCAATCACTGTAGAATCAGTCTTGAGTAGGAGGCTACATACCAGAGCATTTTCTAGGATGCTGCAATTGTGGATTTTTAGACCAGCTACGAGGTGTCACTATTGAATGATGACTGGGTCTCTCTTTGTCCAGCATTCTGCAGTATTCCCATCCATGGCTGACAAAGTGAGCAGAAGCCAGGCTGCGAATTAATCCAGACCTTCACATGTGCACATCTGTTACTATACTTCTGGACCAGTTTCTATGTTTATTTTTAATTTTGATTGCCTTGGTGTAATTATGCAACGAAATCCTCAACAAAACAGTGCCCATATGTACAAAATCAGCACAAAAACGCAATAAAATACTCTGGTTTAACGAAGAACTAAAAATTCTAAAAACGCAAACTAGAAAATTAGAACAAACTGGAAAAAAACAAAAATGAACAATCATCAAAAGGCCTGGAAAGAACATTAAAAAAATATATATATATAAAATAAGGCAATCCAAAAGAAACTTCTACAGAGAACAAATAGGCACAGATTACAAAGACACAAAGAAATTATACAAACTAATAAACAACTTACTTAACACCAAAACAGTAACTACACCGAATGCAAACCACATGCAGACAATCTTGCCAAATACTTTGAAGAAAAAATTACCAATCTATGCAAGAATCTGCATCAGAGAAATATTAATCCAGAAACCTTCATAAACGAACTAGATCTGAACCCAAGGGAATACCTGGCAGACCGTATTTGGAATAACTTCACTCATCGAAGCATTGAAATAATAGCTCACACACTCAGAAAATTCTACATCACCCACTGCCAACTAGACACCTGCCCCAACTATATAATGAATCCCCCCTAATCAATACGTCACAGAACTCACAGACCACCTTAATTATCTATTCAAAAAAGGCCTATTCCCACAGGACAGAGGAAATATCCTACTAACTCCCATCCCGAAAGACATCAAACAAAAAGTAGAAGACACCTTGAATTACAGACCATCCATACCCCTAACAACCAAATTGACAGAAGGCATAGTCGCCAAACAATTTACAGAATACCTCACTGATTTCAACATACTGCATGAATCTCAATCTGGCTTCAAACCTCACCACAGTACAGAAACAATATTAACCACACTCCTGACCAGATTCAAGCAGGAAATAGCAAGGGGTAAAAACATGCTCCTACTCCAGTTTGACCTATCAAGCACATTCGATATGGTCAACCAACACATACTACTGAGAATCCTTGACAAGATAGGAATTACAGGAAAAGTACTCACCTGGATCAAGGGATTTCTGACATCCAGAACATACCAAGTCAAATCAAACTTAGATATATCTCCACCTTGGAAAGCAGAAAGTGGAGTATCACAAGGATCACCGCTTTCACCTATATTATTCAACCTAATGATGACACCACTGGCTAAATCTCTATCCAAACAAGGCCTCAATCAATTTCTCTATGCAGATGACATCACCATCTATATTCCCTTCAAACAGAACCCCACAGAAATCACCAAGGAAATAATAAAGAGCATGACCATCATGGAATCCTGGGCATCGGCATTCAAGTTAAAACTCAACAGAGATAAAACCCAATGTCTCATTCTCTTCTCTCAATACATTAATGTTCCCTCCTCAGCAATTAACGCACAGGGTTCATCCCTCCCAATCTCACACCACTTGAAAATCTTAGGCATAACAATTGACCGCAACCTAACACAGAAAGCCAAGCTAAGAACACGACCAAGAAAATGTTCCACACTATGTGGAAGCTCAAATGTATAAAACCTTACTTTCCCAGGGATTCATTCCACAACATGATCCAAACCATGGTGCTAACCCATGTAGACTACTGCAATAGTATTTACATAGGCTGCAAAGATCAAGTCATAAGAAAACTACAGACAGCACAAAGCATGGCTGCGAGACTCATTTTCGGAAAAACATGCTTCAAAAGCTTGAACCCCCTCCTAAGAAGCTTACATTGGCTTCCTATTAACACATAACTTTCAAAATATGCACAATAGTCCACAGAATCATCTAAGGACTCACACCAGATTACATGATGGAACTTATTGATCTACCAATAAGAAACAGGAAGAGAACAGTAAGAAAAGCAGACTGAGAAGATAAGATGCACAAAATAAATGAGCAAGAAAATCTCTTTATAATCCTGAGGGGAAACAGGAGAAACAGCAGTTAGGATCACAAAATGTGAAACACACCACCATCTAAACTATAGTAATGTATATCTCCAGTGCTTTGTTATTCTTTCCTTTTACCACTTTATGTATTACTTTGATGACAAGTTGTGTCAATAAAGTTACTTGAATCTGATTCTAGAAGAAGAGAGATTCCTAAAGAGACTATCTGTTCCTAGCTAAAATATTTTTTTACAAACATGGGCTGGTGGTTGGGAGGCGGGGATAGTGCTGGGCAGACTTATACGGTCTGTGCCCTGAAAATGACAGTTACAAATCAAGAAGGTAAGATATACACAAAAACTAGCACATATGAGTTTGTCTTGTTGGGCAGACTGGATAGACCGTGCAGGTCTTTTTCTGCCGTCATCTACTATGTTACTATGTAACCTACCTAACCCTTCACTACCCCAATTGCAAAGGTATAAAATACAAATCTTCATATGCCGCCAGCCTCTTGTTTATAGGCACACAACTTTGGAACTCACTACCCAAAGACCTGAAACTCACAGAAAACTACCTACAATTCAGAAAAAAAACTGAAAACACATCTTTTCAAGAAGTCTTTCCTCCCTGGATCTGCCTAATCCCACACCACCATACATCACGAAAAGTTCAGAAATAGAAAATAATAATATTAACCTCTCTCACAATATGCTAATATGTCGACCTAAGTGTTTATTGTACTTCTGTATTATGTACTAGAATCTACAACTCTAAATTTTGTAACTGCTTTTTTAGCAATATGTAAGCCACATTGAACCTGCCATATGGTGGGAAAATGTAGGATACAAATGCAATAAATAAATTATTTATTTATTTATTTGATCCATTTAATCTTATGTAACCAAACAAGAATACATTTTGTCTTTAATCGTGAGCTACAAAGTTCATTAAGGGGCTCATTTTCAAAGCACTTAGGCTTACAATATAGTAAACAAAAAAAAGCGAGGTAGATTGAAGGAGGATATCAAGGAGTCTTTATTGTAAACAAGTTGAGAAATGATCTGACACAGCCATGTTTCAGCAGAAGGCCTGCCTCAGGGGTCCTGTAAATCTCCAATGTTATTGCAAAACATTAAACATGAGAATATCTAAGCTGTTGAATCCTTAAAAGTAGAAATACGTTAAAGCTACCAAGTCATGTGACCACCTGGGTTTGTGATGCAAATGGACCACTAGATGACCGATGAGTAAAAGGGGCGATCAAGGAAGACAAAGCTCTAGTGGAGAGATTAAATGAATTCTTTGCTTCAGTCTTCACCAAGGAAGATTTGGGTGGGATACCGGTGCCAGAAATAGTATTCGAAGCTGACGAGTCAGAGAAACTGAATGAATTCTCCGTAAACCTGGAGGATGTAATGGGGCATTTCTACAAACTGAAGAGTAGCAAATCTCCTGGACCGGATGGTATTCATCCCAGAGTACTGATAAAACTGAAAAATGAACTTGCGGAGCTATTGTTAGTAATATGTAATTTATCCTTAAAATTGAGCATGGTACCGGAAGATTGGAGGCTGGCCAATGTAACACTGACTTTTTAAAAAAGGTTCCAGAGGATATCCGGGAAATTATGGACCAGTGAGTCTGATGTCGGTGCCGGGCAAAATGGTAGAGACTATTATAAAGAACAAAATTACAGAGCATATTCCAAAGCATGGATTAATGAGACAAAGCCAACATGGATTTAGTGAAGGGAAATCTTGCCTCACCAATCTACTACATTTCTTTGAAGGGGTGAACAAACATTTGGATAAAGGTGAGCTGATTGATATTCTGTATCTGGATTTTCAGAAGGCGTTTGACAAAGTACTTCATGAAAGACTCCAGAGGAAATTGGTGGATGTATATACAAATAAAGATTCAAACATCACCATATATAGACAAGCCACCACAGGGGAAAGAATATAAATATTTGGTGCGGTAAAAACCGAATGTTCCGAATATCTATTTTTTACCGAAAATTCATAAGTCGGTAAGAAATCCACCAGGGAGGCCCATCGTTTCCTGTGTGGGGTCCTTGTTTGAACCTTTGTCCCAATTTTTGGAACATCATTTACACTCACATATGGTGCATATACAATCGTATATTAAGGATTCTGGTGATATGTTAGAGTTCTTAAATACGATACAGATTCCTTGTGATCAGCAAATTATTATGCTGACATTGGATGTGGCATCGCTCTTACAAGTATTCCGCAAAAAGCATGTTTGGAGATTATTGAACGAGCGTTAGAACAGCAAGATTTATCTCGATCTGAGATCCAGCTGCTGCTACAGATGGCAACTTTTGTTATAGAAAACAATTATTTTCGATTTGGTGATCAATTTTATTTACAAGTGAAAGGAGTCGCCATGGGGGCCACTGTTGCCCCTGTGGTGGCTTGTCTATATATGGCAATGTTTGAATCTTTATTTGTATATACATCCATATATAATTTTTCCCATCTGGTTACTTGGAAGAGATATATCGATGATATATTTATTATTTGGTCAGGTACTGAGAAAGAGTTACAAACTTTTGTGGAATACTTGAATGGATGTGATCCCAACATCCGTTTTGTGGTACAATCGAAAGGTTCTAATGTACAGTTTTTGGATATAGATATACAGTTTATGAATGGTCAGTTTACCACAGGAGTGTTTAGGAAGGTTACGGATAAGAATGCCATTTTACATTTTAATAGTCATCATCCGAGGAAGTTGAAAGAAAGTATCCCCATAGGTCAGTTTTTAAGAATTAAACGCTTATTGCTCTAGTCCAGTAGAATTTAATCAACAAGCGAGATTCATGGCTAGGAGATTTCAGATGCGTGGTTATCCACAATATGCGATAAAATCAGCTCATAAGCGGGCAAAATATGCACAAAGATGCTGGCTGAATAATGGGGTACCCTCTGTGAATACAAATGCTTCCCAGTTTAATTGTATTCTTCCATTTTATAAGCAGACACAAGCTATACAGGACATTATTCTTAAGCACTGGCCTGTGTTATCTCTTCATCATGGTTTACAGACTAGACCAAGATTTGCTTGTAATCGTGAGAAAAACATGGGTGAGATTTTATCCAAGAAAAAATTGAATCGATGGGGTGGTCAGCAAGAAAGGTGGGCATACCCGTTGTAATGCATGTGTGTACTGTAAATATGCCTTATGTACGAATCAGATTTGGGTACAATCTTCAAATAGATATTTTGAGTTACGATCTCATACGGATTGTAATACACAAAATGTAGTTTATGCCATATGCTGCCCTTGTCGGCTATGGTATATAGGAGAAACTACAAGAAAAATTAAGTTGCGTATTGCTCAACATCTGAGTAACATTCGGTTACAAAAAATAGATACGCCATTGGTTAGCCATTGGTTACAATTTAATCATTCAGTGGATGATTTACAGTTTATCATCATTAATTGCCTGCAGGGAGGTTATGGTAATGTAGAACGTGAACTTATTCGAAGGGAGCAGCGTTTTATTTTTAATTGGGGGACAGTGCACCCATATGGCCTCAATAAGGAGGTTGATTGGGCATTATTGATGTCAGTATAAAAGCAGCAGTTCACATAAAGTTAGATCATTCAATCTATTCGTGAGGTTTCACGCTATCAGAAGGGATTTCCCGTTGTGAGCCCAGTGCTCCGATGTGGCTGGTAAGGGCTTCAAGTAAATGTTATTTTTATGGTGTTTGAGGTTGATGATGTGTTTAGCAATGTTGTGTGTTTGTATATAGGATCTCCTGTGTTGAGATCTATGGATATATGTATAAATGTGGATTGATTTGATAATCACTGTGAAGGAAACCTGATGCAAGGATCCGGTTTGAGTGGAGTTATTTGCTTCAGTAGAAGATTGACCTACTCCAAAGATGTTGTGAATTCCTCTTTTGGATTCTTTTTTTGTTCATCAATGGACTGGTGATTGATACTCATCAATGAACTTTATGATGGAACATTTAATACTCTGTTGTTAGGAACGAAGATAAGATAAGTCATCTGATTAATTTATGACGATCGTCTTAATTTATGAAGGTCTAAAGAACTATATTGAGTATCAGTATGGGTTACAATAGAACACAGTCAATGGATGATTAGTTTGTTAAGTATTTAATCAGTGATTATGTATGTTTGAATTGGTATAGCTGAATAAAGCAATGTGTTTGTAATATTATATGGTGTTGATTTTGATAAGAGATGATTAGGTCATAATAAAGTGGTAGTTAACTAGATTGACCCATAATTAATTAATTTAACCCTTGTTATTGTAATAACTAAGTTTATAGTGATACATAGTTACAGTATCAGTAACTGTACTAATAATTGCCTTCATTCTGTCTAGAAAGTTTCAATACATTGCCTCAGGTTTCAAGTCCCTTCTTCATATTCCATCGAACCTCTTCCTACAACCCTTGGGGGGGTGCAGGCATCACTGGTTAAGAACCTCTGCTTTAGGGCATACATATTCAGGCCTTGGTCTTCATCTATTGGTGCAAACCTCATATCATTTTGGTTACCTTCCTCTGAACCCCTTCAAGTCTTATGTTTTTAGTGAGATAGCCTCCAAAACTGAACACAATACTCCAAATGAGGCCCTACCAGCAACCTGTACAGGTGCACCAACACCTCCTTTCTTCTTCTATGGTAGTATATTTAAACAGTGAATGGACAGTTTCTCAGTTTAAACAATTGAAGACATTTTTTTATATCTTCCATCGTTTACCCAACCGTAAGAAAATAATATCTAACCATTAAGCATACCATACCCTAAAACTGTGGAGGGCACAGAAAGCAATTATTTTTATTTACTCATTTTGTGTGTGTGTGTGGGGTGGGGGGGATTTACCTCTGCTGTAGGCTAATTTGGTATAACATTCCCCCTTCCCCCCCAATACTACCTTTGGCATCTTTAAACACTGGAAATAAAAATACACTTGTGCAGCTTAGGACACCAATTGGGTGGGGGCAGTTTGCAGGGAATGGATACATGGCTTGTCTTATCTGATAAGAGCATTGTCAGCTGGAGAATACTGCCTTCTTCCAGTAGGTGTAGTTGAGGCACTGGGTGGGGGCTAAGGAACTCAAAAGGGATCTAGCTAAGCTAAAGTTTCCATCTGAAATGCTCTGCAGAAAGCTGATCACATTAAGAGGAATGGTCTCTATTATGTATTGCCCCACTTTTTGAGAAGGCCCAGCACAGTAGAGTGGGAACAGGACCTTGGGTTGCTGTTGGAAGATAGAAGGAAAATATTTAAGACAACATGAAGAATACTTATCCAGTTTAATAGAAAATGGTTTTAAAATCCTATTTTGGTGGCACATACGATACACGGGACTTACCCATCAGCTGTTAAAGAACTGTGGGCCCAGCAGCAAATCTACCTCTTACTGCAAAGATGATTGAATCTGTGGTTCACTCTCGACTTACAGATTTTACCCACAAAACTCATGTCCTTCATCCAAACCAGACGGCCTTCAGACATCATCATAGCATGGAAACCACACGTCTTAGTATTACTGCTTTTCTTTACTGCTCACTCAATCAAGGTTGATCTGTTCTCTATCTTTGGATCTATCAGCAGCATTTGATCTTGTGAACCATTCCATACTACTTTCACATCTTCACTCTATTGGTCTGACAGACTGCGCCTTCTACTGGTTTACCTCATACTTTAACAGACATTACACAGTATCCTTCAATAATTCAACTCCTGCTCCATTTCATATGTTTTCAGGTGTACCCCAGGGCTCCATTCTCTCTCCGATCCTTTTTAATATTTTTCTTGCATCACTTCTCACATTAGCCCAGACACTAGAACTTACCAGAATGACATCCTATAGTATATCTCCTATCAAACTGAGCTCTCTTTTTCATCAAGCACTGCCATTTCCTCCCCTCACCCTCCCCACTGACAGTTTGAACTTCGTGGGTGTGGCTTGGATCTCTTTCAGGGAGAGAAAACTAACAACTTATAGCAGCAGCTTCAGAGAGCATTTTCCATCTCACAGATAGGCTGCAGAGAATACCTTCTCCTGCTTTAGACTTAGCCTGGCCTCAGAATGACATCCTATAGTATATCTCCTATCAAACTGAGCTCTCTTTTTCATCAAGCACTGCCATTTCCTCCCCTCACCCTCCCCACTGACAGTTTGAACTTCGTGGGTGTGGCTTGGATCTCTTTCAGGGAGAGAAAACTAACAACTTATAGCAGCAGCTTCAGAGAGCATTTTCCATCTCACAGATAGGCTGCAGAGAATACCTTCTCCTGCTTTAGACTTAATCCTACCCACCCTACCCCTCTACCCACCCACCCCTAGAGTGACATGTCTTATATAACCTCCCTATCAACCCACTCATTACTTTACCTCACCCATTTCTATTCTTCTATCACCTTCTCCCACTACTCCAACCAGAGTTACACCTAATCACACTGACCACCCTTCAACATCTTCTGTCCTTCTGTGACTGTTCTCTTGTGCTTGACTGCTTAAATATTTTAAATTTAAATGCTTTACTTTTTGTCTATTAGATTGTAAGCTCTTTGAGCAGGGACTGTCTTTCTTCTGTGTTTGTACAGCGCTGCGTACACTTTGTAGCGCTCTAGAAATGTTAAATAGTAAATAGTAGTACCATGTTTGTATATGCTGATATTTAAATTCTTTGTAGACTGGACAGCTGCACTGCTTCTGAGATTAGTTTATTATCCCTCAAATTTTCTAAGATAACTACTTGGCTACACGAACACCATCTTGTCTTGAACCCCAGTAAATCTAAATGCATTATTTTTTTTTTCTGAAGAAATAAACTTCTACTAATTCCATTTCCTCTTGCCAATAGCCCAGTACCACGATCAGATGTTGTTTGCATCTTAGGTGTCCTACTAGACTTCTCTCTCTCTCTCCTTTAAACCACAAATCTCAAAAGTAGTCCATAGCTGTTCTTGTTCAATCCCTTGTTATTTCACAGTTAGACTATTGCAATCACTTTATCAAGGCCTTAAAGTCAAAGAACTTAGACATCTGCAACTTATCCAAAATACCACTATTTGCTTAAACTAAAACGTTAGGAAATACGATCACATCACAACTCATCTGAAAGAAGCTCACTGGTTGCCAATAACTCACCATATAACAAACTTCTATTACTTGTCTTTAAAACATTTACTTCCAATGAACCACCTTACCTGTCTTGTCTTCTGATGCCTTATAGTCCAGTTCATGCTCTCAGATCCTCTTCTCAAAACTTGCTCATCACTCTCACCGAGCGTCTGATCACTCATGAACACACAACAAACTCCATTTTCTCAGTATAAGGTCCTCCTCACCTCTGGAATATTCTTCCTAATTTTCTGCATTCCAAATCCTTTCTTCATACCTTTAAAACTGACCTTAAAACATATCTTTTTAGATGCTTATAACAACTAATGCAGTAGTCTTGCAGGTCATATTCCACGAGCTTCATTTTCCCCTTCTCATGTCTTTCTCTACCCGCTATCCTACTGTATTATTGAAGTTCTGCCCCTTTTCCCGCTCACTCTCCTTGCTTGTCCTCTTCCTATTACTTCCCCCCCCCCCTTTTTTTTTTTGCATTTTTAGTTCTCTTTCTTCTCTCTGCTTTATTAGATTGTAAGTCGCCCTGATGCTATCCCAAGGGCAGGACAGGAAATTCTAAATAAACTTGGAAACCTGGCAGGAAGTACTTTCCCTCCATGTTTGGTAGGACTGTATTTGGGCAGAGCAGTATTAGCTGAAAATGGCCCAGTTGTAATGTTTGATAAAACATGTGGAACGCCCTTGTGGAGCTAGATATGTTTGCTATACTGTTTCCCTTTCAGTGCTAATAGGTGGGTAAAAAATTGCTAATTGTATTGTAGCTGCCTGCATGGGGATTGCTGTGGCCTGGAAAAGGGAAGCTTTCCCACCCCTTTCACTAGTTGCTGCAGTGAATTTATTATGTCTACTTCTCTAGGCTACCTGTGCTTAGGAACAACTGGCCCAGTGTGAAAATGTATGGAATCCATATCTGTATTAGGTACACAATCAGTGAAGGCAAGTGGGGGGAAATATGTTGTACAGTGCTACCTCCTCTTGGCACAGGGTAGAGAGGAGGGCATTATTTGTTTTGGATTCAAAATTTGAAAAAATGGATCTTGTGGTTATGTTGATATTGTTATTGCCGCTGTTTTGCATTCTGTATGACTTAATCCAATAAAAATTTCTTTAAAAAAACCCCAAAAAGCTAAACACTTTGGCTTTTATTTGGAGAACAGGTATTGTGCTGCCAACCTACCTCAAGCTGATGTTTTTGGGGAGATTGCTTGCACAAAGTTACTGCTGCATTCTTCTCAATTCCCTAACACAGTTTACATACGGTTGGTCCAAATGATCCACTGATCCTACCAACTTGCAGTAGTGTACGTTAGTGAATGTAACAAATGTCCCCCCCCCCCCCCCCCCCCCATTGATGCAGTTGGAAATAGTGCGCTTCCAGCTGCAGTAACATGAAGAGCCTACCTATACAGGGGGGAAATTAGCCTCTCTCCTCTATCAGTCGAGTTCCAGGAAGTGCCAGCTGCCGGGGAGGAGGAATTGAAGATTCCTTCTGTCTCCCTTAGAACCCCAAAGAGAAGGTGTACATGCAGCAATGTTGTGTTTTTGTTTTTTTATCCTGTAAGGATCGGGGTTACCATATATATATATATATTTTTATAATTTATTTATTCATTTTAAATCAAATTAAACAATCTGATTTGAACAGTAAATACAGACATGCAACATTTATAAAGAAATATACTTTCCATATGGAAAAATAAATTCAAGGAAAATTTTTTTTACTCTTCTTTAGACCACCATAACAAGGGGCTAGTCTAGGATTAGGAAGACTACTAATAGAAAAGAAGAAAAGAAATATAAAGTGGTAATATGCATAGCATGCAACCTATCCCAATGATTCATATATCTCATCTAGATCGACGGTTAACCAATTTTCTTCATATTTATAAATGCTTTCAGCTGCTCAGGCTGGTAAAAGATGTATTTTAATCTCATATACTTAACGCATTTACATGGGTAATTAAGATAGAAGGAGGCCCCTAAGGATATTACTTCTGTACGCATAGCTAAAAACAGTTTCCTCCTTTCCTGGGTCTGTTTAGTAATATCAGGATAGATCCAGACTTTTTTACCCCTGAACAGAGCTTGCATTTTTTTTAAGTACATTCGCATTACCGCATCAATATCTTGTTGAAAAATAAAAGATGCAATTAGTGTAGTTCTTTCAGAATTCACGTTCAAAGTTGTTTCTAAAAGTTCAGATACATTCAAAGATTCCTCTTGATTTTCATCTGGAATAGCTTCAATAGACGTTTCAGGTAATTTTTTTTGTTGGAATATAATAGACCTTATTCAATGGTGGTATAGTTTCCGGGGAAAAATTTAAAACTTCCAACAAATATGCTTTAAAAGCATCCTGGGGATTAATTCCCAATTCCTTCGGAAAATTCAAGCGTCTCAAATTCAGCCTGCGATTGAAGTTCTCTATTTGTTCTAATCTACGCTGTGTAGACAAATTATCTTTCATAATTGAGGCTGAAATATAATTCAATTTAATAACATCTTTCTTAAGAGCTTCCAATTGCTCTGATGTTTCTTGTTTTGCAGCATTAAGAGATACGGAAAGATTTTCAACTGTACTTACTAAGTCTTTTATTTCTTTCGCCGAATTGGCAACCGTCGCTTCTACCCTCTGGAGAGCATTCCAAATGCTCTCCAGTGACACAGCCGCTGTTTTTCTTGTCAGAGCTAAACGCTCAGCCCCTGACTCGTTCAGAATCGGGCCTCCTTCTAGCTCTGCTTTTCCCATTCCTCGAACCGCCATCGTACCTTCAACCACTTCCAGGTCAGGTCGATCACGTCGGGAGAGACATGCTTCGGGGAGCGGCGGGGGATTGAGATCCGGAGGGGAGAGTGAAACTTCCAGCCCCAGGTCTCCCAGGGAGTCTTCACCCACGGAGATAGCAGGGTCCCTCTCGGTATTTAGGGTAGGTGGTTTTGTAGCATATCTCTCTATAGTTTGTTGTACCGGAGAGGACGTCTTAGCAGTCGAGGCAACTACTTTAACAATCCCCTTACGTTTAGTATGGGGCATCTTGTCACGAAGGAAAAATAAATTCAGCAAACCGTAGCAGAGACTCGCAGACGAAACTCAGCATGCCGCCATCTTAAGACACGCCCCCCCATACCATATATTTTTTTTAAAGGATCAGGGGAGTGGAGAGGGAGTCTAGCCAGAAAGAGGGTGCACTTAAGAAAAATGGAGTAAGGACAGGAGATTTTTTTTTCTCTCTCTTTTAAATTAACAGCAACACTGGGAGTATCAGCTCATGCACTAGCAAAACAATGCTCCTGAGGGAAAGTTAACACCATCACTTTAGCAGGTACAACTTTCAATGTATAAAGCAGCTTACAGAAGTCTAAAGCATGGTAGTCATTTTGCATAATACAGAGATGTTTTGCAAACATTTACATGCTTCACAGCTCATCCTTATTTAATTTGTATTGCAGTAGAAAGCTTATGTTAAGTTAGACAATGAGAAAAATACAAATTTAAACAAGGTGACATGCCCAATGAGCATCTGTGGGACTTTAACCTTAACTTCAATACTGTAAAACTCAAATTTATCTTCAACATTGGAAGAAAACCACCCTTTAAAAAAATATATATATAATAAATCAAAACAGAACAGAGTATTTAATATATGCCATTTTATCTAAATGCCTGGACTTGTAAGTGTGCATACTACAGTACAATGAAGAGGTCATCGTGTAATGAGCCTAAAGTCACTGTGGAGATCAGCTATGTGAAAATTCGAAATTAAAAAAGAGGCAAGCTTTACAGGTGTTTGCTTTATTCCTTCCTTTATTGAGAAAGCCACAATAAAAAGGAAATTGACTTAAAATGTCTTAAAAAAAACAAAACAAAAAAATAATATTACAGAAGAGACACCAACATCTGTGTAGATTCAAACTAAAGCTCTTAAATGAGCAAAGTCACGGTTTTTATATATAGATATGTGGTGCAAATGTCAAGCTTTAGAGTCAATTTCAGAGGCTTTAAACAAAACAAAAATCCAACAAATGTCTGAAATCTGCCAAATTCTGAGAAGAGCTGGATTTTCAGGTGACCATTTTAAAGCAGCAAACACTCTCTACATGGTACAGAGGGGTTTAAATGTGAGCAAAGCATTCACTGTGCCATCTGGGCTTCCATGGCCTGTGCTGTCCACTCAGGAGCTGTCTGACTGATCTTTTCCAACAGGTTATTGACTTGGAAGCACAAAGACTGGATCTGTTTGTCCCACGTTGGCAAAGCTTCACGGGCTGAAAAACAGAACAAAACAACTATATTAAAAATTGTTCAAGTTGAGAATTTCTTCTGCCCCTTATTCCTACAACTTTCAACTTGAACTATCACACACAGAGAAAGGCTTTTACACATTTCTAGAAAGCTCTGGAAAAATCTGTTCATTTAAATTACAGCTGGCCTGACCAATATGCACCTGCCTAGGGCAGCACAATATTGTGGTGCTGGTATGCGCGCAAGCACGCGTTGAGGGGGGGGGGGAAGACTAGTCACACTCAAGGCCTTCCAGGTCCTGCTCCCTCCTAAATTCCTAATTTGAAGGGGGCAGGGCCTTGTAGGCCTTAAACATGCATCTGCGAGCTACAATAAGTCTTCTTAGGCACACTGACCACTATGATGGAGGGGGAAGGGATGGCCAAAAATGCAGACCAGTGGGAGCAGAGGAGGGAGGTAGCAAAAGAGAGATGCTTGGAGTAGGGCCTTCAGCTGCTGTTGTGTGTGTGTGTGATTCCTTTGGTCTGGCCCTGCGTTTAACGTCAAATGCAGTCACATGACCATGATGAATAACATCTTCAGAGACTTTCAAATATCAAAAGTTTTCACATGTGGTTGTATTTCAGTACCCCATCATCTTCCAGAACCCTGAAGTGTGTGTGTGTGTGTGGGGGGGGGGGGGGGGGGGGGGGGGGGGGGTGGGGTGGGGGGGGAGGGGAGGAACAGCTTTTCTTAAAGAACCTGCCTTCAGGTATTTCATATGTAAAAGAAAAAAAAAACAAAACCCAAAACATAAAACATGGAACATTTAAAAGACAGCTGTAATGTATACAGCAGCACTTAAGTTTTTCTAATTTGCTGATGTTCCCTGAATTAGTTCAGAGAGAAGATTAAATGATCATATCCAGGTCAGAGCCAAATTGTATTTGGCAATACCAGGTCAGACTAATCTCACTCATCATTACTGAAGGGCACATTTTCGGTCAGCAATTTTCTCTGGTTGAAACAAACTAGCAAATCCCCAGCTGAGCAAGGGAGAGAAAACCAGGAGCCTTCTGCATGGCAGTGAACAGTATTACCAATGAATAACCAAGCCATCCCTTTTTAGTAAGCTCCTAAGCTTTACTGAATCTCATAGACAGAAACTTGCTCGCAATATATAAAGCATCTTTAAAATCAAAGTTAAATATGTGAAACAAGTCAATCAGAAAGGTCCAGTCCCAACATAAAAGTTTTAGACGTGCAAGAGTACCTCATGCTGAACTTGCACTCCTCCTACTTCATCCATAGAAGTTGTGTTAAACTATATTTTTCCTACGTCACAAGCTGCCGCTGTTTTTTCAATCCTTGTCTATCAGTTCATGAATGCTTTGGAAGAATATCCAGCATTTTTAGAGTGGTTCAATCTGCATTCTCAAGAATACTGAAAGTGTTGTTGCTTACCTGTAATGGGGGCTCTTCATAGACAGAAGGGTAATGGAGTCACACTTATTGGTGACATCTGGTTCTCCTCTAGCTCAGGGATAGTACACCTGTCTAATTTCAGCTCAGCCAGCACAGATTCCCTAAGGGACCCCGCTAACTACCCTTCTCCATTGCGCATATTGACCTTTTAATCCTACTCTTTCCTATCTTTCAACCAGTTTTAAATCCACAGTAAGACACTACTTCCGATCCCATGTCCCTCTAATTTCCTCTGTAGTCTTTCATGAGGGACCTTATCAAACGCCTTCTGAAAATCTAGATGCTTTCTTTTACTATGTAAGCCGCACTGGACCTGCTGTATGTGGGAAAGAGCGGGGTACAAATGTAATAAATAAATAAATAAAAATAAAATCAATGCATAAAACTACTACTACTACTTATCATTTCTAAAGGAGAGGAAGGAGGAAGGGAAGTAATGAGCTGCATCCCCTTACTGTTTACAGCAGTGGTTTTCAACCCAGTCATCATGGACCACCTGACCAGTCAGGTTTTCAGGATACCCACAATAAATATGCAAGAGAAATATTTGCAAGCAATGGAAGAAATATATGCTAATACAGCTCAGGCATATTAATTGTGAGTATCCTGACTAGCCAGCTACTCCTTGAAAACTGGGTTGAATACCACTGGTTTACAGAGAACCCTCATTATAGGTAAGCAACTATGCGTTTTCCTCAAACAAGCAAGGGAATTGCAGGTACATTTGTTAGTGACTTCTCGCTGAGGGTTGTTTGAAAATTACATGGTATCAACGGATGACACCGGAAAAGAAAAAGAAAGCAAAGGGATAGGGTGGTGGCCAATCACATACCAAGAGCAACATCATGCTTTGAAGAAACATCCTGAGTGTAATGACTTGTGAAAGTATAGACTGAAGAACATGTAGCTGCTTTATATATATCTGCTATGGATGTGGACTAAACCCTGAGGAAGCGGGCCATCACTGACCCTAGGCAGACCTGCATTAGGAGTAGTAGACAAAAACTGAACACTGGGAGGTGGTATGCTTGTGTTCCTGGATTATTTGGACTGTAAAAAGTACAGAAGCATTTCGCATAGAGGGAGTACTGCTCTATGGCAGTTTCAGAATACACAGAGAATGTTCTACTACAGTAGAAACAAGGCTCAAAGGGGAAAAACAAGTAGATTGATGGGATTGATTGATGTGGAACTCAAAGAATATAAAAATAGTCATTCGGGGTCAGGAAAACGGTCCATCTAGCCCAGTATCCTGTTTCCAACAGTGGTCAATCCAGGTCACAAGTTGGCAGAAACCCAATTAGTAGAAACATTCCAAGCTACCAATCCCAGGATAAGTAGTGGCTTCCCCATGTCTCTCTCAATAGCAGACTACTTTTCCTCCAGGAACTTGTCCAATCCTTTTTTAAACTCAGGTACGCTAACTGATGTTACCACATCCTCTGGCAATGAGTTCCAGAGCTTAACAATTCTTTAAGTGAAAAAAATATTTCCTCCTATTTGTTTTAAAAGTGTTTGCATATAATTTGTCTCCCTTAGTCTCTGTACTTTTTGACAGAGCAAAAAAAAAAAAAAATCAATTCACTTCTACTTGTTCTACACCACTCAGGATTTTGTAGACCTCAATCATAGCTCCCTTCAGCTGTCTCCTTTTCAAGCTGTTGAGCCCTATATTCTTTAGCCTTTCCTCATACGAGAGAAGTTCCATCTCCTTTACCATTCTGGTTGCTCTACTTTGAACCTTTTCTAATTCCACTATATCTTTTTGAGATACAGCAACCAGAACTGAACACAATAGTTAAGGTGAGGCCACACCGTGGAGCAATACAGAGGCATTATAATATTCTTGGTCTTCATTTATCATCATTCCTTTCCTAATAATTCCTAGCATCCTGTTTGCTTTTTTGGTTGACGCCACACACTGGGCAAAATATTTCAGCATATTGTCTACAATGACACCTAGATCTTTTTCTTGGGTGCTGACCCCCAAGGTGGAAACTAGCATGAGGTAACTATGATTTGGATTATACTTCCCAATGTGCATCACTCTGCATTTGACCACATTAAATTTCATCTGCCATTTGGATGCCCAGTCTTCCAATTTCCTAAGGTCTTCCTGTAATTTTTCACAGTCTGCATGTGTTTTAACAACTTTAAATTTACACTGACACAAAACTATTCAATCACCTCACTTGTTCTGATTTCTAGATCACTTATAAATATGTTAAATAGCACAGGTTCCAGTACAGATCCCTGCACACTCCACTATCCACTCTCCTCCACTGAGAAAAATGGCCATTTAATCCAACTTTCTTTTCTGTCCAATAACCAATTCCTACTTTGGGAAGGAACTTGGAATGGGATCCTTTAAAATAACTTATGAAGGAACCAAGTATAGTGAGGGTAGTGAAGTAATGGTTGATGCTCACCGACTTGTGACTGAAGTGATTGCTTTAAGAAATACCACCGCCAAGTAAAATGTTTAACAGTAGATTGTGACACTGGTTCAAATGATGGCAGTAAAAGGGATCCCAAGGGGGAGGCTTCTGAAGAGGTGGTCTCGTATAAAAAGACCGTTCATGAATCAAGACACTCGTTTTCAGTTGCTCTTTAATCTAGTTCTGAAATAGTGGCTGATAATAAGTTAATCTTACATGCACACTATTTGGAGAATGCAGTCTATTTAAAAGCATAAGAATTCTAAATGGAACTTTTCCTCAAAGTCAGAATAATGTTTCTTATTTCTTGATAGACTGGAATATGAGCAGTTGACTTTCAATATCCATACCATGAGATTGAAAATAGGAATAAGTTAACTTACTGTTGAGTTAGCAATTTTGGGTGATTCCTAGGTAGAGTGGTTGCTCTACTGCTAGTGATGGTCCCATGTTTTCAACAACAGAACCCATTTGTTTTAGTATCTAGGGAACATGTATAATAAATCATCATGAAATGCAGTTTTAGTTTCTTAGTGTCTACGGTAGATGTGACCAGAGTCAATTCTCACACTTAATTCAAGGAAGCACTTACTTTCAAAATGAACTATCCCATCAATCTGGTCAATGAACCCATTCATACGACCCTCAGTTATCATCTGAGACGCTATTTTTTCTGCCTGAAAAAGAATAAAAGTAAAAAAATACGTTGTGGGACTTGCTTTAACTTCCACTTTCCATTCTATTTTAAAAGGGAAGCTTTACAAGTTCACTTCAGCATCTCTTTTTTGTTAGGACTTAAAGACCATGTGAAGTGACCTAGGATGGTCTTCTATAAGTATTCACAACCAAACTTTTCACCCTAACCTAAAGATCTTCTGCTTCTCTACTAATACTTGGACTACAAAAAGGGACATTCCTTTACATATCACCTAGTATCAATGAAAGTATGGTCTCAAATACAACTCTTTTAGATGCTATAGCTTAAAAAAAGCCCATTAAAAACTGCACTAAAATGTGAACCTCAGATGCAGCAGCTCTCTGGTGTTTTGATTGGCATTAAACAGCACTAGGAGTATTTTATCTAAACACAAAGACAATAAGCAAAACTTTCCTGATTGTACACTGTCCTTCCAGCCCTAGAAATTTTCTAAACTAACATCACTGACCATGGAAGACCATTAGAGGGCAACCAAAACTGTTTCAACTAAACTGAATCTGTGGCTAAAATTCACTGCTCCTTTTTGGCTGAAGATAATAAACCTGGCCCAGACTCCACTCCCTCTTTCTCCGCCCCCCCCCCCCCCCCAATTCCTTCCTTCTTTCCTTTCTCCCTCTCTCTTCCCTCCTGAACATAAGCAGCCTCTTTCCAGACCCACATATAGGCCATAGCAGCCCTGCCTTACTGCCCTGTCCATCCCATGTCTGCAGTCAAAATGGCTACAATGGCTTCCAGCGGCAGTCTTGAGAGAATTCTACTGGGACTGCAGCCAGCACGGGTAAGAGTGACTGCTGCTAGCCCCTACCCGTGGTGGCTCCAATCACAAAATGGTTGCCATGACCTCCAGCACAGCAATCTTGTGAGACGACTGTAGACATGGGATGGGCAGGAGCAACTAGACATCACTCCTGCCTGATTCTCCACTAGACCAGTAAAGACAGATCCAAGGGCGGTAACAGCAGTCTACACGTGGTTCCTGGGGGGAAAAGGGGAGAAGAGCCAGAGATAGAAGAAAAAAAGAGTTCCAGCTGAAAATGCATCGGCCGCTGGATTCGGTGCCGAAGCCAAAACCAAAAGTCAGTTGGCTTCTATGTGGTACCTCTATGACACAAATGTTCAAAAGATTACAATTAAACTTAAAACAGTGCACATCATCCAGTAGAGTAGCTAAAAGTCCACGGGGGGGGGGGGGGGGGGGGGGGGGGGGAGCATGTACTTCCTCTCAGCTCTTCCCCCTCCCCCTCATGCATTTAAAATCATACCTTTGCTAGCAGGAATGTCCAAGCCTCGCCAGCTGAAGAGGTCCCCTGCCCTACTCCTGTCCCCCACCCCCCCCCCCACCTCAATGCTGCTTGAGTAGCATGGAAGTTAGTGGCACGCTTCAGCAGCGGAGGTTGGCACTCCTGAGCATGTGTGAGAAGGCAGGCAGCCACTGGACTGGTGCTACAATTTTGAAGGGGTCCCAGGCCTCTGAGGTTCTCTGATGGCTACACTCCTGACATCACCTAAGGATTTAAACTGGATTTCAATTTAAAGTAACAAGGTAAACAATCTCCTGTTTCATACTGTAACAGTATGGGAGCATACAGAAGTCTAATAAAATTGAGGAAAACCATTTTACAGAAGACCATTTTTACAGTATGTCATTATTTATAAAAAGTTTACCTTTGCTGCAGGAATTTCCAACAAAGCCCCAAGCTCTTCAAAAGTAATGTTGTTGTACAGTTTGCTTGCAGACAGCAGATTGTGCTCTATTACTGCTCTGTCCAAAATACTAGAACCTGAAAGTGAGCAAAATAATACCAGCATTCTCAGTTTCAAGCTCACGAAGAGGCCAACTTTCAAAATGTCCAGACTAGGACAAAGTCCACAGTACTTCTACACATGGATTTACACATATTTTCACAGAAAGTACACCTATCTTTTCTTTGAAAACTGCTGCACATTTGCATTTTCTTTGTGCGAGTACATTATAAATAGAACAAAGATGTGAAGATATTTATGAATACTATTTTGCACCCTCAAAACAGACCCAGAAGAACACTTCCTCCAATGAAGATAAACACATGCTTTTGTGAAAAATGCACATTTAGCTGCACTGAGGGTAGGTAATTTTCTGACAACCAGCTCACACAGGTAAAATGTAGTTGGTAAAATGTGACTTTTTCATGTATACTACATTTTGCATAGCTAACAGGGTTCTTTTTTTGTCACTACAGACCTAAGAGACAGCTCCAAACAGAAGCCCAACAAATGTCTTTTAACAGAACAGTCAAATTCTTGAAGAACAGCAAGTCTCCAAGCGTCTTCAGTACCTCAGCTTTAACTGAGGTGGCTGCCATCCAGTTTTGTAAACTTTTATTATAAGAATTCACTGGAGGAGTAGCCTAATGATTACTGTAGTTGCCTGAGAGCCTGGTTTGATTCCCACTACAGATCCCTGTGACTCTGGGCAAGTCACTTACCTTCCATTGACCCTGGTACAAAATAATACCTGTATGTAATATGTAAACCACTTTGATTGTAACCACAGAAGGTAAAATTATGTATAATCATACCTGATAATTTTCTTTCCATTAATCATAGCTGATCAATCCATAGACTGGTGGGTTGTGTCCATCTACCAGCAGGTGGAGATAGAGAGCAAACTTTTGCCTCCCTATATGTGGTCATGTGCTGCCGGAAACTCCTCAGTATGTCGATATCAAAGCTCCATCCGCAGGACTCAGCACTTAGAGAATTACACCCACGAAGGGACACTCTGCCCAGCTCACCACCGCCGAAACGGGGGAGGGGAATTAACCCAGCTCATCCCCACACAAGTGGGGGAGGGGAATCCGTCCAGCTCATCCCCGCGGAGCGGGGGAGGGACACCACACCCGCCGATGCGGGGGGATCTGGCTTATCCTGCAACCGCAACCGCGGGAGGAGCTGACTGACCCTAACACCGCCGAAGCGGGAGGGGTACAAAACTGCCCTACAGCCGCACGAAGCGGGAGGGAGTGCCGGCAGAATTTTAAGTCTCAATCCAGCCCCGTAAAACGGAGGGGAGAGGAATGCAGCAGCTCACTGTAACACAAACTCGTCTTAACTCTTGAAGAATCCAAGTGAAAAACTTGAACACGAAGTCTTTCTGAAGTAACTGAAGACTGAACTTGAACCTGAAATGCAACCAGAATAAAAACAGTACAGATATCTGGGAGGGGCTATGGATTGATCAGCTATGATTAATGGAAAGAAAATTATCAGGTATGATTATACATAATTTTACCTTCCATATCATCAAGCTGATCAATCCATAGACTGGTGGGATGTACCGAAGCAGTACTCACCCAGGGCGGGACATAGAAATCCCTGACCGCAACACTGAAGCTCCAAACCGGGCCTCCGCCCGAGCAGCCACAGTCAAGCGGTAATGCTTGGAGAATGTATGGACCGAAGCCCAAGTTGCCGCCTTGCATATCTCTTCCAAGGAGACGGAACCGGCCTCTGCCATCGAGGCCGCCTGAGCTCTTGTGGAGTGAGCCTTCAGCTGGATAGGCGGCACCTTCCCCGCGGCCACATAAGCCGCTGCAATGGCTTCCTTGACCCATCTTGCCACTGTAGGCTTAGCAGCCTGCAGACCCCTACGAGGACCTGCATACAGGACAAACAGATGATCCGATTTCCGGAAATCATTGGTCACTTCCAAGTATCTGATGATGACTCGTCTCACATCCAGATATTTAAGAGCAGAGTACTCCTCTGGGTAGTCCTCCCTACGAAAGGAAGGGAGACAGAGCTGCTGATTCACATGGAAGCGAGAAACAATCTTGGGCAGAAAGGAAGGCACTGTGCGAATAGTCACTCCTGCCTCAGTGAACTGCAGAAAAGGCTCTCGACATGAGAGCGCCTGGAGCTCGGAAACTCTTCTGGCTGAAGTGATAGCCACCAAAAAGACTGCTTTCAACGTCAGGTCTTTCAGAGATGCCCTTGACAAGGGTTCAAACGGCGGCTTCTGCAATGCTCTTAGCACCAGGTTGAGATTCCACGCAGGCACCACTGAGTGCAGAGGAGGGCGCAGGTGATTAACTCCCTTGAGAAAGCGCACCACATCTGGCTGCGAAGCCAGGGAAGCACCCTTCAGGCGGCCCCTGAAGCAAGCCAGAGCCGCTACCTGGACTTTAAGGGAACTGAGCGACAGGCCTTTCTCCAGACCTTCTTGCAGGAACGCCAACACTGAAGAAATTGGAGCAGTGAAAGGAGAAAGTGAGCCTGCTTCACACCACGCTGCAAAGATACGCCAAACCCTGGCGTAAGCAGTAGAAGTAGAGCGCTTCCTCGCTCTCAGCATAGTGGCGATGACCTTGTCTGAGAAGCCCTTCTTCCTCAGACGCTGCCGCTCAATAGCCAGGCCGTAAGACCAAAGGGGGAGGGATCCTCCATCACCACGGGACCCTGATGTAACAGGCCCTGCTCCACTGGCAGCCGCAGAGGATCGTCGACTGAGAGCCTGATCAGGTCCGCATACCAGGGACGTCTGGGCCAATCCGGACCCACCAGGATTACCCTGCCGGGATGCTTTGCCACCCGGTCTAGCACCCTGCCCAACATGGGCCAGGGCGGGAACACATAGAGAAGCTCTTGTGTCGGCCACTGTTGGAGAAGAGCATCTACTCCCAGGGATCGAGGGTCCCGTCCTCTGCTGAAAAAGCGCGGCACTTGGCAATTGGCCGATGACGCCATCAGATCTAGGCTCGGCTGGCCCCAGCGCTTCGTGATGTCCAAGAACGCCTGAGCAGATAGCTGCCACTCTCCGGGCTCCAAGGTATGGCGACTGAGAAAGTCCGCCTTGACATTCATGACTCCGGCAATGTGGGCCGCTGACAGCTGTTCCAGGTTCGCTTCTGCCCACTGGCATAGACTCATAGCCTCCTTGGCTAGAGGGGCGCTCTTGGTACCTCCCTGGCGGTTGACATAGGCCACAGCCGTGGCATTGTCCGACAGGACCCGTACAGGCTTCACCACCAGTACCGGGATGAACTCCAAAAGCGCCAACCGAATGGCTCTGAGTTCCAGGAGGTTGATAGACCACTTTGCCTCTGCAGGAGACCAGAGCCCCTGCGCTGTCCTTCCCAAACAGTGGGCTCCCCAGCCCGACAAAGAGGCGTCCGTCGTGACGACAATCCACTCTGGGGTCACCAGAGGCATTCCCGCAGACAACTTGTCTGTCTGCATCCACCAGCTCAGCGCCTTGCGCACTGCTGGATCCAAGGGAAGGCGCAGAGCATAATCCTCCGACATCGGAGTCCAACGCTGCAGCAGAGAGTGTTGAAGTGGTCTCATATGAGCCCTGGCCCAGGGCACTACTTCCATCGTGGCCGTCATAGAGCCCAACAGCTGCACATAGTCCCAAGCCCGAAGAGGAGAGGCTACTAGGAACTGGTCCACCTGAGCCTGAAGTTTGACAATCCGATTGTCTGGCAGGAACACTCTGCCCACTTGGGTGTCGAATCGAACTCCCAGATACTCCAGGGACTGAGTCGGGCGCAGCTGGCTCTTCTCCCAGTTGATGATCCATCCCAGGGAGCTCAAAAGAGCAACTACCCGGTCCACAGCTTTGCCGCACTCTGCATAAGAGGGGGCTCGGATCAACCAGTCGTCCAGATAAGGATGGACTTTTACTCCTTCCTTTCGCAGGAAGGCCGCTATGACCACCATTACTTTGGAAAAGGTCCGCGGAGCAGTAGCCAACCCGAACGGGAGGGCTCTGAACTGGAAGTGTCGGCCCAGGACTGCAAAACGCAGAAAGCGTTGATGAGGAGGCCAGATGGGAATATGCAAGTATGCTTCCTTGATGTCCAAGGATGCCAGGTACTCCCCTGCCTTCACTGCCGCTATAACAGAGCGGAGAGTCTCCATGCGAAAGTGCCGCACTTTCAAGGCCCGATTGACCCCTTTGAGGTCGAGGATAGGCCGGACAGAACCTCCTTTCTTTGGTACCACAAAGTAAATGGAGTAACGCCCCTTGCCAAGCTGACTTTCTGGCACCGGAACGACCGCACCCAGGCGGATCAGATTGTCCAAAGTCTGCTGCACTGCCACAGCTTTGACCGGAGACTAGCAGGGAGAGAGTACAAACCCGTCTCTTAAGGGTCGGCAGAACTCTAGCTTGTAGCCGTCTCTGATGACTTCCAGCACCCAAGCGTCTGAAGTTATTGTGGTCCACTCGCCCAGAAACGAGGACAGCCGTCCTCCGATCTGCACTGGGGCGTGGACCAAGACCCCGTCATTGGGTACGAGACCCTGGGGGAGGACTGGAGGGAGCACCTCCGGGACGGCGGTCTCTGCGAAAGGAATGCTGCTTGGGGGAGAAATTCCTCTTAAAGGAAGAGGGGGCAGAAGAACCCGACCTGCCCGGGCGGTACCGACGGGCTTCCTGAAACCGTCCTCTGGAGGTACCGGGACGAGCACTAGCCCGAGCCCTGACCTCTGGTAACTTCTTGCCCTTAGACGTGCCGAGATCGGTCACGATTTTGTCCAGCTCGACCCCAAAGAGCAGCTTGCCTTTAAAAGGCAATCTAGCCAGGCGGGATTTAGAGGCGTGGTCAGCAGACCAATGTTTCAGCCAAAGCCACCGCCGCGCAGAGACTGTCTGAGCCATGCCTTTAGCTGAGGCTCTCAAGACATCATACAGCAAGTCTGCCAAATAGGCTAAGCCCGATTCCAGGGCCGGCCAATCAGCCCTCAAGGAAAGATCCGAGGGGGAAGCCCGCTGCACCATAGTCAGGCACGCCCTGGCCACATAGGAGCCGCAAACTGAGGCCTGCAAACTTAAAGCAGCCGCCTCAAAGGACGACCTTAAGGCCGCCTCCAATCTTCTGTCTTGGGCGTCCTTTAGGGCCGTGCCACCTTCCACCGGCAACGCCGTTTTCTTAGTCACCGCAGTGATTAAAGAATCCACGGTAGGCCACAGATAGGCCTCACGCTCACTCACAGCCAAAGGATAGAGGCGGGACATAGCCCTAGCCACTTTAAGGCTCGCTTCTGGGGCATCCCATTGAGCCGAAATTAAGGTGTGCATGGCATCATGCACGTGGAAGGTTCTAGGCGGGCGCTTCGTCCCTAGCATAATGGCAGAGCCAACAGGGGCTGAGGGAGAGACGTCCTCCGGAGAGGAAATCTTCAAAGTGTCCATGGCCTGTAACAACAGGTTGGGCAAATCCTCTGGGCTAAAAAGCCGCGCTGCAGAGGGGTCATCCGCTCCAACCGAGCGGGGATCCGTCTCCTCCAAGGAATCCGCAAAGGACCGTTGGGAGACCTCAGACACGCTGCCCTCATCTACATCGGAGGAGACAAATTCCTCCAAGGCCTGGGAATCAACCCGAGGGCGTTTGCCTCTGGGAACCTCAATCTCTTTACCAGACGAGGGAGCAGGGGCAGCGTTGTGCATGAGGAAGGCCTGATGCAGCAGCAAAACAAACTCGGGGGAGAAACCCCCCAGACTGTGCACTTCCGCAGCCTGGGCAACAGCCCTAGACGCACTCTCAACCGGCGCTCGAAATAGCGGGGGAGAGACATGCTGCGCATCCAAAATGGCGTCCGGCGCGAAACTCCGCGAAGGAGCCGCGCGGGAAGAACGGCTCTTAACATTAGCCGGTTTTGTGCCGTCGCCCAAATTAAGGGCGTTCATGGCATTAATGTCTCCAACCTCAAGGGCGGCCCCCGAAGAAGCCGTCCGAGCCGCGTGGCCGGCCAAGATGGCGGAGGCGAGGAGCGGGGGATGGGCGTTTATGGCGGGAAAAACCGCCACGCCGGAGGAAGGACCGGGACATTCATCGGTCACGAAACTGTCACCCAACAAGGGCGAATCAGGCTTTAAGACCCCCGCATCCCCTCTAGAAGCGCTCAAGCGACCCGGGGAGCGACCCTTTGCGCCCTCGCCCTCCGACGCCATATGCCACGAGGAGAAGAATCGGGGAACCCCCTGCCCGCTATAAAAAGGTAAAAATTACCTGCTGTCCGCTCCGAGTTGTAACGACCTGGTGTCCCAGTGAGTAGCTGCAATAGACGCTTAAATAAACGTCGAGATAAACGCCTTTAAAGACGTTCAAATTTTTTTTTTTTTTTTTAACGGAGCCAGCGGGAGGGGGGAGAAAAGGAGGGACCTGGCACCACCAGGTTTGCACTTGCTCAAAAGAGCCCTCAACCCCAGGCCTCAACAAAACCTAAGGATTAGGCTTGGAGGCCTAGCCAGAGCTGCTGCTGTGTGTGACCACCACCTGCTGAGATAGAGAACATACTGGGGAGTTTCCGGCAGCACATGACCACATATAGGGAGGCAAAAGTTTGCTCTCTATCTCCACCTGCTGGTAGATGGACACAACCCACCAGTCTATGGATTGATCAGCTTGATGATATGGAAAGGTGGTATATCAAATCTTATTCCCTTTTTCTTTAATAGGAGGCTGTGCTCAAAAAAAAAAAATTGTATCAGCCTTAAATTAAACTAGTAATATGCAGTGTATTCAAAACATTACAGAGTAGAGAGCTGCACGGAAACGCAATTGTGGGAATCCCGTATGTAAGAAGTTGCACGGGATTTGCACGGGGATGGAAGAAGTTGCCATGGGATTCCCACAGGAGTAAAGTCCAAATCTCTGGTGACTCCAGAATGAGACTTGGAATGCCCAGAGAGGCAGCTGACTGAGGCCAAGAACACTCATTGAATAGTGAATACCATCTAAAACACCACAGGAGGCTGTTGGGGTTGGGAGGAAACAGAGGGCCGCGAGAAAGTAAATAATAGTGTAAATTCCTGCAGGTATGGATGGGGATGGAAGAGATTAATTGCGGGGATGGGTGGGGAAGGAATGGATCTTAGCAGGTACAGGTGGGGATGGGTGAAATTTCTGTCCCTGAGCAACTCTAGTAGAGAGACAGCAGGAACCTGGCTTCTGCTGCCATAGTAGGAATCCGTTTAGAACTGCAAGATATCGGTGTAAAACATTAGAAGTCAAAGTTCCAACAACATACAAAAACCTACATTTTAACAGAAGTTATTCCCCAAAACCCCACTAGATGGCTTTTTTTTGTTTTTGTTTTTATAGCTATTAAAAAAAATGTTTTACCCATATTTCCAACTAGAAGACCCGAGGGCATCTGTTGCAGAGATGGGCAGCGTTAGTTTTCTGCCACTGTTTTCTTCCACCCCTGGGCAGTCATATGCATTAAAGAGTTATAACAGGATGCTACACTGCACTTTTATAGAGCACCCTTGGCTAGGGCATTGGAGTGGAGGAGTGGCCTAGTGGTTAGGGTGGTGGACTTTGGTCCTGAGGAACTGAGTTCGATTCCCACTTCAGGCACAGGCAGCTCCTTGTGACTTTGGGCAAGTCACTTAACCCTCCATTGCCCCATGTAAGCCACATTGAGCCTGCCATGAGTGGGAAAGCGCGGGGTACAAATGTAACAAATAAATAAATATGAATGTTTATATCAGATTAAGACTTTAGCCTTTACGTCTGTCCTCGAGGGCCATTAACTGGTCAGGTATTCAGGACACCTAAATAAACTGAGTGTCCTCAGTATGGACCCTATAGTGACTGAGTGGGTTAGAGGTCGGTTGAGTAAAGGCAGCTAAGATAGTGGTAAATGGAGTTCACCCTAAGGAACGTGACATTACCAGTGGGGTGTTGCAAGGATCAGTTCTTGCAGAAGACCTGTCTGGTAAGACTTGCCTCTCTGCGGATCATACCAAAATTTGCAATAGAGCGGACACCACTGTTGATATGTGGCCGAACAGATAGAAAAGATGGCAAAAGCCAGAAGGATGCTTAAGTGCATATGAAGGTGATACCGTCTCTATACAAGTCTCTGGTAACACCTCATTTAGAATACTGCGTACAATTCAGGAAGCCTCATCTTCAAAAAGATATAAACAGGATGGAGTCGGTACAGACAGAGGCTACTAAAATGATCAGTGGTCATCATATGCCTTGAGTGAATTCCTTAAAAAAGGTAGTAAATAAATCCTAATAAACAAACAAATAAAGAGTATGGGGACAGACAAAGATCTCAATATGTAAGGCAGGGGATATTTGACAGACATTTAAATACTTCCATGGTATAAATGTACAGGGGGCAAGTTCCTTACAATTGAAAGGAAGCTCTGAAATTATGGGGTGTTGAGCGAAGGTGAAAGCAGAGATTCAGGAGTAATAATCTTTAGGGAAAGAGTGCTAAATGTATTTAACAGCCTCCCAGTGGAGGTGGTGAAGTGGAAAACTATCCACGAAAAAACTAGGGGACAGGCACATAAGATCTAAGGGAGAGGAAGGGATAGTATAGTATATGGTATGGATGGGCAGACTGGATAGGCCAGGAGTGGGCAACTAACCAGAGCCTGAGGGCCACAACCCAGTCGGGTTTTAAAGACATCCACAATGAACATTCATGAGATCTATTTGTATATAATTGAAAATGTATGTGCAAATCAATCTCATGCTTATTCATTGTGGAAATCTTGAAAACCTGACTGGGTTGTGGCACCATGGTTGTCAACTCCTGGGATAGACCATGGGGCTCATTTTCAAAGCACTTACAAAATTCCATAGTAACCTATGTGGTCTTTATCTGCTGTCATATTAGTGCTTACTAATGGGGAGAATGTTTCTGATGTTATAGTAGGTGATCATCTGGCATCCAGTGATCACCAGATAGTGTGGTATAATATTAAAAAGGTGTGGAAAGGGTTCATTCAAAAGTAAAAGTTCTAGATTTCAAAACAAAACAAAATCTTAACTTTATTCAGATGGGAGATTACTTCAAGGACATGCTGTCTTGATGGGAACATCTGGAAGAAGTTGGAACGCAGTGGGCAAAACTGAGAGGAGCTATTGTAAGCTCAAAGATTTGATTCTCAAAATTAGCAGCTGAAAAGGTAAGGAAAAAGAGGTTAGCCTTTATAAACAAGAAATTGCAGAAAGAGGAAGACAGGCAACAATACCTGGAAAAGCTAAGAGTCAGGAAAGCAAAGATGCAAATGGAAGAAAAAATAGCCAATGGGGTAAAATTGGGGGGGGGGGGGGGCACAAGACATTTTTAGACATGTTAGTGATAGGAGGAACAGCAAAAGTGGCGTCGTGAGACTCAAAGGTGAAGGGGAGGAATATGTAGAAGCTGACAGAGATAAGGCAGAATTGCTTAAGAAATATTTCTGTTCTGTGTTCACAGTTGAAAGACCAGGAACAGGACCGCAGAAGACAAACAAATAGGAATGGAGGGGTGGTAGTCCCTGAATGATTTTTAGAGGACTGTGTTCATGATTTGCTGGCTAAACTAAAGGTGGACAAAACGATGGGTCCGAATGGGGCCGCTTAGTAAACCTTGTCCTTAATCTCTAACTTCCAATTAGAGTAAATTTGAATACTTTTACTCTTCCTCCAATTCCTCTCTAAGAATAGCCACACTGGGTCAGACCAATGGTCCATCTAGCCCAGTATCCTGCTTACAACAGTGGCCAATTCAGGTCACAAGTACCTGGAAGAAAATCAAATAGTAGCAACATTCCATGCTACCAATCCCAGGGCAAGCAGGGGCTTCCCCATGTCTCTCTCAATAGCAGACTACTTTACCTCCAGGAATTTGTCCAATCTTTATTAAACCCAGATATATATTAACTGCTATTACCACATCCTCTAGCAATGAGTTCCAGAGAACTACTGTTTGAGTGAGAAAAAAAATCTCCTATTTGTTTTAAAAGTATTTCCATGTAATTTCATTGTGTGCCTCTGGTTTTTGTACTTTTTGAAAGAGTGAAAAATTGATTCACTTTTACCCGTTCTACACTACTTAGGATTTTGCAGACCTCAATATCATCCTGCCTCAAGCAATCTCTTTTTCAAGCTGAAGAGTCCTAACCTCTTTAGCCTTTCCTCATATGAGGTGTTCTACCCCCATTACCTTTTTGGTCACTCTTCTTTGAACCGTTTCTAATTCCGCTATATCTTTTTTTTAGATATGGCAATCAGAATTGAATGCAATACTCAAGGTGAGATCACACCGTGGAGCGATAGAGGCATTATAATATTCTTGGTCTTATTTACCATCCCTTTCCAAATTCCAAGCATACTGTCGGCTTTTTTTGGCCACCGCCACACACTGGACAGAATATTTCAGCGTACCGTCTACAATGACACCTAGATCTTTTTCTTGGGTGCTTACTCCTAAGGTGGGTCCTAGCATCAGGTAACTATAATTCGGATTATTCTTCCCAATGTGCATCACTTTGTATTTGTCCACATTAACTTTAATCTGGATGCCAAGCTTTCCAATTTCCTAAGTTCTTCCCTGCAATTTTTCACAGTCCGCATGTGTTTTGACAACTTAATAGTTTTGCAAATTTAATCACCTGTCTTGCTGTTATGATTTCCAGATCATTTTGTTAAATAGCCATGGTCCCAGTACACCGATCCTACTTCCAAATAGTATTCCATGCATAGGACATTACTGAAGTGTTCCTGGGCACTGGCTGATTAAAGTAATCTTAATAAAGACAGCTTTAATGTTTACTTCATGTTCCTTTTCCCTGTGTATTTGATGGTACAGTAATAACTTTTTTTTTTTTTTTTTTTTTTTTTTTTTTAACTATAATGCATTTTACTTAACTATAGAGTTTGTTAGCCCTGTTTCTCTTATTGGTGATTCTAAAATTAGATTTATAGGTGTATTCTTGGGAACTATATGCTCCCTAGGTTTTGAGGTCACAGTGTCACTAGGCAGGATGAATGCCCACAAGCAAATAAGAGGATCCTGCCAGTATAAGTGCTCAGGAGCAGGTAAGGTCTAAACAGTGTCCAGCAGAAGACCAAGTATCTGCAGGGCTAACCCTGTGGCACTATGTAACAATATTTAATGTCAATGTTCACCTTAAATTTAGCTTGCTAATTTGCTTTTACTCCATAATGTATGCATTCAGTGACTATTTCTGCATCTTTATTCTTTCCAAATCAAACTAGTATGTGCAAGCTTTTGAAACAAATTTAACTTTGCACTAGCAAAGTACGGGGCTGATACTTTATTAAAAGTACACTATGTGTTAAAAATGAGTTAGCACGTGAGCTAACTGTGCAAAGCCTCATTCTGACATCAGTGCACAGCTCATTTAAATGTCATGGAAATGAAGGCTGAATGCAATGTTGGGGCTTTAACACAACCTTTTCACCATTGCTTTTGGCTCCTAACCACTACTCAATTCCCCTATCCTTGTTCCTTCTCACCCAGTACTTTCCTCGCCCTTAATTGTCTTGTCTGTCTGTATTTTTAGATTGTAAGCTCTATCGAGCAGGGACTGTCTCTCTGTGTCAGGTGTTCAGCGCTGCGTGCGTCTAGTAGCGCTATACAAATGTTAATAATAATAGTCTGATTGAAAAGGTTAGCAAGTTCTTCTGCAGTTAGAGTGAGGATTTCATGCCTGTTTCTTCTGTAACTGGGAAGCCGATGCTCAGAACTAAACGTGGATGCTAGAGGCAATTAGCGCTGGACTTGCAGCCACATTAGTAAGCGCAGAATGCTCAGAGGCTCTAGTGTGCCAAAGATTAGTGCAAATAGCATGCTAATGTGGCACAACTAGGTGACTTCAAGGAGCTGCCCATACATGGATAAGGGCCCCACCCCTGCCCGTTCCCCCAACCCCTTCCAACAGTCATAACAGTCTGATCACTAAAAACCAGCCTGTTCAAAAAGGCATACCACAATGATCTATCCTAAATTCCAGATAACGAAACTTATACCAGAACTGGACAAAACTGAACCCTCGATAACTTGATTGCTTAATTTACTCTGTCACCACTGAACTTCAACGCAATACCACTTTATTTCTCATTCCGGAAATGAACTCTCTATACCTGACTGCTTAAAGTATTCTGTCACTTATGAACTTTAATGCAATACCACTCTGTATTTCTCATTCCGATAATGGCGATCGCCACTACGGCATAATGTAAGCCACATTGAGCCTGCAAATAGGTGGGAAAATGTGGGATACAAATGCAACAAATAAATAAATAATACAGATATTTATGAGATAATTTCCTATTCCCTCCCAATGCTCAAGAGAACAGCACACAAAAAGCCACCTTACCTCTGAAACAAACAACACCGGCTGGGAGCAGGCGTTAGGGTGTTTGAAAAGAGGATTTCTCTTGATTCTCTTTACAATCTGCCAGTTTTAATATAATTTGGAAGCAGAAGGAAGCTGACACAAGCCCCTAAGCGCTGGTGGTGTGAGACGAATGTGTGTGAGTCAGAGCAAACCCAAAAGTGAAAGCACACATTGGTGCCTGTTTCCTGCGTCCAAGAATTTAAAGGTGCAGAAAACAAATGCCAATGTGTGCGTCACTTTCGGGTTTTCCAGGTGCATGTGCACAGGAGCTGAGCCTGCTATGAACCTCTTCAGCACATGCACCAAGCACTTCCCCCCTTGCTTTTACAGCACGCATATAATTTGAACACCACTTCCTTTGATCACTGGCAAGCTAGGTTAGTGCGCTGTTCCAGCGGTATGGTTTCTGTGCTGCTGGCTTACTGCGGGAGTTCTGAGAATCGGCCCCTGGGAGCATACAGGACCCACAACCTTTTTCAAGCTTTAAAAGGATTAGTTAACAAGAATGACAAGACTTGAGGGGGAAGTGTGCTGAACAAAGGCAAAGTGCTGCAATATTGACAAACTGGTATTGCCAAAATTGTATCAGCATATGTGTTGGAATGTTACTCTGTACATTAATTGCAAAAACAGTATGCACAGAACAGTATTCCAGCACATGTGCAGACCTATGCACAAACAGCAGCAGATTCAGATTACAAGCAAGATTAAGCTGTTCCTAGTGATCTCCCATGTTAGCTCACTTTTTGTGCACAGACTGTTTGCACACTATTAGCTTACTGAATTGTAAAGCAAAATATATATTTTTTTGCTCATGTTAAGAAGCTGTGCACGGAACTGCACCGCAGTGCTAATGCAAGGTTATGGCATCAGTCCCTATCTTTCTCAACACTGTATTTATGCCCCCAAGCCTTTGCCAGCGAAATCAACTTTTACAAATGAAAATAATTTCTACCATATTTATCTGCTGTTATGGTACAATTCCAAAACTTGTACATTACTAAGGAATACATACCATCTGCTGTGGTTGCTTTCTGGTGAGGCATCAGCATGGCTGCAAACTCTTGCAGCTGGTTTCCTCGGATAATCCTGTCCAAGTACATTTTCTCCAGAATCCCATAGGCTGCAAGCTGTTGGCACCTTTCATCTTTGAACAGGGTGGCTAGCATACGAGAACGCTGTTGTCCTGGAAAAAGTACAACGGCACCAAACACATCACACTCTTTGAAAACGGCAACTGATGTGAGAATAACTGAGAAGAGTTCCTAAACAGCAGTGTTATCTTTAGGCTATTTTTCATTGCCAGAGATCAGAGGAGATGTTAGGGCTCACAACAGCCACAAAACAAAAATTAGACAGCAAGTTAACAGGTGACAGATTTAACCAAATATACGGCTCAACAGATTTGTTGGAAATAAACTGCTAGCTATCCTTCCACTAAGAATATTAATATGAAAGTATACCTCCATCAATGAGACAGAGAGTCTCCACTCACCAATCTATTACATTTTGTGAACATATCTCCCTCAACAGGTTTCAATTTAATACTTTTTATTTTGCCTTTTTTTTTTTTTTTTAATTTATTATTTATTCATTTAAACAATTTTTACAAGAAACCATCTTGTTTAGGAAAGAGTCTTAACAAATAATTTTTAAACAGGAAAAAAAAAAGAAAATAAGAAAGAGCAAATAAAACTTTACACTTTCAAGTTTCAAACATAAGACACTCAAGTCCATAATTAGAGATCCATGAATTTAAATTTAGAGAGAACTATAACTTCAGGAAGTAATATAAGGAAATCCTTCTCTATTAGGAACTATACATTATCTTTAATGCTTATCCTTCTTAGCTGAGATGATTAGCGAAGACAAATGTCCAGGTTCAGTAAAGACATACTTTTGTCCCCCGAGCCTGATTATGCACTTGCAGGGGTATCTTAAAAAGAAGGTACCCCCCAAGTGCAAAACCCCAGGCTTGAGGAGCAAAAATTGTTTCCTCCGTCGTCTCGTCTCCTTAGAGACATCTGGAAATAACATTACTTTAAAACCCAAAAAGGGTTTATCCTTATTACGGAAAAACAAGCGGAAAATCCAATTCTTGTCGGGAATCAATGCGACGGTTGCCACCAAGGTGGCAGCCGTCGCCAATTCTGAATCAGAGGTCTCAAGCAAAAGGGAAACATCAATAGGTTTTTCAGATTCTGGATTCGTGTTTTTCTCCGGGATATAATAAACTTGTGAAAAAGGTGGAAAATCTTTTTCCAAAATATTCAAAGTTTCAAGGAAATAACGTTTCAACATTTCAAGTGGAAGAACATTTTGTAACCTAGGAGCCTTTTTTTTTTTTTTATTGAACAAGTTACACACTGGCCAATATATATATATATTGTAAACAGGGAGACGTTCTGAACCACATACTTCCTCCTACCAATCCTTGTAAAAAGATAAAACTCTCAATGCAGAACTGATTAACCGCCTTGTTTACTAATCCGCGCGGCAATGCCAATACAGCCCATTCAAAGTGAATGAGCTGTGTCAGCCTTGCCACACGGCTTGGTAAACGGGGGAGGGGGTGTCTTTAATAACTTGGTAAGAATTTTTCAGATTTATATTTGTTCCATCATTAGCTCAATCAATCTTTGCTGCATTGCTAGCAGCCTCTTCTCCTGCTTGAATTTCTTCTCTTACTGTAATGAAGTTTTTGTGGTTCTACCAGTGCTAGAAAAAACTGGATTCTCTGCAAGACACTAGTTATCATTAATTTAGATAATGCTCTCTCTAAACCAGGAAACTTTTTGTAGGCTTTATCATCCCACTTCGGTATATATTTTCTCTTATTTCATCTCTATTCTTTTTCTGAAATTGAACTTGTCAGTCTTCTTATGTTCTGCTTGTGCAACAGCTTTACTATTGTTTATGCACTCTTAACTGATTAAAATTATAAACTGCTTTGTTGTTATTACTAAAGGAGCATAATTCAACCCAGACTCAAGATTTATGCTGCATTATACAGATTCACACAGTTCCTTCTTACAGCTGACAGTTTAGTTGCGATACAAGGTAAGTGTGTGGGTAGAACAAGGGACAAGATTTAAAATCTGAAAGGCAAGTGAATGAAGTGCATCCAAAAAGAGCGACATGCATGAACTTTCCACATCATATAGATCCTTTCTGCAAAGGCTTCTGGCTGCATTTTTGGATATTTCTGGCACTGGCATAATAATAAAAAGAGCAATTTGCAAACAATCCCATTCTCTAACTAGGATATTAGTCATCTCTTTTCAAGCAGACAGTCTATCAACTTTACCCCCCTGTCTCCTATAGTGGCCAATCCAGGTCACAAGTACCTACTGCCTTACATTGAGCAGATGTTGATTTTTCATACAGCACTTTGCAAGTATAAAGCATGTGCTACAGTTTCTGCAGGACTATGTGCTGACAGATTTCACAGAACTTTTTGGTGTTATAGGGACAACTCAAGCTACTCCTGGTTTTCAGTTGTGGGTTGAGGGAGGGAGATGGAGCTGAAGGTATGAGAACTCCGACACTATTGACTGTCCCTCACCCTTAGGAGGAGACTGGTTAGAACTATCCATGTCACACAGTGCTTCAGTTTCCTGTTTCTGCACTGTTCACTGTAAGCCAGGATGCTGTGGCAAAAGGAAGTGCAACCACAGATTTGTTTTGTCTGTTTCTGAGAGAAAGGTATGCATAGCTCTGGCACATGGGAGCTGAATGACTTGGTGCAGTCAAAAGCAACCAATAGGACAGGAACTTGTGTGTACGTTTTATATTTTTTATTGTATGGAGAGGAGCACTGCCAGCACATATCTACTTAAAAAGGTCCCAGTCCTTCTCCCTCCCTCCCAACCCCAGGACACGGGGACTGGCGGTCCAGTGGACCTCTAGACATCTAACTCCCCCCCCCCCCCCATGCCAAAAAAAGTCCCTGGTGGCTCAGTGGCAACTCTACCCCCACCCACCCTGGTGGCCCTCAACCCCCCATACCTTTTGAGGGGAGGAGGGAGTAGTACTCCCTCCTCCTTCCAGCGCCTTATATGGTAGAAAGCCCCGTCCAGCACATCCTAAGATGAATAGGGCATGGCGCAGTCATTTTGGAGGTGGCACTGGAAGGAGAGGGAGTGCTACTTCCTCCTCTCTTTGAAAGGTACAGGGTGGGGGATTTGGGGGGCAGTAGGCCACCAGGGAGGGTGGGAAGTGGGTGTAGAGTTGCCCCACCAGGGACTTTTTGGTGTCGGGGGAGAGATTAGAGGTCCACTGGACTTCCAGCTGTTCGGAATAGCGCAGGGAATTTGCTCATTGGGGCCAGATGTATTTCATTTCATAGTGGTCATTTTTTTTTTTTTTAAATGAGACTCCCCAAGCTCAATTACCTGCTGATGCCAGGATAGTGCAGTGTAAGGCATGCTTCAGTGCTTCCAGCCTCTCACTCTCATGAACAATAGACTTGTAAGAAAGCTCATTATATCGCTGGGCAGCTTCAATAAACTTCCTTCGATAATCAAGGACACGAGCATAGCAAACCTAATGCAAAAGTAAAATGGTCTATAATCAGGAAACAGACTACAGAAGCAATACTCTTAACTGGCATATAATGGAGGCAGTGCATGCAAGTTAATGCATATTTCATTGTGAACATCCTGAAAACCTGACTGGTATTCCAGGGCCGGACTTGGGAAACACTGATATAGAGGACTCACACCAGAAGTCCACCTGGCATTGCCTTTAAATTCCAAATACTAGAGTTGCCATCAACATCATCTCCAGCCCATCCGAACCTGTCTTGCCATACAACTTTAGATTTTCTTTTGTGGCTGATGAGTCCCTGATTTTTGTGGGGGCTGCCGCACTATTATCCTCATTACAAAGAAGGAAGACGTGAAGCTTTCCAAAAATACTAGGACTAGGGGGCATGCGATGAAGCTACAATGTAGTAAATTTAAAACGAATCTGAGAAAATGTTTCTTCACGCAACGTGTAATTAAACTCTGGAATTCGTTGCCAGAGAATGTAGTAAAGGCGGTTAGCTTAGTAGAGTTTTAAAAAGGTTTGGACGGCTTAGACTGTTATTAAATGGACTCGGGGAAAATCCACTATTTCTGGGATAAGCAGTATAAAATGTTTTGTACTTTTTGGGATCTTGCCAGGTATGTGTGACCTGGATTGGCCACTGTTGGAAACAGGATGCTGGGCTTGATGGACCTTGGTCTTTCCCAGTATGGCAATACTTATGTACTTATGACAGTATTGTGTCAGGAGCTACTGAACTTCCCAATGACCCAATGTGGCCCTTGTGGGGGTAGATGGAAGTTTCTGGCTCTTAAGCTGTTAACCAGAGTGTCAGAATTTCAGTTCATTTTTTTCCGATCTTTGTGATTTTCTGTGACTTTACACTATATATAAGAAAGAGTGCTTCTAATGATGTTCTACTGGGTGAGGCTGGGTCATGGAAGCTGGAGGGAGGTGTAGGAATATATAGCAGTCTGACTTATTTGTTTTTCCAATAGGTGGTGATTTATTTTTCTCTAGGATCTTCTATACTATTTGCAGTGCTGACTTGTCAGATACAGTTGTTGTATTTGAAAAATCAATAGGTAGTGTCGTTTTGCTATGGCTGGTTTGTCTTTTTGGTAGAGTTTTGTGTTGGCTCATCAGGGCCAATATAATAAATTATGCATATTGTGCTTTTAAATTATAATGTGTTTAAAGTCTATATGTTCACAGTCACAGTGGTTACGATTTTCTTGGTTCTTTAGGAAAAATTGTGTTAAGATTTCTGACAAATCATTGTTTTTTCCAGTTTATCTTGTAGAACCCATGATTTACATTAGCTCTCTCACAAGTTTAGGTTGTGTTGCAAATACAACATTGTAGGGAATAAAATACCATATAACAACTAATGTGATTTTACTGGATTGTGCTTGAAGAAATGAGGCAGTCAATTTGTAAAACATTTCCAAATTTGGGAGGTAGGGGTAGAACAGGAGTAACTATGGATCTGTGCACTGGATTTTTTTTTTTTTTTTTAAGTATCTACTAATACTTCTGTCCTGAGATCTTGTATTCCCAAGTGATATTTTTCCCTTCAAACCCTTGAGCTGACAGGCAAAGGATGGCTTATCTCCTTTTCCTTTAGGCAGTCTGTAGAACAGAATGACATGGGGACAACGTCTGTCCCCATCCCGTGGGCTCTGGCCTCATCTGTATAAGCCTCAAACACTTATGATTTTATATTTAAATCTTTTTATTAAAATATAAAAAGGAGAACTATTCTGTAAAACTATTGTTTATAAGTCACAAATAGAAACCAAGAATAACAAAGAGAAACTATAACAACCCCTCCCCCCCTCTACCCTTCCATTCCCAACAGTAGGTGACTTCTACTACCCCAAGGAACCCTAATCCACCCAGGAGTGCAAAATACAAATCATTCTGCCCTAGCAGGGGAGAAATATGCCCTATGAAGCACTGTTATGATTTTTTTTTAATCTGTGGATGAATAAGTCATAAACAATCTCAGGATTCAGGTTAGCTCTCCTGTTTTGCGCAGTCCAGAAAATGACCTCTCAGATGAAATGCTGGTAACAGGAATGTACAGGCGTCCCGGTGCAGGTTTGGCCAATACTTTTGATTGTTTTTCCAAAACATCGTTGTCTGCATTACAGAATGACATGGGAACAAAGTTTGACCACGACCCCACGTATCATTCTCTATAGTCTGTACGTATACTGACTCTTGGAATTCTAACTCAAGTGAGGTTTGGACAGCATATATCCCAGTACCCAATAGGAGTTAGATTCTAACATTCTGCAATGTCACTATTGCTCAGTACCCTGACTAGTCCTTCAAAATACAGGCTAAAGGTGGACTAACAAAAGGAATCCACAATACAGAACAAAAAAATAACCATAAAGGAAGTATGGAAGGAAAAGCCTCAAAGAGCTCAAGGATCATAAAATGATCTAGTGCGATGAAGCTGGATCCCTTCAGCTCGCTAGATCATTTTACAATCCACGAGCTCTTTGAGGCTTTTCCTTCCATACTTTCTTTATGGTTATTTTTTGTTCTGTATAGTGGATTCCTTTTGTGATTCTATATATAATTGAATCCTTGTAATCCACACTCGAGTTTTGATAATTTATAGTTGATTAAGATGGACTAACACCAAATGTGCTAGAACTTTCCAGTTTTGGCTGGGGGTACAGTGGAAACAGATCTATGCCAAAACACTGTCTCAGCTCTACATACCATAGCTAGGCTAGTTATCCTGAATCTTACCAGGAACTGGCCAAGAATAGTGAAAGTCATCTAGTGAATTGTATGGATCTTTGTTATTTTTTGTTCACGGTTAAACTGTTTATTAACAAACGTTTCAGTTTATTAGCTCTGTATCTGATCAGAACTATGGGGCTGAGTATTTGCTGAGACATCAGGAACTCAGTTAGTGGGTAAGTGATTTCCAGCATAGAGACACAAGTGGAGGCAAAACCCAAGCAATGCTTGGAAGGACTTTCCAAGTGCCCATGGGGTTAATTAAGTGGATTTTAAGGGCAGTGCTGAAAAATTACATGACAATGCATTTACCAAATATATCTGCATCTTCTACTCACTCAAGTTATGCATGCCCGAGAAATTATTTCACCTTATAATGTATCTGCAGTTGTTCGTTAGTGGATTCATTCTGCAGCAGTGATGCTCGGTTAATATACGCTTCTGCTTGGACAGGGTCGTCATCCTCCAGGTATAGGCGAGCAATTTTCAGATAAGTCTCCAACTTGTAATCCACATTGTACTGCCTGTCCAGAAAGGGGGGGGGGGGGGGGGGGTGACAAAAAAAAGACAGACCTATATGGAAAACCTGGTCATCTGAAAACAACTCATTCAGATATTCAAGTCATAATCTTTGATACATTTGAAAACATTACATTTTTTGTTCATACTAAGTTTGTTTTGAATATGTGGGGGAAAGTGACCTGTGCTCCCAGAACTTTTTATTCAGGAATACAGAAGACCTTAGGAAACCAAAGACTGGGCATCCAAATGGCATATGAAATTTAATGTGGACAAATGCCAAAGTTAATCTGCATCATAGTTACCTGAGGCTAGGGTCTACCTTGGGGGTCAGAAACAAAAAAAAAGGTTTGTAGATTGTAGATAATATGCTGAAATCTTCTGATCAGTGTGTGGCAGTGGCCAAAAATGCTAACAGGATGCTAGGAATTATTAGGAAAGAGATGGTGAATAAGACCGAAAATACTATAATGCCTCTGTATCACTCCATCAGTCACTCAATGGGCCTGTCCGGAGGGACACTAAGGAATACGCAAGTAGCCCTAAACAACTTTTATGAGAATGAATACAGTTGTTCTGGAATGGAGTTGCAAGAAAAGACATGAGGATTCATCTACTAGTGTGTCACTAGAACCACAGCTGATGACAAATGCTGTTGAACAGAGGTGTGCTGATGAACAGGTGATGCCTGTGTAGCAGTAGTGATATCTGTGCTAATAGATCTTGTGCTGTGTCAGTGATCTCATTAGATTTGTGCTGGTAGGGTTGCACAGAAGTAGAATCTAGTCTTCGATATCTAGACTGCCCCAACTTGACATTTCGTCCTTTAGATTGTAAGCTCCTTTGAGCAGGGACTGTCCTTCTTTGTTAAACTATACAGCGCTGCGTAACCCTAGTAGCACTCTAGAAATGTTAAGTAGTAGTAGTTGGAGGAAAATAACTTGCACAGAACATTCTCACTGTGAAGTTCCAGTGTAAATGCTTTCATTTCTTCAAGCTCTTTGGAAGGGGGTCAAAGAAGACACCTTCCCTTCAAGCCTAAGCAAGAGCTCAGAAGGTGGTTGCTCATTAAGCCTAATCTAACCATTACTCTTATGTACCACATTTTCCCTATAAAAAAAAAAAGAGCTTGAGGTAGTTAACAAAATAAATATACAATCTTCTTTCAAGAGAATCTCAAATATAAAATTTCTGAAATTAAAAAAAAATTCTTCAAATTTTTAAAAAACAGAGAATATGAATTACTATTTTGAATATCCTTAGGAAGAGTATTCCAGAACAAAACTGCTCTATAAGAAGAGGAGTGCGCCAACAGTTTTTATTTTATTTTTTTAATGAACTGACTTAAAAATCAACATCTTATTGTGGATTTGACAACGAATCACATTTCCTGAGAAAAGTGAACTAGCAAAACAATTGCTTCTGGAGTCACCTATGAAAAGTTTTGAAAATGAAACACAACACTTAAATTTAATTCTTGCCTGTAACGGCAAATCAGTGAAGTTTCACCATAAGGGGGAAAACGTAATCAAATTTAGTTCTTCCAAAAATTAAACGGCCGCCATGTTCTGAACCAACTGTAATTTCTTTAGAACACCTACTGCTATACCCCCATAAAGGAAGTTGTAGTAGTCAAGTTGTGACAAGACTAAACTGAACCAGAATAGCAAAATGATTCACATCAAAAAATGAACGAATAGATCTCAAATATCACAGGTTAAAAAAAGCATTTTTTGACCAAATTAACCATTAACAACCTGTGGTTGAAAAGTCCAAAATGACTCCCAGTACCTTTGATGAATTATGAATAGAAAGAGATTGATGTATTCAAGGCCAGGCTACCAGAGAAGGATGGATCTTAAGGAAACTTAAGGATCTCTACATTAGTTTAAGCATTATCTGGCAGTAATCTCATGTGACTGGACTTCTGAAATCATAACGACAGGAGATCAAGGATGGTTTCAATGATGATTCTCTACTAAAATGCGCAGAGCCAACTGATTTCTGCATGAAAGAGACCCTCTTCTGATTTTTCTGTACCTGACACAGCCTTTCCTCAGCTTTGCAAAGATAATTCAGTCAATCTTTCTGGGCTCAAGGAGACATGGGTACAGAATGCAAGCACTGTGCTCTCACTCTGATTAGACACTGAATGAATATCAAGGTTTAAAATGTTTTGTTACAATGTAGGAAGGACCTAAACCCTGACTTATATGACATGACTCGAAAAGTGAAATTTGTTCTTACCTGTTAATTTCCCGTCCTTTAATCTTGTTAGACCAGCCCAGATGATTGGGCTATGTTTCCTGACCAGAAAGTGGTGGCAGAAGACACCGACAACTCAGTGACATGAGCCGTACAAGGTGTAGTACAGCCCTGGAATTTGCCAGAATACAAAGGAGATCTGAAACACCTGAACATGATAATTAAACCAATTGAACCATTATAATTACAGAACGTTCCCAGTCAGGAGAAGACTGGGATATTCTTTCCCAGAAACCACAGTAGGAGAGGCAGGAATATCCACCAAGGCGCTAGACTATGCAGTGAGGAAAGCCCAGAGGACAGATTTCCCAGGTGGGTCCTGGACTGATCAAACAGGATTCAAGAAAATTAGCAGCTAACAACAAATGTCACCTTCCTTATTATTCTGCTTCACCAGTCGAGTGGGATGTACCAAAGTTCTAAGGACCCTAGATGGGATGAAGACGAGGCCCAGATACACCACATTTTGTCAAAGTGATATCCTGCTGATCTTTTGCAACCTACCGCAACAGACAAACCTGGGAATAAGAAAGACCAAGCAGACATAGTACCCCTAGACACATCCACCACTGCTGCAAGACATCTAGAGGCAGTGTTTCACTATTATCAAGGAAGCTCAAATGCCAAAACTAAACAAAACAGCTAACAGATCTTACCCTGCCTTGCTTATTTGTACAGCACTAAGCAGGGCAACTTTAACTGCCCATACAATCAAGTATAACTTGCCCTGACCCCAAAACCATACCTGAAGGAAAGGAGACCAGGTTTGCGAACACTTACAAGACTGCCACATATTGCCCTGCAATGGCAGAAGGAACTAAGTCCACTTATGTTCAAAAATAAGTTACGTGCCTATCTGTAATCTAGGAAGTATGTCCCATCATAACGTATATTGGTTTTATGCATAGCTCCTTCAAGGTCCCCAATATTTCATAAACAAAATGCAGTCAACTCACTGCAAATATACCAAGCAAAACATATTTTCTCCCATTTTCCCATAAATACTGGCCAGAACCATACAAGCCTTTTCTTTTTTTAAAACCACTTCTATGAACTGGTCCAATACTTCAAAGGGCTAGAAACTTAAGATAATGATGAGACAAGACCCTGTAACTGCTTGGAAAGATGACGACTACAAGCATAGAATAGTTTATGCACTCACCACTGCGTGTAGGCTTGGCAAAAAGAACTAAGCAAGTCAGTATGATAACCCTCTCCCCTCAAGAGAGGGATCATGAACCTCCCCCCCTTTGGGCAAAGCCACTGAAAGCAAACCCAAGAACATACTGCTTATCCCTGGAGGGAAGGAAAACGGTCCCAAAAAATAAAAACACATCACCCAATACCTGAGACCCAGACAGGCCCAACTAAAAACAGGAGGCAGGACTACGATGCAGGGCTTCCCTCCATCTTGCCTACTCAGCACATCAGCCCTGGGGCTACCACTCATCCTGGGGTGCAGAAGCCCAAACTTATGCAGACAAGTCCTTCCAGTATCTTTTATCTTTTGTTTAGTTATTTTTTTCCTTTTTCATGGTGGTACTTCAAACCAGCTCCCCACTGCTGCCAGGCACCACTTCAATATTTATAGGTGGCTGAGAACTTACACTGCCATTTTCTCCTAGAGGTCCAGTCCACTGTCTGTGGCTGGACCACACAGAAGAGCCAGGCTATCCCCCAAATGTGCATATCTACAGCGAAACCAGAAAGGCCAGTTTCAATAGACTAGTTTGAACGATTCTACCCAGAGCCGAGACATAATCACTAGACAACCCCATGGACCTTGTGTCCAGCTGCACCGACTGCTGGAGCTCTGCATTTGCTGCCTTCAGTTGCAGGAGCAGCAGGTAGTGCCAGCCACATTCTACAGCCCTCAACTAATAGTAGCAGAGAAGAGAAGAAGCCACAGCCATGTAAACGCCCCTTGATCACTGCTTTCCCCACAGTGGCAGCTATAAGAAGTGCCATTCTCCCTGACCACAAAGGCAGCAGTGGAAGCCACAGCAATTATCACTCTCCCCTGTCAAGCTGAGAATGTTCTCTGCCCAGCAAGACTGCAGCCTGGCCACTGCTCAACATAAAGGCGATGCCCTGCCTCGTGAAAAGCACATACCAACAAAATGAGGTTCCTCAAGGATGTTTAAAAAAAAAACAAAAAACAACTCCGAGCAAGTCTAAGCAGATATGGGGGTAAGGGGTGGGGGAAGAGGACAACGAGGAAGGAGACAGTGACCAAGAGAGATGAGTAAAGAGAAAGGTAGCCCCCGAGGGACCATACAACCCCAACCACCACCCCTTCTGCCAGGACTGAGACCACAGACTGTACTGCCTACAACAGGGGTCCAGTGGATAGAGCAGAATGCTCTCTCCATCTCCCCCCACCCAAAACCCTGCCAGCCCAGCTGAGTTAAGGCCCATGGACTGATGTTCTGAGTTGAGAAGGAAAGAACCCTCCAAGTTCAACCAGGGCAAAGGTCCGAGACTAATCCTTAAGAGCGCACACAGAGCACCAGCTCAGCCACAGGCCACAGTCCTGGGTAGCCTGGCCTTATTAAACACTTTGCTGCACCAGAACATCTGCACAATCTGCTGGACGCAGAGAATGCTGATAAGTTTCAGGGCTGCACCACACCTTTTATGGGTGATGCTGCTAAATCAGTGTTCTGTCACCATCTGCCAATCAGGGGGATATAATCCACTCATCTGGAAGAAAAGGACAAAGGAAACAAACAAAGCCGCTAAACAATTACACGGGGGGGGGGGGGGGGGGGGGGGGGGGGGGGAATGCCCTCCAGCACTGGCTCCTAGCTTTCATCTTGTCTCTTAACTCAGTAGCCTGGATTTCAGGTTTTGCACCCCCCTTCTGTAGTCTGCAAAGTTTACTGCCAGTTCTTGTTGTTCTCTAGTAACGATGGACTTCCTATAGTCTGTGTTTAAACATATATACAAGCTTCCACACACTCCCCAAAGGACAAATTTAAATCTATTTCCTTGATTCAGCAAAATTGGTTCCCAATGACATTTTAATATGACTGACTTTTGACAAAGGGTACTAAAAAAAAAAAGCCTGAAACACTTAGAGAGACAGCTTTTGTAATTCATATACTTTCCTTTAACCAATTGTATTTTGCCATATGATGCACTTTCCAGCTCCACTCTCCACAACTGTTCTTAGTTCTGCCCCTGAAAGTGTAGATATGGTTTTCTACTTAGTTTCACATAAGAAAATCTGACCCCCACTCAACAGCAAAACTTAAAGTTACTTACATGTAGCATGTGATCTCCAAAGACAGAACTTAAATCCTCATATATGGGGTGACATCACCAATAGAGAACAGTGTGAGAAGCACTACCCCAGCCACTTTTCTAAAAGTGTTTGAGTAGGTTTCACCACACATGGGGTTTCTGCCTGCTGCTGTTCTGCAGGATCTCTACAGTACATTATAAACTAGGGGAATACAATTTCTAGGGGAGGTGAAAGATCTGTAAGGATTTTAAAGTCCAGCTGACCCCAGAGAACACATTCTACAGGTAACTAACTTAGTTTTCTCCATACAAGCAGGACTGCTAAATCCTCATATATGGGGCTCCATAGTTACAAGCTGTCTTCAACATAAAAGGGAAATTTTAACACAAACGTCTTTTAGAGTGCTCCATACTGCTCTTAGATTTAAGAGGTTTGTCTGATGAAGTGTTTCCTGAACAGACAATGTACCCTGGAGTATAAAGCCCACCCAAAATGAGCACCCAAATTTGAAAGGGTATTCCTTTTATCATTTCAGAACAATGTCTCCATCAGCACAGTGAGTCCAGTACAGGTCTGCTGACATACTGGAGATTCCTCGAAGAGTGGGTTCACTGGGTGGATAAAGTCCACAGAGCTGGGTAGGGGAAAGATGGCATCTGGATGACAGGAGTGTGCAGGAGCTCCACACATGTTGAATCTGTTTTAATTCCCCCTTTATAAACATTATTCTTACCTTCTATGATGCTGAAGAGAAAGGGGGAAACTCCTCCCTGTCCTTCTGCAAGTACTCCTCAGCAAACTATGATTGCGTACTATTTTCCTGGCACACAGTTTCCTTCCAGTGGGGAGTTTGCTAGCGTTGGAGGGGAGAGGAGCCTTCTTGGCCCTGGGAGAGAGGGTTAGAGTGCCCCGTCCAGAAGCAAAGAGGTTCACCAGCTTCACTGGGTTGTCCTGTGGAATGTCTCCCCAAAGACCATAGGGAGGAGGCGAGCAGCTGTAGCCATGCAGTGTCCGCAATAACAACTTTGCAGATAGCTCCAGAAGTGCTTGGAGGAATGACGACACCCCCAACGTCAATATTACATTCAAGACACTGTTACTCCATCAGTGTGGACTCATTATGGACTGTGCTGGCATCGGTGGATGCCTGTTTCAGCATTGGTGAGAGTTTGTTCTGCTACTTATACTGTTTACAGTCCCAGGAAAAGGGCAGAGATTGATCTTCTGCAAGATAAGCTTGTACTCCATAGGAAATCTCCTGGACCGGATGGTATTCATCCCAGAGTACTGATAGAACTGAAAAAAGAAGTTGCGGAGCTATTGTTAGTAATATGTAATTTATCCTTAAAATCGAGCGTGGTATCGGACGATTGGAAGTTGGCCAATGTAACACCGATTTTTATAAAAGGTTCCAGAGGAGATCCGGGAAATTATAGACGGGGAAAATGGTAGAGACTATTGTAAAGAACAAAATACAGAGCATATTCAAAAGCATGGATTAATGAGACAAAGAGGGGCATAATCGGGACGTCCTCGCAAAAGTGTGGAGGGGCGAGGAAACCCGTATTTTCGAAACAAGATGGGCGTCCATCTTTCGTTTCGATAATACGGTCAGGGACTTCCAAATCTTGACATTTAGGTCGTCCTTAGAGATGGTCGTCCCTAGACTTGGTCATTTCTGATATTCGGCGATAATGGAAACTAACAACGCCCATCTCAGAAAAGACCAAATGTAAGCCCTTTGGTCGTGGGAGGAGCCAGCATTCGTAGTGCACTGGTCCCCCCTCACATGCCAGGACACCAACCGGGCACCCTAGAGGACACTGCAGTGGACTTCACAAATTGCTCCCAGGTACATAGCTCCCTTACCTTGTGTGCTGAGCCCCCCCAAACCCACTACTGTACACCATTACCATAGCCCGTAAAGGTGAAGGGGGGCACCTAGATGTGGATACAGTGGGTTTGTGCCACTACAAGTGTAACAGGTAGGAGGGGGTGGGCCTGGGTCCGCCTGCACCCACTAAAACTGCTCCAGGGACCTGCATACTGCTACGATGGACCTGAGTATGACATTTGAGGCTGGCATAGAGGCTGGCACAAAATATTTTTAAAGATATTTTTTGAGGGTGGGAGAGGGTTAGTGACCACTGGGGGAGTAAGGGGAGGCCATCCCCGATTCTCTCCGGTGGTCATCTGGGGCACCTTTTTGTGCCTTGGTCGTAAGAAAAACAGGACCAGGTAAAGTCGTCCAAGTGCTCGTCAGGGACGCCCTTTTTTTTCTCATTATGGGTCGAGGATGCCCATGTGTTAGACATGCCCAAGTCCCGCCTTTGCTACACCTCCGACATGCCCCCGTGAACTTTGGTCATCCCCGCGACGGAACGCAATTGGGAACACCCAAAATTGGCTTTCGATTATGCTGATTTGTGTCGAAAGATGGGCGTCCTTCTCTTTCGAAAATAAGCCTGAAAGTCAACATGGATTTAGTGAAGGGAAATCTTGCCTCACCAATCTACTACATTTCTTTGAAGGGGTAAACAAACATGTGGATAAAGGTGAGCCAGTTGATATTGTGTACTGTATCTGGATTTTCAGAAGGCGTTTGACAAAGTACTTCATGAAAGACTCCAGAGGAAATTGGAGCGTCATGGGATAGGAGGTAGTGTTGTATTGTGGATTAAAAACTGGTTAAAAGATAGAAAACAGAGAATAGGGTTAAATAGTCAGTATTCTCAATAGAGAAGGGTAGTTAGTGGGGTTCCCCAGGGGCCTGTGCTGGGACCGCTGCCTTTTAACATATTTATAAATGACCTAGAGATGGGAGTAACTAGTGAGGTAATTAAATTTGCTGATGACACAAAGTTATTCAAAGTCATTAAATCGCGGGAGGTTTGTGAAAAATTACAAGAGGACCTTATGAGACTGGGCGTCTAAATGGCAGATGACATTTAATGTGAGCAAGTGCAAAGTGATGCACGTGGGAAAGAGGAACCCAAACTATAGCTACGTCATGCAAGGGTCCACGTTAAGAGTCAAAGACCAAGAAAGGAAACTAGGCATCGTCGTTGATGATACATTGAAACCTTCTGCTCAGTGTGCTGCTGCGGCTAAGAAACCAAACAGAATGTTAGGTATTATTAGGAAAGGAATGGAAAACAAAAATGAGGATGTTATAATGCCTTTGTATCGCTCCATGGTGCGACTGCACCTCCAATATTGTGTTCAATTCTGGTCGCCGCATCTCAAAAAAGATATAGTGAAATTAGAAAAGGTACAGAGAAGGCCGACGAAAATGATAAAGGGGATGGGACGACTTCCCTATGAGGAAAGGCTAAAGCGGCTAGGGCTCTTCAGCTTGGAGAAAAGGCGACTGAGGGGAGATATGATAGAGGTCTATAAAATAATGAGTGGAGTTGAATGGGTAGATGTGAAGCGTCTGTTTACGCTTTCCAAAAATACTAGGACTAGGGGGCATGCGATGAAAATACAATGTAAATTTAAAACGAATCGGAGAAACATTTTCTTCACTCAACGTGTAATTAAACTCTGGAATTCATTGCCAGAGAATGTGGTAAAGGCGGTTAGCTTACCAGAGTTTTTAAAAGGTTTGGACGGCTTCCTAAAGAAAAAGTCCACATACTATTATTAAATGGATTTGGAGAAAATCCACTATTTCTGGGATAAGTGGTATAGAATGTTTTCTACTTTTTTTTTTTTTTGTTACATTTGTACCCCGCGCTTTCCCACTCATGGCAGGCTCAATGCGGCTTACATGGGGCAAGGTAAAATTATGTATCATACCTGATAATTTTCTTTCCATTAATCATAGCTGATCAATCCATAGACTGGTGGGTTGTGTCCATCTACCAGCAGGTGGAGATAGAGAGCAATCTTTTGCCTCCCTATATGTTGTCATGTGCTGCCGGAAATGCCCCAGTATGTCGATATCAAAGCTCCATCCGCAGGACTCAGCACTTAGAGAATTACACCCACAAAGGGACACTCTGCCCAGCTCACCACCGCCGAAGCGGGGGAGGAGAAACGTTCCAGCGCACCACTGCCGGGGCGGTGGGCGGGAAACCACACCCGCCAACGCGGGGGGAACTGGCTTATCCTGCTACCGCAACCGTGGGAGGAGCTGGCTTACCCTAACACCGCCGAAGCGGGAGGGATACAAAGCTACCCTACAGCCGCACGAAGCGGGAGGGAGCGCGGGCATAATTTAGTTATCAATCCAGCCACCGCCGAAACAGGGGGAGAGGAAGCAGCAGCTCATTGTAACACAAAATCGTCTCAACTCGAAGAGACTTCAATTGGAAGAACTTGAACACGAAGTCCTCGTGAACAGGAAATGAAGACTGAACATGAACCTGAAATATAACCAGAACACAAACAATACAGATATCTGGGAGGGGCTATGGACTGATCGGCTATGATTAAGGGAAAGAAAATTATCAGGTATGATACATAATTTTACCTTGCCTATCATCAAGCCGATCAATCCATAGACTGGTGGGATGTACCGAAGCAGTACTCATCCAGGGCAGGTCATGGAAATCCCTGAACGCAAAACTGAAGCCCCAAACTGGGTCTCGGCCCAAGCAGCCACATCCAAGCGGTAATGTCGTGAGAAGGTATGAGCCGACGACCAAGTAGCCGCTCTGCAAATCTCTTCCAAGGAGACAGATCTGGACTCCGCCTTCGAGGCTGCTTGTGCTCTAGTAGTGTGTGCCTTGAGCTGAATAGGCGGAATCTTCCCTGCCGCCAAATAAGCTGACGCGATCGTCTCCTTGACCCAACGTGCCACCGTAGGCTTAGGTGCCTGCAGACCCTTACGAGGGCCTGCGAACAGCACGAACAGATGATCCGACTTCCGGAAATCATTGGTCACTTCCAAGTATCTGATGATGACCCGTCTAACATCCAGGTATTTGAGCGCAGGGTACTCCTCTGGGTAATCCTCCCTACGAAAGGAGGGTAGGTAAAGCTGCTGATTCACATGGAATCGAGAAACAATCTTGTGAAGGAAGGCACTGGGCGAATCAATACTCCTGCCTCAGTGAATCGCAGGAACGGTTCTCTACACAAGTGCGCCTGGAGCTCGGAAACTCTTCTGGCTGATGGGATAGCCACCAGGAAGACTGCTTTCAACGTCAGGTCCTTCAGCGATGCCCTTGGCAAAGGCTCGAAGGGCGGCTTCTGCAAGGTCCGTAGCACCAGATTGAGATTCTGCAGTATCGAGTGCAGAGGGGGGCGCAAGTGATTAACTCCTTTGAGAAAGCGTACCACATCCGGCTGTGAAGCCCCCTTCAGACGACCCCTGAAGCAAGCTAGAGCCGCCACCTGGACTTTCAGTGAACTGAGCGACAGGCCTTTCTCCAGCCCCTCTTGCAGGAACGCCAACACTGAAGATATTGGAGCAGTGAAGGGCGATACAGAGCCTGCCTGGCACCACGACGCAAAGGTACACCAAACCCTGACGTAAGTGGTGGAAGTAAAGCGCTTCCTCGCTCTCAGCATAGTGGCGATGACCTTGTCTGAGAAGCCCTTCTTCCTCAGCCGCTTCCGCTCAAGAGCCAGGCCGTAAGACCAAAGGGGGCGGGATCCTCCATCACCACGGGACCCTGATGTAAGAGGCCCGCTCCGCTGGCAGCCGCAGAGGGCCGTCCACCGAGAGTCTGACTAAGTCTGCATACCAGGGACGTCTGGGCCAATCAGGACCCACCAGGACCACCCAGCCTGGATGCTTTGCCACCCGGCCTAGCACCCTGCCCATCATGGGCCAGGGCGGGAACACGTAGAGAAGCTCCTGTGCCGGCCACTGCTGGAGAACAGTATCAACTCCCAGAGATCGAGGGTCCCGTCCTTTGCTGAAAAAACGCGGCAATTGGCCGAGGACGCCATTAGATCCAGGCTCGGCCGGCCCCAGCGTCTCGTGATGTCCAAGAACGCCCGAGCAGACAGTTGCCACTCTCCGGGATCCAAGGTATGGCGACTGAGAAAGTCCGCCTTGACATTCATGACTCCCGCAATGTGGGCCGCCGACAGCTGTTCCAGATTCGCTTCCGCCCACAGACATAGCTTCATGGCCTCCTTGGCTAGAGGGGCGCTCCTGGTACCTCCCTGGCGACTGACATAGGCCACAGCCGTGGCATTGTCCGACAGGACCCGTACAGGCCTCAGCACAAGTACTGGGAGAAACTCTAGAAGCGCCAACCGAATGGCTCGGAGCTCCAGGAGGTTGATGGACCATTTCGTCTCTGCAGGAGACCGGAGCCCCTGCGCTGTCCATCCCAGGCAATGGGCTCCCCAGCCCGTCAAGCAGGCATCCGTCGTGACGACAATCCACTCCGGGGTCGTAAGAGGCATTCCTACGGACAGCTTGCCTGGCCTCAGCCACCAGCTCAGCGCCTTTCGCACCGCTGGATCCAAAGGAAGGCTTGTGGCGTAATCCTCCGAGACTGGAGTCCACCGCCGCAGAAGAGAGTGCTGAAGTGGTCTCATATGAGCCCTGGCCCAGGGCACTACCTCCATCGTGGCCGTCATGGAGCCCAACAGCTGCACATAGTCCCAAGCCCGAAGAGTAGAGGAGGCTAGGAACTGGCCCACCTGGGTATGAAGCTTGACGCTCCGGTTGTCCGGCAGGAACACTCTGCCCACTTGGGTGTCGAATCGAACTCCCAGATACCCCAGGGACTGAGTCGGGCGCAGCTGGCTTTTCTCCCAGTTGATGATCCATCCCAGGGAGCTCAGAAGAGCAATGACCCTGTCTGTAGCTCTCCCGCACTCCGCATAGGAAGGGGCTCGGATCAGCCAGTCGTCCAGATAGGGATGGACTTGCACTCCCTCCTTGCGGAGGAAGGCCGCAATGACCACCATTACTTTGGAGAAGGTCCGCGGAGCCGTAGCCAACCCGAACGAGAGGGCTCTGAACTGGAAGTGTCGGCCCAGCACTGCAAAGCGCAGAAAGCGCTGATGAGGCGGCCAGATGGGAATATGTAGGTAAGCTTCCTTGATGTCCAGGGAGGCCAGGAAGTCTCCCTTTTTCACCGCAGCTATTACGGAGCGGAGGGCCTCCATCCGCAAGTGCCGAACTTTCAAGGCCTGATTGACTCCCTTGAGGTCGAGAATAGGCCGAGCAGATCCTTCTTTCTTTGGCACCACAAAGTAAATGGAGTAGCGTCCCTTGCCAAGCTGATCTACTGGCACCGGGACCACCGCACCCAGGCGGATCAGGTTGCTCAAAGTCTGCTGCACGGCAGCTGCTTTGACCTGAGACTTGCAAGGAGAGTTTACAAACCCGTCTCTTAGGGGTCGGCAGAACTCTAGCTTGTAGCCGTCTCTGATGACTTCCAGAACCCAAGCGTCTGAAGTTACCCTGGTCCACTCGCCCAGAAACGAGGCCAACCTTCCTCCTATCTGCACTGGGCCATGGACCAGGTCCCCGTCATTGGGTACGCGACCCTGGGGGCGGGCCGGAGGACGAACCTCCGGGACGGCGGTCCCTATGAAAGGAATGCTGCTTGGGGGAGAAGTTCCGTTTGAAGGAAGCGGAGGCAAAGGAGGCCAACTTGCCCGGGCGATACCGATGGGCTTCCTGGAATCGGCCCTTAGAGGAACCAGGATGGGCACTGCCGGCCCGAGTCCTGACCTCCGGCAACCTCTTGCCCTTGGACGTGCCGAGCTCAGTCACGATCTTGTCCAGCTCGTCCCCAAAGAGCAGCTTGCCTTTAAAAGGCAACTTGGCTAGGCGAGATTTAGAGGCATGGTCAGCAGACCAGTGCTTAAGCCAGAGCCACCGCTGCGCAGAGACTGTCTGAGCCATGCCCTTGGCCGAGGCTCTCAAAACATCATACAGAAAGTCTGCCAAGTAGGCCAAACCCGACTCCAGGGTCGGCCATTCCGCCCTCCAGGAAGGGTCCGAGGGGGAAGCCCGCTGCAAAACAGTCAGGCACGCCCTAGCCACGTAGGAGCCGCAAACCAAGGCTTGCAAACTCAGAGCGGCCGCCTCAAAGGACGACTTTAAGGCCGCCTCCATTCTCCTGTCTTGGGCGTCCTTCAGGGCAGTGCCACCTTCCACCGGCAGCGCCGTCTTCTTAGTCACAGCAGTGATTAAGGAATCTACCGTGGGCCAGACAAAGGCTTCCCGTTCCCCCTCAGGAAAGGAGTACAGACGGGACATAGCCCTGGCTACTTTCAGGCTCGCCTCAGGGGCATCCCATTGCGCTGAAATTAAGGTCTGCATGGCTTCATGAACGTGGAAGGTTCTAGGCGGGCGCTTCGTTCCCAGCATAATGGCGGAGCCAGTAGAGGCTGAGAGAGAGCCTTCCTCCGGAGAGGCAATCTTCAAAATGCTCATGGCCTGCACAAGCAGGTTGGGCAAATCCTCTGAGCGAAAAAGCCGTGCTGCAGAGGGGTCGTCCGCTCCATCCGAGGAAGGTTCAGTCTCTTCCATCGATTCCGCTAAGGATCTCTGGGAGAACTCAGACATGCTGCCATCATCCACATCAGAGGAGATTGAGTCCCCCCAATGGTGGAAGATCCACCTGAGGGCGCTTAAGCATAGAGGCCTCATCACCCCGATCAGAGAGGTGGGCAGGGGCAGTGTTCTGCATAAGAAAGGCTTGATGCAGCAGCAAAATGAACTCAGGGGAGAAACCCCCCAGTCTGTGCAATTCTGCAGCCTGTGCCGCGGCCCTAGAGGCGCCCTCCATCTGCGCTCCCAGTAGCGGGGGAGAGGCGTGTTGCGCGTCCAAAATGGCATCCAGCGCGAAACTCCAAGAAGGAGCCGCATGGGAAGAAGGGCGTTTTAATTTCGCCGACTTCTTACTGTCGCCCGATTCAAGGGCGACCAAGCTGTTAACGTCTCCCATCTCGAGGGCGGCCCAAGAAGAAGCCGACCGAGCCGCGTGGCCGGTCACAACCGGGAGGGCGGCCAGTGGGGGATAGGCGCCTAAGGCGGGAAAGGCTGCCGCGCCGGAGGAAAAACCAGTGAACTCTCTCAGTTCCGAAAGGGCGCCCAAAAAGGGTGACTCTACCTTCGATCCCCCCGCTTCCCCGCGAACGCATTCCAGGGAGCATCTTTTCGCGCCCTTGCCATCCGAGGCCATAGCCACGTGGAGACCGTTCAAGGAACCCCCTGCCCGCTAGTAAAAGGTAAAAATTAGCTGCTTCTTGCTCCGAGCAGCGACGACTTGTTCCAGTGAGCAGCTGTAAATAGACGTCCTTTTTGAACGTTTAAAAAAAAATTTTTTTTTTTTGTTTAACGAAGCCAGCGGGAGGGGGGAGAAAAGGAGGGACCTGGCACCACCAGGTTTGCACTTGCTCACGAAGAGCCCTCAACCCCAGGTACTCAACAAAACCTAAACAATTAGACTTGGAGACCTAGCCAGAGCTGCTGCTGTGTGACCACACACCTGCTGAGATAGAGAACATACTGGGGAATTTCCTGCAGCACATGACCACATATAGGGAGGCAAAAGATTGCTCTCTATCTCCACCTGCTGGTAGATGGAAACAACCCACTAGTCTATGGATTGATCGGCTTGATGATAGGGAATGGAGGGTTAAGTGACTTGCCCAGAGTCACAAGGAGCTGCCTGTGCCTGAAGTGGGAATCGAACTCAGTTCCTCAGGACCAAAGTCCACCACCCTAACCACTAGGCCACTCTTCCACTCTTGCCAGGTATTTGTGACCTGGATTGGCCACTGTTGGAAACAGGATGCTGGGCTTGATGGACCTTTGGTCTTTCCCAGTATGGCAATACTTATGTATTTATATGTACTTCACCAACAGATTTCCTCTATGAATATGAGTAAGAGTGCTCCTAGGATTCTAAAGAAAAGCCTGGGTGGAGCATGGGTCTCGCCTATCAGCTGGATCACATCGGCACTCAATGTCAATGTTGTCAAAACTGCAGCATTGTAAGTTCTACATGAGCTGCTCCTCAAAGGGTCTCAATGACAAAAGTGTGGGCATCACAGTAGAAGTGGCTGTGTCCTCCTGAATAACTTGGAATGTATCAGAACTGGGGTCTCATGTTCATGAAGGCTGTTGTACCCTCTCTGATGGCACAGAGAATGAGTGGTCCTCATGTCAAGGGCACTTGAAAACCATCACTTACTTCAGTGCCATGCTTTGATGGGAATCGATGCCTAGACGTTAGTCTCTGTCCCTTGTTCTGTATCACTCTATCAGCACAGACGAAGATGAAGACAAATATTTATTTTTCGAAAAAGAATTGGATGATGATTGTTCCTGGTGGCCTTTACTGATGCTAGATGTCAGGGTGATTGAGATAACTCTTGATACAACCCCAGCATTTGATGCACTTCCTAGACCAAGAGACTGATGTTTCTGATGTTGATGGGCCAGTCTTATCGCCAAAACGTTTTTCTGTGGAGTGGAGGAGTGGCCTAGTGGTTAGGGTGGTGGACTTTGGTCTTGGGGAACTGAGAAACTGAGTTCGATTCCCACCAGGCACAGGCAGCTCCTTGTGACTCTGGGCAAGTCACTTAACCCTCCATTGCCCCATGTAAGCCGCATTGAGCCTGCCATGAGTGGGAAAGCGCGGGATACAAATGTAACAAAAAAAAAAACACCTCTCTGACATCTATGAATAGAGAATACAATGAGGGATCAATGTACGATCCCAGGTATCGCAGGCACCAAAAACAGGTATTCATAATAAATATGATCCTGTTGCACCAGAAACATCTCAAATATATTAGGGGTAATCTTTTAGAACACATCTGAAAAAAGTAGCCACAAGGAAATCAAACAACTCACTGGTGGCAAGGCAGCCCACACTGATCTAACAAGTTGTTTTTTTTTCCTCTTCCCCTCACCCCCTCATGAAAAAGCCTAATGAATCACCAGGGAATTGGTGAAAGTAAACCACACGATGACAGGACTAGCAAATGGAAAAACTACGAAACTTGGCTGAGGTAAGAATGACATGAAAAAAGGGTCTGATCAGCTCTACAGAAAGGTGGTCATGTGTGTGCAAGCGGGAACAGGCAAGAACGTACAGTGAGCCTACTCAAACACTTCTTGAAAATTAAAAGGGATGTGCTGGGGGTCACGTGATGCTGTGAATAACAGCAGACGCACCTGGGATTGCTGCGAGGCCCGAACTCCCCCAAACACCTTGAAATTCGACTTTTAATACCCAGATCGAGAAAGAAAAAGGTGCAGAACGGTCCGAGAATATATGGACAAATTTCTGACTAACTCGCAAACGCTGATGGCTGCTAAACCACCTCGCAGAGGCGCGGACAAGGCAAAATCGGGAGAAGACAAAATGGCGCCTAACTCACCGCCCCGGTCGGCCCAGGCAAATTTAACGGCGGAACTGACGGAAGCTGTAGTTAAAGCATTAGACCCCCGACTGCAGCAGCTTTCTGAACAAATAGCAGGAATTGCGCAGTCCACAACAGATCTACAACGGCGCACCGGAGAGATCGAGTGCAGAGTTTCGGATGTGGAAGACACGCTGCAGGAGTACAAGGATAAAGTGGGCAGTATGGAGGCCATAATTAAAACACAACACGACAAACTGGAGGAGCTGGAAAACAGGGCGAGGAGGGACAATCTCAGGTTTGTTGGCTTCCCTGAGTCGTTAGCGGAGACGTCGCTGGCAAAGACCCTGGAAACCTGGCTAATTGCGCATTTCCCTGAGGTGGCCATTCAAGGGGAGATAACAATGGACAGAGTACACCGGGTGGGCCCAGCGAGATCGGATGCCACGAAACCCAGAGTTATAATAGCAAAATTTCATAGATATGCTCAAAAGGCACAGCTCTTAAGTTCTTTTAAAAATAAGCGAGAGTCTGTGAAATATGAGGGGCAACAAATCAGGATGTTCCAGGACTACTCGGCGGAATTAGCATCCAAAAGGAGGGCCTTTTCAACCATATGCTCTCATCTAGTAGAAAAAAAATATCGTTTTATGGTACAATTTCCAGCCATTCTAAAGATCCAGCATTTGAACCGCTGGCATGCATTTACAGAGGCAACAGAGGCAGAAGAATGGGTGAAATCTCTGGAACCTGTGTGAAGGCAGTATTTATTGCAGGTGTGTAATGGGGGTCAGCCGGGAATGGAATTTTTGGTTATAAGTTGGATGGTTTAAGCATAAATGTTACATGAGGGAGAAGTCAATTGATGGGGGGGAGACGGCTCTCAAACACCAGGTGAAGACCCGGATAGGCTAATCCCTCAGAGAGAGAGGGGAGCCCAGAGCGAGACTGGGGAGGGGAGGGGAGAGTTATGGGGGGGGGGAAAGAGGATTACAGTAATCGTGGAACAGTGAGAGGTAGGGAAGAACACGGGGGGGGGGGGGGGGAAGGGGAGGGGGGAGGGAGCAAGGAAGAAGAACATTGAGAGTTGTAGTCAAAATAGTAAACAGTCAACACACATTGCGAATTAAGAGACAGAGAAAGGATAGGGTAGAACCACAGGGGATGGGCTGGGCCCCTGGGGCAACTTATCAAAAGGGATCAAGGGAGGATACAGAGAAAGAGCTAGACACATAAGTCCACTTTAAGAGTAATCTCGTGGAATGTTTCGGGCATAACATCTCCCGTCAAGAGGACCAAGATTTTAAATCAGCTTAAGCATCATAAGGCCTCGATAGCCTGCATACAGGAGACTAAATTAACAGACATAGAACATGAAAAGCTAAAACAAAAATGGGTGGGAGAATGCTATTACTCGTCTTCGGGGGCTAAAAGAAGTGGGGTGGCGATTCTAATTAAAAAAGGCTTGATGTGTGGCTCTAAACTGATATATAAAGATGGGGAGGGAAGAGTGGTACTGTTGAGTTTAAACATACAGGGACTGCGGGTTTACCTGTGCGCGGTATATGCCCCCAACTCCCATGCAAACACGTTTTACCAAAAGTTAATTTCTCTGGGCCTCCAATACACGGACGCGCCATGGATATGGGCAGGCGATTTTAATAAAGTCCTGGACCCACAATTAGACAGGTCGGGAAAGAGAGAACTTGAGGAGAGGGCTAGTTTGCAAGAGCTGGGAACAGAGTTGGGATTGGTGGACCCCTGGAGGTTACTGCACCCAACCACCTTAGATTACACGCACCAATCAAAGCCCATGGGACGTGGTCCAGGCTGGATTATATTCTAGTGGACCAGTCATTATTTTTTAGAATTGAACGAGCAGAGATAGGCCCAGTGGAAGTGTCAGACCACTCACTAATTTGGATAGATGTGGTGCATGACATCCCTGGGGAGAAGGGCTATGCATGGAGCTTTCCCTCCTTCCTGTATAAAGATGAAAGATTTGCCATATACATTAGAGAGCAATGGGACCAGTACATAGCCACGAACGCAGGAACATGCACATCCCAATTATACTATGGGAGGCCTCCAAAGCCGTAGTCAGAGGGGGGATAATAGCTTATATGAGTGCTAGAGGGAAGCGGATAGCGGCGGGCATAATCAACCTGGAGCATGAGCTGAAGAGGGTAAAACATAAATACATACAGCACCCAACAACTGAAAACCGAGATGCCTTAACGGCCACAACGGTGGCACTTAACTCCCTTATACATGACAAAACCCAAAAACAGATGGCAGGGAGCCGGTTATATTTTCATAGGTTTGGGAATAAGGCGGGTAGACTGTTAGCCAAAGTGGCGCAAACGCAGAGGCCTAAGAAACTGGTAGCCTCCATTCTCCCTAGGAGGGGCCCACGGGTTCATAGTATAGAGGGAATCACAGAGGCCTTCCATAAGCATTTCACGGAGATGTATTCTAGGGGCGATAGCCCAGAGGAGCAATTAACCATTGACTACATAGTAGACTCCGGAATGCCAAAATTGACACAGACGGAGCGAGATTTGCTCTCCTCACCAATACAGGCCCAAGAGATTCAGAAGGTGCTCAAAACTCTCCCTCTGGGTTCAACACCGGGCCCAGACGGATTTTCAGCTGAATATTATAAGATTTTGCCGATACAATTTTGTGGGCCATTGATTGAGTATTATGAAGCGGTGGTGCAGAGGGGCTTCTTTACCCCTGGAGAAAATGAAGCAATGATAACACTAATCCCCAAGCCGGGTAAACCGGAGGATCGAGTTGAGTCATACCGCCCAATATCACTTATCAATGTAGATTTAAAAATTTTGGCCCGAGTACTGGCAGAACGGTTAGCACCGCGACTAAAGGAGTTGATAGGGGAACATCAAGTGGGCTTTATAAGGGGTAGACACTCAGGAATTAATGTGAGGAAGGTCCTTATGTCAATTGCCCAGAGTAAAGACACAAAGACCAGGATGCTGATGGCTAGTCTCGATGCAGAAAAAGCTTTTGATAAAGTTAATTGGGAATATCTGTTTCGAGTGCTAACATATGTGGGGGGAGATGACTGGTTTTTAAGAGCAGTTAAAACTTTATATGAAGGCCCCTCTGCGAAGATTTTAGTAAATGGGGTCAAGTCCCCAAAAATTGAGATACAGGCGGGCACAAGGCAGGGATGCCCGTTATCCCCACTATTGTTTTTGATTTACTTAGAGCCTCTGTTGCGCACGATTGCAGTGGACCCGGACATAGAAGGGGTTCAGTTTCCGGGGCAGGTGGTGAAGGTACTAGCCTTTGCGGATGATCTATTTCTAACTTTGACAAAGCCACAATCATCATTACCGAGGTTGTTAATGACAATAGAGGAGTTTGGGTTCCACTCAGGGTTTACTTTGAACACCCAGAAATCCGTAGCCCTTCCTGTAGGCCCAGAATTAGTAACAGAATGGGAGGGAACGTTTCCACTACAATGGGCACAAGGGGCGGTGACATACTTAGGGGTCCAAGTCCCGGCTGACCTTAAAACACTGTATACCTTAAATATGGCCAAAATGAAGGACAGAGTGGAGAAAACACTTCACAACTGGCAAGCACTGCCCATCTCATTAATGGGACGAGTGGCTCTCTATAACATGATCCTATTTCCTACATGGATTTATGCGTTTCAAATGTTGCCAATGTATCTGAGTGGGAAAGATGAGAGATGGTTACATCAACAACTCAATAAATTCCTGTGGCAAGGCAAACGAGCGCGAATGTCCATCAAGCGAGTCATGCTTCCGCGAGATAAAGGAGGATTGGGCCTTTTGGATTTGAGGCTCTTTTCAACAGCAAGCTCAATGCGACACCTCTCTGACTGGTTTCGGAGCAAAGAATATTTTACAAACACACAAACAGAGACACAATGGTTTCGACACCAGCACTTTGCCAGCTGGTTACATATGCCCTCCAACACCAAAAAGATTGTTGGGGCGGCGGCTCCAATCTTCAGACCGTTGCAAAGGACGTGGAGATGGCTGACAAAGCATTTCGAGCTGAGCACGGCGTCCTCACCATTATTGCCAATCAGAGGCAACCCAGCATTCCCTGTGGGGGACACATCCAAGATATTCAAGAACTGGGAAGACCATGGAGTTAGATATCTGTTCCACGTGGTGACGGAGCAAGGTACGATAAAGCCATTCGAAGATTTGTGCACGGAATTCAAGCTGGACAAGAAAGATGCATTTGCATTTATGCAACTACGGCACTATATCCAGTCACTTCCTAGCTCATCGCTTAGTGTGGGAAGCTGGGAGACATATAACGCAATGTTGGGTCTGGACGATCAAACACGGATACCACTTAAATGCTTCCACTGCCTTCTCCGGGAACGGACAAAGAAATATGATTATGAGAAAGAAGCGGGACAATGGACAGCAGATTTGGGAGTACCTGTTACAGCGGAACAGCTGGGAAATTGTGTGCAACGAACCTATAAATTGACTGAGAATGCGTGCTGGCAAGAAACGCAATATAGGTTTATCCTGCGCCTTTATGTATCACCACGCAGGGCCTATAGAGCGACACTAAGAGACAATGATGACTATGCAAAATGTGGGTTAGCGAATGCTCACTTAGGCCATATGTTTTGGTCGTGCCAAAAGGTACATAAATTCTGGAAATCCCTGGCAGAACAGGTGTCAGACATGTGGAAAGTAAAGTGGCACCACTCCCCGAGACAATTATTTCATAGATTTACAATACAAAGTCATAAACCGGCTGGCATGGAAACCTTTTTACAGAGGACAGTCTTAATGGGGAAAAAGACGATCTTGCAAGTTTGGCTGTCTACAGAAAGTCCAACGATAGCCCAGTGGAGAGCACTTATGATCCACATGTGTTCACTAGAACGGAAGAGAATTACAGACTTAGCTTCCCAAAAGGGAGATGACTATTGTAAAATATGGGCCCCATTTTGGGAGACTTTGACTGCAACGACAAAAAGTAGAATATTAAACTCTTGAAATAAAGGAAGGGAGGGAGGAGAGGGGGGGATAGAGGGAGGGGAGATATCAAAGGGGGGAAGGGGGGGAATAAAAAATGGAAATAAAGGGAACAGTTTTGGTTGTAAGGACTGTTATTAATATTGTAACCTACATGTATGTTTTAAGTTCCTTTGTGCACTGATGTGAATAAACAAGATTTATAAAAAAAAAAAAGGGATGTGCTTCCCACGCTGGACTCTGTTGGTGACAATAAGGATTTTAGCAGTCTTGCTTGTCTTTGAAGAAAAAAAAGAATACAGATGATGAAATTCTGTGTTACCCATGAGGAATAAATATTATTTACTTTTGTCCGGTTTCTAATGGGATTCCCACCAACACTTGTGCAGCATTTCTCCAGTCTTCTTCCTTCTCATAAATAGATGCTAGATGCTGCCGGATGGAAGCCACCTGGAACAGAGAATTTTAAACTGAAAAAAAATACATTATCCCATAAATGTCTTTTACATGCTTTTCAAATTCTTGAAGTGATGATAGTTGAGATCAGAATTTTTTTTTTTTTTTTGTAGAATCAAACCTCACCAAAGATGTGGAAACAATTTTTTGTCTAATTATTTTGGTATTTTAGGAGAGGGATGCAGGAAAGTTACTGATTGGACTGCTGATCTAGCACACCATCACTATTTGATGAGGCCTGGCCCTGAAATGCTCCCCTTTCATCAATAAGGACACCTAGAGAAAATGATGAAAAATTAGTTTTTCCTGTTTTTAACCAAGCACTTGCAAGTAGAATTCAGAATTTCAAACCTAGTATAAACCAGATCAAACATACTACTGAATTTGTTCTTCCACAGAAGCTGGTTCAGAAACCAGCATTGCCTTTCCATGGTCAAGAGAGCATCCAAGAAGACAGGAGGAGCCTCCACGGAAAGTCAAAGCAAAACAGCGGCTGACAAATGCGCAAACCAATAGGGAGATGATATCACAAACCAGTTTATTCAGAATATTCATATCAAGGACCCGACACGGTCCGTGTTTCGGCGCCAAAGCACCTGCCTCAGGGGTCACAATCAACTTTCTCTGAGTAGAAGCTGATAGGCTTGAATAATTCCTTTATGTATGCAAGTTAATCCACAGAGAGAACAAAAGAACAGCCAACCGAGCATCCGACACATCATATTGCCAGAAGGATTACGTATGTATTATGTTATCCCCAGTAAAGACTCATGGTGAACAAGAGAGCAGAGTTCTCTCCCCCTGGGAAGGTATAGACTTATCTATATATCTATTCCAGGAGAGAGAACTCGGCTTTCTTGTTCACCATGAGACTTTATTGGGGATAATATAACATATTACAGGCTGTATTCCCTAAAGCCTGCTCCCATTCAGTGTCAATGAGAAAGATTTTGTTTTTAAATTATAGCTTTTTATTGCAATTTATTATTTAATTCTTTAATTTCTATTTGTATATTGTATTGTAAACTGCTGTGTTACACTATTTCTGACAGTAGTTATATCAAGCTTTAATAAAGTGAAATACATACATACAGGCACTTAGATCAATTGGGTCAAATCACCAGTGTTTCTATCCCAGCTGCAAGAAACACCTTTTTTTTCTTTTGAAGCAGTGGGATTCTGTTCCCTTTTAGGCTTCCAACTCAATCAGATTCAACCTCCAATATAGCACCATGAACCTTCATTCACACTTACTAGGAACTATGTCCCTATTTTCTATCCATCTCCCAAACTGGTCAACCCAGCCACTGAAGCAAAAGTCCTTGGCCTGGAGCCACTCACCAAGGTTCTCTCTGGAACACCGAGTCATGGGTACCCCTCTCCTAAGAATACACCCTCTACACTGACCTGGGAATCAAAACCATGTGCTCTGCAAAGCAGCAGGTGGTGGTACCAAGCAGTCATGGGACTAGCCAATGAATATATATATATATATATATATATATATATATATATATATATATATTATATATACACATACACACACATACACTGTATATATGGAAAGTGTACATATTTTAATCAGATCAAAACTTCATGGTTATTTCCATGAATAAAGTAGTGTCGAGGTGCTCTGCAAACCTGTAAAAAATGTCATGCTTAATATTAATTTTGTATAAGTTTCAACTCACCTGCTCCTCAAATGAAATGACTCTAGGCTGGATCTTTTCCAAAGTGAAATGATAAATTTCTTTGGCAGTGCCATCGGGCAGACTTGGGAGGTGTGTGCAGAAGTCTGTCAGTAACTGCCGTGAGATTACCAAACTGACATTCTCGTTCACCACTGATTTCAAAAGAAAGAGAGAAGAGGTGACAGTGGCAACCTACTATAAATCCTATACCTAATCATAACTTAGTGCAACCTTATTAATAGAAACTCAGCTAGCAGTTAACATTCTAGCATGCCTTTCTGAAAAACTAAGCTGTTTACAAAATACAAATTTACAGAATTAAATATTTTGACTGTCAACCCCCCCCCCCTTTACAAAAAAAGAACTGTCATATTCAAAAGGAGATGTATGTTTACTAGTAGCCAGTAAATGTACAACTCCTCGGACAACCAATTTTCAGTGATACTATATGGATACTATCACCAAAAATCAATTTAAATTCTTCACTACTATTCTTACAGTGCCCGAGTGGCACTGCATAAGCACTACTGCCCATATTTCATCCTATATGTATGGTAGTGATATTCAGCCACTGCAAATATTAGCACCAGCTGCCAAATATTCTACATATATAGTCAGTGCTGCTGTCCACTGTGTTGTGCTAAATAAGCACAGTTATGGGAGTTCTCTGAACAGCAGAGGAATGCACTTCCTGGTGACACATGTACTACCATGCACCAAACATCTCTCCTAGTAAAAGTACAAGTTTATGTTGTCTTGGCATGTTGGGGGGGGGGGGGTTATTCTGGTTCTGCAGAATTGTAGTTTGTTTCTGAGGTGGAGAAAGAGGTATTTCTGCAGAACCAGAATAACCCCCCCCCCCCCCCCCCCACATGCCCAGACAACATTTCTATAGCACTACTAGATGCATGCGGTGCTGTACATATTATATGCAGTACTTTTTCTGTTCTAGTGGGCTCAATATCCAAGTTGGGTTTTTTTTGGTACCTGGGGCAATGAAGGGTTAACCGATTTGCCTAGGATCACAAGGAGCTGCAGAGGGAACTGAATCCAGTTCCCCAGGATCTCAGTCCGCTGCACTACTATTAGGCTACTCATTCACTCCTCTTACAACGCATCCAAAATGTAAGAGGGGGAGGAGGGCGGGTAAAAGTGGCTTTGTTCCCCTGTCTACAGAGTAAACTAGACAGAGTAAACATTACAGGTAAACTATAGGTCACTGATGATAATCCGAATGTGGGCAATCAGAAAATTCTGGGTGGTGTAATCTAATAAGCAAAGAAGTTGCAGAGGACTGCTTGTCCAAAGGCCATGTCCTGAGAGAATGTCGAGTCCAGGCAACGTTTGGTTAAAGTATGCAGCAAAGACTCGGTTCGATTAAGATAAATACAAGGGCGCTCTTCTGCAATCTAGTGTATGCAAAGACTCCTCAGTAAGGCATGAGTGAGGACTAGAGAAAAAAAAGAAGGCAGTACAAGTTTTGTTGATGTGAAACTCAGAAGTCAATTGGGGAGGAATTTAGAGTTGGTGCAGAGGTTTAACTTTCCTGGTCACCAAAAGACACTGATTTCCCAAGTCAGATGTTTGAGTGTTGCTTCACCAAGGGGTTCAAATGGAGGTTGAATAAGATGTGCTGACATATCATCGAAAGTTCCAGACTAGTGCTGGGTGTGCAACAGCAGGCAAATATTGAGAAGACCTCTGATGGAATAGGACATGATAGGATAAGTTGAGAATTCAAGATAATCCGCAACAGTTGAAAGGTCAAAATACACCGAGTTAGTTTGAAATCTGGAGGTGAATAAACATATGTTAGGACCTGTGAAATGGGACTGAAGAAAGGGTCCACAGTCGCACAAAAGCGTATGGTTCGGAATAAGGTATATCGCCCAAACAGGGAAGACAGGGTTTCTTGGATAGTGAGGGTGCAAAAGATACTGTAGTAGATTCAATGTCCTTAAATAAAAATAATAAAAACCAGCCAAAAGATAGTAAAATAGTACTGTCAAGTAAACAATATGATGTGATAAGGAATAACAAGTCTAGCTTGAAGTGTCTATATGCAAATGCTAGGAGCCTAAGACATAAGATGGGAGAATTGGAATATATTGAACTGAATGAAGAAATAGACATAATAGGTATCTCTGAGACCTGGTGGAAAGAGGATAACCAGTGGGACACTGTCATATCGGGGTACAAATTATATCGTAGTGATAGGGTGGACAGGGTTGGGGAAGGAGTAGCATTGTACGTTAATGAGAGGCTTGAATCAAATAGATTAAAAATTCTGCAGGAAACAAAAGACCTCTTGGAATCACTGTGGACCGAAATTCCATTTGTAAAGGGGAAAAGGACGGTGATAGGGGTGTACTACCGTCCGCCCGACCAGGATGAGCAGACGGACGCAGTCATGTTAAAGGAAATTAATGAGGCAAATAAATTAGGCAATGCAATAATAATGGGTGATTTTAATTACCAACAACAATCCCACAATCCTACCTCATATACAACATGTTTGAGGGCAACAATGGCAGGCAAAGATGAAAAAAAGTGGAGGAAAAAAAGACCTCAGATCATTCGGAAACTCCTCGTTCTTAAAGGACACGCCTTTGTATAATGAGGTAACCGCATCAGTCATGCATCTTTAAAAAAAAACTCCACTATAACAAATTTCACACTAACTCTGCCATGTACCCCAACAAACACTTGTAAAGGAGACCCAATTTTCACATTTCCCAAAGCTTGGAAAGAGTACTTATCTCAATTGACGAATTCTCCAAAAATTATTATATAAGTCCAGTCTTGTGTGCAATGAAGTCCCGACAGGGAAGCCCTGTTTCGCTAAAGTATAGCTGCTTCAAGGGAATCTTTCTTTAATTAAAGCACGTCCAAGCCTTTGACATCTCTCCGTCTCCAAATCACTCTAGTGCAGAAATGGCGGCTTCTTTTTTACAAGATGTTTATATACTCGGCGTCTGACATCACTCATTGATCCTCCAATCATGTGAGCCAGTAGTCAAAGAAAAGCTTTCCATTCAATCGCTACATTTAAACCCCTAGGTATGACAGTCTGTAACTCAAATATCCAGCGCTGCTCTCTTTGTCTTAAAATCCGTCTAATATCCCCTCTTCTTTCTGTTACTCTCATTTGCTCCAACACTATACATCTCAAATCTGAAAACTGATGTTGATGTTGTATACGATACCATAGGTTCATAAGTTTTCCCCGCCTGGATACAGTGTCTGTGTTCTATTAACCGTGTTTTTAAATATCAAGATGTCTGTCCCACAAAGCACAATGCGCATGGACACATTATGATGTATATTACATTCACCGAAGTGCAGTTCGTTTTACAGTGCAACGAATAAACTTCTCAGAGCGTAGATCTGTGAAAGTTTTAGCTTCTATCATGATGTTACACACAGAACAGTGCCCACAGGCGCTATGGAACCCATCTTCCGATCTTCTAACAATATCACGATTCCAAACATCCGTCGGACATAAGGTGTCATATAAGCAAAAATCACTCGCAGATCTTGAAAACAAGGATGAACTCGCAACAAATTACCCCCATATAGACTGGGTTAATGTAACATCAGGGCACACTAGGGAGGTAAACTTCCTTGATGAAATAAAGGACAGTTTTATGGACCATCTGGCACAGGAGCCGACGAGAGAAGGAAAAATTCTAGACTTCGTCATTTGTGGAGTGCATGATCTGGTACGGGAGGTAGTGGTCCGGGGGCCGCTTGACAACAGTGATCATAACTGCTTTCAAAAAGGTAAACATAGGAAGTCAAATATGTTAGCGTTTAACTTTAAAAAAGGAAGCTATGATAAAATGAGAAGAACGGTAAAAAAAAAACCAAAAAAACTTTAAGGAGCGACTGAGAAGGTAAAAAACCTACAACAGGCGTGGATGCTGTTCAAAAACACCGTCCAGGAGGCCCAGGCCAAACATGTTCCATGTATCAGAAAAGGAGGACGGAAAACCAAACGACAGCCGGCGTGGTTTAAAAGTGAGGCAAAGGAGGCTATTGGAGCTAAAAAGGAATCCTTCAGAAAATGGAAGAAGGAACCGAATGAGGAAAATAAGAAGCAGCATAAGGAATGTCAAGTGAAATGCAAAGCGCTGATAAAGGCAAAGAAGGTTTTCGAAAGATAGTGTTAGAGGCGAAAACTGATAGTAAGATTTTTTTTAGATACATTAAAAGCAGGAAACCGGCAAAAGAATAGGTTGGCCCACTAGATGACTAGGGTGTAAAAGGGGCGATCAAGGAAGACAAATAGCAGAAAAACTAAACGAGTTCTTTGCTTCGCTCTTCACCGAGGAAGATTTGGGTGGGATACCGGTGCCGGACACGGTATTCGAAGCTAAAGACTAGGAAAAACTTATTGAAATATCTGTAAATCTGGAAGACGTAATGGAGCAGTTCTGCAAACTGAAGAGTAGCAAATCTCCTAGACTGGATGATATTCACCCTAATGTACTGATAGAACTAAAAAATGAGCTGGCAGAGCTACTGTTATTGATTTGTAATTTATCCTTAAAATCGAGCGTGGTACCGGAAGATTGGAGGGTGGCCAATGTAACGCCTATATTTTAAAAAGGTTCCAGAGGAGACCCGGGAAATTATAGACCGGTGAGTCTAACATCGGTGACGGGCAAAATGGTAGAGACTATTAAGAACAAAATTACAAAGCACATTCAAAAGCATGGACTAATGGGACAAAGTCAACATGGATTTAGTGAAGAGAAGTCTTGCCTCACCAATCTGCTACATTTCTTTGAAGGGATAAACAAACATGTAGACAAAGGTGAGCCAGTTGATATTGTGTATCTAGATTTTCAGAAGGCATTTGATAAGGTCCCTCATGAAAGACTACAGAGGAAATTAGAGGAACATGGGATCGGAGGTAGTGTCTTACTGTGGATTAAAAACTGGTTAAAAGATAGGAAACAGAGAGTAGGATTATAAGGTCAATATTCGCAATGGAGAAGGGTAGTTTGCGGGGTCCCCTCAGGGATCGGTGCTGGGACCTCTGCTTTTTAACATATTCATAAATGACCTAGAGATGGGGGTAACTAGTGAGGTAATCAAATTTGCCAATGACACAAAGTTATTCAAAGTAGTCAAATCGTGGGAAGATTGTGAAAAACTACAAGAGGACCTTACGAGACTGGGAGACTGGGCGTCTAAATGGCAGATGACGTTTAATGTGAACAAGTGCAAAGTGATGCATGTGGGAAAGAGGAACCCAAACTATATCTACGTCATGCAAGGTTCAGCGTTGGAAGTCACGGACCGAGAAAGGGATCTAGGTGTCATCATTGATGATACGTTGAAAACTTCTGCTCAATGTGCTGCTGCGGCTAGGAAAGCAAATAGAATATTGGGTATCATTAGGAAAGGGATTGAAAACAAAAATGAGAATATTTTTCTGCCACTGTATCACTCCATGGTGTGACCGCACCTCGAGTATTGCGTTCAATTTTGGTCGCCGCACCTCAAAAAAGACATAGTGGAATTGGAAAAGGTGCAGAGAAGGGCAACAAAGATGATACAGGGGATGGGACGACTTCCTTATCAGGATAGGCTGAAGAGGCTGGGGCTCTTCAGCTTGGAGAAAAGGCGGCTGAGGGGAGATATGATAGAGGTCTATAAAATAATGAGTGGAATGGAACGGGTTGATGTGGAGCGTCTGTTCACGCTTTCCAAAAATACTAGGACAAGGGGGCATGCGATGATGCTGCAGTGTGGTAAATTTAAAACGAATCAGAGGAAATTTTTCTTCACTCAACGCATAGTTAAACTCTGGAATTCGCTGCTGGAAAAGGTGGTTAAGGTGGTTACCTTAGCGGACTTCAAAAAAGGGTTGGACGGCTTCCTGGAGGAAAAAGCCACAGAATGTTTTTGAATAGACGAGGGAATAATACAGTATTTCTAGGATGGGCGGGACAAATTGCTTGTTCTTTTGGCCGCTGTCGGTGACAGGGTGCTGGGTTCGATGGACCCTTGGTCTGTCCCACCATGGCGATGCTTATGTACTTATGCTGTCCTATTTAGCAAATTGTTTCCATTTGGCCTGATAGGAGTATCCGGTGGAAGGCCTACAGGCTGAAAGAAGAATGTTAATTATTTATTGCGAAAGTGGTAGACTAATGTTTGCTGCTCAACCTCCAAGCCATCAGAGAAAGCATGAGCAGTCAACTCTGCTGATATGATAAATTGGCACATATCTTAACTTAACTGACAACCAGACTTGCCAGGGCCAATGAGGATCATTTGCACCTTGATCTGTCATTTTCTGGAGAAATCTTGCTATTAACAGAATCGGAGGAAGAGAGTATAGTACAACTTGGTTACATGGAATGACGAATGCATTGTGGGTTACTCAAGAACAAGAGGGTCAAATGGAATCATGTAATGTTTGAAGAGTCTGATCTAAATAAAGCTGATAGAACTCCCTCCCGCTAGATATCTGTTCAGAAATTTCATTTAAGAATTTCAAATCAAGATTAAAGGCCTGGCTGTTTGCAATGGCTTTTCACCACAGCCTGAACTGTTGAGACCAATTGCTGCTGTCTTCTTCCCTCTCCCCCTTTTTCCCCCTTATCCCTTTGAATGCTTGATCTATCCACTTTTCCTATCGAATTTGTAGTTCATTTCCTTTTCTGATGTTTGGATTATTGTAAACCACCAAGAACTGCCAGTTAGTCACGGCGGTATAGCAAATTCTAAAAAAGCATAAAGGTAGATGAAATTATATTTCTTTCATACATGTGCTACTACTAATGCTAAGCATTTTATTAATACCCTGGGTGTGAAGGAAAGGCCAAATAGAAGAATTCAACAGTGGTAGTGACAATGAAGAAAAGTGAAGAAACTACCAAAGCTGAAGATGAATTGGAATGTGGGTATATGCATCCTTGAGATCATAAGAATAGCCATACTGGATCAGATCAATGGTCCATATAGCCCAGTATCCTGTTTCCAATAGTGGCCAAACCAGGTCACAAGTACCTGGTAGAAACCCAAATCATGGCAACATTCCATGCTACAAGCATAGAATGTTGCTTCCCATGTCCATCTCAATAGCAGACTATGGACTTTTCCTCCAGGAACTTGTCCAAACCTTTTTTAAACCCAGATATGCTAACCGCTGTTACCAAATCCTCTGGTAAAGAGTTCCAGAGCTTAACTATTTGTTGAGTGAACATATATCTCCTCCTATTTATTTTAAAAGTATTTCTATGTAACTTCCTTGAGTGTCCCCTAGTATTTGTACTTTTGGAATGAGTAAAAACAAATCGATTTACTTTTACTAATACTACACCACTCAGAATTTTGTACATGTCAATCATATCTCCCCTCATTCGTATCTTTTCCAAGCTGAAGAGCCTTAACTTCTTTAGCCTTTCCTCATACAAAAGGGAGTTCCATCTCTTTTAGCATTTTGCTCATTCTTCTTTGAATCTTTTCTAATTCTGCTATATCTTTGGAACCCATATTGATGTAAATTGTAATACATTTGACTTGACTTCAGCGTAGAAATAAATTTTAAAGAAAAAGAAAAAAAAAAAAGATGCAGTAAAAGTGCAGAACACATTCAAGAGTCTCAGGCCCAAGTCTTCTGAGGGCAGGTTGCAGAACAAAGTAGCTGAGTAAAGGAAATGATCAAGCAACATAAGTTTTCCTTCCTTAATGTTTAGCTACACTATTCTGCACAAATGAGGTGTACTGATGCAGACCTACTGCTGGGGGGGGGGGGGGGGAGAGAGGAGACAAGGCCCCTCGAATGATGGCCCTACCAAAGTCCAAACGGACCCTGGCTGACTCGTTCAATTTGTACTGTTTGACAAATGAATGGAGCAACAACCATGTCACCACTCTACAGATCTCTTTAGATGCCACTGCCCGGAACTGTCTTGAGCCCGTGTGGAGTGGATCCTTAGGCACCAAGCAATTCTTGCAAATGTAAGCAGTCTCCAATAGCTGCCTTGATCCACCTTGCAATGGAGGACTCAGAGGCTGCATGGTGCCCCCTAGAGCCATGAAAAAGAATAAAGAGGTAGAGAAAATACTGGATCTTCCCAAAGAGCATGCCAGCTAACACCAAAGAGGTAAATGGTAAAACTCAACTTTCTTATCTACCTCCATCTGCTGGAAGGAAGGGATAACACCCACTGGTGCAGAACAGGGTAGCTAGATGCTAAAAAAGACCCCTTGGAATCTGCCAGGTTATAGGCTATACAGAATGAGTTGGAATGACTATCTTGTTTTTTTAGTGTCCTGGTCTCACCTTAAAATGTGTACTCCATGCCTGTCTTTTGTTTGACATGATTAGGAAAACAAGTTGGAGTACCCAGTTCATTTTGTAAATGAAATGAATGTTTCCATGTGCTCTGCTCATGGGAAAATGCAAAGTGTTACTCATGTCTGCCCCTATGATAGCACTGCCTGCCTTGAGTACTGTTGGTTTTAATTGCCCCTATAGTGAGAGGTGTTCTCAAGAAGAAAAGTTGGAAAAAGCAGTATCTTGTCTAGACCCCCGCCCCAGCAGTCGGTGAGGAGGTAGTCTTTGAGCCAGAGGAGGCAGACACGGTGAAAGAGCAAAGAGCTCTTAACTGGAACCTTGCTGAAATAAGATATATCCAGGATGCTTTTTCTTTCTGCTACAATTTGCAGAAAATATATTAAAACTTCTATATGAGGAGAGGTGTAGAGTGTGAGACTGATCAGTTGTGTGAATGAAAGACTGAGATGAGGAGGAGCTATTGCTGCTAAGTAGGTAACTGCCATGCATGTACAGACAAGTTTAACTTGGATTTTTACTCAGGGAGAGCTCCGGTACATGGCAAAGTTGGCTGATGTAACCAGGAAGTGTGCCTGTATTACCCTGCTTGTCTTCAGAGAAAACATGCTTTCAATGCTGTGGCTAGCATTTAATATAAACATTGACTGCTGAGGCTCAATTGTGACCTGAAAACAACAAAACCCACATCATTATGCCCTCCATTCTCCATACCCATACATTCACATCAGTTCAAAATTAATTACAATCTACATCACAAACCATTTGACATCAGTAAGCAGCAAAGAAGTCCATCCCCTAATAATTTCAGATAATTTAGGCAGTGAGGAACAAGCATCATCCAGAATGACCTGGGGTCACAAAGAAAAATGATGTCTTGCCCGATATATTTTTTTTTAATTTTAGACATACCAGATGAATCCAGGAACTTATGGGTTATGACCATCTACTAACAGGTGGAGTTACAGGATAGCATACTGAACTCTTATTATATAGAATGGAGTGCATCCTGGTCAGTCAGTATTTCCCATAACAAAGCAGAAATAGTGAAATTTCAGAAGACATTCTCTTTCCTCATGGATCCAATAACAATGCAATAAGAACTCACCACAAAAGCAACTTGAATCAATAACCCTAAACAGAGAAGTCAACTGAGAAAAGAGACACGATTCAGGGTGGGATCTGCTGTGACTAAAGGAAAGAAAATTAACAGGTAAAAAGTTTTCCTTCCTTAGCATCTTTAGCAGATGAATCCAGGAACTTGTGGGATGTAGTAAAGCAGTCCTCAAACAGGACAGGAAACAGAAACCACAGCAGCGAGAATCAACATACTAAATGGTGCACCCGCCCATGCCGCGATATCCAATCAATAATGTCTGGAAAAAAAATGTGCAAAAAGGACCATATCGCTGGCCTACAAATCTCCTCGAAGGAGAATGAAGACTCAGCCCATAAGGTGGCAAAAGTCCTGGTGGAACGAGTCAATGAAAGAGGAGGTCCACCAACCAAAATGTAGGCTGAAGAAATAAAGTAATAGCTTCCTTAATCCAGCGAGCAATAGTTGTTTTAGAGACCTCTTTGCCTTTATTTGGTCCCCTGCAAACAAGATGATTTGACCGCTAGTAATCATTGGAAACCTGTCGAGGATGAGATATGACGAACATTGAGAGGATGCAACAAATCGAATTCCTTCTCATGATCCTCCCTCCAAAAGAAACAGCTGGTTGAGATGGAAGGTGGAAATCACCTTGGGCAGAAAGGAAGGCTCTGTGCGTATGGTCCCTCCAGCATCAGAGAAGTGAAGGAATGGATCCCTTCATGAAAAGGCCTGAAGCTTAGAAATTCTGCAAGAAGCAATGGCCACAAAGATCACCACCTGCAAAGTGAGGTCCTGTTTAAGCAGCTCAAAGGGCAACTTCTGAATGGATCAGAGCACCAAGGTAAAATTATGCCTTACCTACTGATAATTTTCTTTCCTTCAGTAGCAGCAGATGAATCCAAGAACTGGTGAGTTGTGTCCATCTACTAGCAGGTGGAGATGGCTGAAGGCAGTGATACCAGACGGCCAGCTCCTCCTTCACCTCAGTACATGTCTCATCACCAAGCAGAAGACGACAAGAAACCAGGAAGCCTTCCTCACCAACCATACAAAACAGAAACTTGTCAGTCTGACTTAAGAGAAACCACAACTGCGATGGAGTCCTCTTCTATGGTTTCTGTTCTCTTTCCTCTTTTTTTTTTGAGGGGGGGGGGGGGGGGACTAAAGACCAGGACAAGAACAGATAGGCAAAACAAGCGTGGCTGACAAAGGGCAGGATCCTGGATTCATCTGCTGCTACTAAAGGAAAGAAAATTATCAGCAGCTAAGGCATAATTTTACCTTCCTTAGCGTATGCAGCAGATGAATCCAAGAACTGGTGGGATGTACCAAAGTAATCCCTAAATAGAGTGGGAAGTCGCCGTTCCCCGAGACAGAACCACCACTGCAAAGGCAACATCTGAATAGTGAAAGCACACCCGTTCCGCCCAAGAAGTAGATAGCAAACTCGTGAAACGAGCCTGGAATGCCACCGGCGAGGCACAACCTTTCCAAAAAGTCCACAAAGTATCTGCAATCCAACGAGAAAAAAATCAGATCAGACCAGAGGATGCCATACCACAGCAAGAACCAGCAACAAAGAGAAGATCTGAACGCTGAAAAACATGCAACATCTGCAAATACCGGAGAGCCCTCTGAACATCCAGAAGACGAAGCACCTTGTACTCTGCGTGAAAATTCCCCTCCTGAAAGGAGGGAAGAAAGAGAGGCTGAAAAAGAAAAGCCAAAGGAAGGAAGGAACCGAAAGCAAGGTCACTCCAGACTCACTGCTCAGAATGGCTGTGCTAAAAATTCATACACTCTACATGCTGAACAATTGGCGACCAAGAACACTGCTTGTAAGTTCCTAAGTGAAGCATTCTGCAAAGGAACAAAAGGAGTCCGAAGCAATGCTCGGTAGACAAAGAGCCCCAAGCTAGACTCAGAGAATACGAACGAGGTTTCAGGAAGAAGAAGGTCATAGCAGCAGAGGAGCAAAGCACTCTGCAAGAAATGCACCACCTCCAAGTGTAAGGCCAGGCCCTTCTGCAAACCATCCTGCAGAAAGAACTGAATCGCTGAGGAACAGACACCCGCAATGAAGACCAAGCGTGGGCCGCAACCAGCCTCAAAAAATCCTCAACACCCGAGAATACCCGGTTATAGTGGACCACATACAAGATCGCAACAGAACAGTAACCATAGCGTCCAAAGAACTCTGTTCCTCAGTCGGCCTCTCAAAAAACCAGGCCATAAGACCAAAGCGAGAGGGATCATCCACTCAGCAGCGGATCCAGAAGGAAGAACCCAGAGTCAAGCGGATCCAGAACGAAGGCACCACCAGGAGCCTCACTATATCCGCATACCAAGGGTGCCGTGGTTAATCCGGAGCTACCAGAATGACTGGACCCCGGTGGAGAGCGATCCGAAAAGAACTTGGCTGCACAGAGGCCACAGAGGAAACACTATCGAAGAACGTCCTCCGGCTAAGGAAGCAATAGAACAACCAGCCCTGCCGAATCATCCTCTCTCCAATGACAGAAGAAAGAAGGCACCTGGGCGTCCAGCCGGGACGCCATCAGATCTACTTACAGAGCTCTCTACCTCAGGCCATGTTGGAGAAGCACTGGTATGGAATAACCATTCTGCCGAGACATGTACTGAGGGAGAATCCTCTTTATCAAGTATGCCTGGTGAATTCTGGGGAGAAGAGCTCCAGAGAAGCAGATGCAGTACCAGTCGGGCCTGAAGACACTGTCTCCAATGCCCCACCAGCTAGCTGACACACCCCTCCACAGATGCTTCTTGACCTGAGGGAGCCAAATTCAACAGGCCATTACTGATGACGCAGCAGAAGAGAAAGGCAAGATCGTGCAAAAATTTCCCCTCTGCGGGGACCCAAAGTCCCTGCCATTTCCCCTTGCTAATCTGGAGCTGCCAGGCCGTACACTGCCACAACGTTGCTCTTCATGTTTTACAGCATAAACAGTGTTTAACTGTTTCAGCTGCCATGCACCCGCTGGGAAGGGAACCGTGGCGGGCCTGAAAGAGAAAACAAAATTTAAAGATATACTCACCCCAAACACCAGCCTACTAGCTCTAAGGCTCTCCGACAGGGCTGTTGACTTTGAGCAGTGCCAGGAACTGTCAACAACCATTGCAATAGCAGAAAACTGCTTTTCTCACACAACTTTTTTTTTTTATTATGGGGAAGGAAGCGGGGGGGGGGGGGGGACTGGCACCACCAAGTGTACCCTAAAACAAGGACCAAAAACCAGGCAACCCAGAACAGGATCACTCAAGCAGCAAAGACCAAGAGCTTCAGGGAGACCGTCCACCAGGATGCACTCCATCCTATATAACAGAGTTCAGTATGGTATCCCCTATATCCACCCGCTGGATTATGGGCATAACCTACAAGGTCCTGGATTCATCTGCTGCAGATGCTAAGCAAAATGGCATTTTGGAAAGATGAAAGTAAATGCTTCACTTCAGGGTTTTCCTTTCTATTCTGATAGTAAATTCACTACACACAAAACACCCCCCCCCCCCTAAAAAACAAAACAAACAATTTTCACTGTTAGTCATGAGAGCAACATAATTATGAATAAAACTGTTGTAACTAAGTGCTTGAACAGCTCTACACTAACCCCATCCAAATGTTTCTGAGAAACATACTTGCTTCTACAAAAGCTTTCAAAGCTTCTAGCTGTTCTGCTCCTGGAAGCTGGAGGGCCTTTTCAAGTATCTGACGGTACCTGGTGAGGAAAGAGAGAGAAATCACTATTTAAATATTAACAAAGAGATCATGGACTCCTGACGTCATGTTGAGATCAGCTTCCCACCAGACTGCAGCTATAAAAAGTTAAATTTCCCTTGCAATAAAATGTAAGAAAAGTGACAGAATACCACCAAAAAGCACCCACAATGAAAGCTGTGCTCCAGAGAGTCACAAATGAAGAGGAATGAGAATGGAGCAGAAGAACCACTTGCTATCTTCTCCCTAAGCAGCATCTACGGCCGAGGAAATAGGACTGAAACAGAGGTAAAATAAGTATCAAGACAGCCTGAACTAATATTATTGACCATAAAAGACAAATATTGCATATGATTATAGATAAAGGCTTTCTGCCCGATAGTCAGTGCTATTAACTGGTTAGGAACAGGCCCTGGCTGGTTAAATAGTGCTTAACTGGCTATTTGTGAATATTCAATGGGAAATAGTCAGTTATCTCCTGCTGAATATTCATGGTCAGCGCTTAGTGGATAACCAGCCATATCACACGATATAGCCAGCTACCTGCTAATATTCACTGCATTACTGGCTAAGTTTGGTAGTCAAATTTGGACAAAGAAATAGCAAGCCTATCTTTGGCTGGTTAACTGGCCAAGTCAATATTCAGTGCTGACCAGTTAAGTTGAAACTGGACAAAATAAACTGCATATTCAATGACGGTCACCGGAAACAGCCCAGCATTCAATATCTGGGCTCAGCAACAACTGCGGGAGTCAGCCCAGCTAACGTCCATAGTCTGAATATTGGGCCCTATATGTCCCTTCCAAGCTATCCATCCCTTCTTCTCCCTCACAGATCCTCTGTGCACATCCCATGTTTTCTTGAATTCAGATACAGACGTCTCATCTCTACTACTTCTGCTGGGAGATTGTTTCATTTGGACCAACAGCTTTCATTTATTTATAAGTCGCTGATGCAGAATTGGCTCAAAGGCCTTGCTGATACCTATTGCTCTACCCTGATCCAGCTCTGGCCACTGAATTACAAAACAGTTAATCAGATTCATCTAATAAGACCTACCTCTAATAAAACCATAGGGCTGGATTCTATAAATAGTGCTCAAAATTAGGTGCTGAAAAAAAAATGAGCGCTACACATTATTCTGTAAAGGGTGCATACCCTTTATAGAATAAGGCATAAGCACTGATCTTGCACCTTACAATGCCAGACTTACGCCTGCTAACCAACCTGTTTAGAAGGCCTAACTACAGAAAAATGTATAACACCTGGTTGAAAACCCATATCAGTATAGTGGTGTAACATACACACAGATCCTCTCTTGTTCTTCTATCAGGAGATCCAACAAAGGCATAAACATTTACTTTTTGAGATAAAAATATAGTAATGAACTCTGAAAAATGAATAGACTTTTCAGTGAAGTTGAAAAACAATTTTTTTTGGGGGGGGGGGGGAGGGGCGGGGAGGAAATCCATTGGAAAACGTAGATACCATATTGTCTCTAATAATTGCCCACCCCCTGTTTCAGGGCTGGAAAACTCCTTAAATTTAAGTTGTATATCCAACTTTTCATTCCTCCAATAGCAGCAACCTCGCACTGCTCTCCTCCATCCTCCAATTAACAGATCTTCTTACCTCTTCTCAAGATCATGGTACTGGGTTAGGGTTGCCAACTGCCCAGTTTTGAAAGACCAGGCCGGCAGCCAGTGGATCCTTCAAAACGGCAATTGAAAAGTTTGAGTTTTGTTTGTTTTTTGCCGCGGCATAGCACAACTGCTTGCTGATGATTACCCCAGCCTGTCTTCTGTGCCTTGACCTCCATCAGACTCAAGAGTCGGTCAGGTCACCCACCACTCAGTCAGCTCAGTCTAAAGTAGACCCTCCCTCTTCTCTCTCACTTGCTCCTCCTCTTCTATTCCCCTCCCCCCCACCAAGCAGGCCAATTTATTTATTTATTTATTTTACTTGACGGGCATTCGCTGCTTTAAATTCCAAGTTCCTCCTTCATCCAAGCTCCAGTCATCCACAGAATCTCTGCTGCTGCAGCCCGCCTCTTAATGTAACTTTTTGTTTCTGTGTAGTAGCAGCAGAGGCAGGCAGGCAGCCTGCAAGTGTCAATTATTGCTGGTATGGACCGGCCACAGCACAGCCTGACAACTACATGCCAATGCGAGTCAGTGACCACGAAAGCTGGTATACTGGCAATTGCTTGCTGCCACCTCTCCAGGCTGTCCCCAAACTGAGAAGCCACCAAGCACCATACCAAAGGCAAGTTGGCGTTTAAAAATTAAAAAAAAAAAAGTGCAAAACTGCCAGTAAATGATTAATGCTGAAGGACAGCTGCAAGATGTAGAGGCCAGTGCACAGTACAGAAATTAGGGTACAGGATGTAACCTGGCAGCATGAACAGCCTTCATAAAAAATCTGAAGCTCCTTCAATAATAATAGCTCATCACAGACTTCAGAAAACCCAGCATTTCTAATAATAGCCCAGGCAATTATTAGAGACACTACACATTTAAGATAGGTGACTAAATTCTTTTTATCTAGGTATGGGAAAATTAGGTTCTTACCTTGGTAATTTTCTTTCCTTTAGTCACAGCAGATGAATCCATTAATTGATGGGTTGTATCCGCCAACCAGCAGGTGGAGATAGAGAACACTGAAAGACCATAGTGCCTCTAGGACGGCTAGCCCCAACTGCCTTCAGTATTTGAGATTTCCAAAGCAGAGTGAACCATAAAGGCATAATAACAAACTTTCCTCACAGAGAACAATCGCCCCATAACAGAAGCATCAAAGGCGGGACGACCTCAACCTCCTGTAGTAGAACATCATGTAGAAATTCTGATAACTGTTTTCCAACTTCTCCCAATGAGATTTATATCTGCATGAAAGATCTGAACAAAAAAAACAAAGTCAGACAGGGAGGGATCATGGATTCATCTGCTGTGACTAAAGGAAAGAAAATTACCAAGGTAAGAACCTAATTTTCCCTTCCTTGTCATCAGCAGCAGATGAATCCATTAACTGATGGGATGTACAAAAGCAATCCCTACTTAGGGTGGGAACAGGCCACACCACGAGCCAATACTTGAGCTCCAAAAACAGCGTCCTGCTTCGCTGCAACATCCAGCCTGTAATGTCGGACAAAAGAGAGCTGAAAAGCCCAAGTAGCCGCACTACAGATCTCTTGAAGAGAGAGTGCACCCGTTTCAGCCCACGAGGAAGAAATGGCTCTCGTGGAATGCGCCTTAAACGCTTCAGGCGGAGACCGACCTGAAAGCAGATACGCAGCAAAAATGACTTCCTTGAGCCAACGGGCTGTAGTGGCCTTAGACGCTGGACCTCCATGCTGAGGACCTGACAACAAGACAAAAAGGTGATCAGAAGTCCTGAAGTCATTTGACCTCTGTAGATACTGCAACAGCGCCCTGCGGACATCCAGAAGATGTAACTGCCCAAAGGAGTCCGGGAACTCTTCCCTAGAAAAGGAAAGAAGAAAAATGGGCTGGTTCAGGTGAAATGCTGAAACCACCTTAGGCAGGAAGGAAGGCACTGTACGTACCGTTACTCCGGACTCCAAGAATTGCAGAAAACGGTCCCGATAGGACAGCACCAGCAGCTGAGACACGCGTCTAGTCGATGTGATGGCCACCAAAAAGACCGTCTTAAGAGTCACATCCTTCTCCAAAGCTCGCCTAAGCAGCTCGAAGGGTGAACATTGAAGAGCCTTCAACACTAGCCCCAGGTTCCAGGCCGGATAGGGCAACCGGAGAGGAGGATGAAGCCTAAGCACCCCTCTGAGAAATCTGGCAATGTCCGGATAAGCAGCAAGGGACAAGCCAGAGACCTTCCCTCAATAGCATGATAATGCTGCCACTTGCACCCACAGGGAATTGTAAGCCAGGCCTTTTTGTAAGCCCTCCTGCAAAAAGTCCAGCACAGTTGCAACTGTAGCTCGCGTGGGAGCTACGTCCACACCTGGTGGGAGACAGAGAAATACTGAAGGCAGTTGGGGCTAGCCGTCCTAAAGGCACTATGGTCTTTCAGTGTTCTCTATCTCCACCTGCTGGTAAGCGGATACAACCCATCAGTTAATGGATGCATGCTGCTGATGACAAGGAAAGGGCAGATAAGCAAATGGAAATGTTTATCGAACGGAGAAGTTATGTCTTACGGGATAATTTTCTTTCCACTAGTCTCTCCCACTATTCCAGAACCTGTGAGATAGTTGTGTCCCATCAACCAAACAGGTGGAGACAGAGAACTGAAAACAGAGCCAGCTCTGGAATCCAGTCCAACTCCTCAGCATTTATGTAGAGGAGCAGTAAGGATAATATTCAGAACAAACACAACAACCTTAAACAACTCGCTAACCTAACACTAACCAGACGAGCAAACACATGTGGAACTCTCATCTCTGGACAACTTGTAGAGAATGAGAGACATGCAGGTAGCATCATGCAAGGCGACAGTCATTTTGGCCCATTACTTTACACTAATTATTAGGTTGGCCTCTAGAATGGTGGGAAGGACTAATGGAAAGAAAGTATCAGGTAAGACCTAATTTCTCCTAGCTTCCCACTATTCCAGAACCTGTGGAATGTATAAAAGCAATCCCCTAGAGTAGGTGCCACTGCCCTGAGGACGAAAGCCCCAGAACTGATTTCTGAGTATGCTACAACATCCGCCCTGTAGTGCTTGGCAAAGATACGCAGTGTTGACCAAGTCACCACCTTGCAAATATTCACCAGAGACAACAGTCTCTGTCCAGGATGTTGCTGTAATAGCCCGCATGACCTGAGAAGCCTGCTTCCCTCCAAGAAAATAAGCAGATATGATAGTCTCCTTCAGCCATCTAGCAATTGTGGACTTGGAAGACATGAAAATAAGCCTCTCTTTACCAAAAAGCATAAATAGATTTTGATTTGCGAAATTCATTTGTGACTTCCAGAGATCTAATGGAGGACTCTACGGACAATGAGAAGCTTCAAGGTAAAATACTGAGCATCCTCTCTGTGAAAAGGATGGAAACTCCTCAGATTGGTTGAGATGAAATGTCGATAACACTTTCAGAAGGAAGGAAGGAACCATGAACAGGGAGACCCTGTCTCTGAAAGGCAGAGAAAGGAATCCCAACATGAGAAAACCTGAAGCTCTGAAACCCTAAATGCAGACAGCCATCAAGAATGCTGTTTTTAGCATAAGATCTTTCAAGGTGGTCTTCCATAATAGCTCAAAAGGAAGCTTCTGCAGAGCTTAAGAACTAAATTAAGATTCCACTGTGGATACGGCATACAAAAGGGATGCTGCATGCAGCCCACTCCCTAGAAGAAATCGAACAATATCTGTGTGAGTAGCACGAGAAGCTTCTGTAGTTGGCTCCTGAAACAGGCCAAAGCCGCAACCTGAACTTTTGGACAGCCCAACACCAATCCTTTCTGAAGGTCTGCCTGGAGAAACGCTAGGATAAGAACAAAAGAGCAGCCATACTGGGTCAGACCAATGGTCCATCTAGCCCAGTATCCTGTTTTCCAAACAGTGGCCAGGCCAGGTCACAAGTACCCGGCAGAAACTCAAATCATGGCAACACTCCATACTACAAATTCCAGCAAGCAGTTGCTTCCCATGTCTCTCTCAATAGCAGACTATAGAGACTTTTCCTCCAGGAATTTGTCCAAACCTTTTTTAATCTCATGCATGCAAATATCTCATGAATATTAATTGTGGATATCTTGAAACCTGACTGGCTGGGATGCCTCCAGGATTAGGTTTGGGAATCACTGACCTAGATATAGTCCCAGACCCTACGCCTGCCACGACTGAGGACAAGACAAATCTGTTGAACCAGCTTCGACCTGCAAGAAAGATCCTGTCCCTTACTGTGTCAAATAGAACATCCAGATACTCCAGGGTCTGCGATGGAATCATTCTGCTCTTCTTGAAACTGATCATTCAACCTAATGACTGCAGAAGATCACCGACTTTCTGTCGCAGATGCACGAATGAGCTGGTCGTCGAGATACAGATGAATTCTAACTCCCTGGCACCGAAGACCGCCATCACCATAACCTTGGTAAACATTCTTGGTGTTGTGACGAGACTGATGGGCAAAGCCCTGAACTGGAAGTGAGGGGCCCACCACTACAAAATGTAGAAACCTTTGATGCAGCAACCATAGAGGTATATGCAAGTACGCATCCTTGAAATCGAGGGTACTGAGAAAGAGGAACACTTGGAGGCACTTGTTTAGTTCTTTGAGATCTGAGGCCGGTTGAAATTTGCCTTCCTTCCTTGGGACAATGAAGTCGACATCTGCCTTGTCCCTGTTCGGCCTGGGGAACTGGAATAACAGCCTGAAGTGCCAGCAAGTAATCTAGTGGCCTGAACCTCAACCACCTTGGTTCCTTTTTGACAAGAAAACTGCAAGAACAGAAGTGACTGGGTGGGAGAACTAGTAACCTTTTGTAAGAATACTCAGAACCCATTGGTCTGATGTGATTTTGGGCCGCTCCTCCCGAAACTCCTGAAGATAGGAGGAAGAGAAATAAAGTGAACCAGCCTCGCATCACTGCAAAGCTTAAGAGGCATTGGATGCCAAGCTGAGAGGACTTCTTATTCGCACGAAAGGAAGATTGGCGTGCCTGAACACAGGATTTCTGACAATATTGCTGATGATCAATACTGTTTGCTGTCTCAAACATGAAGGCCCCTTGCAGACAACCAGAGGCTTTCAACTTATCCTCCAGCAAACGCTCTGGCTTAGTTTCCCCCCTTTCAACAGGTTACTGAGATCTTCTACAATGAGTCACTTGCCCCGAAAGTGCAATTTAACTAGAAGTGACTGACGCTGCATTCCCTGCCCCATGCCACAACCAGAGCTGCCAACATGCCACGATAGCCGAAGACATACTGCAGGCCATAACATGTCAAACAGCATTCACCTGTCTACCAGCTGGGCGTTATGACACCCATCTTGTGTTACAGACTGCTGATGTCACTTCAGGCATGCTTTTGCCATGAATGAGCTGCACACTGTCACTTGAAGGCCCAAAAAGAGGCCACTTCAAAGTCTTGTTTTAGCAAGCCATCTAGTTTCCTACCTTTTAGGTCTTTAAGGGCAATGCCCCCTTCCACTGGCAAGGTGGTCATCTTAGTCACTGCTTTAACAAGGGAGTCCACCTTGGGAAGCTGCAATTTATCTTTCTCCTCCAGAACCAATGGGTAGTGGTGAGCTATGGCTCTTCCCTCTCAGCCCCGCACCCGGCTAGACCCATACTGCAGTAATCAGGTCCTGAATGTCTGGATGCATCGGGAATGCCTTAGAAGGACCTCTAAACCTTCTCATGATTAACAAAGATAGAAATCCTGACGCCGAAGTAGAAGGCTTATCAACAGAAAGCACAGTCAATGCTTCAGAAATAAGAGCACTGAGCTTCTCTATGAAACAACCTCAGTACTTTTAGGTCACCCCCCTCCTCAGGAACGAGCATCCCTCATCTGAGAGCTCCTTGAACGATGGCTTCTCTGAATAGACACAGGCCACATCAGATAAGGAGGGAGAAGCAGAAAGCCTCATCTACCCACTCCTGGATGTCTAAATGAGATGTCTTAGGAGTCGGAAGGGAAGTGGAGTGAGAAAGTGAAGCACCTTGCAGCAACTCTGTCCCTGATTCAGTAAATAGGCCTGGTTTAAGAGCAATATAAACTCCGGAGAAAACACAGATCCCAATGCAGCCGAATGCTCTGTTGGGCCCAGAGGTTATAAAATGGCGACTATGCTCCAAGCATGATCAGAGGCTGTTCCTCACTGCCAGTTGGCCCAGACAAAATGGCACCCATTCTCACGCTCTCCTGCATCAAACTGTGCACCAATTCTGCTGAAGAGCCCAAAGTTCTCAGCCTATTCAGATGCTGTGCGATATCTGAAGACATGCTGCTGCCAATTGTCTATTCTCGGCTTGTACGCAATGGAAGTCCTGAGAGGGTTTCACCCAACAGGACAACAGGGCTTGCTGGAGCAGATGCATGTGAGCCCTCTCCTACGGCACCACCTCTAGAGTAGAAGCCAGGGAGCCCAAGAGCTGCAAGTAATCCCAAACCGTGAGCTCCCGGAGATTGCACAACCAGCACAAGTGTGCCCAGAGTATCTCTACCAACTCCTCCGAAAGAAAAAAAAAAAACATCCCTCTGGCTGTGTCAAAGCAGACCCCGAGATACACCAGGGATTGAGACAGGGCCAGGGCCAGATGGCACTTGGGTCGGATCACTACCCAACCCAGGGACTCCAGGATAGAAATGATCTGCAAGGAAGCCAATGTGGCCTTCAAAGCCAAGTCGGCCCAAAGCAGCCAGTTATCCAGGCGGGGATGAAGCTGAATACCCCAATGTGAGAGGTGTGCAGCCACCACCCCCATTACCTTAGAAAACATGCAGAGCACCTTAAAGTCAAGGATCGTTGTACACCCTTGCACAGCTCAGGGAGCTGGAGAGTCGTGCCTCCCCTATATCCTTCACCAACTTCATTACCAAACAGCAAATGTCCCTGAAGGGCAGCCGACTCAAAAGCTTCTTTGAAGTTGTACTCACATCAATGACGAAGCCACAACCAACAGTAACCCTTCATGCCGTCACTGAGCAGGAAGCCAGACTAACCGTATCATATAGAATGTTCACCCAAAAAGGCTGTCCTGGACTCTAGGCGAGAAATCTCCAGGGACTCTGGCAACTGCTGCCAACACAGTATAGAACTACCTAACTGCCATAAATTGCAGCCTGAATGCTGGACCACCCACTGAAAAGGCCGGCTGAAGCTGTCTGCTCCACATTCTTTTCATAGTTCTTTTCATGGAGCTCCCTGAGGACCGAGCCCCCTTAGACAAGTACAGTGGTTACCTGCATAACCGCCATGACCAGAGCGTCCACCCTTTGGAAGACCCAACTCTTCTCAACCTCCTGCGCAAGAGCCCCAGAGATCCTAAGGGGACGAGACTGTTTCTCATAACAAAGGAGCCAGAACCCATAGGACTGCTCCTCCCCAGCCTCCCAACAGGAAGGATCCTCAGAACTGAAGTCCACAGAGACTGAGAGCCCGAGAACCACCAAAGACCATCCGAAATGACCAGATCCATTTCACAGTGCTGTGACTCCAAAACAGGGCCCCCACCGATCCCCTTAGGACCCCCCACTAAGGATGAGGGTTAGGGCCAGGGTTAGGTCACAAGAGGGGACCTGTGCAGGGCCTGCTTAACCAACTGGGTCAAGTTCTGGAGCAAAAAATCATTGGGGCCCTTAAGGACCCCCCTGAAGAGGGACCCGGAATGAACAAGAATGAAAAAGCTTGTCACATGGCCAGGGAATTTCTCTCTCTCTGTCTGAGTGAATTGAGAGAAGACAGGACTCTAACTGCCAACCGGTCCAGCATAAGAACATAAGCGTTGCCATACTGAGACAGACTGAAGGTCCATCAAGCCCAGCATCCTTTTCTGACAGTGACCAATCCCTGTGAGCACTTTTAGAAAGTCAGGGAACCTATGGGGAATACACCCAAACAGGGTGAACAAGAGGGTTGGGGAGGGGGGGATGGAGACCTACACCCCTCAGGCAAGGCCCCACAGGACTGAGTCAAAGCCTCACACAGTGGCACTAAGAAGAGCAACTGGGGGCTGCGAAGCCAAGCTCCAAGCTCAACCAGGGGAGATAGACCAAGGACAGGAGCACTGTCGGCACAACCTACCACTTTCTGAAGGTAGAGAAAAATACTGGATTGTTCCAAGGAGCACCTCTGCTTATGCTGGTGATGTCATTGGCAAAATTCTGTTTTCTCTACCTCCACCCACTGGTAGAAGGGATAACACCCATTGGTTAAGAACAGTGGATCTAACGTTAAGAAACTGTAAATCCCCCAAAACTGATAGGTAGCTGAATGGGGTGGGAGATGATTAAGTACAAGCTACGTTGGTCATGACATGGGGAAATACCAACATTTTCATGAAATTTGTGCTGGCATTGATAGTTAAGAGGGCATGAAATCCCCTCATGTAATGGCTATGATTCTAGGCACATGTACTTGATGGGTCCTCTGGGCAAACTCCAAGAACAGTATATTTGTAATACACATTTCCGAGACTATTAGAAAGGCAGAAAAACTGAGGGCAAGAACTGTCCCTATAGGAAGCTAGATATAAGATGTGTTATAGTATTTTAATTTTTGAAACTAGACCTATGGACCACTATGGTGTACAGCGCTGTGTATGCCTTGTAGCGCTATAGAAATGATAAATAGTAGTAGTTTCTGTGGAAGGAAAGGGTATAATTAGCACTTCAAATTATGTCTTGTAGATTCAAAACCTGTTCTGACTCTGTGATAATGTTGCAGTCTTACTGCTATGTACTGCAAACTGTTGAAGAACCATGCCTCTCACTGGTTACAATAACAAATTTAAGTCTCAAATCACCTGGATGATATGCTACAGACTCAATGAGTGGAGCATGGCCACATACAACTTTTGAAACAGGCTCCAGGTGTGATCTGGAAAACTACAGGCCTGAGTCTGATCCTAAAGATAATCTCTCTAACGAATATTCATTATGGGTATCCTGAAAACCTGACTAGCCAGAGTGTCTCCAGAACCAGGTTTGGGAACCACTGACCTAGGTCAGAAAAAAAAAATCTTAACTGTATGTACACAACACTGGATTCTATATTAAGAGTCACCACCCAGGAAAGGGATCAGATCAGAGACAGTGTCAAAATCATCAGCTCACAGTGTGTCAACGGTCAAAAAAAAAAAGCAGACAATGGCACAATTCAGAATGTTTCTAATCACTTGATGGTGTAACAACACCTTGAGTATCTTCTGCAGTTTTGGTTATCACGTTTTAAAATAATATAGAGAAACTTGAAAAGTTAATTATGTTTGGCCAAAAAGGATGGATTGGCTCCCCTACGAGGAAAGGATAAGAATATTTGGGATCTTCAGCTTGCAAAAGGGAAAGCTGAGGGGGAGTTCTACAAAATCATTAAAAATGGAATGGAGTGGAATGAGTCAATAAGAAATCAGTTGTTTACCCTTTCAAGAAGTACAAGACTCATGTCATGAAGTTACTAAGTAGCACAATAAAAATGAGTTAAAAAATATTTTAAATTCAATTCACAATCAAACTTTGGAATTTGTTGTTGGATGAAATGGTGGAAACAATTATTGTAGCTGGATTTTTTTTGTTTTGTTACATTTGTACCCCGCGCTTTCCCACTCATGGCAGGCTCTATGCGGTGGGCAATGGAGGGTTAAGTGACTTGCCCAGAGTCTCAACGAGCTGCCTGTGCCGGGAATCGAACTCAGTTCCTCAGGACCAAAGTCCACCACCCTAACCACTAGGCCACTCCTCCACTCCACTCCAGAAGAAGGCTCAAGTTCCTGGATGAAAAATCCATAACTGTTGTTTACCAGGGAGACTTGGGAAAAGCCACTGCTTATTCCTGGACACGAGCAGCATGGAATCAAATCTCTCAGGGATCCTGCCCAGACAGACCACGCTCAGAACAGGATACTGAGCTTGATGGACCTTTGGTCAGACCAAGTATGGCAATTCTAAAGTTACAAAGGTAAGTGGTATCACACAGGCAGTTAACTTTGGGCATACAATAATTTGTATGCCCAGATTTCTCAGTTTTGACTGCCACATATTAAAAGAAACAAAAACAGAACATAACTGCAGGGTTAGGACTGCTGACGACAAGTGAAGTGAAAAAGCTCTCTCAACCTCCTGATTCCCCCTTTTTAAAAACATAAGCGTTGCCATATTGGGACAGACCGTAGGTCCATCAAGTCCAGTATCCTGTTTCCAACAGTGGCCAATCCAGGTCACAAGTACCTGGAATGATCCCAGAACAGTAAAACAGATATGGTACGTGTATCTATTTTTAGATCCACCCCAATAAATATTCTTAATGAAACCTTTAAAAAAAAATTGGACTCAAAATAAAATATTCATCTTTGCAAAATTCAAAGAAAAATGACAGATTAAGCTTAAAAATTACAAATGTGTTCTATGCCTGATAACATCTATGTTCATTCCAATTCACGCTTGGCTATAAGTTTTCCTAGATAATCACTGTATGGGGAGGAGGGCAGAGAGAATTTAGCCCTATAGATGCATCTCTGTAAAACTATAAAGAGGAAGAGTAAATTAATATTTAAAATTAAAAAACTGAATTAACTGCCTAGAATATGAATTTCCTGACCTGATGGTACTAAAACAGGAGCTATCAACCCAGTCCTCGGGTCACACCTAGCCAGTCAGTTTTTCGGGATACCTACAATGAATACACATCGAGATAAGTTTGCATACCATGGAGGTAGGGCATACACCCAATACCTCTTATTTCTCATTACGAAAATGAATTCTCTTTAATGATTGCCTAATCCACTCTGTCACCTGCATTATAACTATGTATTTCTCATTCCAGAATTGGTGATCGCCATTACGGAACAATGTAAGCCATTTTGAGCCTGCAAAAAGGTGGGAAAATGTGGGATACAAATGCTACAAATAAATAAAGGTGGTATGCTTAAAAATGTAAACAGATTAGACAAAAGCCTGGTTTCCATATAAGCAGTTATTTAGGTGCAAATCACACAGAAATGAAAGTATCTATTGAGGAGGGTATTTCCATCTATCTAATCACACTTGAGTACAAAAAACAATGAATGAACTGCAGGGGTGGCTTCGGTCCTGCCATCAAAGAACAGCAGGAACCAGCCTTAAGGACGTGGAATGGTGGCAGGGAGCCCAGTCCTCACTTCAAGACGAAGAGGAGGTGGCCCTGAAAGTGAGGGAAGTAGGGACAGTGGTGGGGTCCTACCACTGAAGACAAAGATAAGGCAGACAGGGCTGTGGAAGAAGAGCAGACAACCCAGAGCAGTGCTGCAGAAGGAATTAAGAAAATGGGGTACAGGCAGGAATGAAGACTGAAAGCAAGGGTGTGAGAGGAGAAGTATGCATGGCAAGCGTAGAAGTAAATTTAACAAGACTATCTCTACTTCAGGAAGCAGGTGAAAGATTGGCTCTTCAACCAGGCCTTTAATGGAAGAAGTAACTAACTCATTAGTCTCACACACACACAAGGATTGACTCAGGCTGCATATACTGCAGCAGGACATGTTTATCCACTCCTACCCTAGCTGAGATAATATTTAACCATCTCTCTGACCTCACATGCAACTTTCTTCAAATCAATCACCTTACTTTCTAACCTATCTATATGTTCCATCTTTGCTTTACCCTTCACCATTATAATTCTCTATTACGTATTGTGTTGACATTGTAAGTAGTATATCATGCCATACTTTGTATTGTTTTTTAATATTTTTAGTGCTGTAATTGTCTATTCTTACTGTACACCGCCTTGAGTGAATTCCTTCAAAAGGCGGTAAATAAATCCTAATCTATATATATAAAACTCACCCTCAACATTCTATTGTCTGCTGACGTCACTGAAGCCAAGGTTTGTATGTTCGAAGCTCTGAAGCCACAAAAATCACAGTCTCTGGGCCCCGCCCTCGCGTCAAACGTTATGACGTTGAGGGCGGAGCAGATTCTCACCTCCAACGATCTACTCAGGCCACAAACTCTGGATTTCCACACTGTAGTTCTGCTCTGCCCTCGCGTCAAAACGCGATGACGTTGAGGGCGGGGCACGAAAACCGCCACCCACACAGACCTACAACGGAAACAGCAGCGGTGCATGCCACGAACCAGGTAAAACCGCGACGAGCCATGCAGCCATGAAACCCTTGCTAGCGCCCGTTTCATTGCGCTCAGAAACGGGCCTTTGTTTACTAGTAAATAAATAATAATAAACACAGACGGGAAGGGGTAAGAGTGCAATAGAAGGAATCCAACTGGGAGAGAACATTGGAAGAAAGAAAGTAAAATCAAGAGAACAGAACATGTAAGGAAGAACTTCTGCCCCTGACATCTACACACACTCTAACCTTCCAACGGACATACCTACAGACTTCCTATAAACAAATACACACACACACCACTTACATACAAGAACCCATATCTCCCCAACTACTGCCAACCAGTAACAGTCCTCCACTCAGAACTGACAGAGTCTTTGGGGGGGGGGGGGGGGGAGCCATTGTGCCACATAAGTGTGCACTTTCAAATATCAGCAGATACAACATATCTTACATACAATACCAGAAAGTGCAATTGAAACTCCCAAACTATCACTGATCTTAGGGGAAGTAATTATTTACCATAACGCTTAAAAAAAAAAAGCAATGCACTGACTAAGGAAGAAAAGGATGAAAGTATTTTCTCATGAAGTTTGTATTTCAACAATAGAATCCCTACAATGAGTATTAGAAAACAATCTGATACCATTTGCACAGGATGTGTTATACAGCTGACAGACAGCCTAAAATGGACTGGTTACCTTCTTCTAATTGTACAAAGTGCAACAAGGAAAAGACAATCTTTTCCATATGATTTAGAGATGCGATATGACAGAGCTCGATAACTCCCAGGCGCCAGGTTGCCATGGTGCCTAGAAATTGCATCCTGCTGCCCAGGATTTCATACCCGGAAAGATTTTTTTTTTCTCTACTGCTCCACTGCCTTAAACTGCTTCTCCATCCTACATGGCAATTGGGCTCTCAATATACTTGAGCCGCATGGTACAAAGGGTTTGAGAAGTTTCAAAGGATTTGAGCCATGCAGTTCAGGAAGTTTCACAGTTTCAAGTATATGAAGAGCAGAAAACTATGCAGGGTGGAGAGAAGCAATTTTAGGTAGTGCTCTCAGTAATGGGTGAAGGCTTCGGGATGGGGTTGATATGAGAGAGAGAGAGAGACAGACAGGACACCGGATGAAGGCTGTGGGATGGGGGTTGAGAGACTGGACGAAGGCTGCTGGATACATTAGACAGAAAGACAGACTAGGTGAAGGCTGTAGGAAGGGGGTATGAGAGAGAAACTGACGGGGACCCAGGCTATGATGATAAGTGAAACAAAGACCTTTTTTTGCTTGGTTTTGGTTTCAGCCAAAGTTACTTTAATTTTCGGCCGTATTTTCAGTTTAGGCTGAAAATGAAAATGCATTTTCAGTGGAAGCCAAACATTTGTGCTTTGTTCCAGTGGCGTAGCCACAGGTGGGCCCACCCACTTAGGGCTCAGGCCCACCCAACAGTAGCACACGTTTAGTGGTAGCTGTGGGATCCCAAGCTCGGCCAGCTGAAGACTTCCTCCAGATGGTAACGAAAACGCTACTCTCCATGATAGCGGCACCTGCTTATGTTCAGTTTTCAGTGCATGCCTGCTGCAGACTGCCAAGGTGGAAAGAAGCGTTTTCCCACCAGCTGAGATAGTTTTTGGGTGGTGGTTGGGGGGGGGGGGGGGGGGGGGAGGAACAACAATTGGTGCCTACCCACTTCTTCCCTAGGCCCACCCAAAATCTGTTGTCTGGCTACGCCCCTGCTTTGTTCGGTTTGTCTCCCTCCTGAACAGGAGTTTCCTCTCCTCCGTCTTTCTCTTGGTGGTCTAAGGGTATAGTTGAGGCAGCAGCAGTCCTGCCTATTTCCTACAGGAAATATGCAAGAATCCCGGGGGGGGGGGGGGGGGAATACTCTTTTTGTTTTGGTATTCTGTGATTGCAAGTAATGCAGTTATTTTATTTGTATTTTGATCACAACTTTTTCAGTAGTAGCTCAAGGTGGGTTACATTCAGGTACACTGGGTATTTCTGTCCATGGAGGGCTCACAATCTAATTTTGCACCCGAGGCAATGGAGGGTTAAGTGACTTGCCCAAGATCACAAGGAGCAGCAGTGGGATTTGCACCGGCCAACTCTGGATGTCAAGACTGGTGCTCTAACCACCAGGCTACTCCTGGTCATAAGTTATGACCTTACACAATAGTCTAAATGGTAAATAGAGTGCAGTTATTTTGCTTGGAAATAAAATATGGTCTTTCATTATTTACTATATTCTGGTTTAGATACAATGAGTTTTGCAGAAGGATGCAGACTACAGCTCCGACAATCCCCAGAGGCCCTCACCGGTTCTCATTCACACAACCAAACTTGAGTTTTCAGTTTAGGCTGAAACCAGGAGATGAGTTTTGGCTATGGTTTTGGTCTAAACTTAAAAAAATCAATTTCATTCAGCTTATGAAGTAGAACAAAAATGAGGCTTCAATGTTAGCTATGCATTATTTCATAAATACTCCCAATTCATTTATCCTCAGCTGCAGCATCTACGCCCCTCACAATTACAAGAACATCATGATTTGGGAATAACGTGAGGACATACAGGCACCCGATAACAGAAAGACAGTGATGGCCAGAAGTTGAGGCTTTCATGACCGGCGTTACTGCACAAAAATATCAACCTTGGTTCACTTCAAGTTTTTTTCTTTACAAATTACTGTGGTTTCATTTCTACCCACAGGTCCTGTCATTAAAGACAAAAAATAACCCAGAAAAAAAAATTCAGAAACTAGTTTAGCCTACCTCATTATTTAGAACACAAAATAAGGAAGAATTATTATTATTAATTCAGTGACCACCAGCGCTACGGTTCCCGGAGGTGGAGCAGTTTCAGAAGCGTTAACTGAATTTACCTCAATAACAGCAGGCAGCCCAGGGATGGGAGTTAACCCTCTCTGCCCTCACAGAAGGAAAAGGTAAAACCCAGATCCTCAGAGTGCCACCATAAAAAGGGATCACTAGTTTGTTTACAGTGCAGCAGTCCTTCTCTAAAGAAGGAAGGGAGCCTTCCAGCTCCAGCACTCATTTTCATAACTTTCTAATGTGCTTTATCCAGCAAACATTCTTCTGTAAAGGGCTAGAACCACCTTTGACCAGCAATCAGAAGGGCTGCATCCACCTGGATCCTTCACTCCTTCCACCCAGAAGGGCTGCATCCACCTGGATCCTTCACTCCTTCCACCCAGAAGGGCTGCATTCACCTGGATCCTTCACTCCTTCCACCCAGAAGGGCTGCATTCACCTGGATCCTTCACTTATTTCCTCCCAGAAGGGCTCTATCCTTCTGGGTGCAGCAGCCATTCACCCCAAAAGTGCCCTATCTCCCTGGATGCAGCTCTGATTACGCACAGAAGGGCTGCATCCACCTGGATCCAGCTCTTATTCTTCCCATAAGGGCAGCTTTCACTTGAATCCAGCCCTTATTCCTCCCATAAGGGCTGCTTGCTCCTGGATCCAACACTCATTCACCTCCAACATTGCTGTATGAATCTGGGATCCATCACTGTTTTCACTCAGAAGGGCTGCATCCACCTGAATCACACCCTTATTCCCCCCCAGAAAGGCTGTTTCCCCTGGATCTAGCATTTATTCCACCCAGAAGGGCTGCTTCCCCCAGGATCCAGCGCTGTTTTCACTCAGATGGGCTGCACCCACCTTGATCCAGCCCTTATCCCCCCCCCCCCCCCCCCCCCCCCCCGGCTGCTTTCCTGTGGATACAGCAGTCATTCCCCCCCAAGAAGGGCTGCTTCTTACTGAATTCAGCACTCATTCACCTCCAACACTGCTGCATGTATCTGGATCCAGCACTGTTTTCTCTCAGAAGAGAGGGCTGCATCCACCTTGATCTAGTACTACTTCCCCCCCTCCCCCAGAAGGGTTGTTGCCTCCTAGGTCCAGTACTGATTTCTTTTAAAAGAGATTCACTGTCCCGGAACCCACCCTGGTTGTCCTTAGAAGGGCTTCACCCACCTGGATCAAGCACTCATTCCCCTCATAAGGGCCCTATCCCCCTGGATACAGCACTCCTTCCTTTCAGAAAGGCGACATCTACTTGGATCCGCCTCTCCAGCACTACAGTGTATCCAACACTCATTCTCCCCAGAAGAGCAAATTCCCCTTGGATAAAACAATGCTGGATTCAGGTGAATGCAGACCCCCTGGATTGATCAAGGGGATTAAATCGCACTGGGGGGGGGGGGGGGGGTTGTAATGAGTGCTGGATACATGTGGAAGCAGCCCTTCTAAAGAGAATAAGTGCTGGATCCAGGAGACGCAGCCATTCTAAAAATAACAATTAGTGCTGGATTGAGGTGGGTGCAGGCCTTTTGGGGGAAATGAATGTAGGATCCAGGGGGCCACAGCACTTCTGGAAGAAAATGGTGCTGGATCCAAGGAGATGCAGCCCATCTATGGGGAAGAAATGCTGGATCCAAGGGAATGCAGCTCTTCTGAGAGGAACAGAGTACTGGATTCTGAAGAATGCAGCCATTCTGGGAGAAAACAGTGCTGGATCCAGGGGGATAAGGCCCTTCTGTGAGGAATAAGTGTTGGATCCAGGAGGAAGCAGTTCTTCTGGGGGGAATAAGTGCTAGATCCTGATGGAAGCAACCCTTCTGAGTGAAAACAATGCTGGATCCTGGTACATGTGGCCCTTCTGGGAGAAAATAGTACTGGATCCAGGGTGATAGGGCCCTTCTGGGGGAGAATGAGTGTTGGATCCGGGGGGGGGGGGGGTGCAGCCCTTTTGGGAGAAAACACTGCAAATGAGGCCTGGAACAGGAAGATTCCTTCTCTTCTTTGGAGAAGGGCTGCTGCACTACAAACTCGTGATCCGTTTTTAAGGTGCTGGTAATCTGAGGACCAGGAGGACCTGGAAGTTACGGAGTACTACAAGTAGAATAAGATCTGTAACAGAGTGGACACCCCGGAGGGAGTGGAAAACATGAAAAAGGATCTGAAGAAGCTAGAACAATGGTCTAAGGTCTGGCAATTAAAATTCAATGCGAAGAAATGCAAAGTGATGCACTTAGGGAATAGAAATCCACGGAAGACGTATGTGTTAGGGGCGAGAGTCTGATAGGTTCGGACGGGGAGAGGGACTTTGGGGTGATAGTATCTGAGGATTTGAAGGCGACGAAAAAGTGTGACAAGGTGGTGGCTGTATCTAGAAGGTTGTTGGGCTGTATAGAGAGAGGTGTGACCAGCAGAAGAAAGGGAGTGTTGATGCCCCTGTATAAGTCGTTGGTGAGGCCCCATCTAGATTATTGTGTTCAGTTTTGGAGGCCGTATCTTGCTAAGGATGTAAAAAGAATTGAAGCGGTGCAAAGAAAAGCTACGGGAATGGTGTGGGATTTGCGTAATAAGACATATGAGGAGAGACTTGCTGACCTGAACATGTATACTCTGGAAGAAAGGAGAAACAGGGGTGATATGATACAGACGTTCAAATATTTGAAAGGTATTAATCCGCAAACGATCCAGCGAGAGGACATGAAATGAGATTGAAGGGGGGCAGACTCAAGAAAAATGTCAGGAAGTATTTCTTCACGGAGAGAGTGGTGGATGCTTGGAATGCCCTCCAGCGGTAGGTGGTGGAGAGGGTAACGGAATTCAAAAATGCATGGGATAAACATAAAGGAATCCTGTTCAGAAGGAAAGGATCCTCAGGAGCTTAACCAAGATTGGATAGCAGAGCCAGTGGTGGGAGGCAGGACTGGAGGTTGGGAGGCAGGGATAGTGCTGGGCAGACTTATACGGTCTGTGCTGTGCTCTGGCTAAAGTGCACAGGTACAAATCAAAGTAGGGTATGCACAAAAGTAGCACACATGAGTTGTCTTGTTGGGCAGACTGGATGGATCGTGCAGGTCTTTTTCTGCCGTCATCTACTATGTTACTGCACCAATGCCAAGACCGGGAAAAGTGGGCACTCAGTCTATAAAGAAGTTAGAAAACAGAGCCAGCCAGAAACAAAACAAGCAAACAAAACATTTCAGTTGCTCCAGGCGGCGCACCTGCCCCATCGCCTGTTACAATTCCGTGACTAACCCCACGCAACCTCACCTAAGCCACGAAAACATCACCCGTGAGGTGAGCCCTCCATCTCAAACATCAACAACAGCTAGTCTCTCTACTAGGGCAGCGGGGAACCATTCTGGTAGCTGAACGACATACACTTACTTTCCAGCTAGGTCCTTGTGGGAGCCGCTCGAGTTCATCAGTTGGGCCAAGTCCTGCCTGGCTGCCGCCGCCATCTTGAACAGAAACGCACGCGCCGCGCGCTCACCGAAGGTTCACGCGATCGCACGCACGTAGAGACACCCAAAGACGTTGAAGAAAGCACCGGCGTGACGTAAACAAGTTGAAGCTAATTTGGTTAATCGCTGTTTCCCATTCTCCGCGCGCAGTCGTCATCTAGTACACTCAAAACAAAGCAAGCAAAACTATGAGCTGCTGCATCCTCGTTGTTCTTTATTGTTGGTTGCATTTTTATTTAAACTCACTTGTATTTTCAAACCGGCTTGTGCAGCATACGGATGTACACAGAGGAAGTATAATGAAATAACTGTTCATAAGTATAGTAGTAATTTCTTATAAATCGTAATCAGTGTCATTTGGAGGGACTGGTTCTAGGGACTTTAGCACGTGTTGTGTCCGTGCAGACTTTTTTTTTTTTTTTGCTTCCTAGTAAAGGGTCATTAAAACAGACATCATGTTAAGAGAATTAGGTACTCAGCGTTCAGAGTTTTTATCTATTTATTTACTTACTTATTAATGACGTTTATATCGCACATTAAACATTAATTACATTGAAACCTGGGAGCATTTAAAATATTTTTTTCCTATACCTAGATCAAAAGAGAAAGATGGTGTGTAGCAACTTGCTTCTTTTGATTTCTTGAATGCAGTGACTGCATTCAAGAAAACAAAAGGAGCAAGTTGTTACACACCATCTTTCTCTTTTGATCTAGGTATAGGAAAAAAAATATTTTAAATGTTCCCAGGTTTCAATCTAATTCATGTTTAATTCATAGGCGGTCGCCGGTGGCCCAACTGTTTGGGGAGGCTAAAGGGGTGGGGTTAGAGGTGGGGCCAGGGGCGGAACTTACATCCATAATTGTCTGACAACACACAGAAAAAAAATAAGTAAAAATAAAATAGTCACAATTAATACGATGTAAAGGAAATCACAAACAAGACCAACCTAAGCCTCCAAATCATGCACTCCTGGGCGGACGCATTCCAGTTAAAACTTAATGCAGAAAAAAACACAATGTCTAGTACTCACCTCACAACATAACACAAACAACTTCTCCACCATAACCACACCAAACTTTTCTCTCCCCGTCTCACATAATCTGAAAATTCTTGGAGTCACCATTGACCGAAATCTCACACTCAAAACCCATGTGAAGAACTCAACGAAAAAGATGTTCCACTCAATGTGGAAACTCAAAAGAGTAAAACCTTTCTTCCTGAGATCCATCTTCCGTAACCTAGTACAGTCAATGGTACTAAGTCACCTGGATTATTGCAACACACTGTACGCTGGCTGTAAAGAACTGACTATCAAGAAACTCCAAACGGCCCAAAATACAGCCGCCAGACTTATATTTGGTAAAACAAAATATGAAAGTGCTAAACCCCTAAGAGAGAAACTCCACTTGCTCCCAATGAAGGAATGCATCACGTTCAAGATTTGCACAATTGTACACAAAATCATTCACGGAGACGCCCCGGCCTACATGCTAGACCTTGTAGACCTGCCTCCCAGAAATGCCAAAAGATCATCCCGCCAATTTCTGAACCTACACTTCCCCAGCTGTAAAGGACTAAAATACAAGCTAACTCATGCGACTACCTTCTCTTACATGAGCACGCAAATGTGGAACGCCCTACCAACGGACCTGAAAACGAATAACGGAATATCGAACTTCCGTAAATCTCTGAAGACATATCTCTTCAACAAGGCTTACAAAGAGATCCCATAGCCTAACAATACCACCTCATCAAACTACTCTGTTCTGAAAGTCATCCTTCGATAACTATCTGCTTAGATCTCTTTTCCTATCTTTATTCTTTTTGCATTACCAATTGTATTTGATATCCTGGAATGGCGTCGCCATAATAGGTCTACGCCACATTGAGCCAGCAAATAGGTGGGATAATGTGGGATACAAATGCAATAAATAAATAATACCTTTTATTAAATTTAGTTATTGGATATGTATCATATGTCAAAAAATAAAGTGGTTGCTCAAAGCATATACTAACCACAATCGCTCAACTGCAAAACACTATGAACATCTTTGTGCAAAAACACACTCAGAACCTTACTGTACCATACATATCACACTGGGCTGACCCTAATACACCATATACCACCCAAACGGACAACATCACAGACCGAAGACCGTCAACAATATGAAACATGGTGTCGTGGCTCTGATGTCACTCTGGTGTTGGTGAGCTCTCGAGTCTTCCCGAGCCCCACTAGGCCCAGGAAATAACCTAGCACCCCGATCTTCACCTGCGGCGACCGCCGTTCACCGAGGGTTGAGCCCTCAGCTGCGGGCGGCCAGCAGGACTGCTGGAACCGTGGGGTGACGGCTGGCCTGGCTGGATGTGGGTACAGAGTCCTTGGTGAGCGTGGCTTAGCCGGGCAGCTAGCTGAGCACTGGGAACGGACACAGTCTGAGGAAGTGGCTAGCCCCGGCTAGCCGATAGCAGGGACAAACACCGTCTTCACTGGCAATAGCTAGCAGGCTGGCTAGCTGGCACTACTACTACTACTACTAGTACTACTACTACTACTACTAACTAGCATTTCTAAAGCGCTACTAGGGTTACGCAGCGCTGTACAATTTAGACATAGAAGGACGGTCCCTGCTCAAAGAGCTTACAATCTAAAAGACAAGAGAACAATCTAAAGACAAGTGAACAATCTAGAGGACGAGTGAACAGTTAATCTGATAGAGTGGATAGATAGGGGCATTCTGTCTATCTAGAGCGGTTAGGTGCTGAAGGCAGCATAGAAGAGGTGAGTTTTAAGCAGAGATTTGAAGATGGGTAGGGAGGGGGCATGGCGTATGGGTAAAGGAAGATTGTTCCAGGCATAGGGTGAAGCAAGGCAGAATGAGCGGAGCCTGGAGTTGGCAGTGGTGGAGAAGGGTACTGAGAGAAGGGCTTTGTCCTGTGAGCGGAGGTTACGGGCGGGAACATAGGGGGAGATGAGGGTGGAGAGGTAGTGAGGAGCCGCAGACTGAGTGCACTTGTAGGTAAGGAGGAGGAGCTTGAATTGTATGCGATATCTGATTGGAAGCCAATGAAGTGACTTGAGGAGAGGGGTGATATGAGTATATCGGTTTTGGCGGAATATAAGACGTGCAGCAGCGTACTGAACTGATTGAAGGGGGAATAGATGGCTGAGTGGGAGGCCGGTGAGGAGTAAGTTGCAGTAATCAAGGCGAGAGGTAATGAGAGCGTGGACGAGAGTTCTGGTGGTGTGCTCAGAGAGGAAAGGGCGAATTTTGCTGATGTTGAAGAGGAAGAAGCGACAGGTCTTGGCAGTCTGTTGGATATGCGCAGAGAAGGAGAGGGAGGAGTCAAAGATGACTCCGAGGTTGCGGGCAGATGGGACGGGGAGGATGAGGGTGTTATCAACAGAGATAGAGAGTGGAGGAAGAGGAGAAGTGGGTTTGGGAGGAAAGACGAGGAGCTCGGTCTTGGACATGTTCAGCTTCAGGTGGCGGTTGGACATCCATGCCGCGATGTCGGATAAACAGGCCGATACCTTGGCCTGGGTCACCGCGGTGATGTCAGGTGTGGAGAGGTATAGCTGAGTGTCATCGGCATAAAGATGATACTGGAAACCATGAGACGAGATCAGCGAGCCCAGGGAAGAGGTGTAGATTGAGAAGAGAAGGGGTCCAAGGACAGATCCCTGGGGAACTCCAACACATAATGGGATGGGAGTGGAGGAAGATCCATGGGAGTGTACCCTGAAGGTGCGGTGGGAGAGATAAGAGGAGAACCAGGAGAGGACAGGGCCTTGGAATCCAAAAGAGGATAACGTGGCAAGAAGTAAATCATGGTTGACAGTGTCAAACGCGGCGGAAAGATCGAGGAGGATGAGGATGGAGTAATGACCTCTGGATTTGGCCAGGAGCAGGTCATTGCAAACTTTAGAGAGTGCTGTTTCTGTCGAGTGCAGGGGGCGAAAACCGGATTGAAGTGGATCGAGGATGTCATGAGAGGAGAGAAAATCAAGGCAGCGGCTGTGAACGGCGCGCTCAAGTAATTTGGAAAGGAAGGGTAAAAGAGAGATGGGGCGGTAGTTAGAGGGGCAGGTAGGGTCAAGTGAAGGTTTTTTTAGGAGAGGTGTGACAACAGCGTGTTTGAAGGTGTCAGGGACAGTTGCCGTGGAGAGAGAGAGGTTGAGGATGCGACAGATGGCGGGGGTGACAGTATGGGAGATAGTGTTGAGTAGGTTGGTGGGGATGGGATCAGAGGAACAGGTGGTGCATTTCGAGGAGGAAAGAAGGCGGGAAGTTTCATCCTCGGTGATCTCAGGAAAGGAGGAGAAGGAGACCTGGGTAGGTTGGTTGAGGGAGAGGGTTAAAGGGTGAAGGGGAGGTGGAGGTTTGGTCGTGAACTCAAGGTTGATCTTTTGCACTTTGTCGCGGAAGTAGTCGGCCAGTGATTGAGGAGAGAGAGAAGGGGGAGTAGGAGCGGGGGGCACTTTTAGGAGGGAGTTAAGGGTGGTGAAAAGACGACGAGGGTTGGAGCTGAGAGAATTGGTCAATTGGGTGTAGTAGTCCTGTTTTGCACGGAATAGGGAGGAGTGGAGGGAGGATAGCATGAATTTGTAGTGGAGGAAGTCTGAAAGGGTACGAGATTTCCTCCAGAGGCGCTCAGCGGATCGGGTGCAGGAGCGAAGGTAACGGATGCAAGGAGTCAGCCAGGGCTGGGGATTGGTGCGCTTTGTGGGACGGGAGATGGATGGCGCGAGGGTGTCCAAAGCAGAGGAGAGAGCGGTATTGTAAGCGGAGACCGCTGTGTCGACAGTTACGAGGGACGTGATGGAGGGGAGGAGATTAGAGATAGTAGATGATAAGGTGGAGGGGTCAATAGCCTGGAGGTTCCTGGAGGTGGTGGTTAAAGTTGGACGGGGTGGGGGGGGGGGGGAGTGAAGAAGTGTGAATGTGATCAGGTGATGGTCGGAGAGAGGAAGAGCTGAGACGTGGAAATCGGAGGGTGAGCCGGAGGATGAGAGGACGAGGTCAAGACAATGTCCGTCACGGTGAGTAGGGGTGGTGGAGCACAGCTGGAGGTTGAAGGAGGATGTTAGGGTGAGGAACTTAGAAGTATGGGGGTCGGATAGGTCATCAGCATGTACGTTAAAGTCTCCGAGAATGAGGGACGGAGATGAGGGGTCAAGAAAGACAGAGAGCCAAGCATCAAAGTCGGTAAGGAAGGAAGGGAAGGATTTATCCGGGGGGCGGTAAATGACTGCCACTCTGAGTGGTAGCGGGTAAAATAGCCGGATGGAATGGACTTCGAAGGATGGGAAGCAGTGCGATTGCGGTAGGTGGAGGGGTTGGAAACTACAGGAGGGTGATAGTAGTAGCCCAACGCCTCCGCCGCGGCCGATTGGGCGGGGCGTGTGGGAGAAGAGATAGCCTCCATGGCAGAGGGCTGCAACTGAGGCAGAGTCTTCCGGGGAGATCCAGGTTTCGGTTAGGGCGAGCAATTGAAGGGAGCGAGAGATAAAGAGATCGTGGGTGAGAGGCAGTTTGTTGCAGACTGAGTGGGCATTCCACAAGGCGCATGAGAAGGGGAGGGAGGAGGGGGGAAGGAGGGGAATAGAGACGAGATTGGAAACATCGCGGGACCGTTCACAAGGATAGGATGGGGACAGGTGGGGGGGACCCGGATTAGGGTTAATGTCTCCTGCGGATAGCAGGAGGAGGAGCAAGAGAGTGCGGAGGAGGGTGGGGGAGGTCGGGCGACGAAGGCGACGAAGACGGGGTGTACTTAGGAGGAAAGGGGATGGGTTAATGGCAGGAAGGAAGTGCCGAAGGTTGAGAGCCAGGAAGGAGGAGGGGGACAAGAGGGATGGTGAGGTGAGGGATGGAGGTGAATAGGGTATTGTGGTTGCGGGCAGGGTGGGAGGGCAGCGGGTAGTTCTAATGGTAGACAGTGGGAGTGGGGGGGAAAGAAGATTAGGAAGGGACAGGGCAAGGAAGAGAACATGGACAGGGGCCATAGGTAGTGACTGAGGTGTAGCAGGTGACTATATAGTGACTGAGGTGTTGAGCAGTTAACAAGTGTTAGTGGGTGAGTCTGTAATGACTGAAGTATTAGGCAGATAGATAGGGCTTGAAGCAAGGTTTTGGGTTGGCGATTAGGTAAGTCTATGGCTGAAAATCTGGCAGGCAGGTAGGTAAGTCAATGGCTGAGCAGGCAGGTTGATTGGCTAGCAGGCAGGCGGGAACAGGTGATTGGCTAGCAGACAGGTTGATTGGCTAGTGGCTGGATCAGGCGAGTTGAAACATGGTGGGGCAGATGGACTGGAACAAGCAGGCTGGAGCATGTGGACTGGAACAGGCAGGCTGGAGCCGATGGACTGGAGCAGCCAGGGAGAAGCAGGATCGGGCAGGCTGGAGTAGATGAACAGGCAAGAAGTAGCTGGATCAGATGAACTGGGACAAGCTGGAGCCGATGGAGCAAGCTGGAGCCGAAGGACTGGAGCAGCCAGGGAGAAGCAGGATCAGGCAGGCTGGAGAAGATGAATAAGTAGGAAGAGGCTGGATCAGTTGAACTGGAACAAGCTGGAGCCGATGGGACAAGCTGGAGCCGATGGACTGGAGCAGTCAGGGAGAAGCAGGATCGGGCAGGCTGGAGTAGATGAACAGGCAGGAAGTAGCTGGATCAGTTGAACTGGAACAAGCTGGAGCCGATGGGACAAGTTGGAGCCGATGGACTGGAGCAGCCAGGGAGAAGCAGGATCGGGCAGGCTGGAGTAGATGAACAGGCAGGAAGTAGCTGGAACAGATGAACTGGAACAAGCTGGAGCCGATGGACTGGAGCAGCCAGGGAGAAGCAGGATCAGGCAGGCAGGAGAAGATGAATAAGTAGGAAGAGGCTGGATCAGTTGAACTGGAACAAGCTGGAGCCGATGGGACAAGCTGGAGCCGATGGACTGGATCTGGCAGGCTGGAGCAAGCTGGACTGGGGCAGCCAGGGAGAAGCAGGATCAGGCTAGCTGGAGCAAGCTGGGGTAGTTGGACCGGGGCAAGCAGGAGGATGTTGGATCAGGTAAACTGGATCAAGCTGTAGTTGGTGGACTGGAGCAGGCAGGGAGAGGCAGGATCTGGCAGGCTGGAGCAGGCTGGACTGGAGCAGCCAGGGAGAAGCAGGATCAGGCAGGCTGGAGCAAGCTGGGGTAGATGGACCGGGGCAGGCAAGCAGGGAGAAGCTGGATCGTGCGGATCGGAGCAAGCTGGAGCAGCTGGGCTGCCACACACGCCGCCCTCAGAGCAAGAGAGCAGATTGAGTGCTCGTGGAAGTCAGCGCCGCAGGGACCGAAGGATTGACACTCACTACATGCGGATGGGGGCAGGCCGCGACCACGTGGCTGGTCGGGTAGTGTGGGGATCGGGCTACAGGGCCGGTCGCGCCGCGAGGTAGGTGGACGAGCGCTCCCTTGTTATATCCACCTGGGTCGGCTGCACTGGCCTGAGACGGTCCCGGGCAATTCCTGCCGGGGAGCGCGGTGAATGTGGGCGAGCACGCACAGATCCGGCAGACTCGGCGACCGGCACTGCGAGGCCGCCTCACACCCTGAGCCCCTACACCGCAGCGGGAGCGATGGAGAGCCGATCCTCGGATCCGGGTTCGCAGCGCGGCTCCCGGGGTCAGCGAACTCGGCCTTTGAGCGGCGTCAAGCTTTAGTTCAGCCCGGTTGGTTCAGGCTGACCTGGGCAGTTCAACTAAGCCCATGCGGTCTTGTCTGGTCGGGGATGCGGCGCGGCCTTGAGGTTCAACAGGCAGATCGCCTCCGCCGGATTCGGGCTCAGCAATGCCACCCCGCAGTTCCCGCTGTTCCCCCGTCGGCTGCGGTTAGTTCAGGTCCACTTCAATCCGGTTTTGGACGGCGTTGGATGGTCCAGGTAGGTCTGTTTCTTTTTGACCCGAGGAGCTCCTTATCTGAGCTCCTTACCTGTCGGCCATCTTAGCACGAGGAACAAACACCGTCTCCAATGGAAATAGCTATCAGGATAGCTAGCTGACACGAGGAACAAACACAGTCTTCACTGGCAATAGCTAGCAGGATGGCTAGCTGGCACGAGGAACAAACACAGTCTTCACTGGAAATAGCTAGCAGGACGGCTAGCTGACACGAGGAACAAACACAGTCTTTACTGGAAATAGCTAGCAGGACGGCTAGCTGACACGAGGAACAAACACAGTCTTTACTGGAAATAGCTAGCAGGACGGCTAGCTGACACGAGGAACAAACACAGTCTTTACTGGAAATAGCTAGCAGGACGGCTAGCTGACACGAGGAACAAACACAGGCTTGGGAATAGCTAGCAGGACGGCTAGCTGTCACGAGGAACAAACACAGGCTTGGAATGTGGCTTCAAACAACAAAACGGAAGCACTGGACCCCTTCCGTGTTTCCGTTTAAATCCCCCGCTCGTCCTGGCTGGGGAACAGCTGGAACCAATCCTCTTCGCCCAGGCCGGCAGCGGGGGCCCGGATTGGTCCTCCCGTCCAATGGGCGGAGTTCCTACGTGGGTGCGCCAATCCGGCGCAAGTGGGCGGAGCCTCCTCGCTGGTCCCGCTGCAGCGAGGAGGACGACGATGCCGGCGCCGCCATCTTGGCCAGCGGATCTCTTTCTCCGAGGCCGGCGCTTGCTCTTCTGGATCGCCGGCCTCGGGGCAGCCTGCAGTCGCGGCGATCCCCGTGGCAGCCTTCCCCCGCCGCCCCGCATCCCACGGGCGCCCCAGCCTCCCGCTCCGGCCCGCGGACCGCCAGGTAAGGGCCCGGAACGGGACAGTATCTTCCCCGGATGACCCCTTCTCCCGGGGCCCGGGTTTGGACGGATATCGGGCGTGGAAGGCTTTGACCAATTCTGGGGCATGAACATTAGCTACGGGTTCCCAAGAATTGTCTTCGGGGCCAAAAGATTTCCATGATAACAAATAATACAGTCTTCCCCGCCGCCACTTTGGGTCGAGAATTTCTCCTACCTCGTACTCCGGGTCCGGGGCCACCTGGAGATCTTCTTCTTGGGCTGGGTGCGGGTGCCACCCGGACCCCCGGAACCTCTTCAATAACGAGATATGGAAGGCGTTATGCACTCGTAGGGTGCCGGGTAACCGCAACCGATACGTTACTGGCCCAATTCGTTCTTGGACTGCATATGGTCCCGCATATCGAGGTCCCAGTCTTCGGGAAGACCCTCGGAATCTCAGATGTTTCGTGCTTAACCATACCTTCTGTCCTGGTTGGAGCACGGGGGCGGGCCGCCGATGGCGGTCAGCAAAGATCTTGTCCTTGGTCGCGGTTTTCTGTAATTGTTCCCTAGCCATCTTCCAGACCTTTTGTAGGTCGGCCACGACTTGGTCCCCCGCTGGGGTTATGGCGGTAGCCGGGAACGGCCCTGGAAGCCGAGGATGTCGTCCATATACCAGGAAGAACGGGGACTGCCCTGAGGATGAGTGGTCACTTTGGTTATAGGCGAACTCGGCCCAGGGAAGTAGAGAGACCCAGTTATCTTGTCGTTGGTTGACAAAAGCTCGTAAGAATCCTTTCAAGGTTTGATTAATCCTCTCAACCATGCCGTTGGTTTGAGGATGGTAAGCGGATGAAAAATGGTTCTCCACCCCCAAGGCCGTGCACAAAGTTCTCCAGAAGCGGGAGGTAAATTGGGGTCCTCGGTCACTGATGATCCGAGTGGGTAGTCCATGTAGTCGAAAAATGTGGTGAATGAAAGCTTGAGCTAGAGAGGCGGCCGACGGGAGGTTCGCGAATGGAACAAAGTGAGCCATCTTTGAGAACCGATCTATCACAACCCAGATCACGGTATGACCCTGGGAACGAGGTAAGTCAGTGATAAAGTCCATGGATATCTCCGACCAGGGACTGGTCGGCACGGGCAGTGGTTGTAGGTCTCCCACGGGGGGTCCTCCTACTGGCTTGGTTCGGGCACATACCGGGCACGAGGTAACAAACTGGAGGATGTCTCGTCTCATCTGTGGCCATCGATAATGTCTTGTGATGAATCGGAGTGTCTTTTGGTACCCGAAGTGCCCGGCCCATCTAGACGAGTGCCCCCATTGCAGAACCTCTTTCCGATCGGCGGGCGCCACAAATTTCTGGATCGGTGCAACCTCCCCTGTGGCCGCACTGAGACAAGCGGGGTCTAACATCGGATGAGTCTCCTTAGTCTCTTCTGGTACCTCAAAGGCCCGGGAGCGCGCATCTGCCGGGGTATTCTGGGAGGCCGCCCGGAACACTAATTGAAAATGAAACCTGGCAAAGAATAATGACCACCGAGCCTGTCGGGGATTCAGCCGCTGAGCCTCTTGGAGGTATAGGAGGTTCTTATGATCAGTGATGACCGTGAACCGGTGTTCCGCTCCTTCCAGCAAGTGTCTCCACTCCTGCAGTGCTAGTTTCAGAGCCAAGAGTTCTCTATCCCCTACCGTATAATTCCGCTCGGCTGGGGAGAATTTACGTGAAAAGAAGGAGCACGGTTGGCGCCGGCCTTCGGGGTTGATTTGAGAAATGACCGCCCCGGCCCCTAGGGCGGACGCGTCCACCTCTACAATGAAAGGTTTCTCAGGGTCGGGGGTCAATAGAATAGACGCGGACTCAAAAGCCTCTTTTACCTGACGAAAAGCCGCTTGCGCCTCTGGCGGCCAATCCCTGACCCTCGCGTTCTTGTGGGTGAGCGCCGTCAACAGGGTTGTCAACCGGGAGTACTGGGGAATAAATTGGCGATAGTAATTGGCGAAGCCCAGGAATCGTTGTAAGGCCTTCAGGCCCTTCGGTTGAGGCCACTCTCGAATGGCTTGGAGCTTGTCTGGCTCCATCTGCAACCCCCCTGGAAGCAGGATATGCCCTAAAAAGGGTAAGGATCGCTGATGGAAAGCGCACTTACTCAGCTTAGCAAACAGATGGGCTTGACGTAGGCGGTGCAGCACTGCACGTACATGGCCCGGATGCTCCATGGGGTCCTTAGAGTAAACTAGGATGTCGTCCAGATATACAATCACCGTGGAATTTAGTAAATCCTCTAGTACACAATTGATAAGACGTTGAAACACCGCAGGGGCATTGCAGAGACCGAACGGCATCACCCGATATTCAAAATGTCCCTCGTGGGTGTTGAAAGCCATTTTCCATTCGTCCCCTGACCGGATTCGTACTAGATTGTAGGCCCCCCGCAAATCTAACTTCGTGAAGATCTGAGCTCCTTGCAGTCTGTCCAAGAGCTCGGGAATGAGCGGCAGCGGGAACCGATCCTTCACGGTGATGGCATTTAGTCCCCGATAGTCAATACAAGGTCTCAGGGACCCATCCTTCTTGGTCACGAAAAAGAACCCTGCCCCGGCTGGGGATGTAGACGGCTGAATGAACCCTTTCCGTAGGTTCTCATGGATGTATTCTCGCATTGCCTTGAACTCTCCTCGGGACAGTTTGTACAGTCGGCCCCGTGGGGGTACCGTATCCGTCTTCAGATTGATAGCACAGTCAAAAGACCTATGCGGTGGTAGTACCTCCGCCTCCTTGGGATTAAACACATCTGCAAAGTCTCTATAATCCATAGGCAAGGAGCCCAGTTCACCCGGTACCTCCTCGGGCAACGTATTTAAGGCCGGACAGCTGCCAGCCCGACCCTTACAACAGGTCTCTTGACAGGAATTACCCCACGCTTGAATTCTTCCCCCAGCCCAGTCGATGACCGGGTTGTGGTATCGTAACCATGGCAATCCCAGAACCACAGGGTGGATGGTCTGGGATAACACTAGGAATTCGGCTTCCTCCCGATGGTTCTCCCCCACTTGCAGTCCCAACATTGGAGTAATCTCAGTGACCGGCTGGGGAAGGGTAGTTCTTTGGATGGAGGTTATCCACAGCATCGGCCTCCGGGGGAGCGTGGGCCAGCCCATTTGCTGCAGCAGTTCGAGCCCAATAAAATTGCCCCCTGACCCCGAGTCCACCAGGGCTCGGGTCTGAACCGTGGTCTCCTGCCACCGTAAGGTCACCGGTAGGATGATCAGGGGGTCCGGTAGGGGAGCGGAGTGCCCCAAGAACCCTCCCCTCAGGGTGCCTTGGGGAGCGCATTTCCCGGCCGGATGGAACAAGTCCGGAGGAAATGCCCAGCCTTCCCACAATAGAAGCACAGTCCGTTTGACTGTCGTTGCTGTCTTTCGGCGGGAGTCAACCGTTGCCGGCCCATCACCATCGGCTCCTCCCCGGGCTCCGCAGTGTCCCGGTTCCCCTGGCGAGAGGACGGCCCTTTGCTCGTCCGGGGGGTCCCTCGTGCCCACTTCTGCCGCTCCGCCCGGGCTCTGGCTCGCTCCTGGAATCGGGTGTCCACCCGTATACAGAGTGAGATGAGGGCATCCAATTGTCCGGGAATCTCCCGTCCCGCCAATTCATCCTTGATTCGTTCTTGTAATCCCTCCATAAAAATGGCCATCAAGGACTCCGGATTCCAACGCAGCTCCGTGGCTAAAGTACGAAACCGGATGGCATAGTCGGCCACCGTACCTTCTCCCTGATGAATCCGGAGCAGTTCAGATGCCACGGAGGAGGGTCTTCCCGGAAGGTCGAACACCATCCGGAACCGGCGCTGAAATTCGCTATAATCATCCAAAATGGGGTCATGTTGTTCGTTCAGGGGGGCCACCCAGTCCTGGGCCTTTCCTTCACAAAGGCCCATAATGTAGCCCACCTTACTTTGGTCCGAAGCAAAGGCCTCCGGTTGCATCCGGAAGGCCAGGTTACACTGGTTGAGGAACCCCCGACAACCTCCCGGGGTCCCATCGTATCGTGCTGGTTCAGGGAACTGTAAATTCCAGGGCTCCTCTTTGCACCCCAGGAATTCTACTATGTGTTGGGCCGCCTGCCTAAATCCTTGTGATATTCCATCCCACTGATATCCCTGTTGTATAGATACCAGAAGGCATAATTTAAGGATACTGTCCATAACCATAGTCTTCTATCCATCAGGATCTAAGTAGATCTTTGTCCATTTAAGTTCCCATATATATATATAGTATTAGAAGTCTATGAAACTTAGTGTAAAAAGAGTGTGAGAGTTGTATGTGGCTTAGTTTTAAGTTAGAATGACAGGTAAAGAATTATTGGAAATAAAGACAGAGATAAATTTCAGAAAGAAGACTTTAATCTTACCAAGTTGTTCAATTAAGTACAGACATCAAACAGACTCTGGTTTCAGTCGCACAGGGCCTTGCCGTCTGAGCAAGCGTTGGGGAGAACTCCAACTCTCTATCAAAATCTTATCCCTTTTATACCCACAGATCTCAATAGAAGTCTATGGCAGGACCTATTTTTTTATAATATTTCACAATTTCTGAGATCATACTTTCCTATCCGGCCAGGTGCTTCCGTTCTAGCTTTTGTACGTTATTTTGCAATTTCCTCTTTTGTCAACATGTTTTCTCTTCTGCCAGAACATCTTATTTTTAGCATATCAGTTTCACTTCCTCTTTTTCCATTATCTAAGTTTCATCTTATAGAAAGAAAAAACTCCATTTTAATAAGTGCTACATTCAATTTGTACCTGATTTTGTTAAGACTCATCTATAAGGCCATTAGTAGGTTATCAGGCCTAGTCAGTACTTTTCAGCTGTACAAAGCTATGTAGCTTGGCCTACCACTATTCCAGTGGATAGATCTTAGGGTAGAACACATATTAACTTGCAGGAAAAGCAAGTCCTTGCTCAGCCAGTCATAGATCTTTAAACCTAGCTGGTATTTTTACAGCCTGAGTCCTAACATCTGGCCTTCCACCCTTCCGGTGGGCATCCAGTGAGGGCCTCTTGCTGTAGTATAATTATACAGAACCGAGGTCCCACGCGGAACCCTCCCATACGGTGAGCCGCTGCGGGCCTGGTTCTGTACCTGAAGCGTGGAAAGTTGAGAACATACATTCTGGAGCGCCCCAGACAGGGCATTAAGCTGTTCCTGTTGCTGCTGGAGAACCTTGGCCAGGTCCCGTAGATCAGGTTGCGTCGGCGAGCTCATGGCTTCCGTTTACTGTCGTGGCTCTGATGTCACTCTGGTGTTGGTGAGCTCTCGAGTCTTCCCGAGCCCCACTAGGCCCAGGAAATAACCGAGCACCCCGATCTTCACCCGCGGCGACCGCCGTTCACCGAGGGTTGAGCCCTCAGCTGCGGGCGGCCAGCAGGACTGCTGGAACCGCGGGGTGACGGCTGGCCTGGCTGGATGTGGGTACAGAGTCCTTGGTGAGCTTAGCCGGGCAGCTAGCCGAGCACTGGGAACGGACACAGTCTGAGGAAGTGGCTAGCCCCGGCTAGCCGATAGCAGGGACAAACACCGTCTTCACTGGCAATAGCTAGCAGGCTGGCTAGCTGGCACGAGGAACAAACACCGTCTCCAATGGAAATAGCTATCAGGATAGCTAGCTGACACGAGGAACAAACACAGTCTTCACTGGCAATAGCTAGCAGGATGGCTAGCTGGCACGAGGAACAAACACAGTCTTCACTGGAAATAGCTAGCAGGACGGCTAGCTGACACGAGGAACAAACACAGTCTTTACTGGAAATAGCTAGCAGGACGGCTAGCTGACACGAGGAACAAACACAGTCTTTACTGGAAATAGCTAGCAGGACGGCTAGCTGACACGAGGAACAAACACAGTCTTTACTGGAAATAGCTAGCAGGACGGCTAGCTGTCACGAGGAACAAACACAGGCTTGGAATGTGGCTTCAAACAACAAAACGGAAGCACTGGACCCCTTCCGTGTTTCCGTTTAAATCCCCCGCTCGTCCTGGCTGGGGAACAGCTGGAACCAATCCTCTTCGCCCAGGCCGGCAGCGGGGGCCCGGATTGGTCCTCCCGTCCAATGGGCGGAGTTCCTACGTGGGTGCGCCAATCCGGCGCAAGTGGGCGGAGCCTCCTCGCTGGTCCCGCTGCAGCGAGGAGGACGACGATGCCGGCGCCGCCATCTTGGCCAGCGGATCTCTTTCTCTGAGGCCGGCGCTTGCTCTTCTGGATCGCCGGCCTCGGGGCAGCCTGCAGTCGCGGCGATCCCCGTGGCAGCCTTCCCCCGCCGCCCCGCATCCCACGGGCGCCCCAGCCTCCCGCTCCGGCCCGCGGACCGCCAGGTAAGGGCCCGGAACGGGACACATGGGATCATATCACAATTCTCACGTACAGCCACAAAACATCCTTTTAGGGTGGAAATTCACAATTAACTCCTTTAGGGTAGAAATTCACAATGAGCTCCTTTTATTAATGATCAGATAGAGATAACAGTTTTCAAATTTCAATTTTGGCATAGTATAAGTCATCACAAACAAAATATAGGAAAGCCAACAGCATTAGGGGCTTATAGCCCATTTAGTTATGTTTAAACAAAAGAGATCTGCATGAAACAAAATATTTATTTTTTTTATTTTGACTTAAACCTTCAGAGTCAGCACCTACCTCTCCTGAAATCCAACGTGCGCTGCGTGCCACAATTTCCTTATTATGATCTGGGTCGGAAGTGGGAACACCTCATACAACCACTGTTAACCAGCCTTGAGTGTCGTTGAGTCTTCCCTTCCCTACTCAGTGACGGCCCCTCCCGCGCGGAACAGGAAGTTGCATCGCTCTCGTAGGGAAGGCTGACTGGCTGAGGTGGCGAAGAAAGAAGCACGTCATCATGAATATCCCACCCAGTCACACACATCGTCAGCGTCAGTCAACCCAGGCTCCGCCGATCCATGCATCCACCCATCACCCCTTCCCCGCGCGAGCTCTAACTCACTGCCCCCATCCGGGATGATCCCCACATCATTAATCTCTAGGCAAGAAGAGGAGGAGGAGGAGGGACGTGGCGCGCCGGAACTGGGCATGGCGCTCAGGTGATGGTGAGCCGGCCAGCAGTACTCAGAGCACTGCAGAGAGAGAAGAGGACGGGTCAGTCTAAGAACGGAAAAGATAAAGAAAGATGGTGTGTCAGCGTCACGTCGGAGAATGAGACTGCTGCGGCTGCCGGCCTCTTATACCGGGCGCCTATGATGCAGTGGTATATTATACAAATGCAGTTAATATTGTTAATTACTACTATTTATAAGAGAGTGGAGAAGTAGCCTAGTGGTTAGTGCAGTGGACTTTGATCCTGGGAAACTGAGTTAAATTCCCACTGCAGCTCCTTGTGATTCTGGGCAAGTCTCTTAACCCTCCATTGCCCCTGGTACAAAATAAGTATCTGAATATATGTAAACCGCTTTGAATGTAGTTGCAAAAACCTCAGAAAGGCGGTATATCAAGCCCCATTTCCCTTTCCCTAATGAGGACAGAGAGGGCAGAAGTCAGAGGGGTGGCTGAAGTCCGTGGGCGGACCTTGCTGCCATATTGGGGGACATGAAACATTTGCAGACACAATTGAAAACAATAGCAAACTTGTGTGTGGCTTCTGTTGTATTAATCAGTTACCAAGGAGGTTAGATTGAGACAGGAGATGGCCTGGTCCCAATTTTTCCGTCAGATTCAGCATAGGGCTGAGATGTGCTTTGATGGTTTGATTCATACATTCTACCTGCCCCGCTGCTTGGGGATGGTACGAAATGTGCAATTGCTGTTCTATGCCTAGAAAATCAAACAATTCCTTGACTAGCTGAGAAACAAAAGCAGGACCATTATCAGATTCAATAGTCTTAGGAATTCTCCAACGTGTAAAAAATTGCATAGTTAAGACCTCAGCTGTGGTTCTGGCAGTTTGATCTGATACAGGAAAAGCTTCTATCCAGTGGGAAAAGGAATCGACTACCGTGAGTAAAAATCTGTTTTTCCTAGCTGTTAAAGGGAGAGGGCCCACATGATCTATCTGTAGTCTCTCAAATGGGCCCCGTGGTGGCGCTCTCATCAGCTGTCCCCTTTTCTTTTTAGATTGTCTCCCAAATGAAGCACAAATCACACAGGAGTTTGGATATATATAAAGTATATTGTATTTGCATATATGTATAGGCTCACAGCACTTAGTACAGGTACATGGTACAAGGCTGTCTCTGTGTGTGTGTTTAGAGAAAGAACAGCTAAGCCAGCAGAGCCATGTGCAGAGAGCGGGAAAGAGAGAAAAACTGCCAGCCCCCAGAGCCCTGTGCTCTGGGGCTCAAGATGGTGGTGGGCAGAGGGAAAGAAAGAGAGAGAGAGAAGTGCAAGCAGGGCTCTGTGCTCTGCTGCACAAAGAAAGACAGAGACGTAGTGCCCCCCCCCAAAAAGAGCCCTGTGCTCTGTTTTATACCTCATAAGAACAGAGAGGGAACAGGAGCAGAAAGAGATCAAATAACTTCTCTCCTTCCCAGTTATTTCCTTTACAAAACTCCAGATTACTTTCTAAAGTCAGGAAAGGTGAGCATTTTCACAGGTTGTACCTCTTTGAAGTCCCTAGTGATGGAGCCTCTATGTCTGGCTTCCTTTGTTCTTAAGAGAGCCCTGCTCCCAGATATGACAAAAGGTATGTTAATCAGGAGTAATTAAGAAAACCAGGGCTAGCAGGCAGTTCAATACCATTTGGTCCATGTCATCCTCAGTGATTCCTGAGGGAGGGGGAAGAGTTATCAGAAGCTAGTCTAATATTAATCTAAGTATGTCAAGCTGGTTTCATATTAATCCAGTAATCCTGACATCCAGCAATCCTGACATCTCCACCACTTTTTTTTTTCATGGAGGCAAGATGGAAGCAAACCTGGATACCTGGTCTGTCAGTGTAGTGATGACTGTTCATGTTCCCTTACCTCCAGTTATATTGTTCCTACTAATTCTAGCAGGTCCCCTGTCCTGCTTATTCATATATCCACAATAGTGAGATGTTGATGACTCCTTATGAGTCCAAGCCTCGTGCCTTAGGTGGGGCAGTCATTAGTGGGTGGGGATAACCCAATATGCCACCCCTTACCCGTCTTGGAGAATGGACAGTGCATATGGGATGCAGGCATTTTGAAGGTTAAGGCCTACAGGTACCAGGATGCCCGTTATAAAAAGCTCAAATTAACCTGCTAGACTAGAGTGGCTCCAAAGTAGATGATGGGACTGTTAAAAAAAACCAAATTACCATGCCAGATTAAAAATGTAAAGGCTGGGAAGAGAGTAGTTAAAAAAAAAAATTCAGATGGGAAGGAAAGTTGTGTGTGTGTGTGTGTGTATAGCTGCCTTATAGGGGTGAGGGTATTTTATAGGTTAAACTTTGCACAGAGTTGTACATATGTCTAAGTTTACAGCACATGAAAATCATACCAATGCATAGCAATACTTGTACACCAGTTACAATAATGATAGGGTGAATTAAAACATTAAAGATATGATCAGCAGTAGGTGAATATCCAAAGAATAATTCCCATACTGAGACATGGGAGTCTTGTACCAAATTTTGAACAGTTTGTCTAATTTGTCCATTCTCATAAGTGATGGTATGATTCACTTCTGTGGAGGTTGTTTTCAAATGGTCCATATAGGCATGGAGTTCAGTAAAGTTCAGTAGTTTATGTAAAGTCTCTTCTCCCATGCCCAGAGGGAGTGGATGGACAGCGTATGGAATAAAATCTGGAATGTCAATAGAGTCATTGGTAACCAGAGGTGCAAAATATGTTGTCTCATTAATGGTGATGGAAACCAGCGGTGTATGACCGCACCAAGTATTGTTCTGTAAATAGTTCGAACTGTACAGCAAAGTGTTCTTAGGGAGGCGGATGTCATGTACTTGGGGAGCAATGGAAAAAGAAATATTTTGAGGAAAGAACAGATTAAAACAAAAGTGTCCAGCTCCAAGGTAGTACACCCTATGTGAGACAGTGGGTAAATACAAATGTTCGGCAGTCAGAGTACAGGAGGATGAATTGTTCCAGCAGGAGCTGTCACTCTCTTTAAACTGATGAGGTTCACAATGGAAATGAAAGGGTGTCCGCTGGCACAGGTTAGGGTCCATTGGTTTGAATGATGTCCACTTATTGTCCAGGGGCTGCACCCATGCGAGATGGTCCAAAGGATACACTATCACATTATTAACTTGCACACCAATATTAACAAAAGGGTAAATAACTGTATGTTGTCCTGACCATGGGATCAAAGTACAGATACAGCATCCTTGTTGTGAACAGATTGGAACACTAACCGTCCACCAATCAAGGTGAGCTATAGCAAATTCTGGTAATTTGGTGCTAGCCAGCTGAACAAGAGATGGTGGCCAGTGGCCTAACTTAGATGTGATTAGAATTTCCTTTAAGATAGTAATAAGGTCGATCTGTATTTGATCACAGGCCATAGCCCATGAAATATTCTTTCCCAACCTGTATTCTTCATGTGCTAAAGTCACAATTTTCTGTTCTATAATGGGTGATATAAGAGCAAAAGTATCTACAATTACATTAGTTTAGCTGAAGCCTCATTAATAATATGTTGTGATGTAATCCCTTCAGAAGCATGTTGAACTGTGGATCCCATCTTATTCCGGAGCACCTCTTATCAATTGTATTAAGGGCTCCCAGTGCAGTTCCTGTGCCCCCTAAAATGGTGTCCAATAATTCCCGCTTGTATCTAGAGGGATTGGCTGGGGGTATGGCTGACTGCATATCCAACCACGTATTAAGCATATGTATGTGGTTGGCAACAAATTGAGAGCAGTTTGGATATTTGGTAGTGACTAGAAATACTTTAGGAAACAGATGCCAAGTAAGAAAGTGGTATTCTACATCATATAAAACATCATGGGGTGCATCGTATTTAATCTGAAATGGTTTCCCCTCCTGGAACAAATTAATATCTGAGAGGTTCAGAATAGGAGGAGCTGGAGTGGTAGGGGAGGTGGGAGGAGGGGTAGTAGGTAAATAAAGTACATCAAAAAAGAAAGAAGTCTCAGTAATGTGCTGTTGATTACTTTGAATCCACATATAAGTGATCTGCCAAGTCCCTTTATCCTGACAGGAAATATTGTATAGAATCAAGGCAGGAGGGCCTAGAAAGTATTTCTTTGGGGGTGCAATCAATTCTTGTGTTCTTTCTAGGGAAGTGGAAATTGGTGGAGTCGACTTCATGTGCGTGATGTTTAGGGAATAGTAGACTGGTCTGTCTTGCACTGAGCAGAAACTCAGGATAACCAGGTCTTTTCCTTCAGGGAATGGTGGGGGTATTTCTTGATAGCGATATATCCCATCTGTGGAATTGGTCCAACCAATTGTGTATATTCGGACTATAGTTCCTGTAATGAGACTTGGGTAAAGGAGAACACATACCACACTAAACAGAAAACGTGCCATACTAGAAGCACACTGATTATTACACTATAGTAACTAACCTACTTACTTATAAACTTACTTATATAACACCTCAACAGAAATAATGTTTACTAATGTTTACTAAGTATTATTATCACTATTGAATGCTTGCATCAACTATACATTATGAGTGGCTACTATAGTTACCACTCTTCCAACATCTTTTGTTCGGGACAGCCTTCTGTGCTGTATTCCGGAGTCAGTCATCTGTGCTGTGTTCAGGAATCAGTCATCTGTGCTGTATTCAGGTGGAATCTGAGAACAAAAACTGGTAACCACTAATTATCCATAAAGTTTCAACTGAGTGATGTGTTTCCAACATCGCTGGTTGTCCGGCCTTAGGATCTGATATAGGCTTGGGCCTAATGTATCTGTAACCAAGTATGGTCCATCCCACTTTGCTGTGCCGAAGGGGAGGTTTGGTCTAGGGTTTAGGAGCATGACCTTACTCCCCACTTTGAGTGGTCGTAAATCAGAATTTTTGGCCTGCACCTCCTGTAGATAATCCCTAGACTTTTCTGTGTTTGCCAGTACAGTGGTCTGGATTTCTTTTAGGTGTTCTTGCAGGGATTTCATCCACTCGTTTGCAAGAACTACAGTCTGATCCTCCGGGAGAAAAGGATGTAGCAGGCTTTCCCATCGAGGCATTGGCCTTCCCATTAAGGCTTCATATGAGGCAAAAACCTGTGGAATTACAGACATTGGCTCTGATACGCATAAGGACCAAAGGGAGGGCCTGATCCCAATTTTTCCCTGTCAGATTCAGCGTAGGGCTGAGATGTGCTTTGATGGTTTGATTCATACATTCTACCTGCCCCGCTGCTTGGGGATGGTACGAAATGTGCAATTGCTGTTCTATGCCTAGAAAATCAAACAATTCCTTGACTAGCTGAGAAACAAAAGCAGGACCATTATCAGATTCAATAGTCTTAGGAATTCTCCAACGTGTAAAAAATTGCATAGTTAAGATCTCAGCTGTGGTTCTGGCAGTTTGATCTGATACAGGAAAAGGAATCGACTACCGTGAGTAAAAATCTGTTTTTCCTAGCTGTTAAAGGGAGAGGGCCCTCATGATCTATCTGTAGTCTCTCAAATGGGCCCCGTGGTGGCGCTCTCATCAGCTGTCCCCTTTTCTTTTTAGGTTGTCTCCCAAATGAAGCACAAATCACACAGGAGTTTGGATATATATAAAGTATATTGTATTTGCATATATGTATAGGCTCACAGCACTTAGTACAGGTACATGGTACAAGGCTGTCTCTGTGTGTGTGTTTAGAGAAAGAACAGCTAAGCCAGCAGAGCCATGTGCAGAGAGCGGGAAAGAGAGAAAAACTGCCAGCCCTGGGGCTCAAGATGGTGGTGGGCAGAGGGAAAGAAAGAGAGAGAGAGAGAAGTGCAAGCAGGGCTCTGTGCTCTGCTGCACAAAGAAAGACAGAGACGTAGTGCCCCCCCAAAAAAGAGCCCTGTGCTCTGTTTTATACCTCATAAGAACAGAGAGGGAACAGGAGCAGAAAGAGATCAAATAACTTCTCTCCTTCCCAGTTATTTCCTTTACAAAACTCCAGATTACTTTCTAAAGTCAGGAAAGGTGAGCATTTTCACAGGTCATACCTCTTTGAAGTCCCTAGTGATGGCGCCTCTATGTCTGGCTTCCTTTGTTCTTAGAGAGCCCTGCTCTCATATATGACAAAAGGTATGTTAATCAGGAGTAATTAAGAAAACCCAGGGCTAGCAGGCAGTTCAATACCATTTGGTCCATGTCATCCTCAGTGATTCCTGAGGGAGTGGGAGAGTTATCAGAAGCTGGTCTAATATTAATCTAAGTACGTCAAGCTGGTTTCATATTAATCCAGTAATCCTGACATCCAGCAATCCTGACACTTACCACACAGCCATTTCCTTTTTCCTGCCTTTTACCCACTGCGGTAAAAGGGGCCTCAGAACACAGCAAATCCACAGGCTGATGCTACTGCAGGGCCCCTTTTACCACAGCTTGGTAAAAGGAGCCCTAAATGAGCTATAAATGCAGTCCATTGTTTTTCTGATATTTTGTTCTTGTGATGACTTATACTGTACCAAAACTAAAAACTCTTTATCTCTTCTTTCTGGAAGATAATAGCATAATGGGAGAAAGTTGGTGGACATGTCTGAAACATTTCCTCTTTTCCATTTTCCAAAATTCCAGACAGCAGCTGTACAGATCAGCAGGACCCAAAGCAGTCCAAAATAAGTAAAGTCAGAAACAATACAGTTTATACCTAATTGTTCAACCACCCTTAGGTTTAAAAAGCAATACAATGTTCATGTAAGGTCTGGATAAATGAATTAAAACCATCAAAGTTTTAAGCAAATGTCCCAAATATATAATACTTGGTAGCAGTAACGAAACAGTGATGGAATATTCATATAGCAGGCAGCCAAAAGATTTATTTTACACTGCAAATAATTAACTTTGTATGAACTAGGCAGCTAACAAACAGTGTGCTGCTTGCATTTACATCCAGACAGACTTTAAGTAGAAATACATATATTAACATCACTTTTTTATTGGGATCCATAAAAGCTGGTTCTGTTGGTCCTACTGATCTGTACAGCTGCTGTCTAAATTGAACTGGCACATTTAGACCGACTCTGGACTTTTGCATAAAGGTAGCGCTTCCCTTATTATTCAATACCTGTCTTTTAAATAGTAGTAATAAAAAATATCAAGTGCATTTGTATAATATACCACTGCATTCCACAAAACAAAAGAAGTATGTTCCCACATACCCTCTTTCTCTTTTGATTAGGCATAGAAAATATATTTTTTTAATGCTCCCAGGTTTCAACCTAATTAAGGTTTAAAACAACTTTTGTAGTTAAAAATAAAAACTCTCAATGCTCAGCACATTTGTTTTAGTGGCCCTTTATTAGGTGAAAAAAATCTCAGCACCAATACAACACATGCTAGGGTGTCTCTAAAACCAGCCCTTCAAAATGACACACATTGATTATGATTTACTAGTAATTACTACTCTAAATTGTTCTGTTGTGATACTTTCTCTGTGTATATCCATATGCTGCACAAACTGGCATGTTTCTAACTATAACCAAGATAAAATAACGAACAACACTGTGGAGACAAGTGATTGTTTTGTTCTGACCAGTAACACCTTCCTCCAACGTGTCTGCGTTGGGGGGGGGGGGGGGGGTCAGGCTCACCCTATTGGCATCATGCCGTCTCCTGTTATTAAAGCTCCTTGGAGCAGGGCCCCAGGAATATCTTTTCTATAGGTGAAGCCTAACAAACCTCCAGCCCTGCCCCCAAGTTCTCTATTTACTGATACTGTATTAGATAAAATGTTGGTGGTGCCATGGGCAATCCCATTCCATTAACTATAAGAGTAAGCGGTATTTAGATCAGTATGGTGGTGCTGTTTTGTGGTGGCTGCATTTGTAAAACAAAGTGTTAATCTTATTGCTGTAGTTTTTCAAACTTCTACTAATTCGACTTTCTTATTCGAAAAATCTGCAGGAAGTGCTCATTATTTGACCTGAAAAACTGCATGCATCTTTTTGTTCAGCAGGGTAGGATTGCAAATCACAGCAGAGGTTACAGGGTTGGCACTTGCCCAGCTGCTTGCTACCCTTCACCCCACTCCATGGCTCATCCTACTCCCAATCCATGCATTTCCTCAATAGCTAGGTACAAAGAACATCAACAACAACAAAAAATCTATACAGCACTGACTATTCTTTCACACATGAACATGTTGGGTTTTGACAATCACCACCTTGATTCATGTTGGCAAAATGGTATTTTACACATAGTAAGGGCTTCGGTAAATGCCCTCCAAATGTAAATAAAAAGGCTTTTATTCCCTTACTTATGCAGCTTTTTAATCTCTTCTGTTGAAACACCTGAAGTGATTTATCATGTACATATTCTGAGACACCAAGGGTGGCCCATCCCAAAGCTGGAGATTTACCACCGCAATGCTGGCGATTGAAGGCCAATGAGTGAGGTCTTTCTCGCACATCCCAGCCATGTCTAAAAGTAGTTCAGGCAGATGCACATTTTAAAAAACCAACATATTCCAAAGAGAAAATAAATTTTTTTTTCTACTTTTGGTGTCTGGTCATTTTATTTTTCTTATTGTTTTGGTCCCAGTCTCTGGTTTCTGCTTTCATCTTTCTTCTCTTGTCTTCCCAGTCTCCTCGTCCATTTAGCACTTTTTTTTTCTTTTCCATGTCTACCAAACATCTTCTTTCTGTGTCTCTATGTATTTCTGTGTATCACCACTGTGTCCTTACCCCTATCTTCCTGCGAGGTTGAGCATCAGTCATCGCTATGTCCTTATTCTTGCCCTATCCAACATAAGGCTTGTGTGTCCCAATACCCCCCCCTCAAAACTCTATGTGCCAGCATCACTCCCTCTCTTGTCCTTTGTGCCTGCCCCCCTCACAGCAGACCAGCATCTTTCCCTCTCTTCCTTCTCCCCCAGGATCCAACAATTGTCCCTTCACCTCCTTCCCTCCTGTTGTGTGCTCTTCCCCCCTCCCATGCATCCAGCATCTTTCCCTGTTCCTCCTTCCCCATAATCCTAGCATTTCTTCTTCTTTCCACCCCCCTCAGGGTCCAGCAAGAATCCTTCTCTTATTCCTCCCTCCTGTACCCCCTTCCTTCCCACTGGTGCATCTAGCATTGCTCTGCCTCTTACCCCTTCCATCCAGCATCTGCCCCTTTCCCTCTTTCAGTCAGCATCTCCCCTTTCCTTCCCCCCTTCCATCCAGTACCTGCCCTCTTTGTGTACTTTCTCCATCCAAAATACTCCTCCTCTTTCTGTCCTTAACCCCTTTCCCTCCCGAACACCCCAGTCACTACTATAGCTGCTTTACCTAACCTGCAGCAGCAGCGGCAAAACTTCCTGGGTCGTTCTTCCTTCTTCCAGTGGTTACCAGCTCTGCCCTGGAACCGGAAGGTGACATCAGAGAGGGTAGGACCAGCAGCCAAGAGAAGAGAAACAACAGCCCCACTGGTGTTATCTGCTGTTTTTTGCCACTACTGCTGCGGGTCAGGAAAAGCAGCAGCAGGGGTAGCAGTGGGAGGGAGATGGGGACTTGCTGACTTTGCTCACAGGAGAGCAAATGTGTGCAACAAGTACATTTCAGTGTAGGAGCTAAAGAAGTCTAAATGCATGTGTCAACATGCCAAATGCGTGTGACTTGGTATGTCTGCATATTCTTTTTTTTTTTTAATATGTGTATCAGTCCCATCCAACCCCATCACAAGCATAAAAACTTCTCAAATGTGCAATTACAGTAAAAATAGTAACATATTTAACTAGGGGGGAGGTATTTCACACCTCCCCCCCCTCAGTTCAACTTATTCCACAGGTCCTCCTCATTCCCATATGATTTCCCCTGTTGCAGCACTTTCCATATATACACTCTGCAGTGTGCAGTGAGTACAGAGAAGCACTATCCAGGGCCAGCTTAACCACTGGATCAGGTGAGGCTCTGGCCCAGGGCACCGACAATTATAGGCATCAAAATACCCAGCCTCTGCCCCCATTTCAGGCCAGCACTTTTCCCTCTCCTTTCTAACTCCTCTGTGGTCCTGTAAAGTTTACATCAGTTGCTGTCAGCTCCAGCAGGACAGGCTGCCTTCGGCCAGCCCCTGGGTCTTCTTTGCCGCATCCCACTGCCAGCAAACCGCATCAGAGGAGCCATGATGCAGCAGAGGGAAGACCCAAGGGGCTGGCCGAAGGCAACCTATGCTTATGCTGCTGCAGCCACCAGCAATGGACATAAATTTTACAGGACCACAACGGAGTAGGAATTTTGTCCTTTAGTTTTGCTAAGTTCCTCAACATGGTTATCCTGTTCTTAAAAAATCTACACCAAATTTCAGCAAGGCAACACTACAATTGAAGTAGGGTAGGAAAGAAAAGGAAAAACTGATACTGGCCACATATGTTCTAAGATAAAAAGGTGCCTGCCCATAGCTTATGTACTGGGGTTAGAGATAGTATAAACACTGCAGATAAAGGCCATAATGACCTTTTTCATTAGCTTCTGTCGGTGTAGGGGGTTAGAACAACTTAAGAGGACTGACTATAATGAAGTGGGCTCTTGCACATAAAGATGAGGCAATGTACTGCTACCTTCAATAGCAACACAGAAAGCTACTGTGGGCAGAAGCAGGTGGTTAATGAGCAGTTTATGCATGTTACTGGCAAAACAAATGTAGAAAACTTCAGCACAGAAACTCTAACAAACATCAGCCCAAAGCATATTAAAATGCATTGTAAGGAGCCTTTTACTGATCCCACGGGAATGTAGAGCCAGGGCCTGATGTCTACGGGGAAGGCACAACACAAGAAATCTACCGCCAGGTTTGACGTGGCATAGAGAGCCCCCTTACCCCAAGATAGCCTTCTTTAATGGCTCTTGTAATTCACCCTGCCCCAAAATAAAAATAATTTATGGTGTCTAGAAACCCCCTTCCAACTCCTCCTTCACCACTACATACTACTACTACTGATCATCTCTGTAGCACTACTAGACATATGCAGCACTGTATACAAATGTAGGTACTTTCTCTGTCCCTAGAGGGCTCACAATATAAGTTTTTGTACCTGGGGTAATGGAGGGCTAAGTGAGTCCCTGGTGTCAAATACCACCACCTCTCCCCACAGCATACCTAGAAAAAAAAGCAGAAGCAATGCCCACACACTCTTACCTCTAGCATCGCCATCATGGAAAAATTATCTTATTTGTCAGACTGACACCAAGTAGGATTAGGCACTTCCATTTTCCAAGATGGCTGCACTAGAAGCAGGAGCAAGCGGGCATCACTCCTTCTCTTTTCCAGGTAGAACTGGGGGAAGGGGGTATAGGAAGCTTGGGGTGTCACGAGACAAGCAATTTCTTTTCAGCAGTGGGGGGGGGGGGGGGGGGGGGGGGGGGGGGGGGGGGGGAGAGGGGGGTCAGAGAGCCACTAGACCACCAGGGATTTTTATGTTAATGGTGGAGGGAAGGAGGAGGGAGTGTCCAGACTACTAGCATTTTTCTTTTATCACCCTTCTGTCAATATGAGCCAATCACTGCTCATGCACTGATATGAAAGGGAACATTTGGCAATGAGCTGTGCAGGAATTTGCATGCTTATCACTTACTGCATAGCCACAGAAAATCTGAAAAAGGCCAAGAATACAAGTTAAGGTCCCTAATGATGCCATCGACCATCGAGTGGCCTGGCCAGATCTTTTCGACCACTACCCCATGTGGGCCGCCACGGAGCTCTGATCATCTTTGGGTCGGTTCCTGCTTGTTTTTCTGTCACCGTTAGTGACACTACTACTACTTATCATTTCTATAGCGCTACTAGACGTACGCACTGAGGGAGGCCGATGCCGGGAGGGTCCAGGCCTGAAGCGCCGCGGAAAAACTCATCAGTGGGCCTCAGTGCGGGGTTCATCAGCCGCGCTTAACACTACGGTCCCATCGCAGGAAGGCCGGTGCCCGCGGAGTCGCGATCCTGTCAGCAGGAGTGGAGCACGGAGTGGTGGTATAGAAGGAGGACTGAGTGATCCCAGAACCATTGACTGGCCTAGTCTGCCCTGCTCCTCATCGACGTTCCTGCAGCCCAACCGCCGACTATCGGAGGCCTGACCGGTACACTTTTGCAGTCGGGGCAATTCCTGTCAGTGTTGCCTCCTGATACTGACGACGCCCAGCTGAAGGGGGCCGCTTGGCTTTCGATCGCCTCTGGTATCCCAAATTGGTTGAGCCCTCTTCATTTCGTCCTTTGTCCAGCACCGCCTCCTCTACAACGGACTAACAGCTGATGAGCTCTTTCCTACCGCCTTCACTGTTTCGTCTGCTGGAGTACCTGGAGAACGGTTCCTAACCATGATGGGACAATCTTCATCGTTTGGCCTCCCGCAAGATCTGATCTTCTGTGTCTCGGTGAGTCAAGATCTGATTCTGTCCTATTTTTCTTTCCTTTCTTTTTGTGTTCTTTTCCCTACCTGCTGCTCCATTTGCTTAGCTTTTTGTATTTATATTCCCTTCCCTTTTGCCTTCAACTGTCATTGTAATTCTTTTCCTTAGTTCATTGTAAGCCGCTTTGGGGCTGCGTTACGTGGCAAAAAGCGGGGTATAAATGATCTAAAATAAAATAAATAAAAATAATGTTAAATATCAAAGTATAAAAGTACCGGGTGAGGAAGTGACATCATCAGAGTCAATGGCCACTCTGGTGTAGAGTGCAACTGGGGCAGTGTAAACTTTATGCTTTTATTCCCTCCTGAAATAGCAATTAGTGGTAAAAGTTCTGCATTCCCTTGCTAATTTGTATGATGACATCCCTGAGAAAACTTGAGCGCTACAAGTTTACAGGTAGTAAACTGAGCTTGGGCACTTTGAAATCAGTGAGCCCACGTGGTGAGAGCAAGATGGCGGCAGAGTTATGATCAAGCATTGCAGACCAGATGCTGGATGATACAAATGGATACCCAAGTGCAGAGGTACAGGGAACAGCATCTGGGGACATATTAGCAGTTATGGAGGTGTTGCAGGAGGAAGGCCATTCTATCGATTCGAACATTCGCAGTGCGGCGATGAAATCAGACAAGATTTTGGACAAGCAGCAGGAGGAATTGGAAACCCAGATGGAAGGGGTAGAACAGCGCGCTGAATCGGCTCACTAAAACAACAAGCTGACTTAGACATACGGGATAAGTTCGAGGATTTAGAGAACCGCTCAAGGTGTAATCTGCAGCTCTGCAGGATTCCAGAGGAAAGCATGTTCCAGGATGTTAAGCAGGGGGCACATATCTGTGATGACTTATTGCAGCAACCACATGGTGAAGAGGAGTTAGGCTCACTGGTGCTTCTTGAGCACACACATGGGGTGCTGGGCTGGCCTACGGCTAACAAACCTTGCAAGCTGAATGACTATACTTGGAAGGACATAGGGGTGGAGGTCTATCAGGATTTCTCCCCAGTTACTCTCAAGCATCAGAGAGAAATGCAAGGGGTCAGCTGGTTCCTGAAAGAAGCTGGTTAACAGTATCAATGGGTGTTCCCCTTTGCCCCCAGAGAGGTTTTTTGTAGTCCTCAGCAGTGCAACTGAAGCTTTAAATCTTCTGCTATGAGAATGAAGCACTCAATTCATCATCTGTCTTCTTATATTTTTCTTTTTTCCGTTTTACAAAATTGTGCTAAAATTACTCATATAATACATTTAAAGTGTTAGAAATCCTCTTCATATAATCATAATAAACTTAGCTTTGTCAGGTCAGGGGCAACAGACTGACACATTGCATGTTTTGCAAAAAGCTGTTTCAAGGACAACACCTGGTTCAGCATTACTCCTCATTTTGCTGACCAGCGCTAGTAAACAATCATTAGGTCAGCACAAGCAGGGTAGTCCTCTGAATGTCCTTTTGCTGCTACAGCAAAAGAAGGCTGAACTGCATAAATTATAGCTAGGGGACTTAGCTTATAAGTTGCAAAGAGAACAACAAATGCATTTTGAATTTGGCAATAAACCAGGGAGGCTATTAGCAAGGAAGCTTGCAGAGGGAACTAGCTATCCTTCGCATAAAGGGGGAAGTTGGGAAATATCTTTATAAGCAAGCAGATATCAACAGGCAGATTATACAATTCTATCAGCAGCTATATAGCCAGGAATCCTGGGTCTCCGTTGAATCTATTTGGGCTTATTTAAGGGGCATTCAGCTACCTGAACTTGCAGATCAGATATGGAGGCCACAGGAGACAGAGGTAATGGTTCAAGAGGTCTATAATGCTATTAAACATCTACTTGCAGGCAAGGCTCCCAGGCTGGATGGTTTTTCTTCTGGCTTTTATAAGCAGTTTGTGCTGCTGCTAGTGCCTATGTTGGTGAGGATGTTCAATGGTGTTCATTGGCGAGAGGCATTGCAGCCTTTTATGAAATTGGCAGGCATTACTCTATAATGCAAGCCAGGGAGAGAGAGTGCATTCTGTGGCACCTATTGTTCAATCTCATTACTAAATTTAGATGTTAAGATCTTGGCCAAGCTTCTGGCAGATAGACCAGCACCTCCGATTCTGATCAGACAGGTTTTGTTAATGGCAGATGGAGGCAGGTAATGTTAAACAGGTGGAGTATTCCATCTGGGCAGCTCATAAGGCCTCTGACAGGGTCAACTTGGCCTTCATGCTTAGGAAGGTAGACTTGGGTGTTCACTATATATGTTGGACTGAGAGCCTTTATGATGCCCCTACAGCCGCTATAAAGGTGAATGGGGATTACGCTGGTGCCTTTCCTTTGGAGCAGGGGACCAGGCAGGGATGCCAAGTCTCCCTTACTATTAGTTAGGGAACCCTAGCACAAAGAATCTGGGACCACGCAGATATAGCAGGGTTGTGTGTAGTACATGAGGAATATAAGATTATTCTTGTTTGTGGATGATGTGCTGCTTACAATAACCCAACTGCTGACCTTCATTCCTAACTTGCTGGAGAAATTAGACACAAATGGGGCCATCTCTGGCCTTAAAAATAAACCTTAATAAAACAGAAATAGCACAGAAACCTTAATAAAACAGAAATAGCACAGATTAAGGCAAACTTTCCTTTTCAGAGGGTCAAATATTTAGGTGGCCAGATTACATGAGGACCTTTTTCAGGCTACTTAAGGACCCCTGGTTAACAAGGTGTGGTTTCAGGGGTCCCTGACATGGTTGGATAGGGTAAGGGCTGGGAAGATGAATATGTTACCCAGATGCTTGTTCCTTTTTCAGTCTCTTCCTTTGCCTATTCCTAGGTGCACTCTTAAGAAACGGTAGAGGGATTGCATCCAGTTTGGTGTGGTAAACCACCTCAGGTGGGGCTCTCAATCCTCTGTAGACACAAAACTGAGGGTGGGATGGGTATTTCAGACTTGGAAATATTATGAAGCTGCTCAGTTGCATCACTTATGGGAATAGCAGTGCTTAGTGGAGCCTAAGCGATATGCTAGACTGCAACAATCCCTGGTTCCTGAGTATACTAGAATCCAGAGAAGCAAAAAACAGGGAGTTCCTGTATGACAATCCAAGAAAAATCTTCAGAGAAATAGAGGATGACACATGACCTTCAGGCAAGGAGTTATAAACACCTTTATTGTAGCACCAACAATGGAGACCCAACACAGGTGCATACTGGCTGCTTCAGGGGTCACATACAAACTAGAGAATGACAAGGGGACCAGCAGTAACCATGGGGATGGGGGCAGATCCCACAGGGACAAACTTTGTCCCCATGTCATTTTCTACTTTGAAGCCTGTTAATGAACTGGACTGTTATGTTTGAGTAATGCAGACATTTGATTTTTTGGGAAAAACAAGCGTACATGCTGGCTACAACTAGCAAAATTTGATGTGGGATCCTGTATATCCTGCTACCAACACATCTTCTAAGAAGACATCTTCTACTGCAGGAAGGACTGTGGAAGACAGTAGAGGGTGGTGGTGAGGAGGGTTAGTATAGCTGCTCGCTGTTATTGTTTTACTATTGGTGACTTATACACAATAGTTGCACAGCTTATTGCTCCTTTTTATACTTTAATACTTTTAAATATAAAATCATAATTGTTCAAGGCTTCTGCAGATGAGGACAGGGGTGGGGTGGGGATGGAGACAGAACCCACAGGGAAAGGGCAGGGACAGGGACATTCTCTAGTACAAACACTGTGTATAAAACAAATCAAATTAAAAATACAACCTTAAAAATCTTTAGAAACAAAATATATAAATGTGACTATGTAAAAAAAAGTGTAACATATTACTTGTGGACTACCAATATAAAAAAAACAAACAAAATACATATAAGTGATTATGCAAAAAGAAAAAGGAGAAAAAGACCTCACACAAACAACAAACAAAGTGAGGCGAGCAAAGAGGATAGCAATAAGTCTTTATTGTGAACAGCAAAAGGGCGACCCGACACCACCGTGTTTCGGCAGAGGCCTGCTTCAGGGGTCAGGTTAGTCTCTTATATTGCGGCAAAAAATTAAAACAAAAGAGTGTGGTCAGAGTCCAAGCTGCTGAATTTCTGTGAAATCCTCAGTAAGAGAAAAAACAAAACAAAACACTGAGCTGCTCAAACCAGCTTCCTGGCAAACATCAGTGATGTCAAATATGACGTCACTGATGTTTGCCAGTCAGCCGGTTTGAGCAGCTCAGCGTTTTTTCTTACTGAGGATTTCACAGAAATTCAACAGCTTGGACTCTGACCACACTCTTTTGTTTAGCTTTTTTGCCACAATATAAGAGACTAACCTGACCCCTGAAGTAGGCCTCTGTGGTGTCAGGTCACCTAAACAGCATAGCAAATAATTTTTTTTTATTGTAACTCTCAAACACTTGTATTATGAAAAAAAGGTTTTGTTTTTTTTAAAGGAGAAAAATACCTTATCAAACTGTGGCACTCTTAAAAGATATGATCAATCGCTATCCTAGGGCCCTGTTTACTAAGCTGCGCTAGCATTTTTAGCACATGCTAATGTTAGAGACATCCATAGGAATATATGGGTGTCTCTGGCGTTAGTGCATGCTAACTTTTAGCACACACTAAAAACGCTAGTGTACTTTAGTAAACAGGGCCTTTAGTGAACAATCTTGCTCACAGTTAAAATGGGCCCATCACTTCCACTGATAAAATCTTCCATTGAGCTAAATTAGAAATCTGACAAACAGAGCGTGAGGTTGTGTAGCGGAGAGAAAAGACCAGCCTCGCAGCAGTACAAGTGCTCAGATGCTTTTCCCCTTTGCCAGGAAGATGTGTAATGCAGTGAGGTCTGCACATTGCATTGTTCAATCTTTCCTGTTTGAGACAGCATCACAGCAGATCACTATATTTCAACAACCTTACCAGAAATTGTGGGACATTATAGCACTGAGACAATAAGTGTCATTATTCATTGCTTGTTCATACAGCACTGAAGACTATATGGACTATAGTGTTTGAAGATTTTGGGCTTTGGACGCTTTTCCCATTATGAAGGTCTTTTGCCCTATGAATAAAGCTTTAACTGTGAGCAAGATTGTTCACTAAGATAGTGATTGCCACAGTTTGATGATGTATTTTCCTCCTTAAAAAAAAAAGAAATAAACTTTTCATAATACAAGTGTTTGAGAGTTACGATAAATTATTTATTCACTGTGCTTAAAACAGTTACAGCAGTCAGTACTGGGGTAATTGAAATCTCCATTATTGTACTCAGAATTTTTCCAGCTTTTCTAATATTAAAATTTCACTGTCTGCTTCTTCATCCCGGCCAGGTGAACAGCAGTATAACCCCACTGGTATACATTCCCCTATCACATTTGGAATTTTTACACACGATTCCACTATGCATTTTGTTTCTGTTTTACTATATGCCATCCTTAACATGGCAACACCCCTCTATCAATTTAATTTTCACTGTCATTTGATATAATTACACTATTCCACTAGTTATCTTGTTCCCACCATGTCTGAGATGCCCATTTCCATTGAGTGCCATATATTCTAACTCTCCAGACTTAGAGGGGCAGTTATCAAGCTGTGTGTTATTTGCCCCTTAATGAATGTTAAAGGGATCTAATGCAGGTTTAGTTGCCATAAAAGCAGGGTATCTGAGTTACTGTGGGGTACATAGCAATTAGATGCAAAGAATGCAAATGCATGGAAAATACTTCATTACTAAGTCATTTCTGTAATGCAGCTGGGATTATTATACTGTCCTGGGAGAATCAGGCTGCAAACCTGGGACACTGAAAGAGTGATGCTGCCTGAGATCCCCCCCCCCCCCCCCCCCCCACTTAATCAAAACTGGAGTTATCCTCTCAATACATCCCAAATTAAATTCCCTCAACAGGAAGACTTTCCCCTCACAGACAGCCCCCTATTGGCAAGTCCCCTTTCCACTGATACCTCCCCAATTCAAGGGATGGCCTCATCCAGACAGCTTGCCTATTCAGTGAAGGCCGCCACCCCAGGCCTATCTTTAAGATCACTGGTCCTTTGTGGAAACCTGACCCCTAGCAGTAATACTGCAAGACTTTTGCTAGGAGTCACCAATGCCAAATTGAACAGGCACCGGCAAGGGCAGGACAGACTGGGGACTGCTCCTGCCCAACCCCACCAGGGACCAGGGATCTTAAAGGAAGGCCTGAGGAGGCACTCCTTGGCTGACTGGGTGGGCCTCCCAGATGAGGGCACCTCCTGAATTGGGGGGGGGGGGGGTCTTACGAGGCAGGGGTGGGGGAGCTATTGGGAGGGACTTACAGTGGCAGGAGCTTGACTGAGGATTGTAGGGGAGGCCCACTAAGTCCATGGTCAGCCTCTTTCCTGACAGCATTGGGCCACAGCTTTGCAGCCTTAATTAAATTTAAAAGCTGCACTCTCCCATTTTTAAAATGCTAGTGCTGGCAGCTGAGTTCCACCTTGGTTAAGGCAGAGCCCATCATTTTAAATAGGCTCCCCTTTGCCCAAAATGTGCCAGTTCCTAACAAGGCCTTCTTCAATGTACTTTCATCCCACCGTACACAGACTCTAGAACCCTATTTGTTTATAAAAGATTCTATACTTTCTGTCCAAGGTTGATCAGGAGTGTGTATAAATATAGAAATAAAACAATACAGAAATATAAATACCATATTGACATCTTACCATCCTGTGTGCAGAACCCGTTAACAATCCAGGGAATAAGACCTTGAAGTTCCTATTTAAATTTCCTATTTAAAAGCCTAAATTTGGTTTTGAGAACCTCCCACAATCTCCTCTCATTGGTACCTGCAAGTACTATGGCAGTCTGCTCCTCCCTCACCCCCATGAACACAAATCCTATGTACCTGATATATGGGGTCCACTATCTTTGTACAAGTTACCAAGACATTATCATACCCAACCACCCAACTAGCTATACTCCTAATAAATCTATATTTTATTGCTATATACAGCCTTAGGAAGGATTACAGCATAGCACAGTTGAATTGCTTCTATAAGCAGTTGCCCTTAGAATCACCAACGTCATGATGAAAGAACCACAATGTACCTTACACTCAAGAAATGAACCAATATCAGCAGCAATGAAATGAATCAAAGGTATTGAGACAAAACTTTACATGAAAGTATTTAAAAAAAACAAGCTAGAGAACAGGAAAGCAGATTCAAAAGGAGCACACGTGATGGAAAAAGCTTGAATTCTTAACATTATCCTAAAATATACTTTAAACGAAATAGAAACTGCAATAAATATTTCTTTATATACATATCCAAATATTCAGTACATACACAATATACACACAAACAAAACTGACTGCTTGCTATTACTTGTGCAATCTCCTGACTTCAGTAGTTTGAAATTTTTGGCACAGTTTTAAGAATGTAACACAAACTGCTAGTAAAAATGTGACTTCAAGTGATGATCAGATTCACTCATATTTACTAAGGCTTCTGCTTTAGAAGCTTATAAAAGTAATAACAAGCTTATAAGCATCCATAATCTTAACACTGGCAATGCTCAAGTTATTGTAGATCAGAGTTTCATACTTCATAATAGAGAACGATGCTGCAGCAAATTCATCTGTGCAGTCAAATCCTTCAATTTGACAGGATCCTTTAAACAAAGTGGCACCCTCACATACAATCAACCACATTGCTGGATCCATGTCCGACATCTCGTATTTGGCTGCTGAGACAGGCACACACAGCAACTCCTGCACCAGCTCTGCAGTGAGACACAGAGCCAACAAGCTCCCATCTGGAAAACATAATTTTGACAAAATCAGCTTGATTTCTACAGAAGTTACTTCTAATTTTATGATTATTAAAACATTTAAAGCAAAATAAAAAGGAACACAAACAAATCCCCCAGCATAACCTCTAAGGATGGAATCAGTGCTCCAACTGTGAGTGATAGACACACAACTCCTGAGACTGGAGTCTGAACTGCCCAGGACCACATAAAAATCACTCAGTGGGGACAGCTATTTTATTGCTCCTCAGGTTTTATAGTTCTCTCAACTGTAACTAGAAACCAATATAGAAGCAAATGAAATAAATGTTATTCTTGCTCCCTGTTCCATTTGTATGCCCAAGATGTAAAGTTAGGATATACTGTATTGAATGAAAAATAAAAATAAGATTTACACCATTTTACACAGTGCTATGTTAGAGTTGCTGGACTGAAGCTATCCCATTTATAGTCAAGAATGACAAAAGACATACTCTATATAAAAGGCAACTTGAAACTCCTCCTGGCTTTGTCCTTTGAAGATTGAGGGCCAGCAAATGATGAGCGAGGCTTTCAAAATAAAATCCCCATTTACTTTCTCTTCCTTACCTCTCTCAGTACTAAAAACAGACACGCTACATCCCTTTTAAAAAGTGCCCTCTGTGTGTCCAAGGGACACTGGAATCCCAAACTACATAGTATAGTAGTAGATGACGGCAGAAAAAGACCTGCACGGTCCATCCAGTCTGCCCAACAAGACAAATATGTGCTACGTTTTGTGTATATCTTACCTTGATTTGTAACTGTCATTTTCAGGGCACAGACTGTACAAGTCTGGCCAGCACTATCCCCGCCTCCCAACCACCAGCCCTGCCTCCCACCACCGGCTCTGGCACAGACTGTATAAGTCTGCCCAGCTCTATCCCCGCCTCCCAACCACCAGCCCATGTATGTAAAAAAATATTTTAGCTAGGAACAGATAGTCTCTATAGGAATCTCTCTTCTTCTAGAATCAGATTCAAGTAACTTTATTGACACAACTTGTCATCAAAGTAATACATAAAGTGGTAAAAGGAAAGAATAACAAAGCACTGGAGATATACATTACTAAGGTTTAGATGGTGGTGTGTTTCACATTTTGTGATCCTAACTGCTGTTTCTCCTGTTTCCTCTCAGGATTATAAAGAGATTTTCTTGCTCATTTATTTTGTGCATCTTATCTTCTCAGTCTGCTTTGGGAAGCATTCTCTTTGTATTTAGCATGTCATAAGAGGAATGAATTGTTATTTCTATTTTTCTAGTGTTGAACTGCTTGTAAAGTCTAGCTCCTTGGAATTCCCAGATCAGTTTGTTTTCCCATTTCTTTTTCTCTTATATGGTTCCATATTTTGTATTTGGTGAGGGTTTGCCTGCATGACCAAGGTGCAGTATTCTACTGGTATGTAGATTCCACGTAGGAATTTTCTGGTTTTGTTGTATAATTTGTACTCTCAAAAAGGAGGTGCATGTTCTAATACCTACTATAATATTTGGAAGTATGGTGGCTGTTTAAACTTTGGGGGTTACTGGTTATGGTATGACATGTTTGTTACATAGGTGCAAAGTCTTTTTGTGTTACTTCAAAAGAACTCAGTTAGTGAAGGGGCTTTGTGTGACTATTACTGAAGTGATGCCAGAACTGAAATATTATATTTTACTAGTAAAAAAAGGCCCGTTTCTGACACAAATGAAACGGGCGCTAGCAAGGTTTTCCTTGGAGTGTGTATGTTTGGGAGAGTGTATGTGAGAGTGACTGTTTGAGAGTCAGAGTGAAAGTGTGAGTGTGTGAGAGAGAGAGTGAGTCTGGGTGTGAGTGTGTTTGTGAGAGAGTGTGTGTGAGAATGAGAGTGTGTGCAAGTGTGTATGTGAGACACAGTGTGAGAGAGAGTGTGTGTGTGTGGGCAAGAGAGAGAGTGTGTGTGAGACACAGATTCTCTGTGAGAGTGAGTGTATGACACCAAGCGAGTGTGTGAGTGACTGTGTGGCACATAGAGAGTGAATGTGATACAGTGTGAGACAGAGTGTGTGAGAGTGAGAGTCAGAAAGACATTGTATATGAGAGAGAGAGTGTGAGCCGTGCCCTCCCAATCCATGGCCATCTGTCCCCTGCCCCCTCCATTCATCCTTTTCCAGCAATTCCCCTCTGTCCCTGAGCCCTGCCCTCCCAATCCATGGCCATCCATGTTTGTCTGTCACCTGCCCCCTCCATTCATCCCTATCCAGCATTTCCCCTCTCTGCCTGAGGCCTGCCCTGCAATCCATATCCATCCATGCCCATCTGTCCCCTCCATTCATCCCTATGCAGCAATTCCCCTCTCCCTGAGTCCTGCCCTTCCAATCCATGCTCCTCTGTCACCTGGTCCCTCCATTTTTCCCTATCCAGCATTTCCCCTCTCTGCCTGAGGCCTGCTCTGCAATCCATATCCATCCATGCCCATCTGTCCCCTCCATTCATCCCTATCCAGCAATTCCCCTCTCCCTGACTCCTGCCCTTCCAATCCATGCCCATCCATGCTCATCTGTCACCTGGCCCCTCCATTTTTCCCTATCCAGCATTTCCCCTCTCTGCCTGAGGCCTGCTCTGCAATCCATATCCATCCATGCCCATTTGTCCCCTCCATTCATCCCTATGCAGCAATTCCCCTCTCCCTGAGTCCTGCCCTTCCAATCCATGCCCATCCATGCTCCTCTGTCACCTGGCCCCTCCATTTTTCCCTATCCAGCATTTCCCCTCTCTGCCTGAGGCCTGCTCTGCAATCCATATCCATCCATGCCCATCTGTCCCCTCCATTCATCCCTATCCAGCAATTCCCCTCTCCCTGAGTCCTGCCCTTCCAATCCATGCCCATCCATGCTCCTCTGTCACCTGGCCCCTCCATTTTTCCTTATCCAGCATTTCCCCTCTCTGCCTGAGGCCTGCTCTGCAATCCATATCCATCCATGCCCACCTGTCCCCTCCATTCATCCCTATCCAGCAATTCCCCTCTCCCTGAGTCCTGCCCTTCCAATCCATGCTCATCTGTCACCTGGCCCCTCCATTTTTCCCTATCCAGCAATTTCCCTCTCTCCCTGAGTCCTGTCCTCCCAATCCATGCCCATCCATGCTCCTCTGTCCCCTGCCCCCTCCATTCATCCATTTCCAGTAATTCCCCTCTCTCCCTGTGCCCTGTCCTCCTAATCCATACCCATCCATGCTCCTCTGTCCCCTGCCGCCTCCATTCATCCTTTTCCAGCAAGTCCCCTCTCGCCCTTCCATGACCCCCCCCCCCTCGCATCCATGCTACTCTCTCTCCCATGTCCCAGCCTGGCCCGCCCTCTTCTCCCCCCCCCCCTTCGCATCCATGCCTCGCATCCATGCCCCCCCCTCCCCTTCGCATCCATGCATCCCTTTTTTTTTTTTTTATTCTTTTTAATTTTACCTCCGTGGCGGTTCGTGCAGCGAAGCGTCAGGGAAGGAGGCGGCGCTCCCGACGTCTAGCTTTCCCTTCGCTGTGTTCCGCCTTATTTTGAAGGCGGAACACAGCGAAGGGAAGGCTAGACGTCGGGAGCGCCGCCTCCTTCCCTGACGTTTCGCTTCCCGATTTGTTTGTTTTTTTCGCGAGGGCGGGGCAGAGACGGCTGGCTGGCTTGAAGGCTTCACACCACGAATCCACGAACCCTACAGCTTCAGTGACGTCAGATGGCTTCACAGAACGTTGTCCTCATTAGAACGTTCACGGTGCGTTTTATTATATTAGATATGGTAAATAGAGGTATAAACACCATAGCTCTGCACCAAGTACAAACGCTCATAGTCTAAGCAACAAAATTCCAGATCTGCAAGTCCTAATATTGGAGAAGGACTTAGATGTAGCTACATTATGTCTCTGTAATGCTGACAAGTCACATGAATGGAATATGACCATATCAGGCTACAATCTGCTTCAAAGGAATAGATATAGCCAAAAGGGGGGGGGGGGGCTAGCACCTTATGTCAAGAATGATATCAAAGCCAACAGAAATGTAGGGGGCATGGGGAAAGGATAGAGCCCTTCATCTCAGAGAAGAATTAAACAGATCTGATCATAGACATCCCAAAGTTGGGAATGAAGAGGGAGGTGCTGTTGCTAGGAGATTTCAACCTACCGGATGTGTACTGGAGCATCCTCATCTGCAAAACTGCAAAGTAGAGAGATCATGGATACATTTCAAGGCAAGCAGTGATGAATCCATGAAGGAAGGGACAACATCTGGTGCTCACAAATGTCCTACCTGGGAGCAGTGGTCATTATATTGTATGGTTTGATTTGATTTAAAGACTAAACCAGTATTTAGATATACCAAGCTAAAAGTATTGGATCTTTAACATGCTTTCATAGAATGAGGCAAAAGAGCTGTCAGGGTAGGAGGAAATAAAGGAAATGAAAGGATAGTGGGCAAAATCAAAGAAGCTATAAAAAGGGCACCAAATGTTAATGTAATAAAAGAAAGCCATTAAGGTTATCCACGAAGTAGCCTAACAAAATAAGGGCAAAAAAGATAACATTCACAAAACACAAAAGGATTACTAACATAGTAGATGATGGCAGATAAAGACCTGTATGGTCCATCCAGTCTGCCCAACAAGATAAACATTACATATTATGTGGTACTTCATTATGTATACCTGGTCTTGATTTATCCTTGCCATTTTCAGGGAATAGACCATAGAAGTCTGCCCAGCACTATCCTTATTCTAAAATTTCTGAAGTTAATGTCGAAGTCCCTGAATAGCCACTCCAGCCCATCCAAATCTATTCAGCCACGATCAGGTCATAGCCCTTAGAAGTCTGCCCAGCGCTGGTCTTGTTCTCCAACTTCTGAAGCTGAATCTGTCTAACACGATCAAAGCACAGACTGTGGCTTTGCTTCCCAGTTACCGGTTTTGCTTCATGATCTCTGCTAAGGTTCACTGGATTCATTCCTTCTGAACAGGGTTCCTTTATGTTTATCACACATTTTTAAAAATTCTGTTACCGTTTTCATCTCCACCACCTCCCACAGGAGGGCATTCCAGGTATCTACCACCCTCTCCATGAAAAAAAAAATACTTCCTGACATTATTCCTCAGACTGCCCCCTTTCAATCTCAATTCATGTCCTCTTGTTCTAGCACCTTCTCGTATCTGGAAAAGGTTTGTTTGCGGATTAATATCTTTCAAATATTTGAATGTCTGTATCGTATCACCCCTGTTTCTCCTTTCCTCCAGGGTATACAGTGGGGGAAATAAGTATTTGATCCCTTGCTGATTTTGTAAGTTTGCCCACTGACAAAGACATGAGCAGCCCATAATTGAAGGGTAGGTTATTGGTAACAGTGAGAGATAGCACATCACAAATTAAATCCGGAAAATCACATTGTGGAAAGTATATGAATTTATTTGCATTCTGCAGAGGGAAATAAGTATTTGATCCCCCACCAACCAGTAAGAGATCTGGCCCCTACAGACCAGGTAGATGCTCCAAATCAACTCGTTACCTGCATGACAGACAGCTGTCGGCAATGGTCACCTGTATGAAAGACACCTGTCCACAGACTCAGTGAATCAGTCAGACTCTAACCTCTACAAAATGGCCAAGAGCAAGGAGCTGTCTAAGGATGTCAGGGACAAGATCATACACCTGCACAAGGCTGGAATGGGCTACAAAACCATCAGTAAGACGCTGGGCGAGAAGGAGACAACTGTTGGTGCCATAGTAAGAAAATGGAAGAAGTACAAAATGACTGTCAATCGACAAAGATCTGGGGCTCCACGCAAAATCTCACCTCGTGGGGTATCCTTGATCATGAGGAAGGTTAGAAATCAGCCTACAACTACAAGGGGGGAACTTGTCAATGATCTCAAGGCAGCTGGGACCACTGTCACCACGAAAACCATTGGTAACACATTACGACATAACGGATTGCAATCCTGCAGTGCCCGCAAGGTCCCCCTGCTCCGGAAGGCACATGTGACGGCCCGTCTGAAGTTTGCCAGTGAACACCTGGATGATGCCGAGAGTGATTGGGAGAAGGTGCTGTGGTCAGATGAGACAAAAATTGAGCTCTTTGGCATGAACTCAACTCGCCGTGTTTGGAGGAAGAGAAATGCTGCCTATGACCCAAAGAACACCGTCCCCACTGTCAAGCATGGAGGTGGAAATGTTATGTTTTGGGGGTGTTTCTCTGCTAAGGGCACAGGACTACTTTACCGCATCAATGGGAGAATGGATGGGGCCATGTACCGTACAATTCTGAGTGACAACCTCCTTCCCTCTGCCAGGGCCTTAAAAATGGGTCGTGGCTGGGTCTTCCAGCACGACAATGACCCAAAACATACAGCCAAGGCAACAAAGGAGTGGCTCAGGAAGAAGCACATTAGGGTCATGGAGTGGCCTAGCCAGTCACCAGACCTTAATCCCATTGAAAACTTATGGAGGGAGCTGAAGCTGCGAGTTGCCAAGCGACAGCCCAGAACTCTTAATGATTTAGAGATGATCTGCAAAGAGGAGTGGACCAAAATTCCTCCTGACATGTGTGCAAACCTCATCATCAACTACAGAAGACGTCTGACCGCTGTGCTTGCCAACAAGGGTTTTGCCACCAAGTATTAGGTCTTGTTTGCCAGAGGGATTAAATACTTATTTCCCTCTGCAGAATGCAAATAAATTCATATACTTTCCACAATGTGATTTTCCGGATTTAATTTGTGATGTGCTATCTCTCACTGTTACCAATAACCTACCCTTCAATTATGGGCTGCTCATGTCTTTGTCAGTGGGCAAACTTACAAAATCAGCAAGGGATCAAATACTTATTTCCCCCACTGTACATGTTCAGGTCAGTAAGTCTCTCCTCGTATGTCCTGCAAAGCAAATTCCATATCATTTTTGTCACTTTTCTCTGAACAGCTTCAAGTCTTTTTATATCCTTACTACTACTACTATTTAGCATTTCTATAGCACTACAAGGCGTACGCAGCGCTGCACAAACATACGGCCTGCAAAACTGAACACAATACTCCAAGTGGGGCCTCACCAACGATTTTTAGAGTGGAATCAACACCTCCTTTCTTCCACTGGTCATACCCCTCTCTATGCAGCCTAGCATTCTTCTGCCGACAGCTACCGCTTTGTCTCCCCTCCTATATGGTATACATCTTTTGATTTCTGCACCCCAAGTGCATCACTGCACTTTTTGGCATTAAATTTTTTTTTTAAATATATAATTTTTATTAGATTTTAATACTTATACAGATATTATAATACTGCAAAGTATAATACAGCCATTAAGTAATAAAATTTACAAATCAGGAAATCAAGAAAAAGTTCTCTTCTTATAACATGGCTTCCTTAGACCTCAATATGAAAAGAAGGAGGGGGGTAGGAATATAGTGAAGTTAAACACAATATACATAAATCATTATAATCTTAATTATGGTTCCGTCATTCCTTACTCTACAGATTGCTTGCTGTCTAGGAAGGTCTGAAGTTGGTTAGGCAAATAGACATATTTTATCTGATTTAGTCTAATAATACATTTACAGGGGTAGGCCAGGAGAAATGACGCCCCCAATTCCCAAACTTTTGGTCTCATAGAAAGAAATATTTTTCGTCTTTCTTGAGTGAACTTAGTCACGTCCGGGTACAGCCAAATTTTTTGACCAGCAAACAAACGGTCAGTTGATTTAAAATACAGACGCATTATTGCATTTAAGTCCTGCTGAAATACAAATGAAACAATTAATGTCCCTCTTTCAGTTACATCTTCAATTGATTGTTCCAAAATGTCTGTGACGTTTTGCAGGTCTATTGACTTCTCTGAGTCTATTTTTTTCATTGTAGATGGTATATAATAAATTTTATTCAACGGTGGAAACACTTCTTGGGGAAATTTCAAATTTTCTTTTAAGTACCTGCAAAACATGTCATTCGGGGACACTCCCATCAGTCTAGGAAAATTCAGTATTCGGAGATTTAATCTCCTATTATAGTTCTCCACTTGCTCTATCCTCCTTCTTAAATCCATATTATCCTTTATCACAGCGATTTTAAATTCTTCAGTTTGTTTAGACTCTCCCTGCAAGGCCTCAATTTTCAAAGAAAAATCTTGTTTCACCAACTCATGGGAGTTCTTCACCTCCTGTATATTTACATTCAATATCTTTACCTCTTCAGAAGATTGTTTCAGTATTTTGTCCATTTCTACCAGCTTCAGCCAAATCTTACCCAGGCTCACCTCCATCTCTCCGGCAACCGCAGAGTTTTCTCCAGATTCGAGCTCCCCTCTGGGCTCCTCGGGATCGCCCCTTCTGGGCTCCACAGGGAACCCCGTTCGAATCGCAGCAGCTGCAGGGCAAGGAGGCGTCATAGAGCTTGGTGGGGAGAGAGATGTTTCAATTTCCAGCGGGGGGACAGCTTCACCGGTTCCTACCGCTATGGACTCCACTTCACCTCGTCGGGAAAGAGCGGGGAAGAAGCGTTCCAGGCCCACAGTTACCGGCGTGGACGTTCCAGAAGGTAGGGGATTCTTCCGAATCGTTCCCTTTCATTTTGTATGCGGCATATTGTAATTGAGGCAGAAGGAAAAGACAAGTTTAGCAACTGTGGAGCGGAGAAAACTTCAAACGTTACCGCTCACGGCGCCATCTTGACACCTTTGGCATTAAATTTTAACTGCTGCTAATCTCTGCTCAGTGGTGAATAATCTTAATTAATAATAAAGTGATATATATAGGCGTCGCATATTGTATGGAGTTTAGAGTGAGTAATACATGTTATGTACTCATGCAGCTGGCATGAGTGACTGAATTAGTGGGTTTAAATATCAGTACAGTTGGTGTATTTCTCTGCCAGAGGAGACAGGAGTATGTACATACTTTTGAATACTGTAGGAACACCTAATGTGCAATGATGGTTCCTCTGATTCTACCATATGTTCTCTTGGGGATGTCATGGTAAGAAGAGAAAAGAACTGAGCACAGGGTCTGGCAGTTAAAATTTAATCAAATGATTCTATTCTGGAAGAAATACCAATTTAATACTGCTGACCAATGTCCTAAATGCTGCTAATCTCTGCTCAGTGTTGAATAATCTTAATAATAAAGTGATATATGTATAATGTGCTCAGTGATGGCTGTATACAAACATCTATATACAAGAAACCCACAAACAGATGCAGCTACCTCCACAACTCCAGCTTCCATCCTTCACATACAAAAAGATCCATCATTTACAGCCAAGCCACAAGATACCACCGCATCTGCTCTGACCCAGGGGACAGAGACAGACACCTTAAAAGCCTGACTGCATCCTTCAAAACAGAAAGGCTACAACCCCAAAATAATCTCCAAGAATATTGCCTCCTCCCTCAAAACACCCAGGGAAAATCTGCTACAGTACAAGGAGAAAAAAAGCCACAGACAGAATCCCCCTTGAAATGACATACAACCCAGAGCTGGAAAAACTGAGGAAAATCATAAGAGATCTACAACCTATACTCCAGGAGGATGAATTACTGAAAGAGATATTCCCATCCCCACCAGTACTGGCCTTCCGACAGCCACCCAACTTAAAACACAAGCTAATCAGAAGTAAACTCCCAACACAGACTGAAAAGGAACAGAAGGGCACACTTCCCTGTAATTTATCCAGCTGCAAGCTATGCCAAAACATTTCACAGGACCCCACAGTCATTCACAAAGGAAAGATATTCAACATAAAGGCATCTTTCACATGCTCATCTTCCAATGTGGTACATATCATTCAGTGTAAAAAATGTAACGAAGGATGCTATATTGGAGAAACAGGCCAGATGCTTAAGACAAGATTCAATTTACATAGACATCATATGAACAATACTGGTGCCAGTAGGGCTCCCACCCCTGTTGGTCAGCACTTTACAGGACCAGGACACTGTACCAGTGATTTCACAGTGAGAATCCTGAAAGGTAACTTTAAAACAATACAGGAATGTAAGACCTTTGAAGTCAGAACGATTAACTATTTTGACACCCAACAGACAGGACTTAACAAGGATCTGGGTTTTCTAGCCCATTATAAACAATAAAGTTGTATTTCTCTGTTTATCACCCTCCCCTCAACTACCACACCCATCCTGTTAGACTATCAATTGAATGCTTTGATGTCCCCATGCATACTCCCACCCCTCCCACTCTGTCTTTGATGTTTCTCTGATATATACTATCTGCTACCACATTTGCTTATTTCCGATCTGACGAAGAAGGGCAACCTTCGAAAGCTAATCAAGAAATGTACTAAGTTATGTCCAATAAAAAAGGTATCATCTTATTTTATTTTGTTTGATTTCTATTGATTAGTTTATGCACAAATAGTTGGAAAGGACAGAAAAAAAATCAATTAAGAGCTGGGTTTCTAATGTCCATTATTATCTGCCAAGATATTATTGAGGAAATATCTCAAAGAAATGTTAATGCTGTCAAATGCTGATAGCATTTTTAACAAAAATCATACTATTTGCCAACTAAAGTTCTGAAGGAAGTCCAAGATGATTTGGCTCTGGATGTATTGTCACAAGGGGCTAATGAGATAGAAAATTTAACTGCCTTTTTGAAAACTTTCCAGGATAACATAACTTCTAGATCTTCTCTCCTAGTTACTTTTCCTTCAGAACTAGAAAAAATTACTATCTTGAAGAACTACTTTAAAAGGAAAGATTTCCTTTTCTGTGGGGCAAGCATTCAGATTTTTCCTAATGTTTCAAGGGTTACCCAATTAAGGCAGAAGCAATTTCTTCAACTTAAACATAGGGCCTTAGCCCTGGGTGCAACTTTTTTCTCGAAATTTCCTTCCAAATGTTTGTTTACTCTTGTGACTGTTAAATAAATTTTCTTTGAGCCTGAATAGCTAGAAAATTTATGATAGGGAAGCTAAATAAGTAATCTTGATAGGGTTTAGTGTTTGAAGTTCTGCAGTTTTTGTGACAATGTGGTCAGATTTCTGATTTAAATTATTTCTTATTTATTTTTCTCTGCCTCCAATGATGTGGACTAGACTGTTTTCTTTAATGATGCTTTGTTGTATTCATCATCTTAAATTTCTGATCACCACCAGAAATGATCTTTCCTCTTTCTTACTTTAACCACTTCCTGTATTGCTTTGGTAACTTGTGTACCAATTGTCATGTTAATGACATTTTATGAACTTTTGTATGCATTTATCTCATAAGCACAGTTCCAGTTATATCAGGACATTTCTACATATAACTTAGCTGAAATTAGCTTTAGAGAGGTCCTCTATGAAAATCAGCGAGTTCCAGAAGTAAAAAAAAGATCTCTTGCAGGTATAGTATACTGTTAATGAACAATGAACTGAACAAGAATGGATATGAAGTATTCCAAAATTACCTGTTCATCAGTGAATCATAGGCTTCTACTGTATTTAGATATGCATTGCCATTATGGCCACCAACTGCAAATATTTTGCCCATTAACGTTGCAATGCCAACACCACCTCGAGGAGTGGTCAGCTCTGCAACATACTCCCATTTGTTGGCACGTGGGTCAAAACGTTCTACCGAACTAAGTGGAGAATTGTCATCAAATCCACCTGCAGAGAGACAGCAGATTATTTAAACCCATCTGCAACAGCAACCACCCCAAAATTGATTTAACCAAACGATCATCTAAATGGAAAAGGGTACAGATAAACAGATTAGTTCAAAAAGACTGTGCTATGGGCATTTTCATTTGTAAAAGGACATTTGCTAGATCAAACTTCATTGACACTTAAAAAAACAAAAAAGGTTCTATGAATATTTAGCCAGAACATACTAACAGAAAAAAAAGCTGTACCTGAAAAACATGCACAAATTGGTATTTGTATTCCAACAAACATCTCGTCTTCCTTTTTTTTTTTTCTGAGATCTGCACCTTCAGAAGGCTAAATTTGTTTGCCATTATCTCCTTATACTGATATCTTTTTTCTTCTTTTTAAGACATATTACCCTTTATAGGTGGTAATTTATAAAAGATTTTCCAAATGTAAAACCTTTTTTATACTTGGAAAAGCCTTTCTGGACTCCATCCCTGGTTTGCTTTAAAACAAACACATTTTTCTTACTCACCAACAACATATAAGCAGCCATGGAGTTCACTGACCCCATTACCAGCTCTTCGCTGACCCATCTCTTTGATTTCTGTCCATTTGTCCAGATGTGGATCATATCTCTCTACACTTGACAGGGAAGCCACACCATCATTCCCACCCACTGCATACACGTGGTTCTAAACAAAGAAAAAGAAATGGCTAAAAGACCGTGCCCTGGGTGTCCTTCAATACTGTGGTTCACACATTACAATTTCCCTTTGAATTATAAATGTTATTTAACACATTTATACCCCACATTTTCCCACTAGGTGCAGGCTCAATGTGGCTTACACAATAACATGGGTAGGCTACAGTTTAGTATAATATCATTAAACAATGTCATAGTAAAAAATTAATCGTAAATGTATCGTCTAAAACAACAAAGATAATAAAAAATAATGGAAAAACATTAGGGTCCATAAATTTTGCTGAACAGATAAGAAATAAACTAAGTAACGTCTGGATGGTACGCCTTCTTGAACAAGGTGGTCTTCAATAATTTCCTGAAGTTTAGATGATTCTGAGTTGATTTTAAGATAAATGAGGCAGCAAGGGTTGGAACATGTAAATCAAACTGCATGCAGTAGAGTTTCAAGGATATCCAGCAAGTAGCCACAGGGACAGTTCCCCCTGGACAATTCCCCCCAAGATAACTGCCTCCTAGGATAATTCCCCTCAGACCAATTCCAACCGAAGGGTGAGTTTCCCTCCTGGGTATTTCCCACCCTCCCAGGTTTTGCCGTTTTTCTTACTGGCATTCAGTGTGATGTCTTTATTTTCAAGTGGAAGTCTTGTATTGTTTTTTTTTTTATTCCAGAAGAAGTTGCATAAGAAGGGGCTTTGCATGGCATGGTGTGGTGTGGTGTTGCTGGTTAGAGGTGAAGGTTTTAAGTCACTGACAGTCTCCAAGGCTTGTGGAAAAAGTTAGTGCCTGGGAGCGGAATTGGGTTGGAGTGGGTGTGAATTGTTTTATTTATTTTTTAATTTGAAGCCCAATGTAGGGTTACACTGATCATTGTAATTTTTTTTTTTTTAATTTTTAGTGTGTTGTATTATATTGGGGTATTTTTTTCCTTTCAAGTCCATTACAACTGTGCTGGTAATGTTTTGTATAAGTTTTTTGTTTATATTATAGCTTCTGCTCTTTACTAATTTGGATTTAGGTTGCTAAAGGTAATTTCTAGGTGTGTGGTGGTGGGGAATTGCCCCTCCCCAATGAGCAGCATATCTGGAGGGGAAAACGGAAGTAGATAAGCGTGTTGGCTGATTGTTTAGGGTGTGAACTGTCCTCCCTAGATCAGTGGGAATTGGTAAGGTAGCAATTGACCTAGGTGGCAGTTTTCCAGATGGGAATTGGTTAGTGGGAACTGTTCAGGTGGGATCTGACCTAGAATTATTTCAATAACTCATTCACTACTTGTTCATATTTTCCCGAACAACATTTTAGTAAAACAAGGTAAAACAAGCACAATCCATTTATGGGAGACCTGTGTGTACCCTGTGACAAAACCTATGTAATAGGCTAGTTTATGAGTGTGTTCATTTGGACATATTTTGTGCTTTAACTTTAGAAGTCTATAAAGAAAATTTGTTTGAAAGGTTAAAAAAATGTTTTATAAAAGGGTTAAGTTCTAGGTATTAGTGATTTCTAATAGCAATTAGTAAGTAGATAGAATATGGCTATTTTTCAGGATTATGCTAGGTACTTCCTACTAGGACTGGCCACTGTTGGGTATAGGATACTGAGCTTGATGACCTTTTGATCTGACCTGGTATGGCAAACCTTATGTTCTTATATATGTATAATAAACTCAGTGTTGTATAGTAACTAAGTAAATTTAACTAGTTACTGTACTTAAGTAAAAGTTTTGTTAGTTTTACTTGCAAAGAAGTACAGGATAACATTTGTTACTTTTATCAAAGTAATCATTTCACCAATTTTTACTACTTTCACCTAGTTACATCTAATGCTTGTAGTTAAAAGTAAAAACGGAAGCAAGACATAAATGATAATTCCTTGGTGAATCAAATGAAACAGCAACACCTGAAACAGGATTTTGCTATTGCAAACATCATCATGAAAGCAGTAGATCTCCTCCTCTTAAAATTTTGCTGTTCAAACCAAGGAAAATTTTACATTGGGCGACTGATCACTGGATTGATAAGAGTAGAGAGGAAGTTTGCTTGTCTAGCCTTAAGACGGGGTTCCCACACATTTGACATTCTTGCATCAGTTCTTGAAAATATTCAAACAGATTTTGCCATCAGACGAAAAATTGTTAGAACAATCGATTTCAACTTTGTGAAAGCCTTCTTAGTAAATGGACAGCATGATGATGATAATAAAGATGAAGACGCTGATGACTCCCAGATCTACCTCTCTACCCCCGAAATCTCAACCAATGTATCAGCCTGCCTATCTGATATCACTGCCTGGATGTCTCAACGTCATCTGAAATTTAACATGGCCAAAAACGAGCTTCTCATCTTTCCCCCTAAACCCACCTCTCCTCTCCCCCCTTTCTCTATTTCTGTGGATGGCACTCTCATTCTCCCTATCTCATCAGCTCGTAAGCTTGGGGTTATCTTTGACTCCTCTCTCTCCTTCTCTGCTCACATTCAGCAGATTGCCAAAACCTGTTGTTTCTCTATAACATCAGTAAAATCCGTCCCTTCCTCTCTGAGCACTCTACCAGAACCCTTATCCACACTCTTATCACCTCTCACCTAGATTATTGCAACCTGCTTCTCACAGGCCTCCCACTTAGCCATCTCTCTCCTCTTCAATCAGTCCAAAACTCTGCTGCGCGACTCATTTTCCGCCAGAATCGCTATGCTCATATTAGCCCTCTCCTCAAGTCACTTCACTGGCTTCCTATCCGTTTCCGCATACAGTTCAAACTCCTCTTATTGACCTATAAGTGCATTCACTCTGCAGCTCCTCAGTACCTCTCCACTCTCATCTCTCCCTACATTCCTCCCGGGGAACTCCGTTCACTGGGTAAATCTCTCTTATCTGCACCCTTCTCCTCCACTGCTAACGTCAGACTCCATTCCTTTTATCTTGCTGCACCATATGCCTGGAATAGACTTCCTGAGCTGGTACGTCAAGCTCCATCTCTGGCTGTCTTCAAATCTAAGCTAAAAGCCCACCTTTCTGATGCTGCTTTTAACTCCTAACCCTTATTCACTTGTTCAGAACCCTTATTTTATCATCCTCACTTTAATATTCCCTTATCTCTTGTTTGTCCTAGAAATGATAAGTAGTAGTAGTAATTTTTATTAGCTGAGGTTCATGTGTGAATATATATATATTCTGGCTTGGATAATATTTGGGTGACTCTAAAGAATTTCCAGGTTCTGTTGGTTATGATAAAGATGCAGCACTTTAGTCAAACTTGTGGAGTGGAAAAGCTAGATTCTATGAGAGAGGAACCTGCAGCGATTGTTTTCAGGTACAAGCACTGGTCAGCTGATAGTGTTAGTAGGGAAATATTACAATGAAATGAAATTTATATCTTACAAAATAATTTGAGGAATATATTGCTCTTGTTTGTAAACTGTCAAGTACTTTTGGATCAAGAGGTCAATAAATATTTTAAATAAATTGTAATTTTTCAGAACATTCATTAACATCAATGTGCTTTTTTATTCTGGATTGTGCATTGGGCTCCATACTAGTCTACACTGCAGACATTATCACTGGATTCCTTTTCTCTATTTTAGTAAGAATCTGTATCATGCTTGTCCCTAAATCAGTTTTATAACTAAAGCTACTTTCTCTTGTTACTTGTGCATGATGAGAGTAAGCATAAAAAGCTGGTTATCATGATTTTATTTTAACATGTTCTCATAAAGTTCCTGTATAAGAGCATATGTAACTACATCAGCATGGACTTGGGAACCTAAACATGCCAGATTTGTTGAGGTCCTTGTTAAAATGGCTCTCCCAGTTGCCTGCCTATGCTTGCAATTCCTGTGACTGGAGGATTAGCAGAGGGTTGCAGACTACAAGTTCTGACATCTCCAGTAGGAGTCATTCCGTGTCAAGTGGACCAATTTTAAAGGTCGTCCCCACCTCACCATCTCAGATTTTGATGAAATTTGGTACATAGTTTCTTTATGATAAAAAACTAAGCTGTGAAAAATTTTAGTTCAAAAGACTAAAAATTGGAGGTTCTAGGGGACCTCAAATAAAGGGTTGCAAAATGTCGCCTGAGCAAAAATGACATTTTGGGCCAACTTCCAGAAGCTGTAAAACTGGAAGTTTTAGTACTACAAGGGGATATTTGGAGAACCTGCACTACTTTTAGGGCTTAATGAACTGGCAAAACCCCATGTTCCTAGTCCTCTTACTTTTTGAATGGTTTAGGCTCAAACTTTGCCAAAAAAAAACGGCAAAACTCAATTTACAGCGATGTTGAGGCTGCTGTAGTTTCTAAACTAGTTGGCCTTTCAGGTTGATTTTTGGTAGGTGTACTAAATGTACGGCTGTAATGAGGCCTTCCAATTTGCAGCACCTTCCTTCAAGTGGTTGAAAAATTATAAGCGTTCAAAGTTGGTATAAAAAGCATTTTTGCCCATATTGGGCTATCTTTGATGCCCTTGATCTCCAGTGGGACAGCTTCAATATTCTTTCTTTTAGCACCATTAGAAAGAGCAGATTTCCTTCTATCAGAATATGTAGTTTTCAATTTGGAGTCTCTCCATATAAGGATTGCAAAAAAAGTGTTTTTTGGCCAGTATTGTTGAATGATAGATGAAACGGATATAGGGCCCATCGATGTTTCTAATTGCTGTATAAGTCACTCAGTTGCATTAAGCATGCGTTGGTCCATGGTGGCTACGCCACTACCAATTCAATAGGAAGTGGCAACCTCATCGTCAAGAGTTCACGCCCGATAGCCAGGCAAGTCCAGCCACTTGGCACAGGTTCCCAAGCCTGAAGGTGGGCATCTTACTTGAGGTTCCCAAGCCTCATTTGGTTGTCTTTGCCTAGTTTCTCAAGCCTAATGGGGGTGTCTTAATGGTTCCCAAGTAAAACCTCAGTGCTGAAGTGACAAGAATTTTTCACTGATAAGTTTCACTGCTGTTTCTGGAAATGTATACTGTCGTCCAAGTGCTGTAGTTGCTGGTACTGGAAGAACTGCTAGAATATGCTGTTCAGAAATCCAACAAGAATCTCTTCTGCTAGGCCAATGAAATGATCGTGCAGGCCCGCATGGATGCATAAAGTTGACCAAGGCATCATGTTCTTCAAATGATGTGTCACAGACATTGCCAATCCACCATTTGTTGTCATAAACACAGGCAACATACTGCCCAGGCTGAAGTTGAGACACATTTATGCCAGGTACACTCACTGGGTCATCTGACTGACAAAGTTTGACAACAAATGAGGAGGAATCATTTGACACTCTACTGACTGAAATTTGGTTCAAGTCAATGGGAATAAATTGGTGATTTTCACGAGTTCCAGCAACTGTGGAAGCTTTACTGAATCTTTCCTCTTGTGCAGATCTTGAAGATTCAATTTCATCCTTGGAAACAAAAATGAACTTGATTTTATTTATTTTTTGATCACAAAATTCAAACAAGCCTTGTGCTGTGAGAATTTGGCTATTTTTAGGTCGTTGCAAACTAGCCTGAGCAGCTAGTCGCTTTGTTGTACCACCTATGACATCACATGGTGCCTTGCCATGGCTTGTGCCAAAGCAATTCCACTGTGCACTTATTCCAAATTCTGTTTGATGATAGCACAAGTTGGCAAAGTTTTTGAAGTTCTTGTATTGTGCAGCTGAGCCATCACTAAAGTATGTTACATATTTTATTTCTCCAATTTTGCTTTTCAAGAACGCGATTAATTTTTCCAAGAATGCATGTACAGCAACTGCATCATGCCGCAAGCTGTCACTTATTATGCAAACACTTATGCACTGAATTTCACTTGAAGCATCACGGAAGTACACAACAAATGGATGCAGTGTAGCTTGACTGTTTTCCCAGTGGAAACCTTGAACAGCATCTTGGACAATAAAGGAGTAGTTTTCAGCAAAGTTCAAGAGAACAACAATTTCACAAGGATTTAGGTTTTCTTTAACAGTTTTTAAGTATTGTGTCTGATGTTTGGAAATGTAATGGTGAATTGACAGGTTTGAAACTTTCAATGCAAGCTCAGATACAAAATCATCAACATACATCTGTTTGGTCTCCAGTGTGGTGCGATCTGTATGAACCCACTGCTTAAACTCGATTGTTTCACCTGGGTCAGCATCACTGAACACTTCTGTCAGGTAATTTTCAAGCACATCTTTACCTGGACATATTTCACACCTGTGAAGCATGCATTCTTTTGCATTCCAAATTGCACACAGTTTTAGCCATCAGTGCTTTGTAATCTTCGTTCAGCAGATGGCTTCCACAAGCATAAGCTTCACATTTTGATGAATGACACAAACACACACTGAATGCATACCAGATGAGCCAACAGTGACACACCATTTTGGCCTTAGCTCACAAAATTTGGAAAAACCCACTTCTGGCCCATTTCGAGTACGATATGCAACATACATTTCTTTTAGATTGCTAAGCAGCAAGCGCTTTTGCATTTGAATTTTTTCAGTGCCAGTTCTGACAGAGACAAAATCTTTTTTCCCTGGGCACAGTCTACTGAATTCATCATCTTCAAAAAAGCCAAGAATTTTTTTTTCTGTTTCTTCTGGTAAAACTTTACCTTTCTTCTTGTCTGGTTTTGCCAGAATTCCACAAACTGATTTCAGATTTCTTGCTTTTTTAACCATTCTAGTTGAAACCATGAATTCTGAGGCAGTTCTTTCAATAGACCAGCTTTTTGGTGCTAAAGTTAGTATTTGCAGTTTTTCTGCATGATTTGCTGAAACTTGGACTTTGTTTTTCAACTCGTTTAGCAGGTCATCATAATCAGAACATTTGTCACATTTCTGACTGGTAGAAGGTTGAGTTTCAAACTCATTTAGGTCTAAGTCACCAGCAACTGCAAGATGATGACTCAAAGTATTTTGCACTCGCCTGATTTTGCGCTTGGTGTAGCCTCGTACATCACGTTTGCTGACTTTTTTGAACTTTAATGGAGAAATACCAAGAGATGTCAAACTTGTGTTCAACTTGCCAGAAATGTCACTGTGTTCATCATCTGCTGTTGATGATGATGATAAAGAATCAGCAGCTCTGTTACTGACGTCTTTTCGACAAGATGGACATAGTTTCTGACCCGGCACAAATATTTTGCTTGTTAAGGCCTTTAGCTGGGCTGCTAGTGTGTCATCCAGCACTCTTAAACCCCTTTTTGCATTATGACCACCTTTGGAAAATGGGTTACAGCAGGTTCTTTGCAAAAATTCAAACTTTTTCAATAGTAAGGATTCATGATGAAGGCAAATAGTTGATCCAGCATCGAAAAGTTGACCAGAATGCTCTTGTAACAACTTCTGTTGATCAGGCAGAAGCTCTTCAATTAATTTCAAACCTTTATTTTTATTGTATGTCAGTAAATGACACTCTGATGTACTTGAACAGCCAACTGAGCAAAGTGGAAATTCATCTGATCTTTCTGGATCCATTGATGACCATTAGCATCAGTTCAACAAACGCATTTATTCTTGCAATCAGGTTTTCAATGGGTAAAATTTTACTTCAGTCTAAAGTGATTAATATCTTCATTTGTGGCATTTAATTCAATATAAATGAGCCTGTCGGTGCAGGTGCGAGTTTCTTCAACAAGAAGTATGTATACAATGGTTTCCACCCTGTTTTTTAGTTTACTTGAACACTGTATTATAACATAATGTTTAAAGAAAACTTCTTTAGCCAGTTAGACTTGGCCAATTATGATTGGTGAACCCTGTTGCAAGGCAGAATTGTTTGTTTCATTGCCCAATTGTATGCTTCTGGTACCTCCTGGCTCCTGAGTGTCTGTTGCTAGGCTTACTTTGATGCCTACAGTTCACTAAGAGGTCAAACTGTAGCAAGGGTGAAGAAACACCAGCAACAGACACTCAGACGCCTTGCAACAGGGTCCACCAATCATAATTGGCCAAGTTGGTCATCCTAACTGACTGCAGTTTTCTTTAAACCTGTTATGAAACCTGGCCTCATCCTTCCACATCCTAAAAAACATTCCTGTTTTTTAGTTTTCTTGAATACAGTTTTATAACATAATGTGTTCTTAATTTAAAAAAAACTGGTGCTTTTTGAAAGAAGAATCACTTTTACTACACTTGTATCAAGGGTGTAGTGAAGAAATCACAGGCTGCTGCCCGCAAACATTTGAGGGCATTTTTGCAATCCTTATATGAAGAGACTCCAAAATGAAAACTACATATTCTGATAGAAGGAAATCTGCTCTTTCTAATGGTGCTAAAAGAAAGAATATTGAAGCTGTCCCACTGGAGATCAAGGGCATCAAAGATAGCCCAATATGGGCAAAAATGCTTTTTATACCAGCTTTGAACGCTTATAATTTTTCAACCACTTGAAGGAAAATGCTGCAAATTGGAAGGCCTCATTACAGCCGTACATTTAGTACACCTACCAAAAATCAACCTGAAAGGCCAACTAGTTTAGAAACTACAGCAGCCTCAACATCGCTGTAAATTGGTTTTTGCAGTTTTTGTGGCAAAGTTTGAGCCTAAACCATTCAAAAAGTAAGAGGACTAGGAACATGGGGTTTTGCCAGTTCAGTAAGCCCTAAAAGTAGTGCAGGTTCTCCAAATATCCCCCTTGTACTACTAAAACTTCCAGTTTTACAGCTTCTGGAAGTTGGCCCAAAATGTCATTTTTGCTCAGGCGACATTTTGTAACCCTTTACTTGAGGTCCCCTAGAACCTCCAAGTTTTAGTCTTTTGAACTAAAATTTTGCACAGCTTAGTTTTTTATCATAAAGAAACTATGTACGAAATTTCATCAAAATCTGAGATGGTGAGGTGGGGACCCCTGGTCCACTTGACACGGAATGACTCGTAGGCCTCATTGGGTCACATTCATACAGTGAAACTTTAGGTGATATATTTTGGCTGAAAAAGTGTTTGGGGTGGGGGTGCAACCTTTTTACACAGAGGGCCACATAAACATCACCATTATCCCCCTAGAGGGCCGCACATAAAACTTCCGTTTCCAAGATAAAATCTCCCCCCACCGATTTCCTTTATTTCTCTTCTTCCCCATCTTCCTTCCTCACCCCATGGTCTCCAGAATCTGTCTCCTTTCTCCCCTCCCAATAGTTTCGTACATCTCTCTCCTTCCTACCCCCTTCCATCCACTCGCTCCATGTACTGCAGTAGTTCCTTTCTTGTTCCTGGCCCCAAAATTCCATATCCCCAGGCCCAGGTCCCCTTTCTATCTCCTGAGCCCATCACCACCCTTGACTCTTTCCCTCATTCATTGCAAGCAGATCTTCCCTTTCTCTTCTAGTCCAACGAGAAGAAAAGCATATGCTTAGCTCAATACTGGCGATGAACTTCGGTGCGGAGGAGCCTTGGCATCACATGCGCCAAGGCCCTGCTTGTCCTTCCCTCCTCTAACGCGTCTTGGCATCAGAGGGAGCGGGGCAAGCAGGACCTTAGCGCATGTGGCACCAAGGCTCCTCTGCACTAAAGTTCATCAATGGTACTGAGCTGGACAGGTACTTTTCTTCGGTCCCAAGGGATGGAAAGAAAGAAGAGATAGCTGCTTGCGGGCCCCATAAAATTTATTGTCAGGCTGCATGTGACCCATAGGCTGTAGGCTGCCCTCTCCTGGTTTACAGTTTCAGTAGCCATTTCGGTTTTGGCCTAAACTGAAAAAAAGCCGTTTCGGTCGGTCTCTACCGCTAGACACCTTCAGACTGATCAGGAACACAACCCTTATCTGTGTCTACATATTTGGCACTATGATATTTACAAGTGTATATTCCCAGCCAACTTACCGCTATCTTGAAAACCACTGTGTTGCTTCAGCTGCAGAATTTTCAGTCTCATTGAAAAGATCCATTTTCTTACACAGTCTTCCATGTTTATTAGACTCCAGTTATTTTCCACTAGATTTCTATATACTATACACTGGCTTAACATGCCTTACAGAAAAGTACAGAACAATATTCTGTGAAACAAAATAAATTACAGATAACATCATCATTCACTTACCATAAGAGCTACTGAGCCAACTCCTCCCCTAGGTGTATTCATTGGAGCTACAACACTCCATCGATCAGATTCAATGTCATATCTCTCTACGTCATTGAAGCATGTATTGTCATCCAACCCTCCTATGGCATAGATAGGGCCTCCTAGGGATGCCAATGCAATCCCCCTCCTACAAAATTACAAGAGAGAATACTCTGAGAACATTCATATTGTTTTTTACATTACACTGAAAACAATGGTTCCAAACTAAGCAGCCTAGTAGGCATCTTCCTGCTTCATCAGAGCATGCAAGGAAATAGCTGTAAGCATTCCTTGAGTAGCAATATGAGAAGTAAATATCCAGGGTGGGCCTACCCTTATTATCTGAAGAGGGAGAAGCAAGCACACACAGATCTCCAGAAGACTGTACATTGTGGTAGACTGTGGGAATTGTCTGGTTGCCCTAAGAGTTGCTTTATACTAGGGGCTAAACTGTGCATGGGGTTACTGAAAGTCTATGATAGACGTGACAAGGAATTCCAAGAAGATTAGGCAGAGGAGAGGGGCTACTTTCCTGTAGGTGCTTCAGAGTGTATAGAGAAAAGGCACAGTAAATATGTTGAGACTTCCTTCACTACATCTCTGTAATAACCCATGAGTTGACCACCCAATCCTTTAAAACAAAAATCAAGTTCATCCAGTGGGTAGATATTTGGATTGGATCCTGTTACTTTATAGACAACCGCTGGTGTGCCTAAAAATGAATGGGGCTTACACCATGCCCTTTGAATTGCATTGGGGGGGGGGGGGGGACCCGACAGGGCTGTACACTTTCCCCATTATTATTTGCACTTTATACAGAGCCTCCGGCTTATCAAATACGAATTGACCTGGGGGTCAGGATGTAGGGGATCTGAATACCAAGATAATGCTATTCACAGATGATGTTGACGCTAGGGACCCCAGACAAATCGTTGGACCAAGTATTCTATATTTTGCAGGAGTATGGGACAGTTTTGGGCTTTAAAGCTAATAAGTCAAAATCTGAGATCTTGAACTTGACAGTGGCAGAATCTCAGGCCTTCAAACTGCAAAGTCAATTTTCCTTTAAGTGGGTGACCCGCTCTATTAAATACTTGGGGGTATACCTTACAGCAGACAAGTCTACTCTATATAAAGCAAATTACCCCTCAAAACTCCAGTCCTTGATAGATGAGCTTAACTGCTGAGACAGGTTGAATATTTCTTGGTTTGGATGGGTCCAAGCAGTTAAGATGACCCTGCTGCCTAAATGGCTTTACCTAGTTATGGCATTGCCTATCCTGTTGCCTAAGGTGTTTTTTTACTAGATTAAATCATAGGGTGTTTACTTATATCTGGAAAAAAGGGCCTCCCAGAGTGAAACAATCAATATTGTGTGAGTCCCCTTTACAAGAAGATATGGAAGTTCCTCACTTTAAACACTATCATACAGCTGATGGTATCAGATGCGTAAACGTGCTTTCCCAGATAGTATTACTTACAAACAGCTATTCAGTATGCCCCGGGTTATGCCATTTCATAAAGTGTGGAATATATATATGTAAAGATTGGCATGGAACCGTCTACCCTTCCCACTGAGGACCAAGTGCTACAGAGACTGGACTATATGTACCAGATGTCCCAGATGACTGCCATTCGCCAAGGTCAGGTTGTGCCATTTCATAAAGTGAGAATACAACTGGCCTGCTTGTGCTCGGAGAAAAATAGCTATAAAGGTAAGAAAAGCTCATGTTATCAAGGATGTTACAAAGGAGAAATAAAAAACAGGGCATTACCTGAAAAGAAGCTTCATATCAAAAGGAAAGTTTTTTTTTTTATTTTTTTTTATTTTTTTTTTTTTGGGGGGGGGGGTGTTTTTTTGCTGTGCAGTGTTTTTTTTTTACTGCCCTTTTGTGGGGGGGGGGGGGGGGGGGGGGGTGAGAATCAAACTGCCAAATACTAGGCTGGAGGGAGAATGATAGGAATGAGCAGGAGATTTAAAAAAAACTGGTAGATTTTTAATAGAGAGCAACACCAATGTTAAGACAGTGAAAGGGAGAAGAAAAAGGCTCATAATGGTGGATAAATAATAGGCAAGAGATTTAAGGTTGAATATGATGCCTTCCTTCCTGGGCTCAGAAATTTCCCACACTATTACAACATGTTACATGATGCCTGTATAATAACCACATTATTGATTTAGACATGGAGTTTCCCCATACAAAACTAGACAGAATATAAAGCAAACCAAAAAAGCAGAAGTGGCCAATAATGGAGATGTAACCACAGGTCCAAAGAAAAGTCCTTTATTAACTGACCCAACACGGCCGTACTGCGGCACAATTGTTGTCTCACTGTAAAGCTGATATCTGTGCCACACTTGTGAAATCCAAAAATCATTTAGTGCACAGTAAGTATCACAATCACAAGGATGCTGGAGAGCCTGAGTCAGCACAAACTCACAAAGAGAATGTTTAACTGAAGTACACACCCATAACAATCTGGAAGCACTACCTCTGACCGAGCATTGCAGTCAAGAAGGCAGCAGTCTACAGAGTTGCCTCTAGACTAGGGGTTCTCAGCCTAGTTCTTGGGACACACCAGGCCAGTTTGGTTTCATGATATCCACAATGAATATGCATAAAAAATTTGCATGCACTGCCTCCACTGTATACAAATTTAATCTCATGATTAGTCATTGTGAATATCATGAAAACCTGACTGGCTAGGTGTGTCCCAAGAACCCCTTCTCTAGACAAAATACGAAATCAGCTGGTGACCTCCAGCATTAATCAATTTCAATGTAGCTTTCAAAATGCTCAGCAACAGTGTGCTTTGACCTATACAAATTAACTGAACTGTCCCATTTCCGTACAGGGACAGAAAATAAAAGCAATTCTAAGTGTCTGGGAGCAAGGACCTAAGAAATGTTATGAGCCAGGAGTTACAATTATTTATGGCAGAAATTTGAATGAATAGTTAAAAGATTAGAGAAGAGACACCATCAATGTAATCTTATAAGGCCACTTTTTCCTATAGGACACTAGACTGACAAGTAACTTTTTGAGCTTCTATATAGAAAAAAAAATGAAGATAAAGTTAAAGATAAAGGAAGGAGTCTCATTTACTACAGGATATAAAGACTCCTAATAGCATTTCTGAAAAACAAAATTCTTAGATTTTATATACTAAATTCCCAGATCTTATGTAATTACCAAATCTCTTGGTGGAGGAAAAAAAAACATACCTCTTTTTATTCATTGAAGCTTTCATCATCCATTTATTATAAAGAGGATCAAATAACTCCATGCTGCCCAAGTGTTCATTCCCATCATGACCACCCACAGCATACACTTTTCCTAAAAAGATATAAAAACACTTTCACTGCTCATTCATAGAAGAATGAAATATGCAAAGTAAACATTCTTATGGATATGTCAAATAGTTTCAGTAAACCTTTCAAAGGCATCAATGCTGTTTGGTTAAAAATTTCCCATAGTTTTCATTATCTCTCAGAAGATGCCATTGTCCTAGAATAAACCTCTTAGGGGAGCCTCTGGTAGCAATATGCCCATCTTTCTGCAGTAAGTCCAATAATTATTCACATGAGGGAAAAAATTAAAAGATAAATAACAGAGGTCTTCTATCTTCATTACTTCTTATTAGGATAAATTACTGAAGCCAGGTTAGTGTGACATATACCCTGCATAGGATCTTATGCTGTGGTTCACATATGCTTGCTGAAGTAGAATCAGAACAGACCATGGACTTTTCCTCCAGGAACTTATCCAAACTTATTTTAAACCCAGATAGGCTAACCGCTGTTACTACATCCTCTGGCAGCGAGTTACAGAGCTTAACTATTCTTTGAGTGAAAAAAATATTTCCTGTTTTATTAAGTGTCCCCTGGTCTTTGTACTTTTCGAAAGAGTGAAAAATCAATTCACTTCTACCTGTTCTACATCACTCAGAATTTTATAGACCTCAATCATATTCCCTCTCAGCCACCTCGTTTCCAAGCTGAAGAGCCCTAACCTCTTTTGCCTTTCCTCATATGGGAAGAGTTCCATCCCCTAGTCTATGCAGGCACCTACTTTCCTTCATAGAATACTAGCATAACTGGTATTAATGCGCCCAACATTTAGACGTGAGCACATATGCCAGGCCAGCCATAGTGATGGTGTATGTGCAGCTAAGTGAGGCAGGTACCTGGGTAACTTACAGTACTCTAAGTTACACATTAACTGGGAGCCTCGCCTATGCCCTATCCATGTGGCAAAAGCTAGATGTAGGGAACAAAGGTCAATGCCAGACAAACTTCTACTGGCTGTGTCCCGCAAATGGCAGATGAAGATCAACTCTACATATTGTATTTATCATATGCAACGAGCGAGGGTGCTGTGCATCTCCAAGCAGAGGGGAAGACAACTTAATTTTGAAATTAGCAAGTTGAATACTTTTGGTTTAATATATATTGTTCTAAGGCTGCACCATATCTTTTAGGTTTAAAGCAATTTTTATTGAGAGTAAAGAACAACTTTACAAACAAGAGATGGCTACTTACAGAACTACAATGAATCAACAAGTAAACCAACATGTTGTGAACTATAACCTTGGTCCCAAAGTTTTATGAATACTTTAAACCCAAATCTATTGCCCAACCCGCCCCCATCCTTACTCTAAAACTATGTCTTTTATATATTCTGACCTTTGTACTTCAACAATAAAGCGAATGCTACATACCTGTAGAAGGTATTCTCCGAGGACAGCAGGCTGATTGTTCTCACTGATGGGTGACGTCCACGGCAGCCCCTCCAATCGGAAACTTCACTAGCAAAGTCCTTTGCTAGCCCTCGCGCGCCCGCGCGCACCGCGCATGCGCGGCCGTCTTCCCGCCCGAAACCGGCTCGAGCCGGCCAGTCCAGTATGTAGCAAGACAATACACTTCAAGGGAAGACACAACTCCAAAGGGGAGGCGGGCGGGTTTGTGAGAACAATCAGCCTGCTGTCCTCGGAGAATACCTTCTACAGGTATGTAGCATTCGCTTTCTCCGAGGACAAGCAGGCTGCTTGTTCTCACTGATGGGGTATCCCTAGCCCCCAGGCTCACTCAAAACAACAACATTGGTCAATTGGGCCTCGCAACGGCGAGGACATAACTGAGATTGACCTAAAAAATTTACCAACTAACTGAGAGTGTAGCCTGGAACAGAACAAACAGGGCCCTCGGGGGGTGGAGTTGGATCCTAAAGCCCAAACAGGTTCTGAAGAACTGACTGCCCGAACCGACTGTCACGTCGGGTATCCTGCTGCAGGCAGTAATGAGATGTGAATGTGTGGACAGATGACCACGTCGCAGCTTTGCAAATTTCCTCCATGGTGGCTGACTTCAAGTGGGCTACCGACGCTGCCATGGCTCTAACATTATGAGCCGTGACATGACCCTCAAGAGCCAGCCCAGCCTGGGCGTAAGTGAAGGAAATGCAATCTGCTAGCCAATTGGATATGGTGCGTTTCCCTACAGCCACTCCCCTCTTGTTGGGATCAAAAGAAACAAACAATTGGGCGGACTGTCTGTGGGGCTGTGTCCGCTCCAGATAGAAGGCCAATGCTCTCTTGCAGTCCAATGTGTGCAGCTGACGTTCAGCAGGGCAGGAATGAGGACGGGGAAAGAATGTTGGCAAGACAATTGACTGGTTCAGATGGAACTCCGACACAACCTTTGGCAGAAACTTAGGGTGAGTGCGGAGGACTACTCTGTTGTGATGAAATTTGGTGTAAGGGGCCTGGGCTACCAGGGCCTGAAGCTCACTGACTCTACGAGCCGAGGTAACTGCCACCAAGAAAATGACCTTCCAGGTCAAGTACTTCGGATGGCAGGAATTCAGTGGCTCGAAAGGAGGTTTCATCAGCTGGGTGAGAACGACATTGAGATCCCATGACACTGTAGGAGGCTTGACAGGGGGCTTTGACAAAAGCAAACCTCTCATGAAGCGAACAACTAAAGGCTGTCCTGAGATCGGCTTACCTTCCACTTGGTAATGGTATGCACTGATTGCACTAAGGTGAACCCTTACGGAGTTGGTCTTCAGACCAGACTCAGACAAGTGGAGAAGGTATTCAAGCAGGGTCTGTGTAGGACAAGAGCGAGGATCTAGGGCCTTGCTGTCACACCAGACGGCAAACCTCCTCCAATGAAAGAAGTAACTTCTCTTAGTGGAGTCTTTCCTGGAAGCAAGCAAGATGCGGGAGACACCCTCTGGCAGACCCAAAGAGGCAAAGTCTACGCCCTCAACATCCAGGCCGTGAGAGCCAGGGACTGGAGGTTGGGATGCAGAAGAGCCCCTTCGTCCTGCGTGATGAGGGTCGGAAAACACTCCAATCTCCACGGTTCTTCGGAGGATAACTCCAGAAGAAGAGGGAACCAGATCTGACGCGGCCAAAAGGGAGCAATCAGAATCATGGTGCCTCGGTCTTGCTTGAGTTTCAACAAAGTCTTCCCCACCAGAGGGATGGGAGGATAAGCATACAGCAGACCTTCCCCCCAATCCAGGAGGAAGGCATCCGACGACAGTCTGCCGTGGGCCTGAAGCCTGGAACAGAACTGAGGGACCTTGTGGTTCACTTGAGATGCGAAGAGATCCACCAGGGGGGTGCCCCACGCCTGGAAGATCTGTCGCACCACACGGGAATTGAGCGACCACTCGTGAGGTTGCATAATCCTGCTCAACCTGTCGGCCAGACTGTTGTTTACGCCTGCCAGATATGTGGCTTGGAGCACCATGCCTTGACGGCGAGCCCAGAGCCACATGCTGACGGCTTCCTGACACAGGGGGCGAGATCCGGTGCCCCCCTGCTTGTTGACATAGTACATGGCAACCTGATTGTCTGTCTGAATTTGGATAATTTGGTGGGACAGCCGATCTCTGAAAGCCTTCAGAGCGTTCCAGATCGCTCGCAACTCCAGAAGATTGATCTGTAGATCGCTTTCTTGGAGGGACCACCTTCCTTGGGTGTGAAGCCCATCGACATGAGCTCCCCATCCCAGGAGAGACGCATCCGTGGTCAGCACTTTTTGAGGCTGAGGAATTTGGAAGGGACGTCCCAGAGTCAAATTGGAGCAAATCGTCCACCAATACAGGGATTCGAGAAAACTCGTGGACAGGTGGATCACGTCCTCTAGACCCCCGGCGGCCTGATACCACTGGGAGGCTAGGGTCCATTGAGCAGATCTCATGTGAAGGCGGGCCATGGGAGTCACATGAACTGTGGAAGCCATGTGGCCCAGCAATCTCAACATCTGCCGAGCTGTGATCTGCTGGGACGCTCGCACCCGCGAGACGAGGGACAACAAGTTGTTGGCCCTCGCCTCTGGGAGATAGGCGCGAGCCGTCCGAGAATCCAGCAGGGCTCCGATGAATTCGAGTTTCTGCACTGGGAGAAGATGGGACTTTGGGTAATTTATCACAAACCCCAGTAGCTCCAGGAGGCGAATAGTCATCTGCATGGACTGCAGGGCTCCTGCCTCGGATGTGTTCTTCACCAGCCAATCGTCGAGATATGGGAACACGTGCACCCCCAGCCTGCGAAGCGCCGCTGCTACCACAGCTAGGCACTTTGTGAACACCCTGGGCGCAGAGGCGAGCCCAAAGGGTAGCACACAGTACTGGAAGTGGCGTGCGCCCAGCTGAAATCGCAGATACTGTCTGTGAGCTGGCAGTATCGGGATGTGTGTGTAGGCATCCTTCAAGTCCAGAGAGCATAGCCAATCGTTTTGCTGAATCATGGGGAGAAGGGTGCCCAGGGAAAGCATCCTGAACTTTTCTTTTACGAGATATTTGTTCAGGGCCCTTAGGTCTAGGATGGGACGCATCCCCCCTGTTTTCTTTTCCACAAGGAAGTACCTGGAATAGAACCCCAGCCCTTCTTGCCCGGATGGCACGGGCTCGACCGCATTGGCGCTGAGAAGGGCGGAGAGTTCCTCTGCAAGTACCTGCTTGTGCTGGAAGCTGTAGGACTGAGCTCCCGGTGGACAATTTGGAGGTTGTGAGGCCAAATTGAGGGTGTATCCTTGCCGGACTATTTGGGAGAACCCACTGATCGGAGGTTATGAGAGGCCACCTTTGGTGAAAAGCTTTCAACCTCCCTCCGACAGGCAGGTCGCCCGGCACTGACACTTGGATGTCGGCTATGCTCTGCTGGAGCCAGTCAAAAGCTCGCCCCTTGCTTTTGCTGGGGAGCCGCGGGGCCTTGCTGATTCGCACGCTGCTGACGAGAGCGAGCGCGCTGGGGCTTAGCCTGGGCCGCAGGCTGTCGGGAAGGAGGATTGTACCTACGCTTGCCAGAAGTATAGGGAACAGTCTTCCTTCCCCCGAAAAATCGTCTACCTGTAGAGGTAGAAGCTGAAGGCTGCCGGCGGGCGAACTTGTCGAATGCGGTGTCCCGCTGGTGGAGAGACTCTACCACCTGCTCGACTTTTTCGCCAAAAATGTTATCCGCACGGCAAGGCGAGTCCGCAATCCGCTGCTGGATTCTATTCTCCAGGTCGGCGGCACGCAGCCATGAGAGCCTGCGCATCACCACACCTTGAGCAGCGGCCCTGGACGCAACATCAAAAGTGTCATAAACTCCTCTGGCCAGGAATTTTCTGCACGCCTTCAGCTGCCTGACCACCTCCTGAAAAGGCTTGGCTTGCTCAGGGGGAAGAGCATCAACCAAGCCCGCCAACTGCCGCACATTATTCCGCATGTGTATGCTCGTGTAGAGCTGGTAAGACTGGATCTTGGACACGAGCATAGAGGAATGGTAGGCCTTCCTCCCAAAGGAGTCTAAGGTTCTAGCGTCCTTGCCCGGGGGCGCCGAAGCATGTTCCCTAGAACTCTTAGCCTTCTTTAGGGCCAAATCCACAACTCCAGAGTCATGAGGCAACTGAGTGCGCATCAGCTCTGGGTCCCCATGGATCCGGTACTGGGACTCGATCTTCTTGGGAATGTGGGGATTAGTTAATGGCTTGGTCCAGTTCGCAAGCAATGTCTTCTTCAGGACATGGTGCAAGGGAACAGTGGACGCTTCCTTAGGTGGAGAAGGATAGTCCAGGAGCTCAAACATTTCAGCCCTGGGCTCGTCCTCCACAACCACCGGGAAGGGGATGGCCGTAGACATCTCCCGGACAAAGGAGGCAAAAGACAGACTCTCGGGAGGAGAAAGCTGTCTCTCAGGAGAGGGAGTGGGATCAGACGGAAGACCCTCAGACTCCTCGTCAGAGAAATATCTGGGATCTTCCTCTTCCTCCCACGAGGCCTCACCCTCGGTGTCAGACACAAGTTCACGGACCTGTGTCTGCAACCTCGCCCTGCTCGACTCCGTGGAACCCCGTCCACGATGGGGGCGTCGAGAGGTAGACTCCCTCGCCCGCATCGGCGAAGCTCCCTCCGCCGACGTAGTGGGGGAGCCTTCCTGGGAGGTGGCCGCGGTCGGTACCGCACGCGGTACCGACGTCGGGGACCTCAACCTGGGCGATGGGCCAGCCGGCGCCACGCTCGACGGTACCGGTGGCGCAAGCACCGCCGGTACCGGAGGGGTAGGGCGCAACAGCTCTCCCAGAATCTCTGGGAGAACGGCCCGGAGGCTCTCGTTTAGAGCGGCTGCAGAGAAAGGCTGAGAGGTCGATGCAGGCGTCGACGTCAGTACCTGTTCCGGGCGTGGAGGCTGTTCCGGGCTGTCCAGAGCGGAGCGCATCGACACCTCCTGAACAGAGGGTGAGCGGTCCTCTCGGTGCCGATGCCTGCTGGGTGCCGAATCCCTCGGCGACCCAGAGCTCTCGGTGCCGACACGGGGAGGAGACCGGTGTCGATGCTTCTTCGATTTCTTCCGAAGCATGTCACCGGAGCTCCCCGGCACCGACGAGGAGGACGTCGAATCCATCCGTCGCTTCCTCGGGGCCGAGACTGAAGAAGGTCGATCTCGGGGGGGCTGTACCGCAGGAGCCCTCAGGGTAGGCGGAGACCCACCCGAGGGCTCACCGCCACCAGCAGGGGAATGGACAGCCCTCACCTGCACTCCACCCGATGCACCACCGTCCGACGACATCAGCAGACGAGGTCCTGGTACCACCGACGTCGATGCAGCTATCCGATGTCTCGGCGCCGATGCAGAGGCCCGATGCCTCGATGCACTCGATGCAGGGGCGGCCGAGGAAGATGGTCTGGACGCTGACGACGTCGATGCACTCGAAGATCCCGGTGCCGATGCCGACGAAGAGCCCGAGAACAACACGTTCCACTGGGCTAGTCTCGCTACCTGAGTCCGCCTTTGAAGCAGGGAACACAGACTGCAGTTCTGAGGGCGGTGCTCGGCCCCCAGACACTGAAGACACGACGAGTGTCGATCAGTGAGCGAGATAACCCGGGCGCACTGGGTGCACTTCTTGAAGCCGCTGGAAGGCTTCGATGTCATGGGCGGAAAAATCACGCCGGCGAAATCAAAAGCCGAAATGGCGAAATTTGAAGCACCAAATTTAGAGGGAGAAAAAATCTCGACCGAGGCCGAAAAGAGGCCTACCCCGACGACGAAAGAAAACTTACCGGGGCAAAAAAGCTGGAAGTACGGGGAGGATTTACACGAAACCCGGCGGGGGGTTTCCGGAGCACTTCCCGACTAGGACAAAGCTTTCCCGAAGGAAAAAAACACGTTCAAAACAAATTGGACGCGCGAGGTCGACTTTCCGGGGCTCGACACGGCGAAAACACGACCGTACCGAGTGCGGACAAAAGAAGACTGGCCGGCTCGAGCCGGTTTCGGGCGGGAAGACGGCCGCGCATGCGCGGTGCGCGCGGGCGCGCGAGGGCTAGCAAAGGACTTTGCTAGTGAAGTTTCCGATTGGAGGGGCTGCCGTGGACGTCACCCATCAGTGAGAACAAGCAGCCTGCTTGTCCTCGGAGAAAATATTTTATCACTTCATACAACCATGTCTCTCCCTCTTAAGGAACGCATTGCGTTCAAGATCTCCCCGATTGTACACAAAATCATTCACGCAGACGCCCCAATCTACATGTTAAACCTCGTGGATCTACTTCCCAGAAATGCCACAAGATCATCCCGCAAATTTCTCAATCTGCACTTCCCCAGCTGTAAAGAACTAAAATACAAGCTGATGCCTGCTTCTACCTTCTCTTACATGAGCACACAGTTATGGAATGCATTACCTACAGACCTTAAAACAATCGACGAAATGAACAACTTTCGCAAATCTCTGAAGACATATTTCTTCAAAAAGGCATACAAACAGAACCCACAACCATACTAATCCACCTCACCAACCACCCAGTTATGAAAACCCACCTTATCCGCCTAACACTCTCCTTCTTTCTCCCCTTCACTTAATCTTTGCACATCACTAATTGTATCTGATATCCTGTATAACAATGTCATAACAAAACTATGTAAGCCACATTGAGCCTGCAAATAGGTGGGAAAATGTGGGATACAAATGCAATAAATAATAATAATTTTATAAAACTCACTTTGGAATCCATTAGGTCTTAGGGCCTTTAGTAAAGGGCATTGTTGAATTACCCATCCTATTTCGTCCAAAGTGATAGGGCATTCAGAAAACTCTCAAGTTGAGGCGTGATCTGAGATAATTCTACACTATTTAGGTAGGCCACACTAACTGATTCAGGTAATCTCTAGTGTACAATTGGTTGAAAAAGGATCATAAGACTTCTGCAATCTCCATATCCTTGTGCACAAGCCTACCCTGTGCATTTCGGATCCCTGTAATTTTCCCTTCTCTCTTTATGTAACCAAGCCAGAAGTCTACTATTTTGTTGGCATAACGGTACAACTGATACTTATATTGGATAAATTTGGTAGTTCTATCATTTATCAGAGAACTCAACTTATGTTGGGTAAATAAAAGCCATTCTTTGCTTTGCAGTGTAGATGCCCCACCAAAGGTTTTCCTGTATTCACTACTTTGTTTCTCAAGTTGTATAATCTTTGTCTCTATATTTTCTCTTGTGAAATTATATCCTATTCTTGTCACCTCTTAGTACTGCCTTGGCGGTGTCCCAAAACAGTGTAGGGGTGGTTTCAAGCACCCCATTAAAATCCCTATATGTGTTTTCCATTATTTTAATGTTTATTTAAACTTTAATATACTGCTTAACTTGAGTAGCTTTGGTTTACAATTTTATACAATAAAAAACACAACATTAAAAATAGATCAATCTGAAAAACAACATAATGTTGATAGGAAAGACCTATATGCATTCAGAGATCAATCAAAATAATCATTAAAATGCCTAGGCTTTATCCTTAGCAGAGATATCAGTATACCTGTTCACCATTACCACAGTCTATATAAAAGCCTCCTTAACCAACAGTGTAAGATATACTCCCGAAACCTCATATCCAAGTACAAGGCTAAGGGGAATCCCAACCAATACAATGTCTGACACAGGACGAAAAAAAGAACATTTTGTGCCTTGAATGTTTTGATAACTGTGTAGCCACTGTGTTTTTGTTTTTTAAAATCTGCTATGGAGGAGGATCACGTGATGTGCTGAAGAGAGCGGAGGTGGAATTGCTCTCCTCTCGGGCGGAACCCTCCCTGTCGCCATAAAAACGTCCGTTTCAACCTCAAAATTATAAACTTAAAGCGTACAGATAGTAGGAGTGCATGGACAGCTTTGTTACGCGCCTAGACACGAGGATGCCGCCGAAAAATGTAAAGAAAGAGGCTGAGAGGCCCCGCGCCGCGGAAAGCAAGATGGCGGCGAGCCCGCCGAAAGAGACGCCAGAGCCGATGTTCACAAATCAGCAACTGATACAAATAACAGAGGCGGTAAAATTGGCGCTGGATCCCCAGTTAAAACAGTTGGCCACTCAGTTAACGTCAGTAGAAAATCTACTCGCCGATACGACCAGGCGCACAGGCGAACTAGAACAAAGAGTGTCCGCCATAGAAGACGAAGGAGCCGGAACAACAACACAGCTTCAGGCATTGAGATCCCTGGTGCAAAAGCAATCTCAACAAATAGACGACCTTGAAAATCGCTCGCGACGAGCCAACTTGCGAATAGTAGGCATACCTGAGAATGTATCAGAGCGCCTACTACCTTCAGTGCTAGAAAAGTGGCTGCAAAATGAGTTTGCGTTGTCAGACGGAATGGGTGCCATTTGCCTCGAGCGAGCACACCGAGTGGGGCGGAAAATGGACAATAATCAGAAACCCAGGATGGTGATGGTAAAAGTACACAACTTCGTGCATAAGGTGGAAATTTTAAGAGGTGCCCGACTGAAACGAGAAACCTTGGCCTTCGAGGGCTCTCCGGTGAGGATCTACCAAGATTACTCCTACGCACTGCAAGAACGGAGGAGGGCCTACAGCCAGATTTGTACAACATTGGTGGAAGCGAACAAAAAATTCATGCTAATATACCCCGCTACGCTACGAGTCAATCACCAGGGCAAATGGCAAGTGTTCATGACCCCCAAAGAAGCTCAAGAATGGGCGGCAGAGACACTTCAGTCACAGCAAAGCAGAGATAAATAAATAAAGGACTAAAGAGAACAGACTCTGGATTTAAGCAGCAGGCAAAGCAGAGGCCCAGAGCCATCCAAGGAGGTATTGAAAAGGGGCCCACAGATAAAGTAAATGGCGGGGGAGGGGGAAGCCCCACATCATTGATCTCACTATTTCTCTCATATGTTAGGTGGGGGAAACAGAAGGGTTTGTACGGGGATGGGTAAGGAGTTAAGGGAGGGCGGGAGGGAAAGGGTGGGGCAGAAGGGTAGGAAGGGGGGAAGCAAGCAAGCATTGACCATGACACAACACATCTCTAAGAAGTCCCATAACACAACAAGAGAGACCTGGGTAAATAGAACAACTCACAGAGTCTCGGGTGAGGCTGGGCACCTGAGGCAGACATATAAATACTATTTGCCATATAGAGTCCCACAGACAAAAGCACATTAAAACCATCAGATTTGCCTCCTGGAATGTGGGAGGCATAACGACCCCAATAAAAGGGCAAAAATCTTATCAAATCTAAAGAGACAGAAAGTAGATATCGGATGTCTCCAAGAGACAAGACTTACGCCAGAGGAGCATAACAAACTAAAAAGGCAGTGGGTGGGGGAGGTACACTCAGCATCCTCTGGGGATCGGAAAGGCGGAGTGGCAGTGCTGATAAGAAAAGGGATAGGTACAAAATCTGAATTAGTGAAAGCAGATCCAAAAGGGCGATATATTTTGGTACGGATATGGGTACAACAGAGAAACTTCCTAATTCTGGGAATATATGGACCAAATATTTATGAAGCACAATTTTATCCTAATCTTGTTCAGATGTGCCTCCCATACAGACCTGGGCAGCTCCTGGTAATGGGAGATCTCAACCTAGTGGCAGATCCAAATGCAGACTGTTCAAACCCGAGAGTTGCTTCGAGAGGAGGACCAAGAGCGCATGTACTTAATTCCTTTAAGCGTTCACTCAATTTGGTAGACACTTGGCGTAGTTTACACCCTGGGGAGAGAGACTTTACTCACCTTTCCAGAGCACATGGCACACTTTCCAGAATAGATTACATATTAATAGCCCAGACCGCGTTTCCGTGGGTGCGGGCCGCTGAGATAGGCCCAGAGGAGATATCGGATCACTCCATAATATGGATAGACGTGGAGGTACCAGGGTTCTATCAGCAGGGTAGGAGTTGGAGATTCCCAAACTATTTGTCCCAGAATAGTGAATTCCAAGAGCATATCAAAAAGAAATGGGAGGACTATGTTCAGAATAATAGGGAACACATGGATCAGCCTGGTCTGTTCTGGAGTGCAGCTAAAGCCGTACTCAGAGGAGAGATAATAGCCTTTGTACACGCTCACAATAAAAAACAAACAATAGCAATAATGAGACTGGAACAATCCTTAAAAAAAGCAAAAGCCAGATATATCAAACAGCAGACTCAAGAACATAAAGACCAGCTTCGAGCAATGCAAGTGACGCTAAATGCCTTACTTCATGACCGAAGCAAGAGATACCTAGCATACCAGAAATTTAAATTTCGCAGGTTTGGAAACAGACCAGGGACGATGTTAGCAAACTTAGTGTCGGCGTGGGGACCACGCAAACCGATAATAGCCCTCCAAGATGAGACGGGTCTCCTGCAGAATAAGAGCGAAAGGATAGCCGAGATATTGACAAAATTTTTTTCTAGACTGTATAGTTCGCCTGAAGACCCAGAGGAAGGAGAAATACAAAAAATTTTGGAACAGGCAGAGCTCCCGAAATTAACAGACAGTGAGCGAGCAGTCCTAGAAGAACCACTAGAGGCTAGGGAGATACAGGAGGTGGTGAAGTCACTACCACTTGGATCTGCGCCGGGCCCGGATGGGTATACTGGGGAATTTTATAAAATTTTACCACTCTCATTTTACCCTGTCATTAGTGACTACTATGAACAAGTAGTTGGGGAGGGGCAGTTCCCACATCATGCAAACACAGCCTTGATCTCCCTGATCTTAAAACCTGGGAGGCCAGAGGGCCAGGCTGACTCATATAGGCCCATCTCATTACTCAATGTTGACCTAAAAATACTGGCCAGGATACTAGCAAATCGCCTGGCCGGGATTTTGCCCAGGTTGGTGGGGGAGGAGCAGGTGGGATTTGTTAAAACCAGACAGGCAGCCAAAAACGTGCGCAGACTACTATTAGCCATGGCGACTGGTCAGCTGACAAAAACCCCAACATCCGTAATTTCACTTGACGCTGAAAAAGCATTTGATCAGGTGGGGTGGACATATTTGTTCCAAGTACTGAGGCATATGGGATTTGGGGGCTGGTATTACAGAGCTATAGAATCCTTGTATGCAAATCCGACTGCTTCGGTGATAGTAAATGGAGTTAAAGCAGAATCATTTGGAATATCCAGAGGCACTAGACAGGGATGTCCCCTATCCCCTACATTGTTTATCCTATCATTAGAACCCCTACTGAGACTTATAAAGAGAGCAGAGGGAATCCCCGGGGTGAAAGTTGGGGGGGATACTATAAAGGCCCTAGCGTTTGCAGACGACCTGATGATAATATCAACCTGCCCGATGAGCTCATTGGACCAACTGCTGAGCCTAACAAAGGAATTTGGGCAAGTCTCTGGTTTCAAGCTAAATAAAAAAAAGTCTCAAATAATGGATGTATATCCGAGAGGAACTCAGCAGGAGAAGGAAAGCTGCCCCATAGCCAGAGTGGAAGAGAAAATTAAATATCTTGGAACCAACATACCACAAGACCTATCTAAATTATACCAAGAAAATGTCGAGCCCTTGCTTGAGACCACTCGCATAAAACTCCAGTTGTGGAGAAATATCCGCTGTCCCTTATGGGACGAATTGCTATTTATAACATGATGATAGTGCCAAAGTGGCTCTATAAATTTCAAACCCTTCCACTTTTTCTTAAGAAAGAAGATGAAAAACGCTTGCACCGGTATATACAGCGCTTTCTGTGGAAGGGAAGGAAAGCACGCCTCCCAGTACGGACGTTGCAAATACCAAGAGAATATGGAGGATTGGGATTGCTCAGCATCAGGTATCTTACAATAGCAAGTGGCATGCGACATATTTCTGATTGGTACAGATCAACCTCAGACTTTTCAGCAACAAATCTGGAAACAACATTAACTCAGGGAATACATTTCAGTAGCCTGTTGCATGTGGGAGGCGGTCAAGCTCCTAAAGTCCTACAACAATCGCATATAATGCCCACGGCAAGGGCGGTCTGGAAGTGGGTTTGCCGTCACCATCAATTCTCTGGACGAATTACGCCTTTTCAAGCAATTTGCAATAACCCACAATTCCTACCAGGAACTCTACACCGTAGATTTAACCAATGGCAGCAGAGAGGACTGGTATACTTACATCAGGTCTTGACATCAGAGGGGAGAATCAGGCCTTTCGTGGAGCTTCAGGCCCAGTTTAAATTTGATGAAAGAGATAGATTCTACTATTGGCAATTGAGACATTATATAAACAGCTTGCCCTGGGAATGCCTCACGGAAGATGTGCAGGAGGAGATATCCTCAGCCTTTTCATTTAAGGCACAGGGCAGAGTGTCATTGACAATGCATCACAGACATTTAAGAGACATGACAGAGGAAATAGATTATGTAGCTCTGGCCCAGGCGTGGACGGAGGAACTACAAATGACCTTAACGCCTCAAATACTACAGGAATACATTTATTCGACGCAAAAATCATCAAAGATGGTCCAATATTGTGAAATGGAATACAAATTTGCATTAAGAACTTACATTCCACCAAGGAGAGCCTTCCATATGGGCATATCTCCAGATGGAGCATGCCCAAAGTGCGGGACGCAGGGCGCGACACTAGGGCACATGTTCTGGACTTGCTCGAAAATACAAAGATTTTGGACCAGAGTAATACAAATGACATCCAGTATGTGGGGCGCCACATGGAAGAAAGGGCCGCTGTTGCTGTTCGGAAGGCCAAGGATAGTTCAACCAACTACAGCAGGCTTCAAGGGATTTACTTGTAGAGCTGTACTGGCAGCGAAAAAACTTATTCTCACAGAGTGGATTACAAACAAAGAACCGACTCTGCAGAAGTGGCGTGAGTTGTTAATGGATTACATGAAATTCGAAAAGAGATTAGCAGATTATAGAGGAGAACGGAGATTCACAGACAAAGACTTTTATAGACTATGGACCCCATTTTGGCAATCAATACCCCCAGGGGGTAGAGGACATATTTTAAATATGTGAGAAATGGTCAATGTTACAATCAAGCAGAATAGTCTTTATTTAAAAGGGACGAGGGTGGGAGATGGGAGGAGGGGAGGGGGGATGGAGATGGGGATAGAGAGGGTGGAAGGGGGGGGTAAGATTCAAAGAGTTAAATTTAAAGTTTGTGACTACACAGAATATTGTACTAAGGCTGGGAAGGGGTAAATTTCCCTAACCAGACCTGTGTATAACTTAGAGAATAGATTTGCATTGGAGAGAGAGAAGATTTTTGTTAAATGTTTTATTGTAACCATATGCAAAATAATAAACAAATTTTGAAATAAATAAAATCTGCTATGGTGCCTTATCGAAAAGGGTATTAATTTCTTTGGTGGTGAAGAACTTTATATACACCACATAGCCCGACGCAACCTCTTTATGGGCAAAACACAGCCTGTGTTGGGCATTGTATTGGTTTGAATTTCTTCAATAAAGATTTGTTTGTATCTACTACTGATCTGCTTTGTTTCCACATTGGATTTTGTGGACTGGCTGTCCTATTGTTTCTAAGGGCAATCCCATCCAGCTCAACTTGGACCAGAAAGTTCATTATCTCTGGGTGAGGAGAATCCAACTTGTGAGACTGGGATGTTACGGGGGCATAGCATCCTCAATGACTACGGCCATTCATTCTGTCCTCCTTCCAACTCTCTAGGCTTGAGGGCAGCTTCTTCTCCCTCAGTCTAGTACGCTTGAACGCTTGAGGCACAGATTAAGCATCAAGGAAGCCTTATGCTACCTCCAGAGCACTCTCTAATGTCAGTTTAGGATACTGGTGTACTCACTGCCTCATGGGTGGACTCAAGTCATCTAAGAATTGTTCCAGGAGAACCAATCCAATTGGCTATCTACATCCTTGTCTTCACTTCTGGTTGTAACTATTTCCAAGCAACCTCCTTAATTCTGTAAAAGCAGCGTCGGGGACTCTCTTTAGGATGCAGAATTCCCTTCCAGAACTGCTACCAATACGCTTCTGGGATACATCCTGCCTCCTAGAAGACACCTTGGCTGCTACCGGTTAAGAGGTTCCTTAAATGATTCATGTTGTTTCTGGCCACGCAGTTATTCAAGCAGTTTTGTCAGTTCACTAAGAAATAGCTTGGATTATCCTTGAGGGTCATCTTAGGCAAAACAGGGATTGGTAGGTTCACTTGGACACCTGAACCAGAGGGCTCTGTTGTAGCTGAAAAGATTATTTCAAAGCTTGCAGCTGTTTGTATTGCACCTGAACAATTTGCTGTTGCAGCTCCACTAGGGCTTGGAGTAACCTTTACATTCTGGCTTACACCAGTGTACACTCGGAACACAACAAAAATAATCCTGCCTGTCCCCTCTAGGGTAGGGTTAATCCCTCTATCCCAAGTTCCTGGTTCTCTGCTGAACTAAGGGCCCAACAGAGATGGAGATTAGTGAATTTGCCTTTTTATACACTGGGGAAGTGAAAACCCCACCTCTGCCACAATATTATTATTATTAGCATTTGTATAGCGCTACCAGACGCATGCAGCGCTGAACACCTGACACAGAGAGACAATATGCGTTACCATGAGCCGAGGAGCCTTTCAAATACAAACAGACCATGGGTTAACAGTAGAAAAGAAAAACCTTTAGCAATGTGATTCAAACAGAAAAAAATATATATATACAAGAACCTGCTCTTCTAATAGGCTGTTAGCTAAAAATATTGCACCTAAAGTTGCTTGGGAGTTCAATAGCAAACTACAAAAAGGGTCTGGTTGCTAACAGACCAAATAAGCATTCCAGCATGCACAGAGTTGCAAATTAAAAGGCTTTCCTATCTCATGGCAACTCTTCAGCATAATCCTAGGATCTGCTTCTTCCTGCTATAGGCCTCCACGACTTGTCTCCCTTCTGGGGTTTTATCTGTATGACTGAACCACCGCTTTCCTATACGCTCCATCACAAGTGGTAAAGTAGCATCAGATTGACAGCTGAAGGCTCCTAAAACTGGTGAAGATATGCTGTGCAAGTTAAGTAGCCAAGGCCTAGGTTCAAAAGGCTAAGAATCCCTGGTCTACTAAAAAAAAACAAAAAAAAAACAAAACTACTTTTCCCCTAGTGGCCAAGAGTCTAGCTGTTTGATTTTTCTGAAGTCAGACTACCATTGTTCTCAGCTCCACCCTCCCACTATGGCCAAAAACCTATCAAGTTTATCTACATACCTAAAGAGCTAGACAATACTTGCTTCTTCTAATCAAGCACTTGGTTGTTTCACCTGAGGCTAACAACTGGAGATGTGTATTACAGATCCTTACCCATATTAAAGTTGAATAACTGTGAAGATTTTTTTTTAACCTCAACTGAGCCTCACTTAAAGGGTTAGGGTTTGTAACTCATCCTCAGTGGTTAGTGAAACCCTCCAATAAGGAAGCACCCAGGAGAAGCCAAAGACCTGGATACACCCAACACCCAGATCCCATTCAAATCACAATACTATGGTTTGTGATATGTTAAATATGAACTGGCAAATGTGGTGAAGGTTTTTTGATCCAGCTTCTTAGGCTCTTTTGGGCTTCCAATTCAAATCAGAACCAAGGCTGGGGTTTGACATCATGAGTCTCTCAATTCATAGCAACCATTTTATATCCCTTTCAAATTTACTTTAGTCCAGTCACTGACGATCCTTACCCAAGAATCATTCATCAGGGCTTCTTACAGAACCCTGCAATCACAGATCCTAAATCAAGCTACCAGGGGTAACCACTGCACAATGACTGGCTGCGTCACTGTAGGAGCTACAAACGCTGGCTGCACCAACATCTCCTGCCCAGAAGCCTGGGCCAAACCAGAGAATGGAAGATTGGAACCAGGAATCAAAACCAGATCCCCTTCACATGGCAATGAACAGCCGCTGGATTGGTCCCTAGTGATTTTGTTATTTTTCAAGTCAAAACTTCAGGTTTCAATAAAATTGAGCCTCTGCTGACTTTACGGTATAAAAAATAATTGCAAGGCTCCTTTAAAAAAAGCTTGATAGTGAAATTTATGGAAATGCATCATTGTAGATGCACAAAGTATGCCTATTTAAAAGCAAAACAGATGCTCAACAGACTTTGAAAAGACATGTTTTTTTATACTTTTTGTTAATTTAGCATTTTATTAATGGAAAAAATTCATCTATTGGTATAATATCAAACAATTAATTTATAGTTCTGGTAAACATGTGCTCAGAAGAAAGGTCACTTTATTTTGATACTAACCTCCTACAGATATTACACCCACATGCCGTCTCCTGCTGTTCATCTCAGGACCAAAAAACCAAGTGTTTTTGCTAATGGAGTAACATTCAATACTGCGAAAAGGATCACCTGATCCACCACGGCCTCCGACACAAAACAGCACACCTGAAGGAAGTGACACAGCAAAAAGAAAATTACATACTTAGTTTTTTTGGGATTTTTTTGGAAATTGATTAAAAAACACACACACACACACACACACACACACACAAAAACAGGCAACACCAACAGAATCCATTTTGACAATATGGATCTTACAAAGACTACTGGCTCATCACAAGAGCTGACAGACCACCATATGACCCTTTCACAAAAGAATGCTAAACAGATAGAAAGTGAATTAGCACATAAATTAGCAAATTGTAAATTTCATGCTAGTGTGGTAATGGTTACATGGCCTTACCATGTACTAACTGCATACATTAGAGAGCTGCAAGGGACCGGGATTTGCGGGAATCCCGCAGAAGCCGCAGGATTCCCGCGGGGATGGAAGCAGTTCCTGTGGGGTTTTCGCAGGGATGGAAGCAGTTCTGTGGGGTCCCTGTGGAAGTGTAAGATGCACCAGCCTCTCATCTACCGAGTACCAAGTTCTTTAAGTGCTGTCTCCTCCTCCTCCTCTTCTTCCTTGCTTTGACAGCACAAATGTGGAAAGTCTTCCAATACGGAGGTGGTAGAGACACAAATCATGACGGAATTCAAAAAGGCATGGGATGAACACAGAGGATTTCTAATTAGAAAATGGAAGTTATAAGAAATCTAACCTTAAATGGCTGCATGTGTGTGGATGTGTCAAGTGACGCTTAGATGGCGACTCTGGCCGATATCAGGAGACCTGTACAGTTTGTGTCTCATATATGGCAAACTGGTTTAGGATGGGCTGGAAAGGACTTAGCAACTTCAATGGCTGGAACATAAGGACAGTGCTGGACAGGATTTTATGGTCTGTCCCACAAATGAGAAGACGAATAGACTGGAGTGGGCTTCAACAGCAACTCCAGCAGTTGGAACATAAGGATAGGACCAGATAGACTTCTATGGTCTATGTTCCAGAAACACGAAAGACCATAATCAAGTATATAATATCACACTCGTTGATTTAATCATGAATTGATTGTGATTATTGGGCAGACTGGCTGAACCGTTCAGGTCTTTATTTGAAGTCACTTACTATGTTACAATGAATCCTCTTTGCTCCTGGGCTGATGTGCAGACCTCAGCTCTGACACAGGCATGAGCATTGGATGTCACCTGACCTACTGGCGCATGCATATGGTGACCTCTCAGCACACAGTGTCAGTAAATCAGAGACAAATCTTACTTGTGCACACCAGAATGTTCCAAGTTTCAACTTCCATTCCTTCCTGCTGTGGCTCAAATCCAGAGAGAGACTGAGGGAGCTGACCGGAATTTTCTTCTATGTACCATTAAATTCTTGCGGGGATGGGTGGGGATCGGTTAAATTCCTGCAGGAATGGGTTGGGATGGGTAAGATTTCTGTCCCCATGCAACTCTCTAATATATAGTCTGCTATGGGGTGGGAAATGGCAGGGAATGGGTATGGACTACACACTGCAGTTAAGTTAGCACATCACTTACCACGTACTGTTACTTGTTCAGATTAACACAGATGCACTTACTGCCTTCCTAAATAGAAGATGGTATTGCATAATAACTAAGTAAATAAGTAAATATAACTATTTGCTGTACTTAAGTAAAAGTTGTTACTTTTACTTATAAAGCGGTACAGGAAAAATTTGTTACTTTTACCAAAATAATAATTTTACCAATTTTTACTATATGTAGAGAATGTAGTAAGGTAAAATTATGTATAATCATACCTGATAATTTTCTTTCCATTAATCATAGCTGATCAATCCATAGACTGGTGGGTTGTGTCCATCTACCAGCAGGTGGAGATAGAGAGCAAACTTTTGCCTCCCTATATGTGGTCATGTGCTGCCGGAAACTCCTCAGTATGTCGATATCAAAGCTCCATCCGCAGGACTCAGCACTTAGAGAATTACACCCACGAAGGGACACTCTGCCCAGCTCACCACCGCCGAAACGGGGGAGGGGAATTAACCCAGCTCATCCCCACACAAGTGGGGGAGGGGAATCCGTCCAGCTCATCCCCGCGGAGCGGGGGAGGGACACCACACCCGCCGATGCGGGGGGATCTGGCTTATCCTGCAACCGCAACCGCGGGAGGAGCTGACTGACCCGAACACCGCCGAAGCGGGAGGGGTACAAAACTGCCCTACAGCCGCACGAAGCGGGAGGGAGTGCCGGCAGAATTTTAAGTCTCAATCCAGCCCCGGAAAACGGAGAGGAGAGGAATGCAGCAGCTCACTGTAACACAAACTCGTCTTAACTCTTGAAGAATCCAAGTGAAAAAACTTGAACACGAAGTCTTTCTGAAGTAACTGAAGACTAAACTTGAACCTGAAATGCAACCAGAATAAAACAATACAGATATCTGGGAGGGGCTATGGATTGATCAGCTATGATTAATGGAAAGAAAATTATCAGGTATGATTATACATAATTTTACCTTCCATATCATCAAGCTGATCAATCCATAGACTGGTGGGATGTACCGAAGCAGTACTCACCCAGGGCGGGACATAGAAATCCCTGACCGCAACACTGAAGCTCCAAACCGGGCCTCCGCCCGAGCAGCCACAGTCAAGCGGTAATGCTTGGAGAATGTATGGGCCGAAGCCCAAGTTGCCGCCTTGCATATCTCTTCCAAGGAGACGGAACCGGCCTCTGCCATCGAGGCCGCCTGAGCTCTTGTGGAGTGAGCCTTCAGCTGGATAGGCGGCACCTTCCCTGCGGCCACATAAGCCGCTGCAATGGCTTCCTTGACCCATCTTGCCACTGTAGGCTTAGCAGCCTGCAGACCCCTACGAGGACCTGCAAACAGGACAAACAGATGATCCGATTTCCGGAAATCATTGGTCACTTCCAAGTATCTGATGATGACTCGTCTCACATCCAGATATTTAAGAGCAGAGTACTCCTCTGGGTAGTCCTCCCTACGAAAGGAAGGGAGACAGAGCTGCTGATTCACATGGAAGCGAGAAACAATCTTGGGCAGAAAGGAAGGCACTGTGCGAATAGTCACTCCTGCCTCAGTGAACTGCAGAAAAGGCTCTCGACATGAGAGCGCCTGGAGCTCGGAAACTCTTCTGGCTGAAGTGATAGCCACCAAAAGACTGCTTTCAACGTCAGGTCTTTCAGAGATGCCCTCGACAAGGGTTCAAACGGCGGCTTCTGCAATGCTCTTAGCACCAGGTTGAGATTCCACGCAGGCACCACTGAGTGCAGAGGAGGGCGCAGGTGATTAACTCCCTTGAGAAAGCGCACCACATCTGGCTGGGAAGCCAGGGAAGCACCCTTCAGGCGGCCCCTGAAGCAAACCAGAGCCGCTACCTGGACCTTAAGGGAACTGAGCGACAGGCCTTTGTCCAGACCTTCTTGCAGGAACGCCAACACTGAAGAAATTGGAGCAGTGAAGGGAGAAAGTGAGCCTGCTTCACACCACGCTGCAAAGATACGCCAAACCCTGGCGTAAGCCGTAGAAGTAGAGCGTTTCCTCGCTCTCAGCATAGTGGCGATGACCTTGTCTGAGAAGCCCTTCTTCCTCAGACGCTGCCGCTCAATAGCCAGGCCGTAAGACCAAAGGGGGAGGGATCCTCCATCACCACGGGACCCTGATGTAACAGGCCCTGCTCCACTGGCAGCCGCAGAGGATCGTCGATTGAGAGCCTGATCAAGTCCGCATACCAGGGACGTCTGGGCCAATCCGGACCCACCAGGATTATCCCGCCGGGATGTCTTGCCACCCGGTCTAGGACCCTGCCCAACATGGGCCAGGGTGGGAACACATAGAGAAGCTCTTGTGTCGGCCATTGTTGGAGAAGAGCATCTACTCCCAGGGATCGAGGGTCCCGTCCTCTGCTGAAGAAGCGCGGCACTTGGCAATTGGCCGATGACGCCATCAGATCTAGGCTCGGCTGGCCCCAGCGCTTCGTGATGTCCAAGAACGCCTGAGCAGATAGCTGCCACTCTCCGGGCTCCAAGGTATGGCGACTGAGAAAGTCCGCCTTGACATTCATGACTCCGGCAATGTGGGCCGCTGACAGCTGTTCCAGGTTCGCTTCCGCCCACTGGCATAGACTCATAGCCTCCTTGGCTAGAGGGGCGCTCTTGGTACCTCCCTGGCGGTTGACATAGGCCACAGCCGTGGCATTGTCCGACAGTACCCGTACAGGCTTCAGCACCAGTACCGGGATGAACTCCAAAAGCGCCAACCGAATGGCTCTGAGTTCCAGGAGGTTGATAGACCACTTCGCCTCTGCAGGAGACCAGAGCCCCTGCGCTGTCCTTCCCAAGCAGTGGGCTCCCCAGCCCGACAATGAGGCGTCCGTCGTGACGACAATCCACTCTGGGGTCACCAGAGGCATTCCTGCAGACAACTTGTCTGCCTGCATCCACCAGCTCAGCGCCTTGCGCACTGCTGGATCCAAGGGAAGACGCACCGCATAATCCTCCGACATCGGAGTCCAGCGCTGCAGCAGAGAGTGTTGTAGTGGTCTCATATGAGCCCTGGCCCAGGGCACTACTTCCATCGTGGCCGTCATAGAGCCCAACAGCTGCACATAGTCCCAAGCCCGAAGAGGAGAGGCTACCAGGAACTGGTCCACCTGAGCCTGAAGTTTGACAATCCGATTGTCTGGCAGGAACACTCTGCCCACTTGGGTGTCGAATCGAACTCCCAGATACTCCAGGGACTGAGTCGGGCGCAGCTGGCTCTTCTCCCAGTTGATGATCCATCCCAGGGAGCTCAAAAGAGCAACTACCCGGTCCACAGCTTTGCCGCACTCTGCATAAGAGGGGGCTCGGATCAACCAGTCGTCCAGATAAGGATGGACTTGTACTCCTTCCTTTCGCAGGAAGGCCGCTATGACCACCATTACTTTGGAAAAGGTCCGCGGAGCAGTAGCCAACCCGAACGGGAGGGCTCTGAACTGGAAGTGTCGGCCCAGGACTGCAAAACGCAGAAAGCGTTGATGAGGAGGCCAGATGGGAATATGCAGGTACGCTTCCTTGATGTCCAAGGAAGCCAGGTACTCCCCTGCCTTCACCGCCGCTATAACAGAGCGGAGAGTCTCCATGCGAAAGTGCCGCACTTTCAAGGCCCGATTGACCCCTTTGAGGTCGAGGATAGGCCGGACAGAACCTCCTTTCTTTGGTACCACAAAGTAAATGGAGTAACGCCCCTTGCCAAGCTGACTTTCTGGCACCGGAACGACCGCACCCAGGCGGATCAGATTGTCCAAAGTCTGCTGCACCGCCACAGCTTTGACCGGAGACTTGCAGGGAGAGAGTACAAACCCGTCTCTTAAGGGTCGGCAGAACTCTAGCTTGTAGCCGTCTCTGATGACTTCCAGCACCCAAGCGTCTGAAGTTATTGTGGTCCACTCGCCCAGAAACGAGGACAGCCGTCCTCCAATCTGCACTGGGGCGTGGACCAAGACCCCGTCATTGGGTACGAGACCCTGGGGGAGGACCGGAGGGAGCACCTCCGGGACGGCGGTCTCTGCGAAAGGAACGCTGCTTGGGGGAGAAATGCCTCTTAAAGGAAGAGGGGGCAGAAGAACCCGACCTGCCCGGGCGGTACCGACGGGCTTCCTGAAACCGTCCTCTGGAGGTACCGGGACGAGCACTAGCCCGAGCCCTGACCTCTGGTAACTTCTTGCCCTTAGATGTGCCGAGATCGGTCACGATTTTGTCCAGCTCGACCCCAAAGAGCAGCTTGCCTTTAAAAGGCAACCTAGCCAGGCGGGATTTAGAGGCGTGGTCAGCAGACCAATGTTTCAGCCAAAGCCACCGCCGCGCAGAGACTGTCTGAGCCATGCCTTTAGCTGAGGCTCTCAAGACATCATACAGCAAGTCTGCCACATAGGCTAAGCCCGATTCCAGGGCTGGCCAATCATCCCTCAAGGAAAGATCCGAGGGGGAAGCCCGCTGCACCATAGTCAGGCACGCCCTGGCCACATAGGAGCCGCAAACTGAGGCCTGCAAACTTAAAGCAGCCGCCTCAAAGGACGACCTTAAGGCCGCCTCCAATCTCCTGTCTTGGGCGTCCTTTAGGGCCGTGCCACCTTCCACCGGCAATGCCGTTTTCTTAGTCACCGCAGTGATTAAGAATCCACGGTAGGCCACAGATAGGCCTCACGTTCACTCGCAGCCAAAGGATAGAGGCGGGACATAGCCCTAGCCACTTTAAGGCTCGCTTCTGGGACATCCCATTGAGCCGAAATTAAGGTGTGCATGGCATCATGCACGTGGAAGGTTCTAGGCGGGCGCTTCGTCCCCAGCATAATGGCAGAGCCAACAGGGGCTGAGGGAGAGACGTCCTCCGGAGAGGAAATCTTCAAAGTGTCCATGGCCTGTAACAACAGGTTGGGCAAATCCTCTGGGCGAAAAAGCCGCGCTGCAGAGGGGTCATCCGCTCCATCCGAGCGGGGATCCGTCTCCTCCAAGGAATCCGCAAAGGACCGTTGGGAGACCTCAGACACGCTGCCCTCATCTACATCGGAGGAGACAAATTCCTCCAAGGCCTGGGAATCAACCCGAGGGCGTTTACCTCTGGGAATCTCAACCTCTTTACCAGACGAGGGAGCGGGGGCAGCGTTGTGCATGAGGAAGGCCTGATGCAGCAGCAAAACAAACTCGGGGGAGAAACCCCCCAGACTGTGCACTTCCGCAGCCTGGGCAACAGCCCTAGGCGCACTCTCAACCGGCGCTCGCAACAGCGGGGGAGAGGCCTGCTGCGCATCCAAAATGGCGTCCGGCGCGAAACTCCGCGAAGGAGCCGCGCGGGAAGAACGGCTCTTAACTTTAGCCGCTTCTGTGCCGTCGCCCAAATTAAGGGCGTTCATGGCATTAATGTCTCCAACCTCAAGGGCGGCCCAAGAAGAAGCCGTCCGAGCCGCGTGGCCGGCCAAAATGGCGGAGGCGAGGAGCGGGGGATGGGCGTTTATGGCGGGAAAAACCGCCACGCCGGAGGAAGGACCGGGACATTCATCGGTCACGAAACTGCCACCCAACAAGGGCGAATCAGGCTTTAAGACCCCCGCATCCCCTCTAGAAGCGCTCAAGCGACCCGGGGAGCGACCCTTTGCGCCCTCGCCCTCCGACGCCATGTGCCACGAGGAGAAGAATCGGGGAACCCCCGCCCGCTATAAAAAGGTAAAATTACCTGCTGTCCGCTCCGAGTTGTAACGACCTGGTGTCCCAGTGAGTAGCTGCAATAGACGCTTAAATAAACGTCGAAATAAACGCCTTTAAAGACGTTTAAAAATTTTTTTTTTTTTTTTTTTTTTTTTTTTTTTAACGGAGCCAGCGGGAGGGGGGAGAAAAGGAGGGACCTGGCACCACCAGGTTTGCACTTGCTCAAAAGAGCCCTCAACCCCAGGCACTCAACAAAACCTAAAAATTAGGCTTGGAGGCCTAGCCAGAGCTGCTGCTGCTGTGTGTGACCACCACCTGCTGAGATAGAGAACATACTGAGGAGTTTCCGGCAGCACATGACCACATATAGGGAGGCAAAAGTTTGCTCTCTATCTCCACCTGCTGGTAGATGGACACAACCCACCAGTCTATGGATTGATCAGCTTGATGATATGGAAAAGCAGTTAGCTTAGTGGGGTTTAAAAAAAGGTTTCGATTGCTTCCTAATAGAAAAGTCCATAAGCCATTATTAAAATGGACTTAGGAAAATCCACTGCTTATTTTTAGGATAAGCAGCATAAAATGTACTGTTTTGGGATCTTGCCAGGTAATTGTGACCTGGATTGGCCACTGTTGGAAACAGGACGTTGGCTTGATGGACCTTCGGTCTGTCCCAGAATGGCAATACTTATATACTTATGCTTGCAGTTAAAAGTAAAAGTGGTAGAGAGACCTAAATAATGATTCCTCAGTAATCCAAATGAAAACAGCAAAACCTGGAACAGGGTTTTGCAATTGCAAACCTTGTCACACAAACAGTGGATAATCTCATCTTGGTGTTCAGGGAATACAGCCTATGAGAACAGTAGAGTTGCCTGTGCTTGTTGAACTGGTTATTAGTCTCCAGCCAAACAGAAACAGTGATGAGTTCAGTCACTTTGAAGTGAAGATGAAGCTGGAGCTGTTTGCAATTCTTGATGAACAGACATATGTCTCTATCACAACAAACCATAGGACATCCCATGGAAAATTTTAAATTGGCATGACAGGCCACTGGATTGATTGTCTGCTTGTCTGGCCTTAAGACTGACGCTTCCATACATTTGACTTTCTTGCATCAGTTCTTGAAAGAAAATTCAGAGTTTGCCATCAGACGAAAAATAGTTAGGACTACAGGCAACGATTTCAACTTTGTGCAAGCCTTCTCTGTAACTGGACAGCATGACAATGACGACAAAGATGAAGATGCAAGTGATGAATTAGCACTACTACTAATGCAGATGATAATATAACAACGATGATAAAGCACTCTTTGCTATAAGGAAGTGATTCAGACAGAGATTCCTTTGATCAATATCTGCAGATCCAGTTAAAAGGCATCAGTAATATTGCAGCCTGGCCTGATTTGAAAGAAAATTTCTTTTTAAAAATCAGACTGAACAATCCACTTCCCGCTAGTGCAGTTGTTGAACACCTTTTTAGCCCACTCACATGAGTCACAGTCATTTTCAAAATTTAGTAAACTTAGTAAATTTAAACTTTTAGTAGAAGTGAAGTAGATTGAATTGTAGAGCAACAAAATTGTTACGGTACTTGTGCTCTTTACTCAAAAAGTATGATATTTGGCAGTAAAGCGAAGATACCTACCTGTAGCAGGTATTCTCCAAGGACAGCAGGCTTCATATTCTCATAAGTGGGTGACGCTGATGGTCCAGCATTTTGCCAAAGCTAAAGAGAGTGCTTTGTGGAGTGCAAGTTGCACTCCACTGCGCATGTGCGAGTGCCTTCCCACCCATCATGTCAACACGGTCTCCTTAGTTTAATACTAAAGCAAAAAATAAAGTAAAAATAACCAAGTCTCCTTCAAGGGGAGGTGGGAGGGATTGTGAGAATATGAAGCCTGCTGTCCTCAGAGAATACCTGCTACAGGTAAGTATCTTTGCTTTCTCAGAGGACAAGCAGGCTTCTATCTTCTCACAAGTGGGGAATCCCTAGCATCCAGGCTCACCAAAAACAACAAACATTGGTGAACTGGGCCTCACAATGGTGAGGACGTAACACAGATTAACCTGAAACTATATACAATTTGACAGAATAAAATGGGCCTAGAAAGGTGGAGTTGGATTCTACACCCCAAACAGATTCTATAATATTGTCAGTCCGAACTGTCACTTTGTGTATCTTGCTCAAGGCAATAGTGTGATCTGAAGACCACGTTGCAGCCTTGCAAATTTCCTCAACGGAGTCTGACCTCAAGTGAGCTACTGATGTAGCCATGGGTCTGAAATTATGAGCCATGACATGACCCTCCACGGCCAGCCCAGCCTGCTCATAAGTAAAGGAAATACAATCTGCCAGCCAAATTGATATGATGCGTTTCCTGATGGTGACCCCCTTCCTGTTGGGATCAAAAGAAACAAAAAGCTGGGCAGACTGCGAGACCTTGCTCTCTTGCAATCCAAGGTATGCAAGCTGCTTTCACCAGGATGGGCACGAGGTCGGGGAAACAACATTAGCAAGACAACTGACTGGATCAGAAGGAACTCAGACACCACCTTCGGCAGGAAATTATGGTGCATGCGGAGGACTACTCTGTTGTGATGACATTTAGTATAAATTGCATCCATTACCAAGGCCTGAAGCTCACTGACTCTACGAGCTGAAATAACAGTCTCCAAGAAAATGAACTTCCAGGTCAAGTACTTCAGATGGCAGGAATTCAGTGGCTCAAAAGGAGCTTTCAACAGCTGGGTGAGAATGACGTTGAGATCTCATGACACTGGTGGAGGTTTGACAGGGGGCTTTGACAAAAGCAAACCTCTCATGAAGCGAACTAAAGGCAGTCCAGAGATAGGCTTACCTTCCACACGTTGATAAGCACTAATTGCACTAAGGTGAGACCAGACTGATAAGTATAGAAGGTATTCAAAAAGGGTCTACCTAGGGCAAGTATGGGGATCCAAGGCCTTGTTCTCACACCAGACGGCAAACCTCCTCCATTTAAAAGAGTAACACCTCTTAGTAGAATCTTTCCTGGAAGCCATCAAGACACAGGAGACACTTTCCAAGAGACCTAAAGGAGCAAATTCTAGGCTCTCAATATCCAAGCTCTGAGAACCAGAGATTGGAGGTTGGGATGTAGAAGTGACCATTCATTCTGAGTAATGAGGGTCAGAAAACATCCTAATCTCCACGGTTCTTCAGAGGATAACTTTAGAAGAAGAGCAAACCAAATTTGCTGTGGTCAGTATGGAACGATCAGAATCATGGTTCTACAGTCTTGCTCGAGTTTCAACAAAGTTTTTCCTACTAGATGTATGGGAGGATACGCACACAGAAGACCTGTCCCCCAATTGAGAAGGAAGGCATCTGATGCTAATCTGTCATGGGCCTGAAGCCTGGAACACAACTGAGGGACCTTGTGGTTGAGCTAAGTGGCAAAGAGATCCATCAAGGGGGTGCCCCACACTCGGAAGATCTTGCGGGCTATGCCCATATTGAGAGACCACTCATGTGGTTGTATTATTCTGCTCAGCCTGTCGACCAGAGTATTGTTTGTGCCCGCCAGATAAGTGGCTCGAAGGAACATGCTGTGTAGGTGAGCCCAATGCCACATCCGGACGGCCCCCTGCTTGCTGGTGTAATATATTGCAACCTGATTGTCTGTTTGGATGGGAACAATTTGGTGAGATAACAGATTTCTGAAAGCCTTTAAACCATTCCAGAACGCCCGAAGCTCCTGGAGAATGATCTCAAGATTAGTTTCCTGGGTGAACCAAGCACCTTGAATGTGAAGCCCATCTATATGAGCTTCCCATCTCAGGAGAGATGCATCCATCATCAGCACTTTTTGTGGATGAGGAATTTGAAATGGAAGTCCCAGAGTCAAACTGGATCAAACTGTCCACCACTGAAGAGAGCATACAAGCTCTCTGGGAATACTTGGATGACATCTTCTAGACTCCCCGTAGCTTGATACCACTGAGGAGCCAGGGTCCATTGAGCTGATCTGATGTGAAGCCATGTCATGGGTGTAACGTACACTGTGGAAGCCATGTGGCCCAACAACCTCAACATCTACCGAGCAGCGACCTGCTGAGAGGCACGAACCTTGGATGCTTGTGTTTCCGGGAGGTAGGTTCAAACCCTGTGTGTGTCGAGCAGGGCTCCTATGAACTCCAATCTTTGGACAGGGTGGAGATGGGACTTGGGGTAGTTTAAAACAAATCCTAGTTCGAGCACCTGAATAGTCATCCGCATGGACTCCCGAGCACTATCCTATGAGGTGCTCTTCAACAGCCAGTCATCGAGATACAGGAACACATGGATTCCCAGTCTGCATAGCGATGCTACAACTACCGCTAGAAATGGGACTTGGGGTAGTTTAAAACGAATCCTAGTTCGAGCACCTGAATAGTCATCCGCATGGACTCCCGAGCACTGTCCTATGAGGTGCTCTTCAACAGCCAGTCATCGAGATACAGGAACACATGGACTCCCGGTCTGCATAACGATGCTACAACTACCGCTAGACATTTGGTGAAGACCCTGGGAGCTGATGCAAAGCCATAGGGCAACATGCGATACTGAACGCAATGTGTTCCCAGCCAAAATCAAAGATACTTCCGGTGGGCTAGAAGTATCGGGATGCGAGTATATGCATCCTTTAAGTCCAGAGAGCATAGCCAATCATTTTTCTGAATCATTGGCAGAAGGGTGCCCAGGAAACCATCCTGAACTTGTCTCAGACTAGGTATTTGTTCAGGGCCCTTAGGTCTAAAAAGAGACGCATCCCCCATCTTCTTCAGCACAAGGAAGTACCTGGAATAGAATCCCTGCCCTTCTTCCCCTGGTAGAACGGGTTCGACCACATGGACCTTTACAAGGGTTTAGAGTTCCTCTGCAAGTACCTAGCCATGCTGACAGCTGCATGAATGAGCTCTCGGTGGGCAATTTGAAGGTTTGCGATGCCAACTGAGGGCACATCCAAGCGAGACTACTTAAAGAACCCACCGATTGGAGGTTATAAGAGGTCACCCTTTGGTGAAAAAATGTTAGCCTCCTCCCGACCAGTAAGTCGTCCGGAACGGACACTTTTACTGCGGCTATGCTCTGTTGGAGCCAGTCAAAAGCTCGTCCCTTGCATTGCCTGGGGAGCAGCAGGGGCCTTAGGCATACACTGTTTACGTGAACGAGCCCACTGGGACTGAGCCTGAGTAGGCTGGCGAGTCGAAGGATTGTACCCTACGCCTAGAATAGCAGTAGGAACTGCTGCTTGGCTTGCCAAAAATCCTCCTAGCTGAGGAGGTTGATGAAGGCGCCCGGCGGGAGAGAGAAGAGATGGTATCGGTGTGTTTCTTGATTTAGTGAGTGGCCTCCTCAACCTTCTCTCCAGAAAGGTTATCCTCCTGGCAAGGGGCATCCGCCAACCGCTGTTAAACAGAGTGTTCCAAGTCAGAAACACGCAGCCATGAGAGTCTGTGCATTGCTATACTTTGAGCAAAGATCCTGGATACCACATCAAAAGTGTCATAATTGCCCCTGGTCAAGAACTTTCGACACACCTTCTGCTGCTTGACCAACTGGCAAAAGGGCTCAGTGTGCTCTAGAGGGAGTATGTCAACCAAGTCTGACAGCTGTCCCACCGAGTTTTGCAAGTAGACGTTCGTAAAGAGCTGGTAGGATTGTATGGGGGAGATGAGCATTGAAGCCTGGTACATCTTCCTCCCAAAAGAATCAAGGTTTCTAGCTTCTCTGCCTGGGGGCGCCGAGGCATAGTCCCTAGTACTCCTAGTTCTTTTGAGAGTGGACTCCACCACCTGAGGCATAATAAAACCAGGTTCACTGTGGATCCGATACTGGGTGTCAATTTTCTTGGGACCGACAGGGACCGACAAAGGGGATGCCCATTTCCTGATTAGGACTTCCATGGAGAGGTGCAGTCATAGCCTCCTTAGGAGAAGACATATAGTTCAGAACCTTGAGCATCTTGACCCTGGGCTCATCCTCCACTTCCAAAGGAAATGAAATGGCCTCAACCATTTCCTTAACAAAAGATGGAAATGAAAAGCTCTCTGGCAGAGACTGTCTCTTTTCAGGTGGAGGGGAGGGTTCACAGAGAATCCCTTAAAAGACTGATCTGAACAAAAGTATCTGGGATTCTCCTCTGAATCCCATGAGTGCTCCTCCTCTGTGTCGGACAGTATCTTCCTATGGGACTGCTGAGACTGAACCTGCCTCAGTGCCGAGGAACCATATCCTCAAGAGTGGCGTCGAGAAGTTGAGTCCCGCCTCGATTCCGGCGGAGCTTCCTCCACCAACGTTGAGGGAGTGCCGGCTTGGGTGGAAGTTGAGGTCGAACCCAGGTTAAGGGCCAGGTGGGGCCACAATGGGAGGGTAAGGTAGGTGCGAGCACCTCCGATACCGATGCATACAGTTGCATAAGGCCATCTAGCAGCTCAGGGAGAAAGGCCCAGATACGCTCATCGAAGGCCGACACTGGGAAAAGCTGGGGTGCTGGCTGAGGCGCAGGTTGCAGAACTGCTGGGGTTGATGCGGAGTGGGATCTTGGCTGCTTGGAGACGGGTGCATTGCAACCTCCTGTATAGAGGGGAGCGATCTTCCAAGCGCCAACGCTTCTCGGATGCTGAATCCTTCAACACCCTGGCGCTCCCGGTACCATGCGTCGAGGGTGATCGATGATGATGCTTCTTGGCCTTCGCCCGAAGCAATTCACCTAGACTCCTCGGTGCCAATGTAGAATCCTCACGTTGCCACAGGGTTGGGTCTGATGATGGACGGTCCCGGGGGGGGGGGGGGGGGGGGGGGGGCTGCACAGGAAGCCGCGAGACAGGTGGAGAGCCACTCAATCCTTCACTGCTTCCAGTGTCTAAAGGTCTAGAACCAGCCATACTTACCGACGCTCTTGATACCGATGCTTGACGATGACGACGCCTCCGACCTCTATGCTGATGTCGAAGAAGCGGACTTGGCTCCAAAAATCCTCTCTCGCTGTGCCCCTCAGGAAACCTGGGTTCTCTTCTTCATGTGAAGACAAAGAACACAGTTAGCAGGGCTATGGTCAGGCCCAAGACACTGCAGACACCAAGAATGGATGTCTTTTCCCCGAAAGTTCGATTGCACCGGGTACAGCGCTTGAAGTCACTGGGAATCTTCGTGGACAAGGATGGAAAAATTTTGTTGGCTAAATTAAATGACTCGATAGTGCCTGAAAAAGGGGCAAGGCACAGAGAAAAACAAAGAGAGAGAGACCCGACCAAAGTCAGGGCCTTAAAGCGGCCCAATGACGACAGAAAAAAAGTAATAAAAAAATTAAAACCGGGCAAAACAAGTTTAAGGCAATTAAAGGAAGGGTAAAAAGGGCCCAATAAAAGGAGCCAGAGAGAAGATGTAGAAAAATAGCCAGAAGGCACAAAATAGCTCTCAAAAAAAACGGGAGAGTGAGAAGTGGACAAAAAAAAAAAAAAACCAGCACCTTCTCCTCACGCAGAAAAAAAAGAGAAGTGAGGAGACCGCATTCAAGCGATGGGCGGGAAGGCACTCGTGCTCCACAAAGCTCTCTTTAGCTTTGGCAAAATACCTGACCGGCCAACGCAGATCAGCGTCACCCACTTGTGAGAAGAGAGAAGCCTGCTTATCCTTGGAGAACTTTTTTGTACTTTTACTTAAGTACATTTTTTAAATGTGTTTTTTATTATACTTTTACTTACGTTATTTAAATATTTGAAGCGGGGGAGTCGGAGAAACTAAACAAATTCTCTGTAACCTTGGAGGATGTAATGGGTCAGTTCAGCAAGCTGAAGAGTAGTAAATCACCGGGACCTGATGGTATTCATCCCAGAGTATTAATAGAACTAAAAAATGAACTTGCGGAGCTACTGTTAGAAATATGCAATCTGTCCCTAAAATCGAGTGTAATACCGGAAGACTGGAGGGTAGCCAATGTTACTCCGATTTTTAAGAAAGGTTCCAGAGGAGATCCGGGAAATTATAGACCGGTGAGTCTGACGTCGGTGCCGGGCAAGATGGTGGAGGCTATTATTAAGAATAAAATTGCAGAGCATATACAAAAACATGGACTGATGAGACAAAGTCAGCACGGATTTAGTGAAGGGAAGTCTTGCCTCACCAATCTAATGCATTTTTTTGAGGGGGTAAGCAAACATGTGGACAATGGGGAGCCGGTTGATATTGTATATCTGGATTTTCAGAAGGTGTTTGACAAAGTGCCGCACGAAAGACTCCTGAAGAAATTGCAGAGTCATGGAATCGGAGGTAGGGTATTATTATGGATTAAGAACTGGTTGAAAGATAGGAAGCAGAGAGTAGGATTGCGTGGCCAGTATTCTCAGTGGAGGAGGGTAGTTAGTGGGGTCCCGCAGGGGTCTGTGCTGGGTCCGTTGCTTTTTAATGTATTTATAAATGACCTAGAGATGGGAATAACTAGTGAGGTAATTAAATTCGCCGATGACACAAAATTATTCAGGGTCGTCAAGTCGCAGGAGGAATGTGAACGATTACAGGAGGACCTTGCGAGACTGGGAGAATGGGCGTGCAAGTGGCAGATGAAGTTCAATGTTGACAAGTGCAAAGTGATGCATGTGGGTAAGAGGAACCCGAATTATAGCTACGTCTTGCAAGGTTCCGCGTTAGGAGTTACGGATCAAGAAAGGGATCTGGGTGTCGTCGTCGATGATACGCTGAAACCTTCTGCTCAGTGTGCTGCTGCGGCTAGGAAAGCGAATAGAATGTTGGGTGTTATTAAGAAGGGTATGGAGTCCAGGTGTGCGGATGTTATAATGCCGTTGTATCGCTCCATGGTGCGACCGCACCTGGAGTATTGTGTTCAGTACTGGTCTCCGTATCTCAAAAAAGATATAGTAGAATTGGAAAAGGTACAGCGAAGGGCGACGAAAATGATAGTGGGGATGGGACGACTTTCCTATGAAGAGAGGCTGAGAAGGCTAGGGCTTTTCAGCTTGGAGAAGAGACGGCTGAGGGGAGATATGATAGAAGTGTATAAAATAATGAGTGGAATGGATCGGGTGGATGTGAAGCGACTGTTCACGCTATCCAAAAATACTAGGACTAGAGGGCATGAGTTGAAGCTACAGTGTGGTAAATTTAAAACGAATCGGAGAAAATTTTTCTTCACCCAACGTGTAATTAGACTCTGGAATTCATTGCCGGAGAACGTGGTACGGGCGGTTAGCTTGACGGAGTTTAAAAAGGGGTTAGATAGATTCCTAAAGGACAAGTCCATAGACCGCTATTAAATGGACTGGAAAAATTCCTCATTTTTAGGTATAACTTGTCTGGAATGTTTTTACGTTTGGGGAGCGTGCCAGGTGCCCTTGACCTGGATTGGCCACTGTCGGTGACAGGATGCTGGGCTAGATGGACCTTTGGTCTTTCCCAGTATGGCACTACTTATGTACTTATGTACTAATACTTTGAACAACACTGCAGATATTACTGCATCTTAAAATAGGTGATGGTTAAATGCATCCACGCTATTTGCGCTTGCTGCCTTCTATTTAGGAAGCATTAAGTGCATTGGCACTATCTGCAACTGCGCTTACTTGTGGTAAATTCCTTTTTTGTATAGTAACTATATGGGAACATGCTTAGAATGCCTCCAACATTTCATATGCAAGTTCTGAACTTACCATAACATAGTAAATGAAATGATGGAAGAAAGACCTGAACGGTCCATCCAGTCTGCCCAACAAGATGGACTCATTTTACACTCCAGACCAACCATATCTATTCAGTCATGATCAGGACAGACCATAGAAGTCCACCTTGCACCGGTTTTGCTCTCCAAATACCGGCATCGCCACCCAATCTACGCTAACATTCTGTAGATCCATTCCTTCTGAACAGGATTCCTTTGTGTTTATCCCAAGCACGTTTGAATTCCATTACCGTTTTCATCTCCACCACCTCCTGCGGGAGGGCATTCCACGTATCTACCACCGTCTCTGTGAAAAAATACTTCCTTACACTACTCCTGAGTCTGCCCCCCCCTTCAACCTCAATTCAGTAACTTGGTACTTATCGCATGGCAAGTGCAAAACTTTGCTGCACATTAGTAAAAGGGCCTCAATATCAATCATTATAACACTTGATATAATTTCCTTCTGTTTCCTTCTTCATTTAACATCTGAATACCTCACTTTACACAAAATGTACCATTTCCCTCCTCAAGCAATGTATTTTTTAAACATCCAGCCACATCCTTTTGTGACATGGGCTTGATGCAGCTTTCTTTAACCAGTGTTCCAACTGGTTAAAGAAAGCTACATCAAGCCCATGTCACAAAAGGAAAAATTAGATCTTACCTGCTAATTTGCATTCCTTTAGTCCCTCCAGACCGGCCCAAGATTGGATTGATGGGTTATGCACTCCTTCCAGCAGGTGGAGACTGAGAACTTCTGACTCTGGGAGCCAATAAGAACCCTTGTCATGCATCCTAGATTCAGTATTTAACTAACAAAGCAGGAAAGAGAAAGAAGGACCTTCTGTGACACCGAGACTCTGAGCAGCCGCAGAAGCACTGCCAAGAACGTGCGTGAATCAGACCCAGAAATATCTGGTGTCTCATAAATGCAAACACAACTCGCTCTGGGGAAGATGTTTGACTCACCATTTTTTTTTAATCATCGAGAAAATGAAATGCACAGAGCAACTCCGTCCCAGGAAACTGGGACCGAAAGAACAAGGAACACAGAAACAAACTTAAGAAAGCCCTTAACACTCTTCAAAACAAATGCAGGCAACCAAACAAAGAACTGCATGAACGGGAGGGATCTGGGCCGGTCCAGAGGGACTAAAGGAAAGCAAATTAGCAGGTAAGATCTAATTTCTCCTTCCTTAGCGTCCCTCCGGACTGGCCCAGGATTGGACTGATAGGAAGTAACAAAGCAGTACTCTTAAGGGAGGGACCCCAACAACCCCGCCGTGAGGACCCTAGACCCAAAAATTGTGTCTTGGTGACACTGAACGTCAAGCATGTAATGTTTCGAGAACGAATGCAAGGAAGACCAAGTCACCACCTTACAAATGTCTACGGGAGGTACCAAAAACCTCTCAGCCTAAGACGCTGCCTGACCTCTTGTAGAATGGGCCTTTACCCTCTCCAGAACTGGTTTCCCAGCCAAGATGTAAGCAGCTCTATCATCTCTCTAAGCTATCTAGAAATAGTTGGTTTGGAGGCCAAAAGGCCTTTGCGGGGACCCCCAATGAGCAGAAACATATGATCTGAATGCCTGAACTCCTCCGTGATCTTCAGATAATGCTGAAGCGACCACTTGATGTCCAGCTTCCATAACTTATGCTGTTCCTCTGAACCAGAGGAGGAACCCAAAACCGGTAAGGTCACAGACAGAGAGATAAAAACATGAAACTACTTTAGGAAGAAAAGAAGGTACCAGATGCAAAACCACACACTCTGGAGAAAACTCTAAGAAGGCAGACCTACAGGAAAAGGCCTGCAATTCCGAAACCCATCTAGCAGAAGCAATGGCAACCAGAAAAAAAAGAACGTCTTGAAAGTTAAATCCTTAAGAGTACAATAAGATAACGATTCAAACAGAGTTGTAGTGAGAGCTGACAGCACCAATTTGAGATCCCAGGCTGGAAAAATATCCCTGGTCGGTGGACAAAGCAGACCAACTCCTTTCAAAAAACGTGACACATCCAGATGAGAAGCCAGAGACTTACCCTGCACTTTAAGGGAAGCAAGAGCTAAACCCTTATCAAACACTTGCTGTAGAAAATCCAACAGCTCTGCCAAAGAAGCACGTAGAGGGGTAATATCCCGCTCAGACCACCACTCCTCTAATAACCGTCAAGTCCTGATATAATTCAGAGAAGTGGAGCGCCAGCGCAAGTGTAACACGGTGGAAACGACTTGAGAATAGCTCCTCTTCAGCAAGCGCGCTCGTTCAACAGCCAAGCCGTAAGACAAAAATCGAGTTGGGTCTGGATGAAGGTAGGGCCGCCGAGAGGGGGGGGGCAGCGCCGCAGTCCCACCCCCGCCCTCCGTCATCAACAGTCTGCCAGCGGGCCGGGCCACCTGCATTGAAATCAAAGCGCCTCTCACTTCCGTGTGAAAGCGCTGCAGGCATCAGGGCAGCAGATTGCCTCCTTCCCTCCGTGTTCCGCCCTCGTCTGACACAACTTCCGCGAGGGCGGGACACAGGGAGGGAAGGAGGCCCGAAGGGAAGCGACCTGCTGCTCTGCTGCCTGCAGCGCTTTCACACGGAGGTGAGAGGCGCTGTGATTTCAATGCAGGGGGGCCGGCCCGGTGGCGGATGGAGGGGTGCGGCCTTGCCCCGGGCCCGGCCCAGGATGAAGGATCATGCGGCCCTGGATGAAGGATCGGACCTTGAACAAGAAGGCCACCTGGTCTGGAAGGCAAAGCGGCGGGGCTGACCAAGCCGCATGAGATCCGCGTACCACTGTCTGCAAGGCCAATCTGGAGCCACCATGATTACTGGCCCCACATACAACTCTATCTTTTTAATGAGACGGCCCAGGAGAGGCCACGGAGGAAAGGCATCGAGTAGCCCCAGAGGTCACTGTAGAAGTAGAGCATCTATTCCTTCTGCTTTGGGGTTCTTTCTGCGACTGAAGAAGCAAGGCACTTTGGCACTGAGACTTGAGGCAAACAAATCTATTAGAGGAGTCCCCTACTGTTCCACGATAAACTGAAACACTCGCAGGCTGAGAGACCACTCCCCAGGATCGAGACTGTGCCGGCTGACAAAATCCGCTTGGACATTGAGCACTCCCGTCACAAGTGAAGCTGATATTGTGGCAAGATGACGCCCCGCCCAGGCGAAAAGCTTCGCCGATTCCAGTTGCAACTGGTGACTCCTGGTCCCCCCTTGCCGACTGACATAAGCTGCTGCTGTCACGTTGTCGGAAAGAATGTGAACCGCCGCACCTTTCACCGTGGAGTGGAAGGCTGCCAGCACTAGCCAAATCGCCCTGGTCTCCAAGAGATTGATTGAAAGGGAAGCTTCCTGAGGTGTCAAAAGGCCCTGGGCCCACTGTCCTAGGCAATGGGCTCCCCAGCCCTTGAGGCTGGCATCCGTCATTAGCACAAGCCACTGAGGCGGCTCTAATGGCATTCCCTTGGTCATATTGGATATACGTAACCACCAGTAGAGACTGCTGCATTCCTGGGCTATTAAAGGAAGTCTCTTCAGCAGAGAGTCCGTCTGTGGAGACCATCTGGAGAGAAGCGAAGCCTGGAGAGTTCTCATGTGTGCCCGGGCCCATCATTACTGTCATAGATCCCAAAAAGTGAATGATACATACCTGTAGCAGGTGTTCTCCGAGGACAGCAGGCTGATTGTTCTCACGACTGGGTGACGTCCGCGGCAGCCCCCACCAACCGGAACAAAACTTCGCGGGCGGTCCCGCACGCAGGGCACGCCCACCGCGCATGCGCGGCCGTCTTCCCGCCCGTGCGTGACCGTTCCCGCTCAGTTGAATGACAAGCAAAAATGATGAAACGCAACTCCAAAGGGGAGAAGGGAGGGAAGGTGAGAACAATCAGCCTGCTGTCCTCGGAGAACACCTGCTACAGGTATGTATCATTCACTTTCTCCGAGGACAAGCAGGCTGCTTGTTCTCACGACTGGGGTATCCCTAGCTCTCAGGCTCACTCAAAACAAGAACCCAGGTCAATTTAACCTCGCAACGGCAAGGGAACAACAGAAAATTGACCTACGAAGAACAACTAACTGAGAGTGCAGCCTCACCAGAATAATTCGGGTCCTGGAGGGTGGAGTTGGATTTACACCCCAAACAGATTCTGCAGCACCGACTGCCCGAACCGACTGTCGCGTCGGGTATCCTGCTGGAGGCAGTAATGTGATGTGAATGTGTGGACAGATGACCACGTCGCAGCCTTGCAAATCTCTTCAATAGTGGCTCACTTCAAGTGAGCCACCGACGCTGCCATGGCTCTGACACTATTAGCCGTGACATGACCCTCAAGAGCCAGCCCAGCCTGGGCATAAGTGAAGGAAATGCAATCTGCTAGCCAATTGGAGATGGTGCGTTTCCCGACAGCGACCCCTAGCCTGTTAGGGTCGAAAGAAACAAACAATTGGGCGGACTGTCTGTGGGGCTGTGTCCGCTCCAAGTAGAAGGCCAATGCTCTCTTGCAGTCCAATGTGTGCAACTGACGTTCAGCAGGGCGGGTATGCGGTCTGGGAAAGAATGTTGGCAAGACAACTGACTGGTTAAGATGGAACTCCGACACCACCTTCGGCATGAACTTTGGGTGAGTGCGGAGTACTACTCTGTTGTGATGAAATTTGGTATACGGAGCATGAGCTACCAGGGCTTGAAGCTCACTGACCCTACGAGCTGAAGTAACTGCCACCAAGAAAATGACCTTCCAGGTCAAGTACTTCAGATGGCAGGTATTCAGTGGCTCAAAAGGAGGTTTCATCAGCTGGGTGAGGATGACGTTGAGATCCCATGACACTGTAGGAGGCTTGATAGGGGGCTTTGACAAAAGCAGGCCTCTCATGAAGCGAACGACTAAAGGCTCTCCAGAGATGGCTTTACCTTCCACACGATAATGGTAAGCACTAATCGCACTAAGGTGATTCCTTACTGAGTTGGTCTTGAGGCCAGACTCCGATAAGTGCAGAAGGTATTCAAGCAGGTTCTGTGCAGGGCAAGAACGAGGTTCTAGGGCCTTGCTCTCACACCAAACGACAAACCTCCTCCACTTGAAAAAGTAACTCTTTTTAGTGGAATCCTTCCTAGAGGCAAGCAAGACACGGGAGACACCCTCAGACAGACCCAACGCAGCGAAGTCTACGCCCTCAACATCCAGGCCGTGAGAGCCAGAGACTGAAGGTTGGGGTGCAGCAACGCCCCGTCGTTCTGCGAAATGAGAGTCGGAAAACACTCCAATCTCCACGGTTCTTCGGAGGACAACTCCAGAAGAAGAGGGAACCAGATCTGACGGGGCCAAAAGGGCGCTATCAGAATCATGGTGCCGCGGTCTTGCTTGAGCTTCAGTAAGGTCTTCCCCACCAAAGGTATGGCAGGATAAGCATACAGGAGGCCGGTCCCCCAATGAAAGAGAAAGGCATCCGACGCTAGCCTGCCGTGTGTCTGAAGTCTGGAACAGAACAGAGGCAGCTTGTGGTTGGTCTGAGAGGCGTAAAGGTCCACCGAGGGGGTGCCCCACTCTCGGAAGATCTTGCGTACCACTCTGGAATGGAGCGACCACTCGTGCGGTTGCATGACTCTGCTCAGTCTGTCGGCCAGACTGTTGTTTATGCCTGCCAGGTATGTGGCTTGGAGGAGCATGCCGAACTGGCAAGCCCAACGCCACATCCCGACGGCTTCCTAACACAGGGGGCGAGATCCGGTGCCCCCCTGCTTGTTGATGTAATACATTGCAACCTGATTGTCTGTCCGAATTTGGATAATTTGACAGGACAGCCGATCTCTGAAAGCCTTCAATGCGTTCCAGATCGCTCGGAGCTCCAGGAGGTTGATCTGAAGATACTTTTCCTGGAGGGACCACAGTCCCTGGGTGTGAAGCCCATCGACATGAGCTCCCCACCCCAGGCGAGATGCATCCATTGTCAGCACTTTCGTGGGCTGTGGAATTTGGAATGGACGTCCCAGGGTCAAATTGGTCCGAATGGTCCACCAGTGCAGTGAAGTGCGGCAACTGGTGGAGAGGCGGATGACATCTTCTAGATTCCCGGTGGCTTGAAACCACTGGGAAGCTAGGGTCCATTGAGCAGATCTCATGTGAAGACGAGCCATGGGAGTCACATGAACTGTGGAGGCCATATGACCCAGAAGTCTCAACATCTGCCGAGCTGTCATCTGCTGAGACGCTCTGGTCTGTGAAGCCAGGGACAGGAGGTTGGTGGCCCTCGCTTCGGGAAGGAAGGCCTGAGCCGTCTGGGTATTCAGCAGAGCTCCTATGAATTCCAGAGACTGGGCTGGCTGGAGATGGGACTTTGGGTAATTTATCACAAACCCCAGCAGCTCCAGGAGTTGAATAGTGCACTGCATGGACCGGAGAGCTCCTGCCTCCGAGGTGTTCTTGACCAGCCAATCGTCGAGATATGGGAAGACGTGCACTCCCAGCTTGCGTAGATACGCCGCTACCACCACGAGGCACTTTGTAAACACCCGTGGGGCAGAGGCGAGCCCAAAGCGCAGCACACAATACTGAAAGTGCCGTGCGCCCAGGCGGAATCTGAGATACTGTCTGTGAGCTGGCAGTATCGGGATGTGAGTGTATGCGTCCTTTAAATCCAGGGAACATAGCCAATCGTTTTTCTGAATCATTGGCAGAAGGGTGCCCAAGAAAAGCATCCTGAACTTTTCTTTGACCAGGAATTTGTTCAGGCCTCTCAGGTCTAGGATGGGACGCTGCCCCCCTGTTTTCTTTTCCACAAGGAAGTACCTGGAATAGAATCCCTGCCCTTCCTGCCCGGGTGGTACGGGCTCGACCGCATTGGCGCTGAGAAGGGCAGAGAGTTCCTCTGCAAGTACCTGCTTGTGATGGGAGCTGAAGGATTGAGCTCCCGGAGGACAATTTGGTGACAGGGAGGCCAAATTCAGGGCGTATCCGCACCGCACTATTTGGAGAACCCACTGGTCGGAGGTTATGAGAGGCCACCTTTGGTGAAAAAATTTCAATCTCCCTCCGACCGGCAGATCGTCCGGTACGGACACTTTGAGGGCGGCTATGTTCCCATGGATCCAGTCAAAAGCCCGTCCCCGGCTTTTGCTGTGGAGGCGCAGGGGGCTGCTTAAGCGCACGCTGTTGACGAGAACGAGCGCGCTGGGACTGTCCCTGTGCCTGACGAGGCCTTCAGGACAAGCATAGGGCGCAGCCTGCCGGGCCCGGGAAAAACGTCCACCTGCTGAGGTGGATGCTGAAGGCGCCCGGTGGGAGAGCTTGTCGAGGGCGGTTTCCCGCTGATGCAGTTGGTCCACCAGCTGCTCGACCTTCTCACCAAAAATATTATCCCCCCGGCAAGGGACGTCGGCCAGTCTCTGCTGGGTGCGGTTGTCCAGGTCAGAGGCACGCAGCCATGAGAGCCTGCGCATCACTATACCTTGGGCCGCAGCACGAGATGCCACATCACAGGTGTCATATATACCCCTGGACAGGAACTTTCTGCACGCCTTCAGCTGCCTGACCACCTCCTGAAAAGGCCTGGACTGCTCCGGCGGGAGCTTGTCAACCAGGTCCGCCAGTTGCTTCACATTATTCCGCATGTGGATGCTCGTGTAGAGCTGGTAAGACTGGATGCGGGTCACGAGCATGAAAGATTGGTAGGCCTTCCTCCCAAACAAGTCCAGAGTGCGAGACTCCCGCCCCGGGGGCGCCGAGGCGGTATCCCTCGAACTCCGTGCCCTCGAGAGCAGAGTCCACGACCGCCGAGTCATGAGGCAATTGGGGCCGCATTAACTCTGGGTCCGAGTGGATTCTGTATTGGGACTCTGCTTTCTTGGGGATGGTGGGATTAGATAATGGTCTCACCCAGTTCCGAAGCAGTGTCTCTTTGAGGACATTGTGCAACGGTACCGTGGAGGACTCTCTAGGTGGTGATGGATAATCGAGGACCTCGAGCATCTCAGCCCTCGGCTCATCCACAGATACCACTGGGAAGGGAATGCATATAGACATGTCCCTGACAAAGGAGGCAAAGGAGAGGCTCTCAGGAAGCAAAAGCTTTCTCTCTGGTGAAGGCGTGGGGTCGGAGGGAAGGCCCACAGACTCCTCTGAGGAGAAATATCTGGGGTCCTCCTCCTCCCCCCACGAGGCCTCTTCCTCGGTGTCGGACATAAGCTCGTGCAGCTGAGTCCTCAACCGGGCCCGGCTCGACGTCGAGGCACCGAGGCCACGGTGTCGTCGAGCGGTGGACTCCCGCGCCGGCGGGGATGAAGCTCCCTCCATCGACGTGGACTCCACCTGCGTGGCGGTCGAGACCGGCGCCGCAAGTGGCGTCGGCGTCAAAGGCCTCGGCACCGGGCTAGAGCTCGCTGGCGCCACAGTCAACGGCGCCGAGGGCGCAAGCACCCCCGGCGCCGGCACAGTCTGGCGCATCAGCCCTTCCAGGATCCCCGGAAGGATGGCTCGGAGGCACTCGTCCAGGCCCGCTGCCGGGAAAGACGGGGGGCCGGTAGAGGCGTCGGTGCCGGAAGCTGCTCGGGTCCAGGAGACTGCACCGAAGTGCTGGGACCCTGACGCGGCGGTACCTCTACTACAGAGGGGGACCTCTCCTCTCGACGCTGACGCTTTCTCGGCGTCGGGAGCCGGATGCATCGATGGCGACCAATGACGGTGCTTCTTTGTTTTCTTGCGATGCCCGTCATCGGCGCTAGGTGGAATGGAGGAGGAGGAGGTCGATCCTCCTCAGCCTCGAGGGACCGGGTCCGACAGGGTTCGGGTCCGATTGCCCACGCGGCCTCTCACCCCTGCCGTCACCGGAGAACCGGCGGGCCGACGGGACCTGTGCTCCTGGGGTCGATGCCATTGGTGCCGAATTCGCGGACATCGATACCGGTACCGAAGAACCGGCCGTCGATACCGATGCCGTCGAGGTCGACGTTGAGGGGCCGGCGCAAGTTCCAAACAGACGGTCCCGAAGAACTTGCCTCGCTACTTGAGTCCGTTTCCGGAGACCAAGACACAAAGTACACGACTTGGTATCATGCTCCGGCCCGAGGCACTGGAGGCACCAAGCGTGAGTGTCGGTCTGCGATATAGGCCGGCCGCACCGACCACACTTCTTAAATCCACTCGGGACCTTTGAGAACATCGACGGAAAAATCGCATCGGCAAAATCAAAGTCGTCGATGGTGGCGGTAAAATCACACCTCGAAAAGAAATCGACCGCGCGGCGACGCCCCCGCTAAAAGACGAGGGAAAACAAGTACAGCGTGTTTTTTTTTTGTTTGTTTTGAGAAAAACTAAAGAGAAAACGCGGTAACGAAAATAAACTAAAAAATAAACAAAGATTCGCGAACAACGCGATCCGGTTTCCGGGGCTGAGAAAGAGAGAGGCGAACACGTCTCTCTCCAGGCGCGGAAAAGAAAAGACTGAGCAGGAACAGTCACGCACGGGCGGGAAGACGGCCGCGCATGCGCGGTGGGCGTGCCCTGCGTGCGGGACCGCCCGCAAAGTTTTGTTCCGGTTGGTGGGGGCTGCCGCGGACGTCACCCAGTCGTGAGAACAAGCAGCCTGCTTGTCCTCGGAGAACTTGAAGGTAATCTTGAGCACAAGGAATGTGCCTGCGCAAAAATCCCTGAATCTGTGAGTGCAGCCTGCGAATTCTGTCCAAGGGAAGGAAGATCGACCTCTTGCAGTGTCGAAGAGCACCCCCAAATACTTTAGGGACTAAGAAGAAGACAAGATGGCTCTTAGCAAAGTTGATCACCCAGGACTGCAAAAATTGGACCACCCTGGCTGTAACCTGGACACTCTGCTGATACGATTTCACCTGGATCAACCAGTCGTCTAAGGTAAGGATGAACTAGAATACCCTCCTTCCGGAGAGCAGCTGCCATTACCACCATCACCTTGGTGAACGTGCGAGGAGCCGTAGCCAGGCCGAACGGAAGCGCACAAAACTGAAAATGACAACCGAGAACCGCAAAGCGAAGGAACCGCTGGTGAAGGGGCCTAATCAGAATGTGTAGATAAGCCTCCGTCAGATTTAACGCCGTCAAAAATTCTCCCGCTCTGACTGCGACAATTACAGATCGAAGTGTCTCCATTCGAAAACTGGAGACTTTGAGAGTCCGATTGACCGCCTTGAGAGCCAGAATTGGCAGAAAGGAGGCCTCTTTATTTGGGACCACGAAATAAATGGAGTAACAGCCTGTCCTGCTTTCTGAGAAAGGAACGGGACAAATAGCCTGAATTACATCAACCAAACATATGCTAAAAAGAACCAGTTCAGTTACATTAGAAAACCCCAACATTCTCTCTTCATAACCTTTAAACAGGAACTACCAGCAATATAAACCTTACCACCTCTCCCTTTTCTCTCCACATTCAGAGTATCTACCCACAAGAAACATCTCGGATGGATCGAGAAGGATGAGGATTTTTATTACATTTGTACCCCGCACTTTCCCACTCATGGCAGGCTCAATGCGGCTTACATGGGGCAATGGAGGGTTAAGTGACTTGCCCAGAGTCACAAGGAGCTGCCTGTGCCTGAAGTGGGAATTGAACTCAGTTCCCCAGGACCAAAGTCCATCACCCTAACCACTAGGCCACATCCTCCACAGGATAGAACAGAGACCTTTGGATCTGGCCAGGAACAGACCCCAATGTGTACCTTTTATCTCTGTTGCCTACTGAATTCCCCATGAGACTGCAGAAAGTGGCTATTAGTACCACCATGACTGCTAAGATGGGGTCTGCTGCTATTAGCATTAAGTGTCATCTTCTAAAAAAACATTATTGGGAAGGTTGGAAGTGTATTCTCTCTGACAAGACTTACTATCCTATGCTGTGATAAGCTCATAGACTTTATAAAAAGAGTGGGACCCATATTGCCTAAGTTTTTTAACTTATAACATAGGCGTGAATTCAATGTAGTTTTGTGCTTACTTTGGTATGATCGTCTTTTGTTTCTCCTGGCCTTGTGTTTTATCCACTACCTCTGGTGAGGGGAGATTTGGGGAGTGGGAGGATAAGATCCCTGCTAAAGGAGGTGTTACAGATTCTGAATCTGCAAAAATGCTGCAACTAGTAATTATGCATACGTTTGCAGAAAGATGGCATGTTTAATTTTGTATATTACCACCTGACGGAAAGTAGGACTTAGTACTGCGGTTTACACGTTGTTCCCTATTTAACCCAAGACCCACAATTTTCACTACATCATCCAACCAATAAACTATATCAAAACTAGAACAATATTTCTTAGGAGGAAAGACCTCAGTGGCCACATACCCCCATTAGGGATATGACAAGCCTCACAACAGCTCCACCATCATCAGTCATAAAACCATCTCATTACATATCAATTATGCATTTCACCACTGACAAAGAATATCACAAATTCCCATATCTACAGAAAAGACAGGTGGCAAACTTATCTTTTAAAAGCTCAATGAAAAGGCTCAACGGAGCCATCCATGTTACCAAAACTGGCTTCTTTATGAGCCTGTCCACTAAAATTCAAACTTTTCAAATAATGTCATGCTTTCAAGCGGGTATCAATGTTCTCACCCAACACTGATACCAGCGTGAAAGTGTGGAATTATTTGGGCAGTTTAGATTTTGGTGGCCAGGCTCCTAAGAAGCAGGTTATGGCAAAACGCCCTATTTTTTGTTTGCTTTACATGCTAAAAACCCTTCTCTCAACTCATTAGGCGCACATCACACTCATTTGAAGGCCCTCTCCCACACAAGTTCTTCGAGCCCTTTATTTCACTCACTAGAGCAAGAGTGAGCAACCACAGTCCGAGGGCCACAACCCAGTCAGGTTTTCAAAATTTCCACAATGAATACAAATGAGATCTAGTTGTATACAATGGAAGTAGTATGTGCAAATTAATCTCATGTGTATTCATTGTGGAAATCTTAAAAATTCAACTGGGTTGTGGCCCTTGAGGCTCACCCCTACATTAGAGACTCTGATACTGACACTGCTTTCATGAGAGCCAACACAAAGAGGAGGAAAATCAGGGAATGCAACAAAAGAAGAATCTGAAAATGCTCAGATTTATCCGGGTCAAATTTCTTTTGTTGTATTCCCTGATGGGTGGGGTATTGGTGGTTAGGATCAGCCTGAAGGAACCACTGGCTGATCTACTTTGTGGTTTGAGTGTTATGTTGGTGGGTGGGGGGGGGGGGGGTTCTGCTTGCATAAAGGGGGTGTTTTGAATCAGTTATACATAGGTTAGTTTAAAATACTTGTTCTACTTGGTATCAGAATTTTTTGCATGGCACTATTTTTAAGTCGTGTAGATTTTACACGGTTATCCTTCTTTTTTAAATTTACGAATAAAAATATATTGATAGAAAGAAAAAAATAGAAATTTGAACACTTCCTATGTCCTTTGTGTTCCCCTTTCTCCATACCTATTCTCTGTCTCTGCGAGTACACATGTTGTGAAACCTGAACATAATTTTAACCACCAAGTGGAGGGCAATTTTCAGTCCAGAGAATGTACCCATATTACCTCTACCTGGTATCTTTTCAGAACCTCCAAAGAAAAGTAAATATTTCATGCTTTTTTCCACATGCAAAGCAACATTATTTATTTTCAAACTTACTAACCCATGCAATCTTTAAAAATTCTTGGCAGCTTACAATAAAAACATGCATAATATAATCTTAAAAAACAAAATTAAAACTATTTAAAAAATATAAATCAACATAACAGAATTAAACAAAAATACCTCCTTAGCTAATGTACTCTCTTCAAATCTCATATAGGTTTACCACACTTACATTTTTCTAAATAAATACCCTGGACAAATCTAGAAAATCTCTTGCCTTCAATCTCATTCTGTCTGGTGGTACTTTGGGAATGGTTTACCCTACACATCTCTGTACTTACCTTCTTGGAAAACAGCAGCAGGGCACTGGGTTCTGGCAGCAAGCAGGATCTTTTCTCTCTACATGATTCATAATCACTTGGGACTAACATCTCTATGATCAATGCTGTTCTGGTGTTTAATCAGTGGTAGACGACACTGCAGAACACCAGAGAGCTCCAGCAACTTCTGCTGCGAATATGTACTATTACCACATGTACGGTTTCAAAACTGTGCATGTATTCTTTCAAAAGAGTGCACACTATTTAGACACTGCTCATGTGTGCCCTATTGCCCCTGAAGTGAAACAAAATAAACCATGCTTCAAATCACATCAGAAAATGAAAAACAAAAAATAACTGAGCTGCCCATCTCAAAGTATCAGTACATACCCAATTTTACAGTGTTTCCACTATATGCCTCATTATGTATTTGTATTTATAAATACTAGCCGTTAAGCCCGTAAAAACGGGCGGGTATTGGAATGTTTTTTTCCCCAAGGCCCCCCTCCCGTTGCAGCTGCAAAGCCCCTGCCATCCTCCTTCCCTGCCAGCTCCAAGGCCCCCTCTGTCCCTCCCTCCCAGCTCCAAGGCTCCAGTCCTCCCCCCTTCCCAGCTGCAAGGCCCCCTGCCCTCCCTCCCTCCCAGTTCCAAGGCCCCAGGCCCTCCCCCCCAGCTCCCAAGGCCCCCTGCCCTCCCTCCCAGTTCCAAGGCCCCCTGCTCTCCCTCACAACTGTAACAGCCCCCCTGCCCTCCAGCTCCAAGGCTCCAGTCCTCCCCCCTTCCCAGCTGCAAGGCCCCCCACCCTCCCTCCCTCCCAGTTCCAAGGCCCCAGGCCCCCCCAGCTCCCAAGGCCCCTTTCCCTCCCTCCCTCCCAGTTCCAAGGCCCCCTGCTCTCCCTCACAACTGTAACAGCCCCCCTGCCCTCCAGCTCCAAGGCTCCAGTCCTCCCCCCTTCCCAGCTGCAAGGCCCCCCATCCTCCCTCCCTCCCAGTTCCAAGGCCCCAGGCCCCCCCAGCTCCCAAGGCCCCTTTCCCTCCCTCCCTCCCAGTTCCAAGGCCCCCTGCTCTCCCTCACAACTGTAACAGCCCCCCTGCCCTCCAGCTCCAAGGCTCCAGTCCTCCCCCCTTCCCAGCTGCAAGGCCCCCCGCCCTCCCTCCCTGTTCCAAGGCCCCAGGCCCCCCCAGCTCCCAAGGCCCCCCCAGCTCCCAAGGCCCCCTTCCCTCCCTCCCAGCTCCAAGGCCCCCCTCCTTCTGAGACGTCCCATGTCCCCTCCCCCCCAAGGTAGCCGCTAACCCCCCCCCCCCCCACGCTGGAGTGGCCACCCCCCCCCCCCCCTTCACCCGGCCCGGGCCCTCTCTTCGTTATTCAACTTACAGCAGCGCCGAAACAGCAGCAAGCAGCAGCTCCCGTTGGCCTTCCTTCACTGCCTGTGCCTCGCCCTTATGTGACGTCACGTCGGCGAGGGCGGGGCACAGGCAGTGAAGGAAGGCCAACGGGAGCTGCTGCTTGCTGCTGTTTCGGCGCTGCTGTAAGTTGAATAACGAAGAGAGGGCCCGGGCCGGGTGAAGGGGGGTGGTGGCGACTCCGGGGGGGGGGGGGGGGGCGGTAGCGGTAGCGGCTACCTTGGGGGGGGGAGCGTTAGCGACGTCAGCAGTTCCCTCCCTCCCCTTCCGCGCAGTTTCCCTCTCTGTCCCGCCCCCTCCCCCCCCCCCGTCATCACGTCTTGACACGGGGGCGGGACAGAGAGGGAAGTCTCTACTGCGCATTTGCAGGTGAGTCGGTCACTTGCCATTTATAGGTTTGATAAGTTTTTCTTTCTCATGTTCAGCAGTCTTCGATGGCCAATGCAGCAGTTTGAACAGTGTTTTTCAGGCTAGTCCTGTCCTGGAGTACACCTTAGCCAATCTGGTTTTCAGAATATTCCACAATAAATATATAATGGAGGCAGGGCCGGCTTAACCTATGGACCAGGTGAGGCACTGGCCCAGGGAGCTGGTGCTAAAGGGCGCCAAACGCCCAAGTACGTGACATCAACAGCCCATAGGTTAAACTTAGCTTTTTACTTACCGACGTCTGTAAGCACTGCAGGCAGAACGATCTGCAGTCCCTAGTTGACTACCAACATGGGAAACAGGAGGCACCAGCAATGTCGGTGCTTTCCTCCTCCTTCTGCTGATGAGATGACGTATCCAACACAGACTCCTCCCAGGCCTTGCTCCCTCATGGCAGCTGGCCTGTAAGGCATGTTTAGGTCTGCCCCCTAGCTACAGCTGGCCTCCGACTGGTGCAGAGAGCAACTTTGAACCACCCCCTGCCCCCTCTCCCAGAAGACACACTAGTTGCAGCAAAGCACACTGAGATCAGACACCAAACATGAAACATCCAATCCCAGCATGCCTTGCAGGGAGGAGCGGGACGCTAAAGCATTTAAACTGTTTCAGCATCTACCGCATTGTTTTATTTTTTTGGCCTACTGCCGCCTGCTGCTTGCGCCATCGCTCCCACCGCTGCACTGCCTGGACCTGAGGAAGAGAGTCTCTTCAGAAGAGAACCACCACCAGCGTTTAAGAACTGCAGGTACGGGACCCAATCTAATTCTGAGGAAGGTACTGTGAAAACTGCAGAGGTGGGGGTGAGGAAGGCCCTATGAAAATTGCCAAGGTGGTGGGGGGGATGGAGGAATGTTGAAGATTGCAGAGGTGGGGGTGAAGAAAAATTAATGCTTACCTGATAATTTTCTTTCCATTAGTCCCAACAAATCAATCCAGAGACTTGTGGGTTGTGTCCCTCTACCAGCAGATGGAGATACAGAGAAACTCCGAGGTTTGCTATATGTGGACCTGTGCAGCCAAGTAAACCTCCGTATAAATACCAAAGCAGTGGAATGGAAACAATAGAAAATTCTCCTGACATTGCCAGACCAAATGCCCAACATACTTCCACCACTTCTATTTCTTCTTATTATTTAATCAAACGAAGGAACAATCAGAACAAAGTCCAAAAAACTAACCAACCGAACCAAAATCGCAGACAGTAAATCAAGAGGGGGGGGGGGGGCCTCTGGATTGATCTGTTGAGACTAATGGAAAGAAAATTATCAGGTAAGAATTAATTTTTCCTTCCATAGCGTCCCACAAATCAATCCAGAGATTTGTGGGATGTACCCAAGCAGTCCTCAAGTAGGGCGGGACACTTCCAACGCGGCAGAAATCACCGACGAGCCAAACATCGCATCTTGCCGAGCTGCCACATCTACCCGATAATGATGAGTGAACATATGGACCAAAGCCCATGTAGCGGCTCTGCAGATATCTTCCAGAGAAACCAAACGGGACTCTGCATAGGAGGAAGCCTGAGTTCGTGTAGGGTGAGCACGAATTTGCGCAGGGGCTTGCTTGCCCAAAGCCACGTAGGCCGAAGTGATGGCCTCCCGCACCCAATAGGCTATGGTGGCCTTGGAAGCCATATGCCCCTTCTTACTGCCTCCAAAAAGGACGAAGAGATGGTCCGAAAGACGAAATTCATTGGTCACCTCCAAATACCTAAGAAGAGCCCGTCTCACGGCAAGGCAGCGAAGAGCCCGTCTCACGGCAAGGCAGCGAACAGCCCGGAATTGCTCGGGGTAATCTTCCCAGCAAAAAGCCAGCAAATGCAGGGACTGCCCCAAGTGGAAACGAGAAACCACTCTGGGCAAAAACGAAGGAACTGTCCTAATCAAAACCCCCGCCTCCGTAAAACGCAGGAAGGGGTCTCTGCAAGAAAGAGCCTGCAACTCTGAAATTCTCTGATCCGAAGTAATGGCTACTAGGAAAATCACCTTCAAGATGAGATCCTTAACCGTAATCCCCGATAAGGGTTCGAAAGGAGGACAATGAAGTGCTTTGAAAATTAGATTAAGGTTCCAGGATGGCAGAACCTGCAAGTGCAGAGGACACAACCGATTTACGCCACTCAAAAAACAAACCACATCCAGGTGGGAGGTGATGGACGCCCCCTGAAGCCAGCCTCTAAAGCATGCCAGAGCTGACACCTGCAGCTTAAGAGAACTCAACGAGATTCCTGTACACCCTCCTGAAGAAACGAGAATATAACAGATACCGAAGCAGCTGACAATCCTGAACTCGCACAGCACGAATCGAAGGTACACCATACCCTACCATAAGCTATCGAGGTGGATCTTTTCCGAGCCTGGAGCGTCGTAGCAATAACTGCGTCCAGATAGCCTATCCTTCTCAACTTCGCCCTTTCAAGGGCCAGGCCATAAGACCAAAGGGGAAGGGATCCTCCATCATGACTGGTCCCTGCAGCAAGAAACCGTCCTGCACCTGGAGCCAGAGAGAACGATCAAACAGGAGCCTTGACCATATCTGCGTACCAGGGACGTCTGGGCCAATTCGGTGCCACCAGGATCACTCGACCGGGATGACTGGCAATGCGAGTCAGTAACCTGCCCACCATTGGCCACAGGGGAAAGGCATAGAGCAGGCCCCTGGGCCAAGGTTGTAGAAGATTATCGATGCCTTCTGAGCCCAGCTCTCATCCCCTGCTGAAGAAATGTGGAACCTTCGCATTGAATGCGGTAGCCATTAAATCCATCACCAGCATCCCCCAATGGCCGCTATCTGATCGAAGGCCAGAGGGGAAGTGTCCACTCCCCCGGCTCCAACTGGTGGTGACTGAAAAGTCCGCTTGCACATTCTGTGACCCCCGCTATATGAGCCATCAAGAGAGAGAGATGAGTCTCCGTCCAACGGCGGATAAGAGCCGCCTGGTGCCTCCCTGATGGTTCACGTATGCGACTGCTGTCGCACTGTCCGAGAGAACCTGAACAGGGCAAACACGGAGAACTGGCAGAAACTCCCGAAGGGCCAGACGAATCGCCCGCAACTCAAAGCGGTTGATGGACCAAGACGCCTCCGTTGAGGTCCAAATGCCCTGGGCCATCTGTTGGAGGCAATGAGCCCCCCAGCCAGACAGCAACGCATCCGTGGTCACAATCTTCCATTCCAGGGTTGCCAAAGGAATGCCCGATACCAGATTCTTTTGAATGAACCACCAGTGCATGATAGCATGCAGACGGGCCGACCATGGCACTCGAATCTCGTAATCCTCCGAGAGAAGAGACCAACGGCTCAGAAGGTGCCACTGCAGGGGGCGCATGTGCACTCTGGCCCACTTTATGATGTCCAAGGTTGAGGCCATGGAACCCAGAACTTGTACATAGTCCCAAGCCCGCGGGTTTGGAGTCTGGAACAGAATTCGCAACTGACCCTGTAAACGCTGTGATCTAGCTAAAGGAAGAGAAACTAACCCTGTTCGTGTATCGAAGCACAATCCCAAGTATTCCAGCGTCTGGGAGGGCATAAGGCTGCACTTTGGGAAGATGATCACCAAGTGATTGAAACAACCCAACCACTCAGTCGGTGGCCCACCGACTCTCCCCAAAAGAAGACGCCCGCACCAGCCAGTCTAGATAAGGATGGACCGGAATCCCTTCCTTCCTGAGATAGGCTGCCACTACGACGAGAACCTTGGAAAAGGTCCGAGAAACTCTGACTAGGCCGAAGGGCATCGCTTTGAATTGAAAATGACTGAGCACTGTAAAGAGAAGAAAACACCTGTGGGGAGGCCAAATTGAAATGTGTAAATAGGCCCAAAAACTCCCCTGGCTGCACCGCTGTGATCAGTGAGCGGAGGGATTCCATGCGGAAATGACAAACTCGTAAGGACTTGTTGACACCCTTGAGATCTAGGACAGGTTGCCAAGAACCGCCCTTTTTTGGCACCACAAAATAAATGGAGTATCAACCGCACCCTCTTTCTGCTGGGGATACAGGCTGGACGGCACCCAGTCGTTGTAAGTTGAGGAGTGTGTGACGAACCGTCCGTACCTTGGCGGGACATTTGCAAGGAGATTCCAGAAAAGAGTCTACTATCGGATGAGCCAATTCTAACTTGTAGCCGTCTCTGATAACCTCCAAGACCCATTCGTTGGATGTTACCCTGGTCCACTCCATCAGGAATAGGGACAGTCTGCCCCCAATAACTGGCTGCATATGGACCAGGGCCCCATCACTGGGCAGACCTAGCTGCAGGCTGGTTTCTGTTACTGGAAAGGAAGGCCCGCCTGTCACCTCGAAAGGGCTGAGGTCTCTGAGAAGACCTTGCTCTCTGAAAAGAGGCCCCGCGACCTGGACAGTAACACCATGTATCCTTAAACTTAGGTCTAGGTCCCACCAGTCGCAGAAACTTGGACCAGTCCTCCGGAAGGCGCTGGCCCTTAGAGTCACCTAGGTCCTTCACAATCTGTTCTAGATCTGTCCCAAACAAAAGCTTTCCCTAAAAGGAAGCCTCGCTAATTGTGACTTAGAGGCTACGTCTGCAGCCCACTGCCGCAACCACATCCAGAGGCGCGCGGTGACCGCTAGGGAAACCTCCTTCGCCGAAGCCCTCAAAAGATCATAAAGAAGATCCGCAAGGAAGGCTAAACCGGACTCTAAGGCCGGCAAAACAGTCATGAGTTCTTCCAGAAAGGAGGCTTTTTGTACCCACGATAAGTATGCCCGTGCCGATAAGGAGCCACAAACTGAGGCCTGCAGGGAAAGGGCCGCTACTTCAAAGGACAGCTTCAAACAAGTCTCCAACTTACGATCCTGAGGGTCCTTGAGCGCCGTGACACCCTCCACTGGGAGAGTGGTTTTCTTAGTGACCACTGTGATTAAGGAATCCACCGTAGGGACCTTCAGCAAGTCTGTGAGCAGCAGGCAGCGTTTAAAGATGCGACACAGCTCTAGCAACCTTAAGCCCTTTGTCCGGCGTATCCCATTGCGCCGAAATAAGGATCTTCATGGCCTCATGCACATGAAATGAATGAAGTAGGCATTTGGTACCAGACATAATGGAGGGCACCGGACCCGTTCCCCCTGACGATTCAGGGGGTGAAATAGCAAAAACCTCAAAAGCCCGATCAGGGAGGGAAGCTCTTCCCTGCAAAAAAGGCGGGTAGCTGTCAGATCATCCCCCTCCTCAGAGGGCAGGGTGACCTCACCTGCCAAATCCAATGGTTCTGCGGGAGAGCCTGGAGACAAAACCAGGCCATCTGTGTCATATAGCTCCTCGGGATCCAAAATCTCCACCCGGGGACGTTTTGGCAGGAAAGTGAGAGGCTGCCGCAACCGAAGTTTGCTGAGGAAGAGACAGGGCTGCCTGAAGAGAAGCGCCTGACTTCTTCAGAAGAAAGGCACTGTGCATTAATAAAACAAAATCCGGGGAAAAAGGAACTGAAAGGGACTCCCCTACATCCCTTTCCTCCATTGAAGTGCGCTGCGCCTCTTGCCTATCTACTGCCACGTGCGAAGCGGGTTGCATCTGAGAGGAAAAAATGGCGCCGCCGAAGTGCGCTGCACTAACTGCCCTGAGGAAACTGCAGAAACAATCCCCTGTGCTTCCGACTCACTGGACGCCTGAGGGGAACCCCCGTCGCGCTAAACAGCCGCTGCAGGCTGACAGCGGCAGGACTCACACTCCCCTGATGCTGCTCTCCGGCCCCCACACCGGGAGCAGCGCTTAGCCACCTCAGAAGGCACTGACATGCTCCACAAATGCCTGCCCCAAAACTGACTCGGCAGACCATCTAGTTCCTCCGTTTGATTAAACAAAAACAAGTCTCTTAGGTTTTTTTTCTTTTTTTTGTTCAGGAGAGAAAGGAAACACTCGATCAGGCCAACAGAGGAAAGGTAGAGGGAGACCGGGAGGGACCTGGCACCACCAGGTGTACACCACAAGCTGCAAACAGCCACTCAACCCCTGTCTGTGCTAAACTAGACCCAAAGGACACCAGTAGCCAGATCAAACCAAAGCTGCACAAAGTTGTCCCTCCACCTGCTAGAGAGAATACTGAGGTTTACTTGGCTGCACAGGTCCACATATAGCAAACCGCGGAGGTTCTCTCTATCTCCACCTGCTGGTAGAGGGACACAACCCACAAGTCTCTGGATTGATCTGTGGGACGCTATGGAATGGAGGCATTTCAAAAATTGTTGAGTTGTGGGGGGGGGGGGGCGAGGGAGGATTTGGGAATCTGGCTGACTGAGGCAGGGAGGGGTGAGGAACTGGCAAAATTGCTGTGGTGGTGAGTGTGAGAATCTGTAAATTAAAGTCTGAAGATTTCTAGAGAGATCTGGGCTGGGGAGGGGGTTGTTGAAAGGAAAGAACATTCTAGGGTACTGGGGTGGCAGGAGAAAATCTGGGAAAAATAATGGAGAAAAAACTGGGGGGGGGGCCATAATAAAATATTCCAGGGGGACAAAAGTGGGAGAAAAAAAACTATTCAGGAAGCAAGGGGAACAAAAGCTGATAAAAAAGGAGAAAATATTCTGGGGCAGGGGATGGGAGGGAAGGAAAGTAAAAGGAGAAAATATTCTGGGAGCAGCAGGCTGGAGGGGAAGGAAAGGTAGAGAAGAGAAAATATTCTGGGGCAGGAGTATGGGAGAGGCATAATGAAATTACATGGAAATATTTTTAAAACAAATAGGAAGAAATATTTTTTTACTCAAAGAAAGGTTAATCTCTGAAATTCATTGCCAGATGATGTGGTAACAGTGGCTAGCATATCTGGGTTTAAAAAAGGTTTGGACAATTTCCTGGAGAAAAAATCCACAGTCCATTATTGAGATGGACATGGGGAAAGCCACTGCTTGCCTGGGAGTGGTAGAATGGAATGTTGCTACTAATTGGGTTTCTGCCAGGTACTTGTGACCTGGATTGGCCACTGTTGGAAGCAGGATACTGGGGTAAATGGACCATTGGTCCAACCCAGTATGGCTATTCTTATGTTCGGAAAGGTAGAGGAGAAAATATTCTGGCGCAGGGGACTGAGGGGAGGGGAGGTGGAAGGACAAAGAATGTTGTTGGTGAGGAAAGGAGAATGCTTTACTGCCCCCTCCCCCCCACCCCAAGATATTCAGAGGAAGATGCTATCACACTGTGGGACAGATTTTTACAGGGCAGAGGGATGGATGCTGCTATGCTGAGGGGGGGTGATGTTTCCATTCTGACACGTTTCCTCATCTAGTCCTTGGGACACTGACCAATCCAGTTTTCTGAATATCCACAGCGAGTACACATGAAAGGTTTGCACGTATTGCCTTTGTCATATGCAAACCTCCCATGTATATTCATGATGTATGTCCAGAAAACCAGAATGGGTAGCAGCACTGAATGTATGGACAGTGTAGATACCATACTGGTATTTTCTTCTCCCCCACCCCTTTCCACTACCTCTTACTCTCTTCAGTCTTCCATCATTTGACTCTCTCTGCCAGAGACGATCCAACTGAGTGAAATGTTCCACATTTAAAAAAATTTATTTTATTTGTAATTTACTTGTGCAGCTCATATCCCCAGATTGGCTCCAAGGTAGGGGGTGGGGCACAAAACCAAAAGTTGGTCCAGGATGCCACAATCTCTTGAACCAGCCCTGAATGTTGGAAAAGTCTACAAACATCTCCTATGCATGTTCATTGTGGATATCCCAAGAATCAGACTGATTTGTATAAGAGTTAGAGCCGCCTTAAGCAACACCGAGAGGCCAATGCAGTAAACTACTATCCTTTAGTGCAGCAGTTTATTCTTCATTTTCCCATGCTAATAATCCTTCTTCATGCATTGGGAGTATTAGTAGTATGGGGAAAAAAAATCAGTGTAAAACCACTGTGCATACAAACGATTAAGAAATTGCTCTCAATGTTTTAAAAAAATGCTAAAATCTAGCAGTTTCACTATTTCTAGTGCTGAATCTATCTTTACACTGGGTCAGGGCTGGTGCAAAGATGCAGTTGGGAACAAAGGATCATCTGAGGTGTGATACTTCACCTCAAATGACCCAATATTCTTGTGGCCTCCTCAACCCCCCCCCTAATATCACTGGCAGTCACAGTGCAACTCCCCCAGCTCCAAACACCCTCTTGCTCCAACTTCTGGCACAGTCTTCCAAAACAGTGGCACATGACCCCAGTGGCGCATCACAATGCATCGCTACAAGTCAGTCTACTAAAAAAGGCCAGGCTTCCGTTATACTGCCTTATTTGGTAGGCTTATCCCTAGCGATGCATGCCAATGCACCACTATGGTTCAAGAGCTGCCATCCCTAGAGGCTAGACATGCTTCCCAGCTTTTGCAGGTGCATGGAGAGGTTTACTGAAAAACTAGTCTGGAATAGCAATACTCTGAGGAAGGTTCATGACGACGCAAACGTTTGGTTTTTTTCACTTATAATTTCTAAGCATTTTAAGAGTACACAGCTGTTTTGCTAATATGCATTTAATCTGCACAACAATGACCAAATGTGTAGAAGAACCTGATAAGCACTGGGAAATTAATTTCTCTGATCTGCCCTTTCATTACCAGCAGTCTGCTTCCTTGGGGTTGTACGGGTGGAGTATTCAAAATCAGGTACAGTATGGCTGCTCAGGTGAAGATGGTAGTTTCTGGCTTCATCCAGCAGATCCCTGCATTTCAGGTTCTGTTTGACAATCTCTTCCTTGGCCACAGTTCCCATAAGAAAATCAATGGGTAACAAAGGCAGACGCACCTGAGGACAAGCGCATATGGGTTGTTTTTTTTTTTTTTTTTTTTTTACAGTTTTAGGTAAAAAACAAAATAAAAACCATAAAAACCATGTACCTGAGGCGATTTTATTTCGATTTAGGGCTTGATGTACTAAAGCAGCGTTTTACCACTTTCTGTGTGCCATGGAAAAGCTAGCTATTTTCCTAAAGTGATGTAGACTAGCTGCAAAGAATTAATGAGCAGGGCAGGGGCTCCCCCTAAAAACTGAACAGACCCACTCATCCTCAATCAATGGTTCAAGATATTGATTCTTTTTGAGATATTTGCATATATTTTGTCTTAGGAAATTAACTTACAAAAAGATTAAATATTTAAATAAAGACACCAATAGATTTATTTCTGCCTTTTTTCCTTGCATGTTCCCTTTACTCCTTCTTCCTTCACCAGTGTTCCTCCCTCCTGGCAAAGCCCCCCCTTGCTCCCTTCAGACATTCTCAAACTCTTCTTCCCCCTTCCTCCCAGGGGTTCTGTACCCCTTTATCTCCTTCCAGACACACACTAAAAGTGATGGCCAATGGGAAAAAAAGTGGCAAAATAATAATCGCCTACAGCATTTTCCAATTTGCCCAAAAGCAGCACTGGCCCTCCTCACCATTCCAGGTAACTAGCAAGAGCAGCACTTAAAGCAGATGTCACCTTCTCCTGGTGTCAAGAGCTAGTCTCATGGTATGAGGTACAAGATAAGCCTCATGCAACAACAGAAAATGACAACTGCTTCAGGTGCCTTCCAGAGGTGCAAGAGCATCAAAGCAAGGATCGTAGGGTGGCAAACATGGATTGTAACGCACCGCAGACACTTCTACGCATTCCCATTTTGTATATGGGGGGATAAAAAAGGCTTAGGATTAAATTTTCAAAAAGTCAATTAACCAGCTAAATTTTGATCAACTAAGGGGCCCTTTTGTTAAAATGCATTGAAGTCTGGTGTGTGGTTAAGTGCCCAAATTACTGTGCAAAAAGTGTAAAGCCTGTATGCTAACTGTTGGGGCATTGCCAGCATCTTCCCATATGCAGTTACTGAATAACAGCACAGATGCACTTATACTTTCTATGCAACGGTGACAGCGCAGAGTACTCCACTCATTTCCTGTCCCATCGAAAGCTAGCTGCTTAGTTAATTAGCATGCATTGTTCTACCAGCGTGGTTAACAACCAGTTACAGTGGCACTAATTCAAATGGTACAGTTTAGTGCACTTCAGTAAAACGGCCTCTCGGATAAGATGATTTTCAACTCAATCTAACTGGATAAAATAGCTATCTGGATTTAGACCACACAAACACTGCTGTTCAATGTACCTAGCTAGTATTTTAAATTGGCACCAGCTGGTTGTCCTCTCTCACAAACATCTTCCCAATCATCCTCTCCCTACCAATTTCTTACAAAAATTGCCATTGTTTCCTCCACTTCAAAACTACTAAAGGCCAATAAGACCTTAGTGTCTAGTATTGCTTTGACAATTCAGCATTGTCAGAGCAACATTGGATAGATACCGAGCTTGCATGTCTGCTTCCCTCTTCTCTTTCCAGCTTGGGAAGGTTGCTTCTGGAGGTAGGGATGTTGAAGGAATCAAAATTTTATAAGAAATCCTGCAGAAGGGATAAGAAGAGCTCTTCCCTCCTACCCAATCTCTTGCATGCCTTCAGGCAGAAGGGAGGGAGAATACAGAGTGGGGGAGGAAGGTGTGTTGTAGACCTAAATTCAACTTTTGGTTCAGGCAGAAGGGGAGGGAGTTAATAAAGCTGCCTAAACAGATTCAGACCTACTACAGTGCCTAGATTTAACCATCCTAGTTAATCTACAAGCTTAAAATCTGGACTAGCTGCCCAGATTTCTCGGCCCTCACCAACCCACAAATTCAACTGCACCACTGGAATTTTTTGAAAAGACTGATCTAGCTCGCTAAGTACTTTATTAACAGGCTAGATCCTTTATTTAAAAAAAAAAAAAAATCATAATGTAATACATAGGACCTATTTTAAAATCTGAGGTATACATTAGGTCACTGGTTTACAAACCTGGTCCTGGACGCACCCCAGTCAGGTTTTCAGGATATCCACAATGAATATTCATAAGAGATTTGCATGCAGTGCAGTGCATGCAAATCTCTCAAGGATATTCATTGTGGATATCTTGAAAACTTGACTGGCTGGAGTGCCTCCAGCACCAGGTTTGGGAATCACTGCGTTTGGTTCTACCAAAATTTACACCTTAATTCAAATTAGCTACATTTGAGTTTAAAACAGAGTACATGAGCTCCTTACACAAAGAGCAATTTGTGCAGTACAGAAGGATACATATTTTCCCCATTTAACAAGTGAGCAAAGCATAGCTTATGAAATTCTTTTCAACCCAACAGTGCATATCTTCCCCATTTAAAAATTAACTTTTAGCATAAGGCTATTCTAAAAAAAAAAAACAACAACAATTCTAGTTGGATCAAGAGGCACTTCCTGGCTCTTTCACATATCAGTTTTGACGAGTTAAAGCAGTTTGAATTCTTCATTCTAAACAAGGACATGGAAAAATAAGTTCTTACCTGATAAATTTTCTTTCCATTAGTCCCAACAGATCAATCCAGAGACTTACATAAGAACATAAGAATCAAACATATAAACGGGAAGTGACCGTACTCACTTGCAAATGCGCAGTACAGACTTCCCTCTCTGTCCAGCCCTCGCGTCAAGACGTCAGAGGGCGGAACAGAGAGGGAAACGGAGTTCAATTGTCGGACGCCGCCACTGCCGCCTGGAAAGGAACATCGCGCAAAACAACCTCCCCCCTCCCGCATCGGGCCCCCTGCACTGACCTGACAGCGCCTCTCACCTCCGTGTGGAAGCGCTGCAGGCAGCAGCAGAGCGATCTGCTGCTGCCTGTAGCGCTTTCACACGGAGGTGAGAGACTCTGTCAGGTCAGTGCAGGGGGCCCGGCACGGAGGGGGGAGGGAGCGGCGGCGACGAGGGTAGCTGGACATGGGGGGAGAGGCCATGGTTGCTGGACTTGGGGTGAGAGCAGGGCACAGAGGAGGGTTGCTGGACATGGGGGGGGGGAGGAGGATCGGTGGATGGGGTGAGGCCAGGGGAGAGAGGAGGGCTGCAATACTCGCCCGTTTTTAAGGGCTTAACTGCTAGTACCAATGGTCCATTCAGCCCAGTATCCTGTTTTCCAAACAGTAGCCAAGCCAGGTCACAAGTACCTGGCAGAAACCCAAATCATGGCAACACTCCATACTACAAATCCCAGGGCAAGCAGTTGCTTCCCATTGTCTCAATAGCAGACTATGGACTTTCCCTCCAGGAATTTGTCAAAACCTTTCTAAAACCCAGCTACGCTAACCGCAAAGAGTTCCAGAGCTTAACTATTCGTTGAGTGAAAAAATATTTCCACCTATTTGTTTTAAAAGTACTTCCATGTAACTTCAAGTGTCCCCTTAATCTTTGTACTTTTGGAACAAGTAAAAATCGATTTACTTCTACTCATTCTACACCACTCAGGATTTTGTTAACCTCAATCATATCTCCCCTCATCTGTCTGTTTTCCAAGCTGAAGGACCCTAACCTCTTTAGCCTTTCCTCATACAAGAGGAGTTTCACACCCTTTATCATTTTGGTCGCTCTTCTTTGAACCTTTTATAATTCCACTATATATTTTTTTGAGATACGGCGAACAGAACTGAATGCAATGCTCAAGGTGCGGATGAACCATGGAGCGATACAAAGGCATTATAGTATTTTTGGTCTTATTCATCATCACTTTCCTAATAATTCCTAGCATCCTGTTTGCTTTTTTGGCCATTGCCGCCGCACACTGAGAATTCAGCGTATTATCTACACCGACACCTTATTCTTGAGTGCTGACCACCAAGGTGGACCCTAGCACTAGGTAACTATGATTTGGATTATTTTTTCCATTGTGCTTCACCTTGCATTTGTCCACATTAAATTTCATCTACCATTTGGATGCCCAGTCTTCCAATTTCCTAAGGTCTTCCTGCAATAGTTCACAGTCAGTCTACCAGTAGGTGGAGATAGAGAGAACACCAGAGCTCTGTCATATAAGACCCTGTGCAGCAGCCTCGCTTCCAGTATTGTTGATACTCATGCAGTAAACCAATAACAAAACAGAATCTTCTAACCTCTACATAGCCATCAACAGCAGCATATAACCATCAACAGGAACATCCAACCATTAAAATGGAGTAACACTAACAGTGAAGAATGTTGAGGAAGCCAACCAGCTACCTCCGTTGCTTCAGGCACTGGACTTGTCAAGCACTTAATGGATGCAATGGATCACCTAGACCTGCTTCCACTCATCACACCGTGACACTGCCATACCAAGAAAGTGCCTACAATTACAATACTAGCTGGGTCAAAGTCATGGCCACCAGAAAACTGTCATCAAAGTGATGACCTTCAAGGAAAGTCTGTCCAACAGTTCAAAAGGCGCCCTCTGCAATGCACACAGCACACTGAGCTGCTATTCTGGGCACACTGGCCGCCAAAGTAGGTGAAGAAAATGCACCATGTCCGGGTGCACTGATAGAGAAGTCCAATTAATACGGCCCTTTGAAATACATCAGCGCTGCCAATTGAACCTCGAGGGAACTTTATGCCAAGCTCCACTACAGACTGTCCTGCAAGGACAAAATGGGAGGCAAAGAGGCCACAGAAGGCACCACAGCCTCGGTCAAGCACTAGGACTTGAAGGTCCTCCATAGCTGCGCATAAGCTAAGGAGGTAGATCTCTTCCATGACTGAAGCAGCATTGTAATTACGGTTTCCGGGTAGCCTTTTTTCCTCAGCCTGGACCTCTCAAGAGCCAGGCTGTAAGTCCAAAGGAGAAGAGATCATCCATTAGTACAGGCCCCTTGTGACAGAAGCCCCTTCTCACCAGCTAGCCACAGAGGACAGTTGATCAGTAGTCTGACCAAGTCCGCGTACCATGGCCGCCGGGGTCTGTCTGGCGCCACCAGAATCACTGACCCTGATGACGCGTGATGAGCCTCAAGACCCTGCCAATCATGGCAGAAACAGAGATGCTCCTTGTCTGACCACGGCTTCTGCCATTGTGTCCTTCCCTCTGCTAAAAAATCGGGGCACTTTGGTGTTCTCTCGTTGCCATGAGATCCATACCCGGCACTTCACACTGGTTGGTGATCAGACTGAAAGCCTCCCAGGAGAGTTCCCACTTCCCCAGATCCAAGACATTGCAGCTATGGTGTCTGCAATGTGTGCTACCAAGAGAAGAGCCAGATGCGCCTCCACCCACTGGCAGAGAAGGGCAGACTCCCTGTGAAGGGGGGGGGCACTATTCATGCTGCCCTGCCTGTTGAGATACACCACTGCTGTCACATTGTTGAACAGCACGTGCACTTCCCTGATCTGCAAAAGCTTGAGAAAGGCCTCCAAGGCCTTCCGAACCTCTCTTAACGCCAAGAGATTTGATGGACCACGAGGCCTCCCCCTGAGACCAGAGGCCCTGCACCACTGTGCTCAAACAATGGGCTCCGCAGCCTGTAAGGCTGGCATCCATCGTCACAATCACCCAATCCAGCAATGCCAGAGATGCCCCTCTCTCCAGGTTGCGTGATAGGGGCCAGTAGCTCACAATGAACTTGGCCTGCCCTGTCCAAGGGAGGCAAAGATGATAATCGTCGACCAGAGGGGACCAAAATCTGAGCAGTGAAAGCTGGAGCAGCCTCATGTGCACTCGAGCCCACGGAATAACATCCAAGGTGAATGCCATGGACCCTAAGGAATGCATGTAGTCCCATGCCAAAGGGTCGGAAACCGGAGCAGACTGGTCACTTGCAACCACAGATTCTGCCTGTGGGTTTCCAGAAGAAAACCCTTCCCTGCACACATGTTGAAGAGCCCCCCGAGGTACTCGAGAAGAGGTCAACTGACTTTTGGCAAGATTGATCCTCCAACCCAATGACAGAAGCAGCCTGACCACCTTATCCGAACGACACGGAACTGACTGTGCTGATCAAGGATCACGAAATGCAGGTAACACTGGTGGGGTGGCCAAATCAAAATATGCAGAAAGGCCTCCTTGAGGTCCAGAGACTTCGAGAATTTCCCGGGCTGAATGGAAGCTATGAGAAACCACAAGGTCTCCGTGTGAAAATGCTTTATTTTCAGAGCCCCGTTTTCTCACTTGGGGTTAAGCACAGGACAAGAGGAGCCGCCCTTTTTTGGGAATCACAAAATAAATGAAATAGTGCCCCCGCCCGATCTCACATACGGCTCCCAAATGCACCAGCTTGCCTATTGTGGAATTTGGCATGAACCTTGCAAGGGGATTCCAGAAAAAAAAAATCCAGCTCCTCTCATGCGAATTCCAGCTTGTATATGTCCCAGGTAATTTTGGCTCATTCCTCCAGAAAGAGAGACAAACACCCTCTAATGGAAAGCTTGAAGGAATGGACGTGACCCCATCATTTGAAGGGACGGAAGGCCTAAACTGCCCTGGAGGAAGAGGTGGCTACAGAGCACCTGTCCCCACAAAAGGGCTAATACTTCTGCTGATAGCGTGGCCACTGAAAGGAAGTAGATTTCCCCAGCCTGTAGCACAGTGCCTCCCGAAACTGAGAGCAGGACTAGAAGGGGCAAGAAGAGGACCTAGACGTGTCCCTCCAGCAGCCACTGACCCTTGGACTTGCACAAATCCTTTACAATCTTAGACAAATCCTCTCCAAAAAGGAGCCGACTCAAAGAGAAGCTTTGCCAATCGTGCTTTAGAGTCTGGATCCGCGGCCCAATTCCTAAGCCAAAGCCTGACCACTGCTGCCAGGAACAGCTCCTTAGCTGAAGCTTGCGGGAGATCATACAACAAATCTACCAAATATGCTAGACCTGGATCAGATCCTCTGCCGAAGAGGTTCCCTGAACCCAGCTTAAACAAGCCCGAGTAGCATAAGAGCCACATACCGTGGCCTGAAAACAACAAAAAGCAGCTACTTCAAAAGACTGTTTGAGGGAAGATACCAACTTCCTATCCTTAAGATCCTTGAGGGCTGTGCCACCCTCCAACGGCAGCGTGGTCTTCTTAGTCACCGCCATAATAAGCAAATCCACCTTAGGCACCCACAAGGACTTCAAGTCCTCCATAGGCAGGGGATACAGCCTGGCCATGGCCCGCACCACCAACAGGCCCACTTCCGGTGTATCCCACTGGGCTGAAATCAAGACCTTCAAGGTTGGGTGAATATGGAAGGTCCTGACCCCCAGACATCATAAGGCGTGTGACCGCCTCAGACGGAGGGGGATCAGGCGAAGATATTTTAAGAACCTCCAAGCCCGACCTATAAGCGAGGGTAGCTCTTCATTCTGGAACAAACAAGCCACTTGGGATCATATCTCCCCCTCCTCCAGCGGATCCCCTAAAGAGCAAGCTGCCCTTCTGACCCATGGTCAGAGTGCAACAAGAGCTCATCCAGCTCCCTTGCAGGCCGCTTAGGACATTGAGGCACCATAACACCTGCAGGGCTCGAGACAGTGGGGGGTTGCGACTGAAGCCTTTTAAGTAAAAAGGCTTTGTGCATTAAAAGAATGAAGAATGAATAATCTGGCTACCACAGAGGCAACAGCTGAAAGACGCATGTGCTGACACCTCAAAAATGGCTGCCGCCTACCCACACGATGTCGCACCATCTGCACAGCCCACCAAAATGCTTCCCAGCAACCCCGTCGATGAACTGGGGTGAGGAGAGGAAACCCCGGATGGAGGAGAACCCTGAGAAGTGCGATACCCTGAGAAGCTGCAGACACCCGACATTGCTCTCCGGCTCTCACACCAGGAGCAGCGTTTTACAATCTCCGCAGAAGCAGCCATGAGAAAAGAAACAGGTACTCACTGTGCTCAGGAGTCTAAACAGGCAGAGGCACAGCAGGAAGGATACAGATTACCAAGAACTTATCAGCTTCCCCAAATTGTCCTCAGAGAAGAAAAGCCTTAGTTTTTTTGTTGTTGTTGTTTTTTTAAGAGGTAGGAGGTTTCTGCTGACCCAGAGGCAGGAGAGCTCAACACTAGGGAGTCAAGGGGAGATAGGGGAGAGACCTAGCACCACCAGGTGTACCCCGCAGCCCACCAGGGCCCACTCAACCCCAAAGCTCAACTGCCCTACTGAAAAGGGCAGAGCCACACAGGATATGTCTGTCCTCGTGCTAGACAGAGAGAATACTGGAAGAGAGGCTGCTGCACAGGGTCCTATATAGCAAAGCTCTAGTGCTTTATCTTCACCTACTGGTAGATGGACATAACCCACAAGTCTCTGGATTGATCTGTGGGACACAATGGAAGCGTACATACAGTTTCTCTATGTTCCAAGAAAACATCTGCCATCCAAACCAAGCTTCTTACCTGAGCCAGGAGTTCATGTAGCCATAAAGCATGATGCTGTGAATTGGCACGAAGCCACTTGGTGGCAGCAGTATAAACCTGTTTCTCATTCTGGATATTCAGGTCTCCAGAAGACAGAAGTTTATGCAAGTGCTGAGGTGACATGTTCACAAAGTCTTCACACTCTACCACTTCAGTAAAATGCTCACAAGCATAGCGATCTGCCATATCCATTAAGTCAATTCTGTTGTGACTTTCCGCAAAAGCCCTCACTGCCAGGCAGTTGGAAGGGTGGAAGTGCAATTTCATGTATTCACAGCATGCCCTGGCAACAAGCTCCACCTGCAGGATACAAGCCGCATACAGCAGGGGCTGAACATTATCTACAGTCAAGATGATCCGCGAGGAGTAGGCAAATGTCACCAAGTCTGCTATGGCTTCTCCATCAAAATCTTTTATCTCAATCAGCGTCTGCGTGGCCTCAGCCATTTCAGAAAGGAACATAGCTCGGAAATAGGGTATAACACAAGCCAACACCAGCTTGTGGCATGAGATTAACTTTGAACCAACCTGTCAAGAAAACCAGAAAAAGGAAAGATATTTAATTGAAAGGAAAATGCATTTTTACAGCCTATGATTGTTTTCAAAGCTAAACGGAATCATATAGCATCTAGGCAGGAATCTTACATCATTCCATAACTAAGTTAAATACATCATCATGAATTATACACTGGCATTTTAAAGTTTATTACAGCTTCTTCTCTTTATATAGTCTCTGTATACATCTCATTTAACCTCTGCAAAACAATCCTGATCTAGTGTTTTGAGCAGGCTTGACAAAAACACAATCCTTTGCAGTTCACAGAATTACAGGTTAGAGTTAAAGCAAACCAATCATTTAACAAACATAGGTGTTAAAAAAAATTCCATACTAGTCATAAGTTAGATCATTTCAAAATCTAAGCCATGTCAGAAAGTGAGAACATCTGGTAACTAAATCACTATAATTTATCAGGTAGAGCAGGGTGGGATTTGGTAAATGCTGTCTCATAGCGATTAAATATGTTAATCAAAAAGCTGCCCGGACAGCAGGCAGTGCAGCTACATGTGGTTGGGTTTACTTGGAGGCCATCCATGGCACATGATAACTGTGAACCACAGCATCAGAGCACAGTGCAAGGAAAGGAACATTTATTCTGAGGGAAAACTAAAGGACTTAAGAGGGTGATTTACTCAAAAAGTAGAGAAAGTGTAACAATCTGACAATACCACAGTGGTGGGAGAGATAAGCTGCTACAAAAAGAAAAAATTATTTTCAATTTAAAAGAAACATTTTACTGTTACACTGAGAGAAACAGTTATGGCTAGTGAAGTTTTCTTTCAACATTACTGGCTATATTCAAGAGAGTAACTGTGCTCTTTAAAACTCACTGTGTCAAACCAGGGATTAGGTCCAATAAGACTTAGTTGGGCCACATAGGAAGCGCACTCAAAGCCAAAGAATACAGAACTGCCTCTATGGTGATGGCAGCATCGAGTGCACCCGTCCTTCTAGCCTTTGGGCTGCTGAGAATTTCCCCAGATATGCCATTTTGGAACAGGGGACTCAAAGATGGAGGCAGAGAAATGGAAGACAGAGACAGCAGGAAAAGGACAAATTTAAGAAAACTTTTATACAGCAACACACTACAGTATCCCTTTACATTCGGGGGAAATGTAGAGAGATTCTGTAGTGTATTTGCCATATAAACCTTTAGATTTTGCCAGGGGGTCAAGATGGCATTGGAAGCAGAAGTGTGATTGTGCTGCTCCTCCCTATCTCTGAATGCTCCGGACGCAATTGCTTCTATCTTCGGTTTGCCAGTATGGGAAAGCAGAAAGGCATGTCTCAGGGCTGCCCTTCAGCTCAAGCAGCGCCAAGGCGTTTGGTGCACACTACTTTGGAGGGAGTGGTATCGTGGTTCACCAGAACTACAGTCAGCTTTGGGAGGTCCGTTGAGAGATTTGTTCCGAAGCGGTTGGTGGAGGCAGTCTCCAAGGAGGGGCAGCTGACCAGGAAATTTTGGAGCCTGGGATAACCACAAAAAGATCTGAGGTGCTGGCTGCAGGAGGAGAGAAGATAGCTTCTGGAGGTAAATTGCTGGGAGAATTTGAAAAACCGCCTGTGATTACACTGGAAATCTTATGGAAGGCTAAGGGCACGGTCACTAATCTTAAGCTTTGACCGAGTTTAAAAAGGATTCTGGACTGATTTTGTCCAAAGTTGAAAATCACAGAGAGTTGTTAAAATTCCTGGGAGAGCAAATGGAGAAACAGGCTGAGCAATTGGTAGAAATGAAAAGCTTGGAAATGGTCTTTATTGAAGGAGAGATCTTTGGTTGCTCAGAAGTTGGAGCATATGGAAAATCAATTAAAAAAGGATAATTTATTTTTGAACTTTCCCAGCTCTCCGGTTGTTTCCCCTATGGATATAGTGCACAAATACTTTCGGGAGGTTTTACAGATATCGGCTGAGACTTTGCCACCTCTTGCAAGAGCTATATATTTGACATTAGGGGTGAAGCCTGAAAGCTCTATTCCAGTTTGAGGAAAGAGATGAGCCAAATGATTTGCATTCAACAGGTTTTTTGGAAAGCTCCTTGGAAATTATAACAGCTAGGAAGACTGTCCTAATGACTTTCGCTTTGGAACATAAGAGATTTTGTTTTTAAATTGTATTTCTGCCATCTCAGGGCCCTGTTTACTAAGCAGTGTTAAAGGCATTAACATTCTTAACACACGTTAACCATGCACATGCCTACAACATCTCTACAGGCGTCTACATGGTTAGCACACACGCTAAGTGTAGGTGCCCTAAAAACACTAACACACCTTAGTAAACAGGGCCCTTAATGATCAATTTTTAGGTTCTTCTATACATATATTTCCTGATTTGTCGCAGGTGACCCAGAAGTGTAGGAAAGAGTTCTGACTTTAGGTGCCATCTTTATGTTAAAATTTCCTGTTAAATGCTGTATTATATACCAGTGAAAATTTTTTCTTTTTTTTTTTTACCTAAGCAATTGATTGTAATAGCTAGGGAAGGTATTGGTGTCAGGAAACATGACAAAGTCTGCTGTTTATGAACACTTTACAATATCAACAGATGGGAAACATTATGTATGTCAATGTATTATAGAAGATGATGATGGTGAAAAAGCATGTGATGCAAAAATTAGCAGTTTCAGTGGTTATGAAAAAAATGCACCTACAAGAGCATCAAATTTAAAAAGACACTTGCAGCGTTTCCATCCTAAAGTGTTAGAAGCTGTGAATGAGAAAGATAGCAATGAAAACATTCCATCTACTTCAGGGTCAATAAAAGATCAGAAATCTACTGGAGGCCAGACACAACTATCAAGATTTTTTACAGCTGACAAAGTTACTATAACAATGACACCAGAAAAATTCAAAAACGACATCACTGAAATGGGAGTAAAGAATAGTATACCACTATCTTTTTTTTCACAACCAGCCTTTTTAGGCTTAAATGGAGAAATGGCTAAAAAGCTTGGAGTTTCTCTGGAACGAGAAAGTATAAGGAAACTTATACTTGAAGAGGCCAAATGTAAGAAGGAAGAACTAAGAAAAAGTTTGAAGGGACGTTTTGTCTTTATTAAAATGGATGCATGCACACGTCACAGAGTCAATTATTTTGCAATTAATGTTAGATTTGCTGGTGAAAACAAAAAAAACAATAACCCGGACATTAGGAGTAAAGGACACTCAGGCACATCATACCAGTGAGTATCTGCAGAAGTTAGTGGAAGGTGTTTTAGAAGATTTTGAAATTACAAAGGAACACATTCTATGTATTATAACTGATAATTCAAATATGTTAAGCACAATTGAAAAAATGAAAGACGTTGATGAAGAAAGCAGCATACAAATATCAGAAGATGACAGTTCTGCAATTCAAGAAAGCTGTGAAAGTTTGGATGATATTGCTGAAGAAGCATCTAAGCTTATTACCATCCAACATATGCGTTGTGCTGTTCATACTCTGCAACTAGCAATAAGAGATGGATTGAAGGATCGCCATGCGGCTACACTAATTAGCAAGTTGAGGCAAGTAGCTGTTGCAGCCAGGATCCCTAAAACAGATGCTATTCTGAAGAGACGTGCTGGAAAAGGAGCCATTTTGGATCAAACAACGCGCTGGGGAAGCACTTACTTGATGATAAAGCGTTTGCTTAAACTAAAAGATTTTCTTGAAGAACTGGACAATGTAAATGTTTCATTAAAAGAAAACCAGTGGGCTCAAGATACAGAATTAGAAAGCCCTTTTGCTGTTACCAAGAAGCTGCAATATGAAGATTTAACACCAGGTAAATTCTTCTTGGAATGGAAGGGCTTGATATATAACCTTAACAAAAGTGGGGGGTTAATTGCTGATGGCATTGTATCTTCAATGAGGAAAAGAGAGGAGCTCTTGCTGGATAATCAAATTCTCTTAGCTGCTATTTATGTTGATCCAATGAGCCGAATTTTGTTGAGCAGTGACCAAATTGCTACAGGAAAACAGGCACTCTATGACATAGCATTTCGCATGAAAGGGTTGCTACCTGAAACTCATAAACCACTGGATGAAGCTAAAGCTATAAATACTGGTGGTAATGGTAACTCAGGTTCATCCTCTTCAAATGAAGAAGAGAATTTTCAAGCCTATTTGGACAAAATGGAAGCTTCAAAAGCAAAGCGATGTCGGTTAAGCATGGAAAAGCAACCTGTAAATGTCCATATAAAGAAATTCATGCAAGAATTTTTTTAAAGAATTGGAAAAGTTTGACCGCTCATCAAAACTGACTATAGAAGAAGCCATCATTGTTTATCCAGAGATTGTCAGTGATGCAGCTAGAACCGTAACAGCAATGCCACCCACCCAAGTCAGTGTTGAAAGACTGTTTTCAGCACTGAAAATAATCAAATCAGATTTAAGGGCTTCTATGAAGGAGGATCTGGCAGAAGCAATTCTGTTTCTAAGAACAATATATTAGTTAATTTTGGATTATGTTTAACAGCTATTCTACAGCTATATATGCCACGTTTAAATAATATATAAGTTGTTTTAGGTTTTCCAAATGTTTTTGGTTTATGTAGGTTAACTTTGATTTTGTTCTAATTTCCAAAGGATGTTGTTCTAGAATTTCCAAAGGATGTGGTTGTTCCAGATTGTTATACTTGCTAATGCTATGATGACTTTATACTTGATAAAAAAAAACAATAAACATAACCCTGTGTGTTTTTTTGTTTAAACTTTAGGATTAATGAATATTTATAGTTTCTTTAATAAATAAAATAAAAAGTCACAATGACATAGATTTTAAACCCAAACATTAACATGCAGCCTTGCATGCTGCACTCTTTCAGTCAACATGCAAAAAAATATATATATTAAAAACTGAGGAGTCGGAGTCGAAGGATTTTTGTACCGACTCCACAGCCCTGCTGGGTTCTCTAAAAAGCTGCCAAAAAAAAGCACACGCAGCACAGCCAGGTTTATCGGCAGCCTCTTGCTTGCCTCTGGGGTTGTCTTATCTCATACAGTATTGTTCTTTACGTTGCATGAATGGTGCCTATAGTTTATGTCTCATGAGCAGGAACAACATGGAGTGCGACTGAGTGGGGCTTCACAGGGAGGCAATTGCTGTATGGGATTTCCTGTTCCGATTTGTAGGGGGCGGACGTGTGCAGTGCTCCCACCGGTTGCTCATGCTTTTTTGGTGACTTTTATAAGTAACCTCCAGAGACAGATGGGAGGTCACTGATAAAAAAAATACATAAATCTAGACATCAAAGAATACTACATTGTACTAAATACAAACCCGACATCATCAGGAAACATCTTATCTGGACCCACACAATAACAGTGCAAATATGGGAAAATTAGGTTCTTACCGTGATAATTTTCTTTCCTTTAGTCATAGCAGATGCAGCCATTACAGATGGGTTGTGTCCATCAACCAGCAGAGAGAGATAGAGAACACACTTTTTTCAGTGCCTCATACCAGCTTCCTCCACTGCCTCTCTTCAGTATTTGAAGCTTCCAAAGCAGTATGGCAAACCACAATGGGAATAACATGAGCTTTCCTCACAGCGAACGATGGCCCTACAACAAAGGGCACTAACTCAGGATGGAAGGAATGAATCATCCTCCACTGAGACATAACTGGAGGGAATAAACTCATCCTCCCGGAGGGAATAAACTCATCCTCCAAAACATGAAACTGGAGGGAATTAAGTCATCCTCCTTTAATTGAACAAGAATCCTGAAGACTGTTTTCCGACTTTCTCCCAAGGACGGAATCTCCAGGAAACACGAACAGAACCTGAAATAGATTTACAGCAGATAGCATCAGACAGGGAGAGATCATGGCTGCGTCTGCTATGACTAAAGGGAAGAAAATTATCACGGTAAGAACCTAATTTTCCCTTCCTTGTCATCAAGCAGATGCAGCCATTACAGATGGGAATGTATCAAAGCAATTCCTAGATAGGGTGGGAACAAGCCACACCACGCGCCAGCACTTGTGCTCCAAAATATGTGTCCCTCCTGGCAGCCACATCCAGCCTGTAATGTCGGGCAAAAGAGAGCTTAGAAGCCCATGTTGCTGCACTACAAATCTCTTGGAGAGAGTGCTCCAGTTTCAGCCCAAGAAGAGGAAATTCCTCTAGTGGAATGTGCCTTAAAGGCATCAGGAGGAGGCCGGCCGGCAAGCAAATAAGCTGAAAAGATAGATTCTTTAAGCCAGCGGGCAATAGTGGCTTTAGACGCTGGAGACCCTCTGCGAGGACCTGATAGCAAAACAAACAGATGATCAGAGGTCCTGAAAGAGTTAGTAACTCGCAGATACTGCAGCAGAGTCCTGCGCACGTCCAACAGGTGCAATTGCCCAAAAGATTCTGGAAACTCCTCCTCGACAAAGGAGGGCAAGAAAATAGGTTGGTTTAGGTGAAACGCTGAAACCACCTTAGGCAAGAAGGAAGGCACGGTCCGAACCGTGACCCCAGACTCTGAAAACTGCAGAAAAGGGTCTCTACAGGACAGCGCCTGGAGCTCTGACACCTGTCTCACCGAAGTAATGGCCACTAACAAGACGGCCTTCAGTGTCAAGCTGGACAAGGTGCACGCACGGGAGGACGGAGCCGAAGCACCCCTCTAAGAAACCGTGCCACATCCGGATGAGCAGCTAAAGAAACGCCTTCAACCTTGCCACGCAGGGAGGCCAACGCTGCCACTTGCACCCGCAGGGAATTATAGGCCAAGCCTTTTTGTACACCATCCTGCAAAAAGTCCAAAATCGGCGAGACAGGAGCCCGCAGGGGTGTGATCTCTCTGGAAGCACACCAGACTTCAAACTGGCGCCAAATCCTGGCATAAGCCACGGAAGTAGAACGCTTGCAGGCTTGCAGGAGAGTGGTAATTACTTTATTGGAATAGCCTCTGCCTCTCAATTGCCAGGCCATAAGACCAAATCGGCCGGCGTCCTCCATGGTCACCGAACCCTGTGACGATAGGGTACGAGCATCTGTCGGAGGTCCACATACCAAGGCCTCCTGGGCCAATCCGGGGTGACGAGAACCACTTCTCCTGGATGCAGCCGAATCCGCAGGAGCACTCGCCCTATCAAGGGCTACGGAGGGAACACATACAGTAGGCCCGGAGGCCAGGGTTGAGCCAAGGCGTCCAACCCCGCCGCGTGAGGATCTCGCCGTCTGCTGAAGAAGCACGGGACTTTGGCATTGGTGCTTGTCGCCATTAGATCCATCACGGGCTTGCCCCACTTGGCACATATCTGCAGGAACACTTCGTCTGCAAGTTCCCACTCCGCTGGATCGATCTGATGCCTGCTTAGATAATCGGCTTAGACGTTGCTCTGACCTGCAATGTGAGCTGCCAACAGAAACAGTAGATGCAGCTCGGCCAAGTGGCAAATTTGTTCGGCCTGCCCGGCTAGAGCCCTGCACTGAGTGCCGCCTTGTCGATTTATGTAGGCCACTGCTGTCGTGTTGTCCGACATCACTCTGACAGCCAATCCTTCCAGGGTCACTTGAAAGGCCAGAAGCGCCTGAAACACCACTTTCAACTCTAGGCGGTTGATGGACCACTCCGACTCCTCGGGTGTCCACAGACCCTGGGCATGCTTCCCCTTGCAATGTGTGCCCCAGCCTTTCAGACTGGCATCTGTCACCACTAGGCACCAATCGGGGAGCGCCAGCGGCATTCCTCGCCGCAGCATGCTGTCTGAGCCACAACTCCATGCTGAGTCAGGCCGCAGGGAGCCAAGAGAGTCTGCATTGGTAATCCTGAGATACTGGAGACCATCTTTGGAGTAGAGCATACTGTAGAGGTCTCAGGTGCGCTCTCGCCCAGGGCACCAGTTCCATGGTGGCCGTCATCGATCCAAGCAGCTGGACAATGTCCCAAGCTCGCGGGCGGGGCATCCTCAGTAGCAGACGGACCTGATTCTGAAGCTTGCACCGCCTTTGCTCGGGTAGGTACACATACCCCGAGGCTGTGTCAAACCTGGCCCCCAAATATTCTAGAGACTGCGAGGGGGGTCAGGTGACTTTTGGCCAAGTTGACGACCCAGCCCAGAGATTGAAGTACTGAGACCACTCTGGCTGTTACATGCTGACTCTCTGCAGCAGAGTTTGCTCGAATGAGCCAGTCGTCCAGGTACGAGTGAACCCGAATATGCTCTCGCCTTAGAAAGGCAGCTACTACCACCATAACCTTCGAAAAGGTGCGGGGAGCTGTGGCGAGGCCAAAAGGCAAGGCCCGGAACTGGAAATGCTTTCCCATCACCGCAAACCTCAGAAACTTCTGGTGCGGGGGCCAAATTGGAATGTGCAAGTAAGCTTCTTTCAGGTCCAGAGACGTGAGAAACTCTCCTGGCTGTACCGCTGCAATGACGGAGCGCAGGGTTTCCATGTGAAAATGCCGCACTCTCAGGGACTTGTTTAATTCTTTTAAGTCCAGAATAGGGTGAAAAGACCCTCCTTTTCGCGGCACCACAAAGTAGGAGTAGCGGCCACAGCCGTGTTCGGCGGGAGGTACCGGGGACACAGCCCCTATCTGAATCAGACCTTGTAAAGTCTCTTCTACCGCTGCCCGTTTGGCGGCAGAACCGCATCGGGACTCCACAAACACGTCTCTTACAGGGGCGTCGAATTCTATTCTGTAACCGTCTCTGATCAGGTCCAAGACCCACTGATCTGAGGAAATGTTGGCCCACTCCTCGGCAAAGAGGGAAAGACGTCCTCCGATGACAGGACTCGAGGAGAGGGCTGGCACACCATCATTGAGAGGGTCGCACCTGAACTCCAGGCCTTGAGCCAGTGGCTGTGGAACGTTTGTCCGAGCGAAAGGAGTTCCTCTGCTGAAAACGGGCACGAGAAGTGAACCCAGCAGAATGCCCCGAACGCCCCGGGCGGTACCTTCGAGCTTCACGCCGCACCCTTAGAGGAAGGCCGAGGCCTATCTTTGGGCAAGCGCTGGGGTTTAGCCTCACCCAGGCCCTTCACAATTTTCTCCAACTCCTCACCAAACAGGAGAAGGCCTTGAAAGGGCAACTTCACCAACCTTTGCTTAGAGGCCATGTCCGCCGCCCAATGCCGTAGCCAAAGAAGATGGCGAGCCACCACTGCTACTGCCATGTGTTTAGCCGAAGCTCTGACAATATCATAAAGGGTGTCAGCAAGAAAGGACAAGGCCGACTCCATCCCCGGAGCCACATCTGAAAAGGGCTCCGCTCCATCACCGGGCTGGCTGTTCCACTGCCTGTTGCAACCAAGCAAGGCAGGCTCTAGCAGCATAACAACTGCATGCAGACGCCCGAATAGTGAGACCTGCAATTTCAAATGACCGTTTAAGTGCTGATTCCAGTCTACGGTCTTGAATATCCTTCAGGGCAACACCTCCTTCAACAGGGAGGGTAGTTCTCTTTGTCACAGCTGTGACTAGGGCATCCACTTTAGGCATAGAAAAGCGAGCCATATGCTCATCACTCAGAGGGTATAATTGCCCCATAGCCCTGGAAACTTTCAAAGGTCCCTCGGGGTCAGCCCATTGAGCCGAAATAAGCTCTTGGATGGAGTCATGCAAAGGAAAGGCTCGAGCAGGCTTTTTGGTACTAGCCATCCTAGGATTCACAGAGGAGGCTGTGCCACTGGCAGGGTCCTCAATAGAGAGCGCCTGCAGGGCATCAGAAATAAGCGCTGGCAGCTCATCACGGTGGAAAATCCTCACCGCGGAGGGATCGTCCAGATCCTGAGTCACTTCTGCACCAGACTCTGGCTCCTCAGACCATGAAGGCCTGCCAGAGTCCTCCGAATCCTCGCAGCCTGACCACGGGGGGGGGGGGGGGGGGGGGGGAGAATGGAGGTGCAGCACTCTCTGAAGCGGAATGAGCCCTTCTGCGCTTCATATTCTGCCAATTATCATGGAATAACGCCTCAGAGGGCATACCCAGGCTACAATCCACCGGGGGGCATTAGAAGAGGCCCATGCCGGGCTTTGTGGGAGAGTTCTTTTAAGCATGTATGCTTTATGCATTAATAAGACAAAATCAGGGGAGAAAAACTCACCCTGGGCACCCGGATCTCTGCCGGGGCTAGTAGCTCTCCCCCCGGGCTCAGGACTCTCTGTCTCAGCGGAGGTCGCGCCATGTGGTAAATTCAAAATGGTGCCCGCTGCCAGCTCAGAGCGCGAAGAATCGTCACTCGCCATGCTCGGGCCGGCTCTAACGTCTGTACAGCACGATTTACAGAGCCCCACTGCTGATCTGCGCTTGCCACACTTGGAACAGCGCTTTACTGTCTCCGCAGCCATCGCCGAAAACGGCGGTAAAATTAAAAATGGCGGTTCGTGCCAAAATCACCCCGATCGCGGGCCCACCCCGGAGGAGTCAGAAAACACTCTTACCTCACTGGACCGAGTATCACAGCTCCGGTCCCACAGAAAAAGGCAAGGAAAAACCTCTGTTCCTTTTTTTTTTTTTTTAACGCTGTGAGGAAAGCAGAGGTAAATAGAACTCCGGAGGCTCAGGTGAGTGGGAAAGGCAGGGAAAGGGCGAACCTATGTGCCTGCATCCACTGTTGGTGGCGAAGGATAGGGAAAGCTAAGCAATGTGTCCACATCCACGGAGGTATGGGTAAGGCAGGGAAAGGGTGAACCTATGTGTCTTTAAAGTGAAGCTGCTATAGCCTCCAACACCCCTGCTAACAACTGGCAAAAGCACAGGAGCAACCTCCAGGCAGATTTTAGATGGAGCTCGAAGAAGCTGCAGCCACTCTGCTAGGGGAGATAGAGAATACTGAAGAGAGGCAGTGGAGCAAGCTGGTATGAGGCACTGAAAAAAGTGTGCTCTCTATCTCCCTCTGCTGGTTGATGGACACAACCCATCTGTAATGGCTGCATCTGCTTGATGACAAGGAATAAGCAGCATTTTGCTGTACAATAATGTACATACAACCAAACATAAATTACATATTGTTAACACACAAAGGAGCAATTCTGGTCACCTAAAGATAAGCACTTAAAATGTGTGTGCCAAGTGCAAATTCTATAATGGCAATTATGCACATAACTTGTTATAGAATACTAGCCTAAGTCCGCAGTTAGACACGAGCTCAACGTCTGGTGTAAGTGCTCACACCTAACTGCCATCAGCTGAGCATGTAACCTATACGCTTAATGCTAGGCATGACCCTGACCCACTCAAGCCCTCCCAAAGCCATACCCCACCTAGCAGTTGTGTGCTGAAGGATTATGAAATGAAATGAAGTTATGCAAATAACTACAAATGAATGCCAATTACCATCAATTAGTACCCAATTTAACAATTTACACAACTGTAGGCATTCTATAACCTGTGAATGCAATTTTACATACTAAGGAAAAGATTAGGCATGGCAGATTATAGAATTAAGGGGATGTGCATGTATTGCAAACCCAGTGATCTCATGCACATCCTTTATGGATATTCTGGCCACGAGGTTCATTACCCTAAGTTATGCTCATATATTCACAATTACAGCGTTGTGAGCTGGCATCAATGAGACTTAGAAGAATTTACCGGGATCTGAGAACCAAATGACCTGGGTTAACCTACTTTCTAGCCTCATTCACTGCTGCCTTTATTTCAAGGTAGGTCATAATTTAACATCAAGCAGGATAAAAGAACATTCAAAACATATTTTTATATAGATAAAGAGTCCATAGGGCAAAAGTTTATTTTGCAGTGAAGTGTAACCAATAGTGGGATGAAGAGAGATAAAAATGATGCACTAAAAATGTTTTATAAAGGCATTTTGACACCATCTCTGAACTAGAGCAAAGCAACACAGAATCACTACAACTAAATAATTTTTAGAAAGTTACATGTAGTTTTCCATTATAAAAATTCAGAGATCTTACTCACCACCTGTGCAGTACAAGAGAGCACTGGTGGTAGAGAATGGGAAATATGAATCCAAAACAACAGCAGTACCTTAAGTGTGACATCGCAGAGCTCTCCAGATTCATAAAAATTAAGGAGGGAACTGTGAAAGTCTTTCCAAGCTTCATCTGCTTCAAATACAAAGGAGCCATCGCTTTCGCAGTCACTGTTCAGAGACCTGTCTTGGCGTAGCTGTCTTTTCCCATTTATTGGCCGAGGTATAACTTGCTCAGGGACTAAGGTGTCCGAAGCCATTGATGGTCTTCCACGAACAGTGGATATCAATTATATACATGCACAAAAAACAGCAGTTTCCAGTTTGGACATGTCCAAAGTCACCTTGAAGTGCCACGTTACTATCTGAGAAAAATAAAACAGAGAAGAAACAAAAGGGAAGGATTTACCATCAAACCACATGAACTTTTTTCATTCAGGTTTACACTAAAACCACATCATCACAGGCCCATTCACTGTTAATGAAGATATAGACTTTTTTTTTTTAGATTAAAAAAAAAAAAACATAAAAAAAAAATCAGCATTTGTTGCTTCACAAAATATAATTGCTATGGATTCTAACAATTATTAGCATGATCTAATCCGAGTTAGGACCAGTGAGTAAAGGTGAAATAGGGATGAGGCAAGTGCCAACCCAGCTTGCATGTATGGGATACTACAGTAAGGAAAGCTAACAGTGTACTGAAATTTAAAACACACAAAACAAATTGGTTGTTTCAGGACACAGATATATTCTTACTGTGGCCATGATCAAAAATCAACAAGCCAGGTTTTAACACTTAAAATAACCACAGAAAATGAAGTTTTTAGATAAGATGAACTTAGACAGGGGGAGGGGGTCAGATGCACCGTGGATTTGGATTTAGAAACACGTCTTTCCATTCCCAAGCATCATCTCGGAAAGGCCATGCCAGGTATATATCACAGAAAGATAGAAAGCACAGAGTAGGGAGCAGACAACAAGATGTAACAACTTGGCCAGTCATTAAAAAAACTAAGTGTTGAGTAAATCCCACCATAGTTTATTGTCAGAATTCTAAGAATCCTGTATTAGCTACCAAGTTGTTATTAAGGATCTGTCTGGCTTGATGAAACACTGGTTGTCTTAAAATAAAGGGCTCCTTTTACTAAGGTGTGCTGAATGATTTACAGAGATACTAGTAAAAAAAAGGCCCATTTCTGAAAGAAATGAAACGGGCGCTAGCAAGGTTTTCCTCGGAGTGTGTATGTTTGAGAGAGTGTGTGTGAGAGTGATTGTGTGAGAGAGAGAAAGTGAATGTGCGAGTGTGTGTGTGTGACAGAGAGAGAGAGACTGGGTGCAAGTGTGTCTGTGAGAGAGAGAGTGTGTGAGACAGAGTGTGTGCCACCCCCCTCCCTCCCTTCCTTCGAGTTCCAGGGTCGTCCTCTCCCTCCCTCCGAGTTCCAGGGTCGTCCTCTCCCTCCCTCCGAGTTCCAGGGTCGTCCCCTCCCTCCCTCCAAGTTTCAGGGTCGTCCCCTCCCTCCCTCCTCCTTTCTCCCTCCCAGTTCCAGGGTCCCCCCTCCCAGTTCCAAGGTCGTCGTCCCTCCCTTCCTCCCTCTCTCCCAGTTCCAAGCCCCCTCCCTACGAAGTTTGAAAGTTATCTTGACTTACCTTGTTGGGGTTACGGCGGCCACCAGCAGCGGTAAAAGGCGTGCAGACTCAGCCCTTTTCTCTCTCTCAGCTGTGGTCCCGCCCTCATTTCCTATTTCCTCAAGTGCGGGACCACAGCTGAGAGAAAAGGGCCTAGGCTGCACGCCTTTTACCGTTCTGGCGGTAAGTGAAGATGGAACGACCGGCACCAATACCTGAGAGGGGCGTGGGGTTGCGGAGGAGAGCAGCAGCGATGCAGGGCTCTGTCCTTTCCTGGTTCTCTTCCTACCTCTCCCTCCGCACCTTTAGTGTTCACTGTGGTGGCTCTTCTACTTCTATCCCTCTGCCTGTCGGCGTATCTCAGGGTTCTGTTCTTGGTCCCCTCCACTTTTCTATCTACACTTCTTCCCTTGGTTCATTAATCTCATCCCATGGCTTTTCCTACCATCTCTACGCTGATGACTCCCAAATCTACCTTTCTACCCCTGATATCTCACCTTGCATCCAAACCAAAGTTTCAGCGTGCATGTGCTGTCTGGATGTCTCAATGCCACCTGAAATTAAATATGACCAAAACCGAGCTTCTCATTTTCCCCCCCAAACCCACCTCCCCGCTCCCCCCTTTTTCTATTTCTGTTGATTGCTCTCTCATTCTCCCTGTCTCCTCAGCTCGAAACCTTGGGGTCATCTTTGACTCTTCTCTCTCCTTCTCTGCTCATATCCAGCAGATTGCCAAGACCTGTCATTTCTTTCTTTACAACATCCGTAAAATCCGCCCCTTTCTTTCCGAGCACTCTACCAAAACCCTCATCCACACCCTTGTCACCTCTTGTTTAGACTACTGCAATCTGCTTCTTGCTGGCCTCCCACTTAGTCACCTCTCCCCCCTCCAGTCGGTTCAAAACTCTGCTGCCCGTCTCGTCTTCCGCCAGGGTCGCTGTACTCACTCTGCTGCTCCCCAGTATCTCTCCACACTCATCCTTCCCTACACCCCTTCCCGTGCACTCCGCTCCATGGATAAATCCTTCTTATCTGTTCCCTTCTCCACTACTGCCAACTCCAGACTTCGCGCCTTCTGTCTCGCTGCACCCTAAGCCTGGAATAAACTTCCTGAGCCCCTACGTCTTGCCCCATCCTTGGCCACCTTTAAATCTAGACTGAAAGCCCACCTCTTTAACATTGCTTTTGAATCGTAACCACTCGCCTCCACCTACCCTCCTCTCTTCCTTCCCGTTCACATTAATTGATTTGATTTGCTTACTTTATTTATTTTTTGTCTATTAGATTGTAAGCTCTTTGAGCAGGGACTGTCTTTCTTCTATGTTTCTGCAGTGCTGCGTACGCCTTGTAGTGCTATAGAAATGCTAAATAGTAGTAGTAGTAGTAGAAGAGTCTGAAGACAGCGAGACAGAGGCAACCACAGTAACATTTCCTGACATCAGGCACGCAGGCTTCTACTGTGGGAGAGTGACGTCAAGAGATGGTTACGAACACAGGTAGCCTCATTGGAACGTTGCAGGAGCAAATTATTATATTAGAAGTGCTAAGATGCCCATAGGAACAAAATGTGCTTTTTAGTACACACAAATCATTAGCACACCTCTTAGTAAAAGGAGACAAAATGTGAGCATTACCTACAGAAGCACATCACTATCACGGCCTTCACCACCACCAGACTCTAGTGTAACTATAAAAACTGGTGCTACCTTTATATTTATGTCTTCTTTTAAAGATATATAATTGACTTGTGAAATAAACATACATTTTATGCATTGAACTAGTCAAAGCAGATGAACTAACAGAACCGGAAAATACAGAAACTGATGAAGGATAAAGTACCTGCATATAATAAATGTGAACTGCTTTGACTGTACCACAGAAAGGCAACATACTTCAATTCTTTGAAGGAGTAAACAAACATGTGGACAAAGGGAAGCCGATTGATATTGTGTATCTGGATTTTCAAAAGGCGTTTGACAAGGTACCTCATGAAAGGCTACAGAGGAAATTGGATGGTCATGGGATAGGAGGAAATGTCCTATTGTGGATTAAAAACTGGCTGAAGGATAGGAAACAGAGAGTGGGGTTAAATGGGCAGTATTCACAATGGAGAAGGGTAGTTAGTGGGGTTCCTCAGGGATCAGTGCTAGGACCGCTGCTTTTTAATATATTTATAAATGATTTAGAGATGGGAGTAACTAGCGAGGTAATTAAATTTGCTGATGACACAAAGTATATTTTCAAAGCACTTAGACTTACAAAGTTCCATAGTAACCTATGTAAGTTTTTGTAAGTCTTTGAAAATGAGCCTCAAAGTTATTCAAAGTCGTTAACCCGCGAGAGGATTGTGAAAAATTACATAAGGACCTTACGAGACTGGGTGGCTAAATGGCAGATGACGTTTAATGTGAGCAAGTGCAAGGTGATGCATGTGGGAAAAAAGAACCCAAATTATAGGTACGTCATGCAAGGTTCCACGTTAGGAGTTACGGACCAAGTAAGGGATCTGGGTGTCGTCGTCGATAATACACTGAAACCTTTGTGTGCTGCTGCGGCTAGGAAAGCGAATAGAATGTTGGGTATTATTAGGAAAGGTATGGAAAACAGGTGTGAGGATGTTACAATGCCGCTGTATCGCTCCATGGTGAGACCGCACCTTGAGCATTGTGTTCAATTCTGGTCGCCGCATCTCAAGAAAGATATAGTAGAATTGGAAAAGGTGCAGCGAAGGGCGACTAAAATGATAGCGGGGATGGGACGACTTCCCTATGAAGACAGACTAAGGAGGCTAGGGCTTTTCAGCTTGGAGAAGAGACGGCTGAGGGGAGACATGATATATAAAAAATAATGAGTGGAGTGGAACAGGTGGATGTGAAGCGTCTGTTCATGCTTTCCAAAAATACTAGCACTAGGGGGCATGCGATGAAACTACAGTGTAGTAAATTTAAAACAAATTGGAGAAAATGTTTCTTCACTCAACGCGTAATTAAACTCTGGAATTCATTGCCGGAGAACGTGGTGAAGGCGGTTAGCTTAGCAGAGTTTTAAAAGGGGTTAGACGGTTTCCTAAAGGACAAGTTCATAAACCACTACTAAATCCACAATTCCAGGAACAACATGTACAGAATGTTTGTACGTTTGGGAAGCTCGCCAGGTGCCCTTGGCCTGGATTGGCCGCAGTCGTGGACAGGATGCTGGGCTCGATGGACCCTTGGTCTTTTCCCAGTGTGGCATTACTTATATCAAATCCCATTACCTTTAGAAGATAATAATGAAATGTAAACATTTCATGAGGCATAGTCTCCTCCTCTGATCACATATACTGAACAATGGGCTTTCAAAATGCTTATGACATCAAAATATGTTCTGATCGCTCAGAGATTAGAACACACCCAAATTGGTCTGCTTCCCCTCCAAGATCTAGTAAGAAGGCATGCAGATATGCAGAGACATGCTGGGTAACTCACAAGTGCTGGAATGAACATAGGCTATATAATAGCCTACACAAAAGCTAAGGAAGATGGGACAGGTAGGTTACCTGCAAATTAATATGTAAAAGGCACAATATATGAATTTGAATGTCAAAGTTTTAAGCTGAAAATAAATTGCACCGATTATGAAAAAAGAACAAAAGCAAATAACGATATTTAACAAGTTTTGGTACTGAATTAACTACATCCCCTCTAGAAGTACATTAGGGAAACTTCTAGTATAGTTAAATGATGCACTAGTCTTTCTAGGTGGAATGAGAAAAATGAACGTGCAACATTACTAAATGAAAATGGACTGACTCCACATCCATGATAGGGTAAAGATGGGTCCTACATGGAATAAATACAAAACAACTTACGCATCTAGTTTTTCCTACATAAGCGCACAACTGTGGAACGCATTACCAAAAGCCTTGAAAACGACGTACCACCACCTAAAATTCCAGAAATCACTAAAAACCAAATTGTTTAAAAAGGCATACCCTACCGATCCAACTTAAATGCCTAATCTCTGCAACACAACCAAACTAAAGCACGTAATGGACATAACACAAACTCTTCCGTTCTCCGATTCCCTAATGTGGCTGTGCCACATGAACTTGATCTTACCACAACATCACCCTGTATTTGTTCATGCCGGAGCCTGCATAGGTCTCTGCGGTACTATGTAAGCCAAATTGAGCCTACAAATAGGTGGGAAAATGTGGGATACAAATTTAACAAAGAAAATAATGACTGGACTCGGCAAGTTGAAATACTTTCAAAAGAAGGAATAAAGCCAACAACAGAAGTACTGCTCAAGAGGCATGTATAATATGCAGCTGTTTGCTAATCAGTCTACCTGCCTTGGGTAAAAATAAATGCTGTATTTACATAAGACCATTAAAAAGCCACTTTGTCAGATCAAGTTCCATGGAGCCCAGTGTGAAAATACAAGTGTAGGATGTTATCCAGTGATCCAACGTTCTGTGAGCAGGTAAACCAGTACCTGGATGTTATTTAACAAACTGTTCAGCAAGCTGAAACATCAGAATAATCAAGTCTATTACTATATAAGCTCCTTTGAGCAGGGACTGTCCTTCTTTGTCAATTTGTACAGCGCTGCGTAACCCTAGTAGCGCTCTAGAAATGTTAAGTAGTAGTATATATATTTTTCTAAATCACTCTACAAGTTTATGAATCAGTTGCAGTCTTAAGGTGTTTTTTGTCTGGAAACGAAGAAGTCAAGAAAGACATAGCACTTTCTGATTGATGGAAACTAAGAAGTCAGGAAAGACGTAGCACTTTCTGATTGATGGAAACTAAGAAGTCAGGAAAGACGTAGCACTTTCTGATTGAGCATCATATCTAGAATATATTTCTGTATAATTACCTTTAGGAATGAGATCATGAGTCCAAGAGGCAGAACAGCAGTCTGTGCCTAAGAGAATTGTGCTTTTCGGCAACGTTTACCTGGGAAGGCAGAGTGAGAATCCTCTCTCTGATAGTGGCCAGCTCAGATCACTAGAACCCACCCAATCACAAAAAGTAGATCAAGTTTCCCGTAACTCACTTCAAAAGGACAAGCAACAGGTTTTCTACCAGCCTAATCATTTTCCTCCAGGAACTTGTCAAACACTGCCTGACACAGTGGGCTCAACAGAAGTTTGGCCCAGACCCTCCAGCAAATTCCACAGCTTATGTATGACATTAAAAAGACCCTTTCTACAATTTGTTTTCAATCAGTTCATTTTTAGTTTTGGCTGTGCCTTTTTGTTTTACTGCCATGTGAAAAGTTAATCAGCTCCACACAACAACAAAAGAAGAATGAAAAATAATTCACGGGCATTTCAGAAGACCGCCAAATAGTTCCAGATAGGCTCGTTAGGCAGCTCTTTAAGACGGAAAAAAATTATCTGTGTTTAAGAGAATCGAACAAGGAAGAAAATGCTCTGCAAACGTCCCCCGTCACGTCCTGCTCGAGCCGGGGTACAAGAAATGAAAAAGAAACGAAATGAAAATGCTCCTTGTTTACACGATAAAGTTAAAGGTGGAGCCTGAAAACGCCTTCGTCGGTATATAATTACTATCCTTCAGGGGTTGGAGTGCGGTTTCCCGCTCTGGTGCAGCATCCGCCGCTGGCCCGCCCCAGCCACCACCAATCTCACGAAAAATAAGCAGCAAACCTCAAAGAAACCGGAGCGCGCGGGGAAAGCTAGGCGCATGAGCACACCTACGCGCCTAACGTCACAGTTAAGCTTGCACGCAGCGGCCCGTTTAAGGAGGTTGGATTAAAGCAGGAGACGAGACGGGCTGTGCCGAGTGAAAGTGAGCCTATGTAGTCGACTATAAGAAAGGAAGCCAATTTGGTTAATCTCTGTTTCCACTCCCTCGCGCAGCCGTCATTGACATACACTCAAAACAAAGCAAGATGAGCTGCTGCATCCACGTTGCAGTGGCGTAGCCAGACTGCCAATTTTGGATGGGCCTGAACCCAAAGTGGGTGGGCACAAAATTTTCTCTCTACCTCCCTCCCCCAGCAAAATTTAGTCACGTTAATCAGATCCATTTGTCACACAGGGTAAAGTGCTGCTTTTCAGTGCATCAGATTTCAGAAAATGTATTTAATAGCCTAACACCCTTTTCAGTGAGCTTTCAGAGGCCAAAACCTCCTGCCTCAGGTCAGTATAATGCTGTTACGGTATCCTCACCTGACCTAAGGAAGGAAGTATTGGTCTCTGAAACTTCATTAACACAGGTACCATATTACTTTATCCTAAATTAAAAATAAAATTATTTTCTTTACCTTTCTTGTATGGCCATTTACTTTTTCTCATTGTGTCGCTCCCAGTCTCTAGATTCTGCTTTCCTTCGTATTCGCTTAACTCTTCTGCCAGGTTTTCCTGGCCATTTGTCATTTTTCTCTCCTTTTTCTTTGCTTTCTTCAATATTTTTCTGCCCCTCTCTCTCTCTCTCTGTCCTGATTTAATTCATTCTTACTATCCATTCTTTAATTTCCTTCATCTGTTGCAGGAATTGAGATAGGAATTTGTGATACTTCAAGAGTCAGACAGCACACACCAGAATGAGGGAGAAATCTTCTTTATTTGCCAGCAAACAAAGCAGGACATCAGTTCTAGCTCTCTTCTCTCTCTCTCTGTGTCTTTCTCTCAGCTCTCTGTCTCAGCTGCTTCTCTTCTGCTGTCTCTCCTGTTGTCTTCCAGCTTTCTTCCAGCTCTCCTTCCTTTCTTCTGACGTAAACTGCTTCTGCTCCTACTTAAATACTGTTCTATCCCCCTCCTAGCCTTGCCCCCCCTTACTCTCCAATTGGTTAAGGAATAGATTGGTCACTTTGCCTCAACCAATCAGCTCCATACAAATATCAGTTACATAGGTTCCAGACATCCTAAACTGACCTGTGACCTGGGGCCCCTTACACCAGACATTTGGGCTCCAGTCTCTTACATGTTATTATGATTGATTTCTCATATTCCTAGTACTAACTGCTAACTAAACTCTGGCATTCATTAAAGAGGTCAAAAGCCAATCTTACTTAATAGCATACGGCTATGGTCTGTTATTACTTTCAGGACTATTCCTACAGTTACCTATAATTAATCAAGACTTTTCCTGACCTTCTTCACCTATTAGCTTATACATTGAACCAGCCAGAACTATGGCTAAGTCAAACCATATGCTGATCTCCTCAACTGCAGTCTTAAACAGCAGACAAAGGATCATTTTAAAAGTAACACAGAGTTGAACAAACATCCTACATAGAAATTACAGAGAATAGAACATATTCTAAAATACACAGAATCAGTATTCCTTATAAGCAAGAACTTCTAAAATCTAACTCATTTATATCTAGAATTATTTAGACTCTAACTATTTCCTTCTAAGCAGTGTTCAATTTAATCCTAAACAAACTGCCTGCTTACAAAACTATTCAGTATGCCTAATAATGTACAGATGTTGAGCCAGCTTTCATCATTCACCAGGGTGAAAGAAATTCCTGTCTCTGACCTTTTTAACCCTTTTGCTCGACAGCTAGAGTTCTAGTAATTAACTCCAGCCTGCATTCCTTCACTACTTGCAGAGTAAAGAGTTGAAATTTGAAATAAGAATTCAATTCAAATACCAAGCTTTTAACAGAATTAACCCTTCATATGATTTCTCAGAATTATTCTTTGCCCACTGCCTCATTCCCCCCTTTGAGACTAAAATCAGCTTATGCAGAGATAAGTCTCACAACTCAAACTCTGGAGATTATAGTGATCCTAAATAGGAATAGACTTGTGAATCACCATTACCCTACTTGTTAAGGTCCGACGGCATACTGCCGAAGCACATGAGGCCAGGAAACAAAACAACAACCCTGCTAAAACTAAGACTATTAGGGAAATGAACAAGGGACGTATCCAGGAGGTCAATGACCACCACCAGGAGGTAAGGTCTAATCCTCCTCGGTAATCCTCCACATTAAGGCTAGCCAACTGTAGGACTTTATCCATGGCATGCCTAACCACATGCGTCCTATTTATGACAATAGTACAGCACTCTGAAGAATTTAACACTGTGCAGAGACCACCCTGGGCTGCAAAGAGGTAGTCAAGGCCCATACGATTATACCGAGAAACTATACTTAATTCATTAATTTGATCCTGCAATGCATTGACTACCACATTCAGCTCATGAACTAAAACATGAAGTAGGGACTGAAGTCTCCGAGTAGCCATACCTAGTTCAGTAATACCCGCTACCGGGCCTCCAATTGGAATCCAGGCCGTGGCAGAAAGGGCTACAAGTCTCTTTTTAGTCAGAGGATAAGTAGAGTTGATATACTGGAGGGCTAATTCAATCGCCTCATCCTCTGTGGCAACGGAGGAGGGTAAGGACAAAGCCTCTCGCTTAGAGCGGTGCGGGGATAGTGGCTTGAGAGGAATAACTTTAGGAAAATAATTCAAGGTTACCAATACACAAAAATCATATGTGGAGGGAAGAACCATGTGGAGGACATTATCACAGAGCCAGTAATGACCAAGAAGAGGGTGAGGAAAGTTCCCAATAAATGTTGGCTCAGGCTGGACAGGGTACTTAGGGTGCCCATAATGCGAGCCCCTATCCCAGGGGGAACGAAGACGAAATGGAGACTTTGCACACCATAGGCGCCAATCCCCAATTGTGACAGGCTGCTCATTTGTTAGTAACTCTTCATACCCCGGGGACTTATGAAAGTAGAAAATAAGCTTGGACACTATAGTCTTCTCAGTGGTACGCTTAGGAGCCAGATAATCACCTGGGTCATAATCTACAGGTATGGTAGTAGGGCACATAGGAGTACCTGGAGAAACTACCCACACAGATTCTCCTTTTTCTGGGAGAACATTAGTATAGTTACAGGGAATGGGAAGAACAGTTGAGATGCTTCTTGTTAAACAAAACACTCCAGAGGCTGGATAGGGAGACGTAAAAACAGGCCTTAGAGAAGAGTCAGAGGGGGAAGTAGCATTATAAAAGGACCACCAAGTATAATCCTGACTCCAAGGACCTGAACTCGAAAAGTAGGGAGGTATAAGAGCTGGGAGTTGCACAGGGACAGGTACAGCTGGGACATCTGTGGTATAAGGAGAAAATCGGGAACACACAATACAAGGGGAAGTAATCTTTGCCTGGCTAATTAGTTCCTGGACTGAGTGTAACCAAAGGTTGGAGTGAGTTGGGGTATTAGGAACAAGGAGGCAAGGAGTAGAAAACAACAAAAGCATCCAAACTACTAACATTTTCTTTCTTCCTAATCTAAAACAAATACAGCAAACTAATTAGGCAATAATATTTCAACAGTCTGTGCTAATCACAGATTACTCTCATATAGTGTTCTCAGTCTTTGAGTTCTTATACCAGTTGGGATAGACCCTCAACTGACAAGGATCAAGCTTTCAAATTCCAAGAAAGCCAGAATCAGGCAAGAAAGAGTCTCAGTGTGAAGCCGAAGTTCAGCCGCTCCTGCAGTATACAGTTGACCCTTCTTTTCAGCTAGTAGATTCTTTGGTTCGGGTCAGGCGCAACTTCAATGGCTCCGCTGGATCACTTTCTGCTCTCCACTGTCTAGGCTCCGTCTGATCCGTGCTGGGCTCAGTCTGGTCAGCAGACTTAATTCGAGACCAATGGACCCATGGAGTAATCCCTGCGACCTTCACAGCTGCAGGGGTAGAAAGCAAAACAGTAAAAGGTCCTTTCCATCGGGGCCCCAAAGGCTGAAGCCTCCAGTCTTTCACCCAAACTCTATCCCCTGGCAGGAAGGAATGTACCTGAGCCTGGAAGGGGACAGGGTTTATTTCTCTCACATAAGACTGAAGCTCAGAAATTATCTTTCCCAAGAGGGCTACCTGCTCCTGCACCTGGGCAGACCCTAAAATCCCTATGTCTCCCTTAATTCCCTGTAAAATGGCTGGGGGCTTCCCATACACAATTTCAAAGGGAGAGAGGGCTGTTCCTTTAGTTGGGGTGCATCGGAGGCGGAAGAGGGCTAGTGGCAATGCCTGTGGCCATTTCAATTGGGTTTCCTGACAAATCTTTGCTAGGCTATTTTTCAAGGTTCTGTTTGCCCGCTCAACCTGCCCTGAACTCTGGGGACGATAGGCACAATGCAATTTCCAGGTAATGCGCAATGCGCGGGACAGGGCCTGAAGTGTAGCTTCAACAAAGGCGGGACCATTATCTGAACCTATGGCAAGGGGCAATCCATACCTGGGGATGACATCCCTAAGGAGAGCTCGAGCTACTTCTGTGGCTTTCTCAGTGACTGTAGGATATGCTTCCACCCACCCAGAAAAGGTACAGACCATGACCAAGAGATATCGGAGCCTACCGCTCCTGGGCATTTCTGTGAAGTCTATAATTAGGGACTCAAAGGGTGTTAGTCCTCTAGACTGAACTCCTGGTGGAATACGGGGTCCCTGGCGGGCATTATTCTGGGCACAGAGAGTACATCGGGCTGAGGCAGTGGCAACCAGACTATCCAATCCTTCCAGCACCACTACTCGATTGAGTAGGCGGGCTAGTGCTGTTTTCCCTAAGTGTGATAGGTCATGAGCTTGAGACACTACAGGCCAAGCTAGGTGGCGTGGCACCAGAACTCTGGTATCAGGGAGATGTAACCAGCCATCAGGTCTCCTTACTGCACCTTCTTCTTGAGCCCATTTCTCTTCCATTTGGGTATACATAGGCGTCCATTCTTGCAATCGGATTTGGAACAGGGGGGTCACAGTACTTGCTGGGGGTCCTCGAGCAGCTTCCTTGGCCACCCGATCAGCATGGCGGTTCCCTCGGGCCACTGGAGTATCTACCCTTTGGTGTCCCCTGCAGTGAATGACAGCTACCTTCTTAGGGGCCCACACAGCCTCTAGCAGCTGAAGTATTTCAAGTCCATACTTAACAGGTTGGCCTGCAGCATTTATGAGTCCCTTTTCCTTATACAAAGCTCCATGAGCATGTAGAGTTGTAAAAGCATACTTGGAATCAGTATAAATGTTGGTCACCAGTCCTGCTGCTAACTCCAGAGCTCGTATGAGGGCCACAAGTTCTGCTTTCTGGGCTGAAGTTCCTTGGGGCAGGGCTCTTGCTTCTATCACCTTGTCCTCTGTCACCACAGCATAGCCTGCCAATCGCTTGGAGTTCTCCACATAACTGCTTCCATCTGTAAAATAAATTACATCTGGGTCCCTCCAAGGAACATCTTTAAGATCTGGTCGACTGGAATACACTTCATCCATGGTTTGGATACAGTCATGATCTGGTGGTCCCTCAGATGCTGGCAAAAGAGTGGCAGGATTAAATGTAGCCACTGTTTCCAGGTGTATCCGTGGATTCTCACACAAACTAGCTTGGTACTTAACCATACGGTTATTTGTAAACCAGTGGTTGCCCTTATACTCCATGAGGGTGAGAACTGCGTGGGGGACTTTAACAACCAGTTCTTGCCCCAAGGTCAACTTATCAGCTTCCTGGACCAGTAAGGCTGTTGCTGCAATGGCCCTCATGCAGGCTGGCCATCCTTTAGCCACTCCATCCAGCTGTTTAGACAGGTATGCAACAGGCCTCTGCCAGGATCCCATCATCTGGGTCAGCACACCCAGAGCAACCCCCTGTCGCTCGTGGACATACAATGAGAAAGGTTTCTCCACATCAGGAAGGCCTAACGCAGGGGCTTGGAGTAGGGCTTTCTTTATAGCAATGAAGGATTGTTGAGCAGTAGGTCCCCATTCAAATGGTTCCTTTTCACCCCCCTTTGTGGCTTGGTAAAGGGGTTTCGCCATCAATGCAAAATTTGGAATCCAAATTCTGCAGAATCCAGCTGCTCCCAGGAATTCCCTAACTTCTCTTCTGGACTTGGGTTGGGGAATTGCAGCTACCGCTTGCTTCCTACTAGCATCCAGTCTCCGACTTCCCTGGGAAATGCAAAAGCCCAGATACTTCACTTCTGACTGACAAAGTTGGGCCTTTGAGCGTGAGACCTTATAGCCTGCATCCAAGAGTAGCTCCAGCAATTCTCTGGTAGCCTCAAAACACTCTTCCTGGGTCACTGCTGCAATCAGGAGGTCATCTACATACTGGAGTAAAACTCGCCTGGAAGGCTCAGATTTAAAAGTCTTAAGGTCTTGCCCTAGGGCTGTCCCAAAAATAGTGGGGGAATTCTTGAACCCCTGTGGCAGGCGGGTCCATGTATACTGAAGCTTCCTTCCTGTTACTGGGTTTTCCCATTGAAAGGCAAAAAGCAATTGACTGGCGGGGGCCACCCGAATACAAAAGAAGGCATCTTTTAGATCTAGTGTCGTGAAATGGGTAGCTCCAGAAGGTATCAATCCTAGCAGGACATATGGATTAGGCACTACAGGGTGTAATGAAATAGTGGATTTGTTAACCACCCGTAAGTCTTGGACTGGCCGGTAATCCTCAGTCCCTGGCTTCTGAACTGGCAATAGTGGCGTATTCCATGGAGACTGGCAAGGACGAATAATTCCATGGAATAACAGACGATTCAAATGTGCTTGGATCCCTTCCAGAGCCTTTCTGGGAATTGGGTATTGGCGAAGATGGATTGGCCGGGCACTTGGAAGTAAATCTACATGGACAGGAGGAATATTTCGGGCCAACCCTGGGGGATTATCTTCTGCCCATACCCCACTGACCTGAAAGCTGTCTGCCAGGGGTAGGTCAACTTGGCCCTGCGACTGATGCAGCCGCCATTCTTCTTCAAGAGGGCAGCAGAAACTCAATATACCCTTAGGGCTGGATGTCGGGGGCCGAAAGGAGACTGAAGTCTGGCCATCAGAGTCAAAGGAAATTTGGGCCCTAAGCTTGGACAGCAGGTCTCGACCTAACAAAGGGATTGGACAGTCTGGCATATACAGGAATTCATGAGTGACTATGTGTGAGCCTAATTGGCATCTACGGGTCGTCAGAAAGGGCCTCCGGTTCTGCACCCCCGTGGCTCCCACCACTCGGACAGTTTTTCCAGACACAGGCGCTAATCGCTCCGTCACAACAGAATGTTCAGCTCCTGTATCAATCATGAATGGAATTGAGCGGCTCCCTATAGTTAACTTGACCATAGGTTCCTGGGAGCCCAGTTTGTAGGAACCCGGTCTGTCCTATTCGTCCCATTCTGCCATCTCGGCTATCCCGATGATGTCAGATTCAGGAGGCTCATATCTTCCCTCTCGAACTCGGCCTCGGCTTCCTCGATCTCCTGGTCCCCTTCTCAGTCCCTGGCGCCTCTGGGGGCATTCATCTTTCCAGTGCCCTCTTTCCTTACAATAGGCACACTGATCCCTCTCCAATCTTGGTCTGGGATTCTCCCCCCTTGGCCGGGATTGATTGAAGGAATCTCGGGGCCTGGCTGGTGGTCCGGGATCCCACTTTGGCTTCCCATTAGCTAGAGGTCGACCTCGGTTAAGGGTGGAATTAGTAATGGCTGCCGCTAAAAGGTCGGCCTTCTTCTGCATCTTCCGGTCAGCCTCTCGGCGCACCTCCTGATCTCTATTAATGAAAACCTTGGTTGCGATCTCAATTAGCTGGGTGGTATTCATCCCTGCGAATCCCTCCTGACGCTGCAACTTCTTCCGGATATCTGGCATACTCTGGGCCACCAATGCACTATTCACCATTCTCTGGTTTTCTTGGGCTTCAGGGTCAAATGGGGTGTATGTTCTGTAGGCTTCAATTAGTCGCTCTAGAAAGGCCCCAGGGGATTCAGTTGCCCCTTGGAGAATTTCAGAGACCTTTGCTAGATTAATGGGCCTCTTTATGCCTTTCCTCATACCTTCCAGCAAGTCCCGGCAATAGCCAGACAACAGTTCATAGTGCTGCCCATCATTTGGATCCCAATCTGGAGCTGCGCGAGGAAACCGAGCTCTAACCCATCCCTCTGGGTCCTGTGTCCCCCCGGGGACACGCTCTCGCGTGATGGCCTCAGCATTTTGCAAAATCTTCCGCCTCTCCTCAGTTGTGAAGAGGGTCAGGAGAAGTTGTTGACAATCAGTCCAGGTTGGGTTATGGGTGGCCATAATGCTAGTCACTAGGTCCACCACTGCCTGAGGCTTTTCAGTATAAGTGGGGTAATGCGTCTTCCAATTCAGGAGATCGGTGGTTGTGAAGGGTACATACTGATAGGCCTGTGCCTGTATAACCTGACCCTCATTATTAGGATCCGGTCGAGTGATGGTTACCTGTCGGAGTGGCAGAACTCTCGAGGAGGTGGGAATGGAACCTGAGGTAGAGCTAGGAGCTACCCTCCTATCATGCTCAAAGGTGATTGCAGCAGGTCTAACCCATTCAGTGGAGGTGTGTTGAACCCCTGAGGGATGGGGAGGGGTACTCATAGACTGAGAGGTGGTCACAGGTGATTCAGTCCATTGAAAGGGATGCCGGGCCCCTAATGAGTGGGTAGGGGTATTAGAAGGAGAGGCTGGGCTGTCGGGAGTTGAGGAGTCAGGGAGTGGAACCCAAAACGGGTCTTCAGAGGTTAACAGGAGAGGATGTGGCACAGAAGGGTAGAGGCCGGGTGAAAAGTCCAACCTAGGGTGTGGCAGGTTTGGCACAGGAGGGGAAGAACTATCCGGAGAAGCCTGTGCTGGAGAGGCTTGGGCTGGGCGGCGTGGATCTCTGGGGGTGGCACGGAACCCCAACAATGGGCCATAAGGTGGTGGCTCAAGGTCTGAGGGGTCATCAGAGAGTATGGGTTTCTCGGACAGGGTAGGGGCGGAAGCCACCGATTGGGTGGTAGGCTTCCTAGGGCTCTTTCCCTCTTCTAGTTTAGATTTTCTAATCTTTCTTTGAACACGGCCTAACATGAATTTTACTGGGGATCCCATATAAGTTTTCAACCAAGAGGGAGGGTCAGTCACAAGGCTATCCCAGGAATCTATATAAGGGAGTTGTTCAGAATATTCTGGTTCTCCTACAACTATGCTGTAGACCTTCCGGATTACTTCAATATCTAAGCTGCCACTAGGGGGCCACCCCACTCCCATAGATGGCCACTCAACTTCACACAAGGTTCTTAAAGTACTTGAGCTTAAAGTCTGTCCATAGTCATTAATTAAAAATCCTTTTTTAAAGTTCTTAAGCATACAATCTAGGGGGGTAGCAATTTGTCTAGATGATGTCCCACCCATAATGCTTACAGTTACAACACACAAAAAGGGAGGGAATTTTTTTGAAAGTGCAGTAAGGGGTCTGCACTCTCGAGACACTAGGTAGACAGACAGCAATCGCTTCCTTCCGTCAGCAATCGCTGACCAATTGAACTCGCGTTAATTGGAAATGCAGCTATAAGAAGTCCGCACTCAATAATCATTCACGCATCACACATTCCATACAGAAAATCCCACCCAACAATTTCAGATTTCTCAAATACAGATAAGCTCAAGCGTTTTCGCTTCTAGTCCCCGCGACTAGAAGGTACTAGGGCCTTCGCTGAGAGTTGATCAGGCTCTCCTTCCTCAATTTTCTTTGAGGGGCTGGTTTACAATTTTCTAGCTAGAATTACAATACAAAATACAGAATACATACCCGGCGAATGTTCTCCAGTCAGTTGGGTGCTGGGATTAATGCAGGATTCATCCCACCGCTGTCACCAAGAATTGTTGCAGGAATTGAGATAGGAATTTGTGATACTTCAAGAGTCAGACAGCACACACCAGAATGAGGGAGGAATCTTCTTTATTTGCCAGCAAACAAAGCAGGACATCAGTTCTAGCTCTCTTCTCTCTCTCTCTGTGTCTTTCTCTCAGCTCTCTGTCTCAGCTGCTTCTCTTCTGCTGTCTCTCCTGTTGTCTTCCAGCTTTCTTCCAGCTCTCCTTCCTTTCTTCTGACGTAAACTGCTTCTGCTCCTACTTAAATACTGTTCTATCCCCCTCCTAGCCTTGCCCCCCCTTACTCTCCAATTGGTTAAGGAATAGATTGGTCACTTTGCCTCAACCAATCAGCTCCATACAAATATCAGTTACATAGGTTCCAGACATCCTAAACTGACCTGTGACCTGGGGCCCCTTACACCAGACATTTGGGCTCCAGTCTCTTACATGTTATTATGATTGATTTCTCATATTCCTAGTACTAACTGCTAACTAAACTCTGGCATTCATTAAAGAGGTCAAAAGCCAATCTTACTTAATGGCATTCGGCTATGGTCTGTTATTTCTTTCAGGACTATTCCTACAGTTACCTATAATTAATCAAGACTTTTCCTGACCTTCTTCACCTATTAGCTTATACATTGAACCAGCCAGAACTATGGCTAAGTCAAACCATATGCTGATCTCCTCAACTGCAGTCTTAAACAGCAGACAAAGGATCATTTTAAAAGTAACACAGAGTTGAACAAACATCCTACATAGAAATTACAGAGAATAGAACATATTCTAAAATACACAGAATCAGTATTCCTTATAAGAAAGAACTTCTAAAATCTAACTCATTTATATCTAGAATTATTTAGACTCTAACTATTTCCTTCTAAGCAGTGTTCAATTTAATCCTAAACAAACTGCCTGCTTACAAAACTATTCAGTATGCCTAATAATGTACAGATGTTGAGCCAGCTTTCATCATTCACCAGGGTGAAAGAAATTCCTGTCTCTGACCTTTTTAACCCTTTTGCTCGACAGCTAGAGTTCTAGTAATTAACTCCAGCCTGCATTCCTTCACTACTTGCAGAGTAAAGAGTTGAAATTTGAAATAAGAATTCAATTCAAATACCAAGCTTTTAACAGAATTAACCCTTCATATGATTTCTCAGAATTATTCTTTGCCCACTGCCTCACATCTACTTATGGCTTTTCATCTTTTTCTCACCCTTGTTCTCCCCATGCCCCTTCCTCTTATTCTCCAGTCTTTCACTACTCCCCTTTTCCATCCAGCAGCTCTCCTCTTTCTCTCCCCATCCTTCCAGTAGTCTCCCCTCTTTCTTTCTGCATCCTTCCGTCCAGTGTCACCTCTTTCTCCCTACCCTTCCATCCAGCGTCTTCCCTCTTTCTCTCCCCATCCTTCCATCCATCTACCCTCTCTCCTGATCCTTCCATCTAATGTCTCTCTCTCCCTCTTTCTAACCAGTGTCTCTGTATCTCTCTACCCTTTTCTGTTCAGTGTCCCTTCTCTCTCCACATCCTTCCAGTCTCTCCCCTTTCTCTCTGCATCCTTTCTTCCATCTCCCCTCTTTCTCTCCCCATCCTTCCATCCAGTCTCTCTCCCCATCCATCCGTTTTCCCTCTTTCTCTCACCATTCTTCCATCTGTTTTCCCTCTTTCTCTGCCATCCTTCCATGTTTTCCCTCTTTCTCCCCATCCTTCCATATTTTCCCTCTTTTCTCCCCATCCTTCCATCTGTTTTCCCTCTTTTCTCCCCATCCTTCCATCTGTTTTCCCTCTTTTCTCTTTTCCTCGAGGCCCGCCCTGCATGCCAGCGCCAGCCCCAGCTCCCATTGCCGGCCACTGCTGCTTTTCCTGTTGAGCAGCAGGGCCAGCGCTACAAAAAGAAGAAGCGCTAATGCTAAGGACAAAAAATGTTAAAAAAAAAAAGTGCGGCACCGGCAGGCACTGTCTAGGCAGCCTTGAGGCATTGGCTGCTGGCTCGCAGGCTCCTCCCGTCTCTTACGTTACTGCCCCTGCGTCGCTCCAGGGGCAGTGACGTAGGAGACGGGAGGAGCCTGCGAGCCAGCAGCCAATGCCTCATGGCTGCCTAGACAGTGCCTGCTGGTGCCGCGTTTTTTTTTTTACATTTTTTATCCTTAACGTTAGCGCTTCTTCTTTTTGTAGCGCCGGCCCTGCTGCTCAACAGGAAAAGCAGCAGTGGCCGGCAATGGGAGCTGGGGCTGGCGCTGGCGCTGGGTGGGCCTGGGCTGAAATTGGGTGGGCCTGGGCCCAGCCAGGCCCACCCATAGCTATGCCCCTGCCACGTTGTCGTTCTTTATTGTTGGTCCATCTGTAACAAGTCTAAAGCTATTTCAGTTGGATAGGCAGTGCCTTAAAACTGGAGGAGAAAAGAAATAATTCAATATCACTAAAATGAAGATACTTACCTGCAGCAGGTATTCTCTGAGGACAGCTGGCTGGACATCACCACGCATGGGTCGTCGTCTGCGATGGCCCAGGAGCTCCAGAAATTAACAAAAAAGTTCTAGAAACAGCGCGGCGGGCGCGGGGACAATGCACCGCGTATGCGCGAGTGACTTCCCGCCTGCGCACTTCCCTCAGTTATATAACAAGCAAACTAGAACAGAACAACTCCTAAGGGGAGGAGGGAGGGTTGTGGTGATGTACAGCGGCCTGCTGTCCTCGGAGAATACCTGCTACAGGTAAGTATCTTCATTTTCTCCGAGGACAAGCAGGCTGGAGATCACCACGCATGGGGTATCCCTAGCACCCAGGCTCACTCAAAACAATGAACAGTGGTCAATTGGGCCTCGCAACGGCGAGGACATAAAGATTGACCTGAAACAAAACACAACTAACTGAGAGTGCAGCCTGGAACAGAACAGAAATGGGCCTAGGAGGGTGGAGTTGGATTCTAAACCCCAAACAGATTCTGTAACACCGACTGCCCAAACTGACTGTCACGTCGGGTATCTTGCTGAAGGCAGTAATGAGATGTGAATGTGTGGACTGATGACCACGTTGCAGCCTTGCAAATCTCTTCAATGGAAGCTGACTTTAAGTGAGCTGCTGACGCAGCCATGGCTCTAACATTATGAGCCGTGACATGGCCCTCCAAGGTCAACCCAGCTTGGGCATAAGTGAAGGAAATGCAATCTGCTAGCCAATTGGAGATTGTGTGTTTTCCGATGGCAACCCCCATCCTGTTGGGATCAAACGAAACAAACAACTGGGCGGACTGTCTGTAGGGCTTCGTCCGCTCCACGTAAAAGGCCAATGCTCTCTTACAGTCCAAGGTATGCAACTTGTCCTCACCAGGGCGGGTATGAGGTCGGGGAAAAAATGTTGGCAAGACAATTAACTGGTTCAGATGGAACTCCGACACCACCTTCGGCAGGAACTTAGGATGAGTGCGGAGAACTACCCTGTTATGATGAAATTTAATGTAGGGAGCATGAACTACTAGGGCTTGGAGCTCACTGACTCTACGAGCTGAAGTAACAGCCACCAAGAAAATTACCTTCCAGGTCAAGTACTTCAGATGGCAGGAATTCAGTGGCTCAAAAGGAGATTTCATCAGCTGGGTGAGAACGACGTTGAGATCCCATGACACTGGTGGAGGTTTGACAGGGGGCTTTGACAAAAGCAAACCTCTCATAAAACGAACAACTAAAGGCTGTCCAGAGATAGGCTGACCTTCTACACGGTGATGATAAGCACTGATTGCACTCAGGTGAACTCTTACTGAGTTAGTCTTACGACCAGACTCTGATAAGTGTAGAAGGTATTCAAGCAGGGTCCATGTAGGACAAGAGAAAGGATCTAGGGCCTTGCTGTCACACCAGACAGCAAACCTCCTCCATTTAAAATCATAACTCCTTTTCGTGGAATCTTTCCTGGAAGCAAGCAAGACTCGGGAGACACTCTCTGAAAGGCCTAAAGAGGCAACTTCTAAGCTCTCAACATCCAGGCCATGAGAGCCAGAGACTGGAGGTTGGGATGTAGAAGCGACCCCTGGTTCTGATTGATGAGGGTCGGAAAACAGTCCAATCTCCACGGTTCTTCTGACAACAAGTCCAGAAGAAGAGGGAACCATATCTGACGGGGCCAGAAAGCTGCTATCAGAATCATGGTTCCGCGGTCTTGTTTGAGTTTCAGCAGAGTTTTCCCTACTAAAGGAATGGGAGGATACGCGTACATGAGACCCCTCCCCCAATGAAGGAGAAAGGCATCCGACGCCAGTCTGTCGTGGGCCTGAAGCCTGGAACAGAATTGAGGATCCTTGTACTGAGTGGCTCCACTGCTTGTTCGTGTAATACATGGCAACCTGATTGTCTGTCTGAATTAGGATAATTTGATTGGGCAGCCAATCTTTGAAAGTCTTCAGTGCATTCCAGATCGCTCGTAATTCCAAGAGGTTGATCTGAAGATGCGTTTCCTGGAAGGACCAAACTCCTTAAGTGTGAAGCCCATCGACATGAGCCCCCCACCCTAGAAGGGATGCATCTGTTGTCAGCACCTTTTGTGGCTGAGGAATTTGGAATGGGCGTCCCAAGACCAGATTGGAGCAAATGGTCCACCAGTGAAGGGAATTGCAAAATTCGGTGGAAAGATGGATGACATCCTCTAGATTCCCCGTAGCCTAACACCACTGGGAAGCTAGGGTCCAGTGAGCTGATCTCATATGTAGTCGTGCCATGGGAGTCACATGAACTGTGGAGGCCATATGGCCGAGAAGTCTCAACATCTGCCGAGCTGTGATCTGTTGTGACGCTCGAGTCAAGGACACTAGGGACAGAAGGTTGTCTGCCCTCGCCTGGGGTAGATAGGCTCGAGACGTCTGTGTGTTCAACGGAGCTCCTATAAACTCCAATTTCTGAACGGGAACCAGATGGGACTTGGGATAATTGATGACAAACCCCAGAAGTTCCAGCAGTTGGATAGTGAACCGCATGGATTGCAGAGCTCCTGCCTCCAAGGTGTTCTTTACCAGCCAATCATCGAGGTAAGGGAACACATGCACTCCCAGTCTGCATAGCAATGCTGCAACAACTGCCAAGCATTTTGTGAATACCCTGGGCGCAAATGCGAGACCAAAGGGCAGTACGCAGTACTGAAAATGCTGAGTCCCCAAGCAAAATCTGAGGTACTGCCTGTGAGCTGGAAGCACCGAGATGTGAGTGTAGGTGTCCTTCAAGTCCAGAGAGCATAGCCAGTCGTTTTCCTGAATCATGGAGAGGAGGGTGCCTAGGGAAAGCATCCTGAACTTTTCTCGGACCAGGAATTTGTTCAGGCCCCTTAGGTCTAGGATGGGACGCATCCCCCCTGTTTTCTTTTCAACAAGGAAGTACCTGGAATAGAATCCCAGCCCTTCTTGCCCGGGTGGAACGGGCTTGACCGCATTGGCGCTGAGAAGGGCGGAGAGTTCCTCTGCAAGTACCTGCTTGTGGTGGGAACTGAAGGATTGAACTCCCGGTGGACAATTTGGAGGTATTGATTCCAGATTGAGAGCATATCCGGACTGGACTATTTGAAGAACCCACCTGTCGGAGGTTATCAGAGGCCACCTTTGGTGAAAAAATATAAGCCTCCCTCCGACAGGAAGATCGTCCAGCACCGATACTTTGATGTTGGCTATGCTTCTCTGGAGCCAGTCAAAAGCCCCTCCCCTGCTTTTGCTGGGGAGCCGCACGGGCCTGAGGCGCACGCCGCTGACGAGAGCGGGGTTGCTGGGGGCGAGCCTGAACAGGCTGTCTGGAAGCAGGAGTGTACCTACGCCTGCCAGAGGAATAGGGAGCACTCCTCCTTCCTCCAAAAAACCTCCTAGAGGAGGAGGGAGTAGCAGAAGGCGTCCGGCGGGCGAGAAAGTCCATAGCATCATGATGCTTTTTGAGGGAATCAACCATATCCTCAACTTTCTCTCCAAAAAGATTGTCCCCCCAGCAAGGAACATCCGCCATACAGTGCTGGGTCTTCTGATCCAGGTCCGAGACACGCAGCCAGGAGAGTCTGCGCATCACGATACCTTGAGCAGCCGCCCGGGATGCAGCGTCAAAAGAATCAAAAGCTCCCCTGGCCAGGAATTTGCAACACACCTTCTTGCTGCCTGACCACCTGGTGAAAAGGCTCAGCAAGCTCAGGAGGAAGAGCTTCAACCAAACCGGACAGTTGCTTTATCGAGTTCCGTAAGTGGATGCTGGTGTACAGCTGGTAAGTTTGAATCTTGGCCGCGAGCTTTCCGGCCTGATACATACGCCTCCCAAAAGAATCCTAGACTCTCTGCCCAGGGGCGCCGAAGCATAATCCCTAGTACTCTTGGATCTTCTGAGAGCAGAGTCCACCACCATGGAATCGTGAGGAAGTTGGGCCTTCACCATCACAGGCTCACCATGGACTCTGTACTGGGACTGGGACTTCTTGTTGACAACTGAATTAAAAAGAGGGCAAGACCAATTCCGCAACATCACTTCCCTGAGTGTATTGTGCAGGGGGGGCCGTTGCAACCTCTTTTGGTGGAGAAGGATAATCCAGGACCTCGAACATCTCGGCCCTGGGCTCATCCACAGCCTCCATGGGAAAAGGAATGTCCCTAGACATTTCCCGCACAAAAGATGAAAAGGAGAGACACTCAGGTGGAGATTGCCTAACCTCAATAGGTGGAGTGGGATCAGACGGAAGCCGCTGAGAATCTTCCTCTGAAAAATATCTGGGGTCTTCCTCCTCACTCCATGAGTGCTCCTGCTCGGTATCGGACAATAGCTCTCGAAGAGCAGCCTGAACCCGATCCTGCCTCAACCTGGAGGAGCGATGTCCTCGTGAAGGGCGTCGAGAAGTGGACCCCTGCCTGGACTCCGGCGAAGCTTCCTCCACTGATGTCGAGGGAAAGTCCACCCGGGTGGCAGCTGGCTCAGGCACCACAAGCGGTACCGAGGGCGGAGACCTCTACACAGGAGATGGGCCAGACGCCGTCTCAGCAGTAGGTACTGCAGGCACAAGCACCTGTGGTACCGAGGCAGAAGGATGGATCATCCCTTCCAAAAGACCTGGAAGCATGGCCCGGAGACACTCATCGAGGGCTGCCATTGGAACAAGCCGTGGGGCCGGTGCAGGAGTCGGTGCCAGAATCAGATGAGGTTCGAGAACCGGTACCTGGCTGTCAGACGACCGACACGTCGGCACCTCTTGAATGGAGGGTGAGCGGCCCTCCCGGTGCTGACGTTTCTCGGGTGCCAACTCCCTCGGCTCCCTGGAGCTCTCGGTACCATGACGGGAAGGAGATCGATGGCAACGCTTCTTAGACTTCGCACGACGCCCGTCATCGACACTCCTCGGTACCGATGAAGAGGACATGGAACCTTCATGCCTCTTCGGGGCCAGGTCCAACTCAGAGCGGTCCCGGGGGGCCTGCATAGTGTTGGAGGAGGCGGAAGGCCTCCAATTATTTAATGTACAGAATTAATTCCCCATATTTTTTTTGACAGAGAAAAATGGAGGTTTCTTTCTTTCTAATCATGGGAAAAGCTTGCTGGAATAGCAATTACTCTCTACCCCTCCTCTTGCCAAGTCAGGTAATTGAACCTGATTGCCCACGATCTCTCCCATTGAATATGGTCAGGCCTCAGGTAGCTCAGGAGACAGAATTCTTTCCCATGCCCTTTGAAGTAAGGCTACTTCAATCCAGGAGAGAATTACTCTTTTTTGTTGTAACTATAAGAGGACATAACACATAACACTTGCAGTAGACATCTTTCTGTCTAAAACAAAAGATCAATACTGTATCTCACAAAGGAGAGGCAATTGAACTTTTCTGAGAAGCAGACTACTGGGGCCAGGCAACTGGAGCCCTTTTGTAGTTTTCTTTATTATGCATTTCCTTGAAAAACAAGAGAAACTATGTTCTGACATGTTTTCCAAAACACAGAGGCTGGGCTATCAGGTGAGAAATATATCACATCTGAAAGGAAACAGTTTAACTCTTGTCTCCACTTTTAGAATAAGGATATAAGAGAAATACTAAGATAAATAGATCAAAGGTTCTGATGAATATATTCTTGTGTGAGAAAAGCTGTAAAGATGAATAGAAGAGATATAATATCCAAAACATTTGGACAAGAGACCAACTGCATCTTCAAAGGAAATGTAAACAGATGCTATGTATTTCTTTATTGATACTGGAGATCCTGACTGACTGTAAGATGCTAATTAAGGGGGTGAGAGAATCCCTCCTCCTTGTGCTCCTTTTGTCTTGAAAGGGAACAGAAACCCTATATAATATTTCTCTGCCAGATAGGAGGTTGGTCAGTGTGCAGCGCTCTTGGCCTCACGCCAGAGAACTGAGGGACTGTCCTGACCACTTTCCATTGTAATTTCATTTCTGTATATGTTCTCATTTCTGTCATATTCTAGACTATTTCTATGACCATTTCTTATTATTTATCCTAAATCTCTGGATAAAGAAATAAACCAGTGTTACCCTGAGAAGCGCTTCTTTTGGTTCTGTTTCTTTTGTTATTGTTTTAAGCAGGCTTAATCAGCTGTCAGAGTTTCTAAAGATACCAGTTGAGAGGATTGTTTTGCGTGAGTAGTGCTGGCTGGGTAATGGCTCTGAAGCGCAGCACGAAAGGCGCTAACAATAGCAGTAGGCCTCGAGACGGGTGGAGACCCAATTGATGCCTCGCTGCTCCCAGCGGTAACAGGTCTCTTGGCAGCCATTACCTGGACTCTCGATGCCGCTTCCCTTGACGCCGATGTCGATGCCGTCGACCTCGGTACCAATGTCGATGCTGACGTTGAAGGACTGGACCGATCTGGAAAAAGCTTCTCACGCTGAGCCTCTTGAGACACCTGGGTCCGCTTTTTCATTAATTTACAAAGCTTACACGAAGCAGGTAAATGGTCGGGCCTGAGGCACTGGAGACACCAAGCGTGAGGATCGGTCGACGAGATGGTCCGGTTGCAGCGGGAACAGCGTTTGAAGCCGCTGGGAGTCCTCGATGACATGGGAGGAAAAATAGAGGACGAAAAATCAAACGGCTCGATGGTGCCAATGAAAAGGCACAAACAAAGGAAGGTACGCGACTGGGCGGCCTATAGGCGACCGCAACCGATAGGAGAAAGGAAACTTACCAAAGTCGAAAAAACTACGAAAATAAGGATTTTTTTTTTTAGACTAAGTAGAAAATAAGAAAAAAAGGGCAAAAAGAAGAACCAGAGCACGTAAACGCAACGCTAAGACGTCTCCTGGGCCAGAACAATGCGAGGAGTGGCAGAAAAACAACCCCTCTTCGCGAAGCGGAAAAAAGGAAACTGAGGGAAGCGCGCAGGCGTCGTGGGCGGGAAGTCACTCGCCCATACGCGGTGCATTGTCCCCGCACCCGTCGTGCTATTTCTATAATTTAATTTCCAGAGCTCCTGGGCCGTCGCAGATGACGACCCATGCATGGTGATCTCCAGCCTGCTTGTCCTCGGAGAAAAACAGCTTAAAAAATTATTGTACCTGGTAGAAACAGCAGTTATAAACTCTGCTCATTTTTCTTCACTGTGAGGATATCTTATTTCCTGATGGTCTTAACTGTTGTTGTAATCTGCCTTGGGAAGCCTGGCATTATAAACATGAAGGAATATATTGAAATTAAATGGAAGTAGAGTTAAACTCTCCTTTCATTGGGGCATATGGAATCATACCTTCATCTGTTTTGTAGAAGTTTACCTTTTAGATATACAAATGGATTATACTATTTTGAACATGTTGCGGGGCAATTAGTATTGTAAGTCAAAATAAAAATAAAGAGTTTGTTTCATGCAGATCTCTTTTATTTAAACATAAATGGGCTATAAGCCCCTATGCAGCCCATTGGTTTTCTTATATTTTGTTCTTATGATGACTTATATTGTGCTAAAACTGATAATAAAAGGCACTCACTATGAACACTATCCACCCTAAAAGGTTGTTTTGTGGCTGTATATGAGAAATTGTGATATTGACTAAATAAATGCATGTTTGTGTCCCTAGTCATGCATCCTAATCCTTTCAAGAAATCCAGTTAATTGTTTAACTTATTAGTGGAACATAACCACAGAGGCATGGTATGGTCGCATTTACAATATGGTAATACTAGGGCCCAGCTAAGGAACAGGTTATTTTGAATTGGTCTTCCCTGGAACAAACTTGCTTTCCTTGTGCCATCACTATCCAGCAGGTAGGTAGGGTCTTAAAAGGTAGAGGTTAAATGATTTTTTTTTTTTACATTTATATCACACATTATCCCAAGCAAAGTCAGGTTCAATGTGGCTTCCATTTGAAAAAACACAGTGAGACAGAATAATAGAATTCAGCTATATCATGGGAACAAATACATGGATATGTATGAAACATTTAACAAAGTTGAGATTAGCATATATATCCAACTAGGCATTTCAAAGTTTGTCCTTTAATGATACCACATGTTCAGACATCATAGCCATAAGTATAGGCAGTTATTCAAAGATTATCACATGCACACACCAGAACAGGCATCCATACATCCATTACAAAAGTAAACAACAACTTCTACAGAGTACATCCAAAATTGAAGTTTTATTTCCTTATTTCCATCTTCCAAAATTCCAGACAGCAGATGTATATATCAGCAGGACCCAAAGCACTCCAAAATAATTAAAGTCAGAAACAACACAGTTTATACCTATGAGAAAAGGCTAAAGCGTCTAGGGCTCTTCAGCTTGGAGAAAAGATGGCTGAAGGGAGATATGATAGAGGTCTATAAAATAATGAGTGGAGTGGAACAGGTAGGTGTGAGTTGCTTGTTTACTCTTTCCAAAAACACTAGGACTAGGGGGCACGCAATTAAGCTACAAAGCAGTAAATTTAAAACAAATCAGAGAAAATATTTCTTCACTCAACGTGTAATTAAACTCTGGAATTCCTTGCCAGAGAATATAGTAAAAACGGTAGCTTAGCAGGGTTTAAAAAAGGTTTGGATGGCTTCCTAAAGGAAAGTCCATAGACCATTATTAAAATGGACTTGGGGAAAATCCATTGCTTATTTCTAGAATAAGTAGCATAAAATGTATTGTACTGTTTTGGGATCTTGCCAGGTACTTGTGACCTGGATTGGCCACTGTTGGAAACAGGATGCTGGGCCTGATGGACCTTCGGTTTGTGCCAGTATGGCCATACTTATGTACCTAATTGTTCAACCACCCTTAGGATTCACCTTTGGGTTTAAAAAGAAAACTATGTGTATGTAAGGTCTGGATAAACAATCAAAGTTTAAAGCAAGCCCACGTGTAATACGTGGTAGCAATAATGAAAAAATGATGGAATGTTCACATATCAGGCAGCCTGAGCCAACAGATTTATTTTCCAGTGAAAGTAATTAACTTTGTATGAACTTAGCAGCTAATAGTATGCTGAACTGGACAATGTTGACACACTTACACTGACTCTGGACTTCTGCATGAAGTTAGCTCTGCCCTCATTATTCAATATCTGTCTTTTAAATAAGAGTAATAAAAATATCAAGTGCATTTTTATAATATACCACTGCAATCCACAAAACAAAAGGCACAAATTCCCACATGCCATCTTTTTCTTTTGATGTAGGCATAGGAAAAAAAAAAGAAGAGATTTAAAATGCTCCCAGGATCCAACCTAATTCATGTTTAATGTGGGGTATAAATGTCATAAATAGAAACTCTGAACGTTGAGCACCTGATTCTCAGAACATGTCTGTTTTAGTGGCCCTTTACTGGAGAAAAAAATCTCTGCATGAATATAACACGTGCTAGGGTGTCCCTATAACTAGCCCCTCCAAATGACACACTGATTACGATTTACAGTGGTGGAAATAAGTATTTGATCCCTTGCTGATTTTGTAAGTTTGCCCACTGACAAAGACATGAGCAGCCCATAATTGAAGGGTAGGTTATTGGTAACAGTGAGAGATAGCACATCACAAATTAAATCCGGAAAATCACATTGTGGAAAGTATATGAATTTATTTGCATTCTGCAGAGGGAAATAAGTATTTAATCCCTCTGGCAAACAAGACCTAATACTTGGTGGCAAAACCCTTGTTGGCAAGCACAGCGGTCAGACGTCTTCTGTAGTTGATGATGAGGTTTGCACACATGTCAGGAGGAATTTTGGTCCACTCCTCTTTGCAGATCATCTCTAAATCATTAAGAGTTCTGGGCTGTCGCTTGGCAACTCGCAGCTTCAGCTCCCTCCATAAGTTTTCAATGGGATTAAGGTCTGGTGACTGGCTAGGCTACTTCATGACCCTAATGTGCTTCTTCCTGAGCCACTCCTTTGTTGCCTTGGCTGTATGTTTTGGGTCATTGTCGTGCTGGAAGACCCAGCCACGACCCATTTTTAAGGCCCTGGCGGAGGGAAGGAGGTTGTCACTCAGAATTGTACGGTACATGGCCCCATCCATTCTCCCATTGATGCGGTGAAGTAGTCCTGTGCCCTTAGCAGAGAAACACCCCCAAAACATAACATTTCCACCTCCATGCTTGACAGTGGGGACGGTGTTCTTTGGGTCATAGGCAGCATTTCTCTTCCTCCAAACACGGCGAGTTGAGTTCATGCCAAAGAGCTCAATTTTTGTCTCATCTGACCACAGCACCTTCTCCCAATCACTCTCGGCATCATCCAGGTGTTCACTGGCAAACTTCAGACGGGCCGTCACATGTGCCTTCCGGAGCAGGGGGACCTTGCGGGCACTGCAGGATTGCAATCCGTTATGTCGTAATGTGTTACCAATGGTTTTCGTGGTGACAGTGGTCCCAGCTGCCTTGAGATCATTGACAAGTGCCCCCCTTGTAGTTGTAGGCTGATTTCTAACCTTCCTCATGATCAAGGATACCCCACGAGGTGAGATTTTGCGTGGAGCCCCAGATCTTTGTCGATTGACAGTCATTTTGTACTTCTTCCATTTTCTTACTATGGCACCAACAGTTGTCTCCTTCTCGCCCAGCGTCTTACTGATGGTTTTGTAGCCCATTCCAGCCTTGTGCAGGTGTATGATCTTGTCCCTGACATCCTTAGACAGCTCCTTGCTCTTGGCCATTTTGTAGAGGTTAGAGTCTGACTGATTCACTGAGTCTGTGGACAGGTGTCTTTCATACAGGTGACCATTGCCGACAGCTGTCTGTCATGCAGGTAACGAGTTGATTTGGAGCATCTACCTGGTCTGTAGGGGCCAGATCTCTTACTGGTTGGTGGGGGATCAAATACTTATTTCCCTCTGCAGAATGCAAATAAATTCATATACTTTCCACAATGTGATTTTCCGGATTTAATTTGTGATGTGCTATCTCTCACTGTTACCAATAACCTACCCTTCAATTATGGGCTGCTCATGTCTTTGTCAGTGGGCAAACTTACAAAATCAGCAAGGGATCAAATACTTATTTCCACCACTGTATAACAAATTACTGATCTACCTATGAAAAGTTATTCCTTTATTATACTTCCTCTGTGTATACCCGTATGCTGCACAAGCCAGCATGTTTGAAAAAAATAAGTGAGATTAAATACAAATGCTACCAACAATAAAGAGTGACAATGTGGATGCAGCAGCTCATAGGTTTGCTTGCTTTGTTTTTAGAATATGACGATGACAGCTGCCTGGGGAAGGGGAAACTGAGACTGACCTAATTGGTTTAAATGTTTTGATGTCACTTGAAGGCATATTTTCAAAGCACTTAGACTTACAAAGTTCGCAGTAACCTTTGGAACTTTGTAAGTTTAAGTGCTTTCAAAATGAGCCCCTTGCCTGCTTATAATCGAACGAGAAAAACGCCCTAGTTCCGACCTAAATCGGGAGATGGACGTTTATCTCACAAAAACGAATAAAGCGGTATAATCGAAAGCCGATTTTTGGACGTTTTCAACTGTACTCCGTCGCGGATGCGGACAAAGTTGATGGGGGCGTGTCAGAGGTGTGGCGAAGGCGGAACTGGGGCGTGGTTATCTGCCGAACAAAGATGGGCGCATTTCACCGATAATGGGAAAAAAGTATGTGTTTTTAGCTAGAATTTAGGACACTTTTCCTGGACCCTGTTTTTTCACGAATAAGGCCCCAAAAAGTGCCCTAAATGACCAGATGACCACTGGAGGGAATCGGGGATGACCTCCCCTGACTCCCCCAGTGGTCACTAACCCCCTCCCACCACAAAAAATGATGTTTCACAACTTTTTATTTTCACCCTCAAATGTCATACCCACCTCCCTGGCAGCAGTATGCAGGTCACTGGAGGAGTTGTTAGGGGGTGCAGTGGACTTCAGGCAGGTGGACCCAGGCCCATCCCCCCTACCTGTTACAATTGTGCTGCTTAATGCTTATTAGTCGTCCAACCCCCCCAAACCCACTGTACCCACATGTAGGTGCCCCCCTTCACCCCTTAGGGCTATAGTAATGGTGTAGACTTGTGGGCAGTGGGTTTTGAGGGGGATTTGGGGGGCTCAACACACAAGGGAAGGGTGCTAAGCACCTGGGAGCTCTTTTACCATTTTTTTTGTTTTTGTAAAAGTGCCCCCTAGGGTGCCCGGTTGGTGTCCTGGCATGTGAGGGGGACCAGTGCACTACGAATCCTGGCCCCTCCCACGAACAAATGCCTTGGATTTATTCGTTTTTAAGCTGGGCGCTTTCATTTTCCATTATCGCTGAAAACCAAAAACGCCCAGCTCACAAATTGTCGAATAAAACATGGACGTCTATTTTTTCCCAAAATACGGTTCGGTCCGCCCCTTCACGGACCCGTTCTCGGAGATAAACGCCCATGGAGATAGGCGTTTCTGTTCGATTATGCCCCTCTTGGTCTCCTATCTACTAAACCTCCTTGGGATGTGCCTATTTAACAGATTATATGGGCTGAAGCCAGTAGGCGGAGCGTGCCTACACACTGGTTCACCCAAACCCTGTCGGTCGTAAGAGAAGTTTAGTCAGCTTGAGACCGATACCCCTGACAGTACGATCCAACTGAGTGGTTCCTGATGAAACCCTGTTATGGGTGAAACGAATTGGGCCCCGTTGAAAATCAGCAGTTGAAATGTGGGGTTGTCAAGCCAGCATTTATTAAGCTAAGTTGATGCATTCTATGCTGTAGCTTGAACAGTTTTTGTTACTCAGTTACTCTTAAAATTTGTGCTCTTATATGGGCAATTTTGAATGAATGAAGTAGGGAACATTTACCCCATGAAAGAAACTAGATCACGGGCACAAAGTCTTTTATAGATAATAGTGTCTCGTTGACCAGAACATGGCAGGAGCATTGGTTTCTGAGGGTATTTCCCACTTTACTTATTTCTTTACATTCATTTTACACAACCCTTTGGATTGTGGCCATAGGCGGTCGGTGGCCCAACTGTTTGGGGAGGCTAAAGGGGGCGGGGTTAGGGGGTGGGACCAGAGGCGGGGCTTACATCCATAATTGTCTGACAACAGAAAAAAATAAGTAAAAATAAGTCACAATTAATACCTTTTATTAAATTTAGATATTAAATATGTATCATATGTCAAAGAATAAAGTGGTTGCTCAAAGCATGTACTAACCACAATTGCTCAACTGCAAAACACTATGCACAAATTTGTGCAAAAACACACTCATAAACCTTACTGTACCATAACACTGGGCAGACCCTAATAAACCAATATACCACCCATACGGAAAATGCAGACCGTCAACAATATGAAACAAGGGATCATAATATCACAATTCTCAAGTAGAGCCACAAAACACCCTTTTAGGGTGGAAAGTGTTCACAATGAGCTCCTTTTATGCAAAGTGATGCACTTAGGGAGTAGAAATCCAAGGGAGACGTATGTGTTAGGCGGGGAGAGTCTGATAGGCACGGACGGGGAGAGGGATCTTGGGGTGATAGTATCTGAGGACCTGAAGGCGACGAAACAGTGCGACAAGGCGGTGGCAGTAGCTAGAAGATTGCTAGGCTGTATAGAGAGAGGTGTGACCAGCAGAAGAAAGGAGGTTTTAATGCCCCTGTATAAGACGTTGGTGAGGCCCCACCTGGAGTATTGTGTTCAGTTTTTAAGGCCGTACCTTGCGAAGGATGTTAAAAAAATGGAAGCGGTGCAAAGAAAAGCTACGAGGATGGTATGGGATTTACGTTCCAAGACGTATGAAGAGAGGCTTGCTGACCTGAACATGTACACCCTGGAGGAAAGGAGGAACAGGGGTGATATGATACAGACGTTCAAATATTTGAAAGGTATTAATCCGCAAACGAATCTTTTCCGGAGATGGGAAGGCGGTAGAACGAGAGGACATGAAATGAGATTGAAGGGGGGCAGACTCAGGAAAGATGTCAGGAAGTATTTCTTCACAGAGAGGGTGGTGGACGCTTGGAATGCCCTCCCGCGGGAGGTGGTGGAGATGAAAACGGTAACGGAGTTCAAACATGCGTGGGATATGCATAGAGGAATCCTGTGCAGAAGGAATGGATCCTCAGAAGCTTAGCTGAAATTGGGTGGCGAAGCAGTTGGAGGGAAGAGGGGGTGGTGGTTGGGAGGCGAGGATAGGGGAGGGCAGACTTATACGGTCTGTACCAGAGCCGGTGATGGGAGGCGGGACTGGTGGTTGGGAGGCGGGAAATACTGCTGGGCAGACTTATATGGTCTGTGCCCTGAAAAGGACAGGTACAAATTCAAGGTAAGGTATACACATATGAGTTTGTCATGGGCAGACTGGATGGACCATGCAGGTCTTTATCTGCCGTCATCTACTATGTTACTATGACTATATGTAGATCCTTCAAGAGGTAGTGTGTCATGATTTAGGCTCTAAAACCCTTTCTGATGATTTGGTGCCAACTCAGTAAGGCCAATACACAATCTCTCCACTGCAAAACACTATACACAAACATGTGCAAAAACACACATATATAGCCTTACCAAACCATAACAGTACTAATTCCAAGGACAGGACAAGCTAAACCTTATGCGTGGAAAGGCAGCACTGTAATTACACGGGGCTCTAAAACTCCAGTGCACAACCTAGTGAAACAAAAAAAAAAAAAAAACGGCTGAAAATACTACACGCTAGCAGAATACTGCACCTTGATTACACATGAAAAACACATGACACAACAGATATGAAGGCAAAATACTGAACTGGAAAGTTACCTCAAGAAGTCAGACTCAGTATGCAGCAATACTAGAAAAATTTAAATTTACATGCAAAACATCACAGATGCACATTTCCAAAAGCTGACATATTCCAGTTAATAAATTCTGAATAAAATACTTTTTTCTACCTTTGTTGTCTGATCATTTAGTTTTTCTATTCGCTTTGGTCCCAGTGTCTTCTGTTTTATGCAGTGTCTTCTTTCCATTTGATATTTTTTCTCTCACCATGTCCACATCCTCCTGTGTTCTTATACGTCCTGTCTACCATCTGTAGCCCTGTCCCTATCCTTCAGTATCCCGATCCAGCTCTTATATTCAACAGTTTCCCTCCATCCATATCCAGCATTTCTCCTCACTCCCCTCCATCCATGTGCATATACTTCCCTCCCCTCCATCCATGTCCAGCACCTTCCCTCTTTCTCTCCTACCATGTCATCCAGTGTTATCCCTCTTTCTCTCTCCATCCTTCCACCCATTATCCTCTCCCAATCCTTCCGTCCATTGTCTTCCTCTATCTCCCCTTCCTTCTAGACAGTTCTCTCTTGACCCTTTTCCATTCAGCATGTCCTCTCTCACCCTATCCTTCCAGTGTCTTTCCTCTTTCCCTCCCTACCAGTTTCTTCCCTCCTTCCAGCATTTTTCCTCTTTCTCCCTCCTTTCATCCAGCCAGCATTTCTCAGTCTGACAGCTAAGGTCTCCCCCAGGTTTCTTCCCAGCAGCTTCTCTCTCTCTCTCTCTCCTGCCCATGTCCCCTCTTTCTCTCTCCATCTCTTTCTGGCTCTCCCCTGCTTTTTTCCATGTCCCTGGCTCTCCCCTGCTCTTTTCCATGGCCCCTCTTTCTCTCCCCATCTCTTTCTGGCTCTCCCCTGCTTTTTTCCATGTCCCTGGCTCTCCTCTGTGCTTTTCTATGGCCCCTCTTTCTCTCCCCATCTCTTTCTGGCTCTCCCCTGCTTTTTTTTCCATGTCCCTGGCTCTCCTCTGCTCTTTTCTATGGCCCCTCTTTCTCTCCCCATCTCTTTCTGGCTCTCCCCTGCTTTTTTTTCCATGTCCCTGGCTCTCCTCTGTGCTTTTCTATGGCCCCTCTTTCTCTCCCCATCTCTTTCTGGCTCTCCCCTGCTTTTTTTTTCCATGTCCCTGGCTCTCCTCTGCTCTTTTCTATGGCCCCTCTTTCTCTCCCCATCTCTTTCTGGCTCTCCTCTGCTTTTTTTTATGTCCTCTCTTTCTCTCCCTATTGCTCTCTGGCTCTCCACTGCGCTGGCCATGTCCCCTGGCTCTCCCCTGCTCTTCTCTCTCCGCCTACCGTTTCCAGCCAGTGGCCACGTTCTCTTCTCTCCCTCCGGCCCGGGCCTCTTAACAGCAGCGCTGATAGAAGAAGAAAAAGAAGCGCGGGGCCGCAGCAGCCTTCAGACATGCGCTGTCGGCTCTGCCGGTCCTCTGCCCCCGGAACGGGAAATTGACGTCACAGGGCAGAGACCGGCAGAGCCAACAGCGCATGTCTGAACGCTGCTGCGGCCCCATGCTTCTTTTTCTTCTTATGCTGGCTCCGAGAGAAGCGGCGGCAGCGGATCAGCTGCATAGATGTCGTTCCTGGCTGCCGCTGCGCTGCTCAATAGAAGCGGCGGCAGCAGAAGATTTTGTCAGGAGTCTCGGCAGGGCCGCGGGGAAGGTCAGAACGGGGCGCCTATGATTGTGGCTGACATATTTTACGTCCCATACACAATTGAAATGGGCTCAACTTTAATGAGGCAGATGGTGAGGTGCGCAGGGTGAGAAGCGCTAGAGGTAAGGCATCTAGCCAAGATTTGATGCCATTGGACATAAGTTGTCGCAATTTAGTTTTCAACAAGCCATTATATCTTTCAACCAAGCCATTGCTCGTGGGCTTGTAAACGTTCACCATGCAGTGAGAAATTTTCAATTTGGATGTCAAAGTTTGAATTAGCTCATTTACAAAATGGGAACCATTATCAGTGGTAATTTTACATGGAATGCCAAATCTGGGGATAATATCATTACAGAGTACCTGTGCCATCACCTGACCAGTTTCTCAGGTACAGGGAATTGCTTCAACCCTTTTAGAAAAAGCATCAACACATACAAGTAAAAATCTTTTCCCTTTAGCAGATATAATCATATCAGTAAAATCATAGTACCAGTGTAATCCTGAACCTTGAACTGTGGGCAAATGACCAGATGGCACCACATTTCCACATTTTGGGGTGTTCAAAACACATTTGTAAGACCCTCGCACTATAGCATGACATACAGAAAGCATTTGTGGTGCCCGAATTTTAGAAGATAAGTGATCATACAGGGTATTAGCATTCAAGTGCAAGGGGTAATGTAAGGAATGTAATAATAAAAACAAATGTTGTGTTACACAATACTGTCCAGCAGGGTGCACCCACAAGCTTTGTAAATTCCGTGTGCATCCTGCTTGCTGCCAGGATCTCAATTCAGCCTGAGTTGCAGAAGCTTGTAAAGCCTCATACAATTCTGTGTTTTCCATAATTTGGGGTTTGGAAGTATCAACAAACATGATTACGTCTTCAATGCTATCAACAAAGGAACTGGAAGGAGTTTCTGTGACTGTAATACATATAATACAGCAGCTAATTCAGCAGTCTGGGCAGTATAAGTGTTCGGAAGTCTTTATTGTACAATTTCAATAGGTATTTCATCAGTAGTGTAATGTACTGCGGCAAAGCCTACGTTGCCATTTTGGTGGGATCCATCCTTAAACCAAACAGGTCCCATATGCAAAATATCAAATTGGATGCTTAAGGAAGCGGGCAACGAGGGTAGCTGAGCAGTACACTGATGAGGAAATAAACCAGCCCTTTCATTAACAGTAATCAAAGGATCCAAACGTTGCAATTCTGTTGAAGTAAGGGGTTGTATCCGGTGAACAATACTAAGCAGTACCACTTGATATTTATGCAATCGTGAAGGAGTCATGTGACTAATATGTTTATTCAAAAAAGATACTTATCATGTGAGCTATTAATAACTACTGGCAGATGAGGTATATAGCTATATCATTTCAAAACAGCAGTAGCCGCAGCCACAAGTCCTCTTTCACAGGATGCAAATCCTAATTCAACTGGGGTAAAAGTCCCAGATAAATATCTACAAGCTATATCATCATCCTGCTGAGTTATCAAGGCAGCCCATGTACTTTCATTATGAGTTATCCACAAATGCACTTCATGGGACACATCAACCGTAGCAAGTGGAGAACTCTGCATTACATCCTTCACCAAAGTCACTAAGGCTAATATTTCAGCATCAGTAAATTCAAGAGATTCATATTTGAAATTATGTTTGCCCAACAATTTCTGGTAAAAAGGCTTAGTTCGTTCTGAATAATTAGGTATCCACAAATGACAAAAATTAAGCATGCCTAGCACAGCTCTAAGTTCAGTAACATTAGAAGGCATATGTAACTTAGAAACATGTTTCAAAGTATCAGGACCAAGGCTCTGCTTCCGGGTACCAATTTCGTGGCCCAGAAATGTAACCTGGGTCTGTGCCCCCTTCAACTTTTTCTTTTTAACTTTATACCCCTTTTCGGATAAATAATCTAGAAAATCACAGGTCACCTGTACACAAATATCAAAATCATGAGAAGTGATCAGCATATCGTCCACATATTGTAGTAGATGGGTATTACTTGGCCAAGCATATTGTGATTTAAATTCTTGAATATGCTGTGCCAGAGTCTGAGAAAAATAGTGGGGCTATCAGTGAAACCTTGCGGCAATCAGGTCCACTGGTAGGTCACATTGTCAAACTGAAAAGGTCTACTGAAAGGGTGAAGTGGGATAGAAAGAAAAGCATTAGACAAATCGATGGTAGGATGATATGTTTGCAAAGTTACACTCTGTAATAAGGTGGTTGGATTTTCAACATTGGGAAAAGTGTGTTTAACTACAACATTTAATTCATGCAGATCCTATACGATCCTCCACTGCCCTGGTTCTTTTTTAACGGGAAACAATGGTGTGTTATGGAGGAGGTGGAAATTTAGAAGAGTCAGATAATGATTTAGATTCTAACTCCTTATCTCCAATTAGGATCCATTTATCGACGGCCTGTAAATGTTTCATATGAGACTTTCCCTTTTTATGTGTCTCATTATATTCAATTAATTTTCGTAAAAGCTTTCCATCAAAAGATCCACTAGGTGGCCAACAAAAATCAGTTTGTTTTTTGTTCCATGCATACCATTTATTACAAGTTTTAGTAAGTTCTTGTTTCTCTAATGGGAAGTGCTTAATCACTATCTCAAGTGGCATAGCCATTATTTTCCAAAGGTTAAAACAAAAATTTGTGACTTACCAATCTTCATCCTTACCAGGATAGTCTGTTGTGTCGGAATCCTCCAGCTGAACCACGACACCCTTGTTTCTTCTCATAAATGTGCCTGGAATCTCGCAACTGAACCAGGACACTCCTTACTGGGAACCCGGGAACTGGGTCGATCAGAGGATCATTCGTCAATGATCCCCATCGACGTTGGAAGTCACAAATTTTATTTTTTAGTCTTTTTATCACCACCCCAAATTATTATGTACCAGCCACCCACAATTTGGTGATAAAAGACCAAGGCCACGTATGAGAAAAGCAATTTTTATTACTTACCAAATACAGATACAATTAATTGCTTCTCGTGGGAGAACAGCTCTGCTATATATAAGTACTATCTGAAACTGTCTCTCCGAAGTAATGCTCTGATACAGCTGCTTATATATCCTTTTCAAACAATGCTTAACATAGCTTCAGCAAGTTATCTTCCTCAGAGATCTTTTTTTTCTCACCATCTGTTTCCCCTCTGTTGCAAAACCACTTTTGTTTTGCTAATTCATAATTACTCCTCTCTCATGCCTGCTTGCACACAAGAATGTCTTATCAGATCATGAGTTTCTGGTTCACGTGCTTATCAGTTTTTGCCCTTTGGCCCTGTTCCATGGTGCATAACTTGCGTTCATTATTTACATCCCTTATCTAGATATAAATATCATGAAATAAAAATTGAATATCAGTAAAACAGATTTAAAAAATAGTGTAGCTGGTAGAAACAACAGTTGTAAACTCTGTATTTTGTCCTCATTTTTCTACACTGTGTTATATATTACAGTAATATATGGCCAAATTTCCTGGTGGGTTCATCTTAACCATTGTTGTAATCTACCTTGGGAAGCCTGGGGTTATAAAGATGGAATATATTGAGATTAAATGGAAGTAAACTCTCCTTTTATTTGAACACATGGGAATCACATCTTTACCTTATCTCAGTTGTAGAAGCTTACATTTTAGATGCACAAATTGATTATTCTGTTTTGAGCATGTTTCAGGGACAAGTGGTTTTATAAGTCAAAATAATAAAAATAAATATTTGGTTTCATGCAGATCTCTTATTTGTTTGAAATATAGCAGCATACAGCTAGCGATACCACTGATACAGTGGTGGTTGCAGCTGGTATGCAAGAGTTTTGGCTAGTGTCAGTGTGCAATACTAGAGAGCAGAGCTGCTGTGGAAAACCAACACAGCAAACCCTTAGCACTGTAACATGCCCCAGCCATGCACTGAACTGTTTGTGAAGGCAAGCAATTTGGGAGAGTGAAGTAAAATATGCCCCATTTGAAATAGAGCCAAGTTCCACAGCTATTATTATGTACAAACCAGCCTTGAACCTATGACCTTGAGGTTGAAAGCCAGCCACCTTCCAGAATATTCTCTCAAAGCACTGTACCAGTGGACCTGGAGAAAATCCCACCATGGCAACACATTCCCACTCTTCTATGGTTACCATGGAGACCAGGAGAGATTATAGGAACAGTGCACTAGCCTCAGAAGGAAAAAAAACTCATGTAAAACTTCTCACAGAAGCATGGAGCTAACAGCACTAAATCCTTTGAAATGATGCTAAAAAAAAAAAAATTACTTGTACTGCCGATATAAATAGAGTTCTGGTAACAAAAAGAAAGTTCCACAAATGAAGTGAGGGAAACTTTCAGGTTTTTTTTTTTTTTAAAGTAAATGCCTTCTGTCAAAAAGCTGAGGAGACTGTAAATGGAAGGTATATAAGAATATGAGACAGTGGCCCTTTCAGAGAACCTAACAAACATCGTGCACTGGCCCGATGCTGTTCACTGGCTCACAGCCTAGGAACAGCATTTAACCAACCTTGAAACTATAAGTAAAATCTTAACTCACCACAGGCAGTATGGTCTTTTTTAGTGACTGCTGCCACCAACAAATTCACCAGTTCAGGCAAGGAAACAGGGTAAAGACACAGCATAGCCTTTGCCACAACGGGTAGCATCCAGAGTGACCCATTGAGCAGTGATGATTTCCTGCGTAGCCTCATGCACTGGAAAAGACTTAGGCAGTCTTCTAGTGCTTGCCATTTTAGGATTAGCAGATGCAGGTATAGCAGGATGAGAAGAAGAACTATTAAGAACCTGGAGAGCCTTAGGTATAAAGTAGGGCAACTCTTCCTTATGAGACACCCACACTGTGGTGGGATCTTCAGATTCCCCTGTAAACAGCTCCCCTTACTCCAATTCCTTCTGTATCTGTGCAGAAAACGAATGCGCCCTCCCCGGGTGCCCCCCCGGTGAAATGACACCTCCCCCCCCCCGGTGAAATGAACCCCCCCCCGGGTGCACGCCGCTGGGGGGGGATGCCGCGGCGCGCGCCTGTCGCCCTGTCGGCTCCGAGTTCGCATGTGTTCACTGCTCCCTCTGCCCCAGAACAGGAAGTAACCTGTTCCGGGGCAGAGGGAGCAGTGAACACGTGAACTCGGAGACAGGGCGACAGGCACGCGCCACGGCACCCCCCCAGCGGTGTGCACCCGGGGTGGACCACCCCCCCCGCCCCCCCTTGGTACGCCACTGGGGGCAGGGTCCATCAGTGGAAGACTGAGGCAGGGAGCAAGCCAGAAATCTCCAAAGGTTGAGCTAATCCCCTATCAGACCTCTTCAACATATAGACATTATGGAGTAGCAGAATGAACTTGGGGGGTGGGGGAAGGTCAGAAGACCCCACTCCCAGAGAAACCCCCGGAGCGGCTGACATATTTGTAAGAATCTTCGAAGCAGTGCCAGGTAAAACAGCCGTCGGCAGCGCTGTTCCTGAATTGCGCTGCTGTAAAATGGCTGCTGGATCACTTTCAGCCCCGTGAGGATAATGAACCCACACCTCTTCTGCATGGGAAACTAATGAAACCTCCCCAAATATGGCCACTCTGCCAGAGGAGAGCCTGCACAGCCACCTGGCCACTGGCCCGATGCTGCTCTCTGCTTCCACAGCAGGAGTGGCATTTAACAACTTTGGCAGCCATCACAAAGAAAAACGAAAGTAAAACCATGACTGACCTACAGTTGAAAGAAAATTTTAAAGATACACAATGCTGCTGGAAGCACACACACACATAATAGCCATATTAGGTCAGACCAATGGTCTAACTAGCCAAGTATCCTGTTTCCAACAGTGGCCAGTCCAGTTCCCAAGTACCTGGCAGAAACCCACATAGTAGCAACATTCCATGCTACCTATCCCAGGGTAAGCAGTGGCTTCCACCATGTCTGTTTCAATAGCAATTTATACTGGTCCAAAACAATAATCCTCCTGCAGCCAAGGCTCTGGGCTTTAAAGAATTATGCCCCAATTGTTTTTTTTAGTGAGGAAGGAGAATGGAGGAAGGGCTAGAGAGGGGATAAGGGTGGGGGAGGGACCTGGTATCACCAGGTGTACCCTGTAAAGCCGCCACTGCTCAGCTGCACACCCCAAAAGGTCCACTGAACTGAGAGACCCAGAACAGGAGTCACCATCAGATGAGACCGTCCATCAGCCCGCTGGAGATAGAGAATACTGACTGACCAAGGAGTATTCCATCCTATAAGACAGTTCAGCACTCTCTATCTCCACCCTCTGCATTCCTCTGTTGCTGATGCTAAGAAGAAAAAAAAACCCTTCTTCAAAGTAGACCTCCAATTCTGTGTTATGTATTAATTATATAGGATTCTGATCCATCTCACCAGATTTATAAAATATAGGTGCATTTTATGTAAATAAATAAAAAAGGAGCAACACTGGGCCTTCAAGACTGAGACAACAGGAGTATTTTATTGATAAATGACCCGACACGAGTCATGTTTCGGCGTTAAAGAACACTTGCCTCAGGGGTCAGAGATTGGATGTAAATAATGTAAACAATGTATGAATCCAATACCTCCGAACGGGAACGGAGAGAATCTTTAAAGCCAAGCATGCCTTGTGGAAATAGCAGCCACAATAAAGGAAAATACAAGGCTATATGCAGGAGTCGGGTCATTTATCAATAAAATACTCCTGTTGTTTCAATCTTGAAGGCCCAATGTTGCTCATTTTTGTTTGTATACTTTCTATGTATGCTGGTTACCCTCTCTGTTTGGCATGTAAATAAATCAAACATATGCTATATTTTATTTTTTTGTTACATTTGTACCCCACACTTTCCCACTCATGGTAGGCTCAATGCGGCTTACAGATTGTATACAGGTACTTATTTGTACTTGGGGCAATGGAGGGTTAAGTGACTTGCCCAAAGTCACAAGGAGCTGCCTGTGCCTGAAATGTGAATTGAACTCAGTTCCTCAGTTCCCCAGGACCAAAGTCCACCACCCTAACCACTAGGCCAGACAATTACAGCAGTAAAAATATTCAAATAACCATACAAGGTATGGCGTGGAGGGGCATAATTGAATGGGGTGCCCAAATTTTCATGAGGGTGTCATCGCAGGACAGCCCCATGAAGAGGCGGGGAAACCTGTATTATCGAAACAAGATGGGTGTCCATCTTTCGTTTCAATAATACGTTCGGGGACGCCCAAATCTCAACATTTAGGTCGATCTTAGAGGTGGTTGACCTAAATGTTGAGATGGTCGACCTTAGAGATGGTTGTCCCCGGTTTTCGGCCATAATGGAAACTGAGGACGCCCATCTCAAAAACGACCAAATCCAAGCCCTTTGGTTGTGGGAGGAGCCAGAATTCGTAGTGCACTGGTCCCCCTCACATGCAAGGACACCAACCGGGCACCCTAGGGGGCACTGCAGTGGACTTCACAAATTGCTCCCAGGTGCATAGCTCCCTTACCTTGGGTGCTGAGCCCCCCAAAACCCACTACTCACAACTGTACACCACTACAATAGCCCTAAGAGGTGAAGGGGGGCACCTACATGTGGGTACAGTGGGCTTCAGGTGGGGTTTGGAGGGCTCACATTTAACACCACAAGTGTAACAGGTGGGGGGGGGGTGGGCCTGGGTCCGCCTGTCTGAAGTGCACTGCACCAGGGACCTGCATACTGCTGTCATGGAGCTGGGTATGACATTTGAGGCTGGCATAGAGGCTGGCAAAAAATATATTTTTAAAGGTTTTTTTTTTTTAGGGTGGGAGGGTGTTGGTGACCACTTGGGGAGTAAGGGGAGGTCATCCCCGATTCCCTCCAGTGGTTATCTGGTCAGTTCGGGCACCTTTTCACGGGTTGGTCGCAAGAAAAAAATGGACCAAGTAAAGTCGGCCAAGTGCTTGTCAGGGACGCCCTTCTTTTTTCCATTATCAGCTGAGGAAGCCCATCTCTTAATCACGCCCCAGTCCCGCCTTCGCTACGGTGCTGACAGCCCCCATGAACTTTGGTCGTACCCACGACGGAAAGCAGTTGAGGACGCCCAAAATCGGCTTTCAATTATGCCGATTTGGGAGACCCTGAAGGAAGGACGCCCATCTCCCGATTTGTGTCGGAAGATGGGCACCCTTCTCTTTCGAAAAAAAGCCTGATACAATATCAACACAATCCTATATAATAAAACGCACCTCCAACGTTCTGAAACTGACTGCGTGGACATAAGCCTTAAGGCATTCGTGCTTCTGTATCCATCTCCTAAAATGATGTCTCCCACTTCCGGGTGCGTCAGCAGCGACAGTGCCCAATTACAACGTAGCAGCGCAAGCCAACTCCGTTGCGTACCTGTGCTGACGGGGGACCCCGACAGCCGAAGTCCTCGGCTACCGTGGCATTGCTTGCTGAATGATCTGATCAAGTTTCTGTGCATGTCTGACATCAGATGCACGCACAGAAACTTGATGATCAGACCATTCAGCAAGCAACACCGGCGCAGACAAGAAGTGGACTTCAGCTGTCAGGGGTTGGGGTTTCCCATCAGCACAGGTACGCGGTGGGGGAGGGTTTTCGGCAGAAAGGGGGGGTCGAGAGGGTCGCAGCAGGGGGGTCCAGGGGTCAGTAACACGGAGGGGGAAATCAGAGAGAAGGGGAGTCTAACTCGGTGGGAGGGGTGTGAGGGGGCCTTGAACTGGAAGGGAGGGAGGGAGGCGTGTGTCTCGGAGAGGACAGAGCGGGGGAGGGTGGGGGATTACCTTGCTAGCGCCCGTTTCATTGCCTACTGAAACGGGCCTTCTTTACTAGTAGGTAATAAAACATTTTAATAGTGTAGGGTATAAGCAAAGATGGAACATATAGATAGGTAAGAGAGTGAGTGAGTAAGAGGTGTTAGAAAATAAGGTGACTAATTTAAAGGAAGTTGCACACTAAGGACAAAAGACAACTTGTCACATCAGAAGTTTCAAGGTTCCATTTATTTGATTAACTGCCTAAAACCAAGCCCTCAAAGCAGTGTACACTACAATGCATGGTTCAAGAACTGATATGTTTTTGGATCCATTGAGGATGGAGATCATAAATTAAAAAATAATAATAATAATGCTGTAGGGCAGGGATTATCTCACTCCAGGCCAGTTTTCAGGCAGCCCACAATGAATATGGATGAGATAAAATTTGCATACCATGGGAGACAGGGCATTGTGGGTTTCCAGAAAACCTGACTGGCTAGGTGTGTCCCGAGGACTGGGTTGAGAACCCCTGCTGTAGGGTGATGCAGAATGGGAACTTCCTGCCATATTTGGAGGGGGGGAGGGGTGAGAATTATGCTTGAGGCTGACCTAACTGTTAGAAGTGTTGGAATGTAATTGTATTTTACATGCATTGACTGTCACCTATTATTTCTCTGTGATTACTCTGTGACCTCTGATGTGAATTACTTAGAGAGGTCACACAGCTATGCAACTTCCTGTGGGGGTTAGATGCAGCACATGCAGCACATGGAGCACATGGAGCTCATGATCTCTCCTAACCTGAGAGGATCTATGGTGGTGTGAGCATCCATTACCATCTAAGCACATGGAAGGAGCTGATAATACAAATGTATAGTAATATGTATATATAAGCCTGTCTGATTATAATCTAACTACAAACTGTGAGTAAACAGATGTTTTGTTATTTCAACTTTAAAGTGACTCAGCAGTGAATTATTCAGGGGTGAATGAGAGAGAGATGAAGAAAGAAATTAACATTTCTAAAGCTGAAGCTGTGTGTACTAAAATCTGCTAATTATTTACTACAAATAATCCAACAAAAGGGTTATGGGCCCAGGGTCCAGGAATTGAAAAAGAAGAGAAGTATTACCAGGCAGAAAAAAAGGCCACATTTTTTTTTCTCTTAAGTTTTAAAGGAAAGATTCAGTCTGTCTCTCTCTCCCCCCACACAGCAGACAGAAGGCTAAGAAAATGGCTGAGGGAAGAAATTCACCATTGTTCTATTCTCTCAAGGTGCCTAAATTAACTGAGTTTAATTATCAGCATTGGGAACTAAGATTCATATGTCTCCTTCGAGCAAAAGGATTAAATATATGCTTAGACCAAGACAGAACAGCTGAAAATATGGCTGAATGGGACAATGCAAACTATTATGTGAAGTGCATGCTTTTGGAAGCTCTCTCAGAGAAACAAGCCATATTAGTGGAGGGAAAAGATACACCAAAGGACATTTTATATAAACTGAGAACTATGTATGCAACTACATATGCAAAGCAGCAACCAATTTGGCTGGCAGAGTTGAATGAAACCAAATTAGGGGATAAAAGTAAATGTAATGATCACATTATGCATCTTATGTCTTCATTTCAAAAGCTAGAACTTTCTGGAATTCCCATGTGTGATGCATTGAAAAGAGCATTTCTTTTTACCTCACTATCAAAGAAGTTTGATGTTTTTAGGTCTGTAAATGAGGCCATTGAAGGGCAATCTTTTGAACAGGCAACATCAAAACTAAGGCAGGAATGCATAATAAATGATTCTGAGGAGATGTGTTCTCAAAGTCAGTCAGAGAGAAATGAAACAAATTTCTTGGCAAAGAACAGAGGAAGGCGGAGCTATGGGAAAACTCCACCCAAGGGCAAGCTGATTTGCTACTCATGTGGAAAGGAGGGACATGTATCTAAATGGTGTAAGGAAACACAAAACACTCCCTCTAGCTCACCTAAGCCAATGGAACTAAAGAATTCTCAAACCAGGAAATGTATGAAGGACAAAGATAAACACAAGGGCTTTCTAATGGCAGAAAAATCTTTGACTATGGTAAATAATAATTCAAATGAAAGTACTTGGATTTTGGATTCGGGGAGCACATGCCATTTAACCAATTGTAAAGATTTCTTTCAGGAAATGTGTCCAGAGGAAGGTATTCTTAAAACTGCAAACGCAGGGACTGCTAAGATCCAAGCAAAAGGTATTGGATTCTTAAAATGCAAAGTGTCTAATGAAGTTAAAGAAATTCCTGTAAGTGATGTCTTGTATATTCCCCAAGCAGTTTGCAATATGCTTAGTGTATCTACATTAGATAAGAAGGGATTTGCGATTCATTTTGAAAACAGTAAGTGCACAATCTCTAAAAATGATGAAGTGTATGCTGAAGCTTTTATGCATAATGATGTTTATAAGCTGAACATTTCAGGTGAAGCCTCACATATGGCGCAAGTAAGGAAGAATGATGGTAAATGTAGTCTGGAAATCTGGCACCGCCGCCTGGGACATCGTGATTCTAAGGTGATCCAGGATCTTTACAGTAAGCAACTGGCCACCGGCATTCAGATAAGTGCAGATGCTGGTAAAATGGAGAAATGCATAGACTGTGTTACTCAAAAAGGTGTAAGACCCTCATTTCCTGCATACACAGGAAATAGGAGTAATAAAGTGCTGGACTTAATACACAGTGACTTATGTGGACCGTTTAATATCCCATCATTGGGAAATAACAGATTTGTGCTAATATTCTTGGATGATTTCTCTAGATATTGTGTGGCCTATTTGCTGAAAGAAAAAGGTCAAGTCACAGACATGCTGAAGAAATACGTAGCCATGGTGAGCAATAAATTTGAAAGAAAACCAAAGGTTCTTCAGACCGACAATGGTGGTGAGTTCACTTCACAAAGCATGCGCACATTTCTAGAACAAGAAGGCATTCAACATATCACAACAGTAGCTTATACACCAGAGCAAAATTCTGTTGCAGAGAGAAAATTTAGGTCAATTGTGGAAATGACCAGATGTATGCTGTCAGATAGCAATCTCCCTAAAAGACTATGGGGGGAAGCCATTCTCACAGCAGTGTACCTACAAAACAGAATGCCAACTAAAGGCGCGGAGCGCACACCACATGAGACATGGCATGGTAGGAAGCCAAACCTGTCACACATAAGAACATTTGGAAGTACAGCATATGCTCATGTACCAAAGCAAAGAAGGCATAAGCTGGATTCCACAACAGAAAGGGGCATTTTAGTTGGCTATGCTCCAGGACACAAAGGATATAGAATTTTGAATCTGAAAACTGGCATTGTTGGCATAAGACATGTTACATATTTTGATGAAAACAAAAGGGTTGATAAAGGCTGGATTATCCCAGATGAGCCTTATCATCCAGAATATGAAACTAGAACCATAATAGACATGCCAGTGTATATAAATGCCATACCAAGGCAGATGTCTGAAAGCAACTCATCTGTATCTAACGAGGAACAGGCAGAGGAAGCAGACACAGAAAGGATCATTGAAGAAGACAGTACAGTTGGAGAAGGGGAATCAATTGGAGAAGAACTCTCAGATTTAGAGGATGCGGAAAGGTCAGACCAACCTGTTGTCAGACGCTCATCCAGGGAAAACAAAGGTGTTCCACCCCCAAGACTGTCTTACCTAACAAAGTCAGCAGAAGCTCAAGAGCCCTTAACATGGGATGAGATTGAGAAAATGCCAGCAGAAGAAGCTGCTGAATGGCATAAAGCTGCACAAGAAGAAATTGATGCATTGGATAAAAATAATACTTGGATTCTTACAAAATTACCTCCTGGCAAGAAAGCTATAGGATGCAAATGGGTATTCAAGTTAAAAAGGAATGCACAAGGAAAAGTGGAAAGGTATAAAGCCAGATTAGTGGCAAAGGGATATCTTCAAAAATATGGAGAAGATTTTGATGAAGTGTTTGCACCTGTAGTGAAACACACGACAATAAGAACACTTCTGAGCATTGCAGTCTCAAAAGGCATGCAAGTCAACCACATTGATGTGAAAACAGCGTTTCTTCACGGAGATATAACTGAAGACTTGTACATGGAACAGCCAACAGGTTTCATAAATACAAAACAAAGACAGCTAGTGTGTAAATTAAACAAAGGTCTTTATGGATTAAAGCAAAGTGCAAAATGTTGGAATGAAAAATTGCATGAAATATTGACAAATTTAGGATTTAAGCAAGGTGAAGCAGATAAATGCTTGTACACTAGGTGCAGAAATGGACAATATGCATACATTTTAGCTTTTGTTGATGATCTGCTCATTGCAAGCGAAAGTGAGCAAGAGTACAAGGACATTGTAAAGTGTTTAAACCACAATGTTGAGATAAAAGAACTTGGTAATGTGTCATACTATCTTGGTATAGAAATTGAGAAACAAAATGATGGTTCTTATCTTCTAAGCCAGAAGCAGAAAATAAATGAGCTTATTGAAAGTTTAAGTATGCAAGATGCCCAAGTTGTAAGCACTCCCATGATCACTGATTTTCTGAAGGATGAAACAGTAAGAGAACCTTTACCAGATAACATCCAATATAGATCAGCCATAGGTAAGCTTTTATATCTAGCTACCACATACAGGGCTGATATAGCAAATGCAGTAGGAATTTTGAGCAGAAGGGTCAGCTCACCTACCAAATCAGATTGGACTGCAGTTAAAAGGATGGTAAGGTATTTAAAGGGTACCATTGATTGTAAATTAAAGATTTCAGCCAATAGTAATCCAAAACTAATATGTTACTGTGATTCAGATTGGGCAGGGGATCATTCTGATTATAAATCCACAAGTGGATATGTGTTTATGTATGGAAATGTACAAATTTCATGGGCCAGTCATAAACAAAGTATTGTGAGTTTGTCTTCTACAGAAGCTGAATATGTGGCCGTATCGGAAGCGTGCAGAGAACTGATGTGGATTGAAAAACTTTTGCTGGATTTCGGAATAGCTGAAAAGAGACCAATCCAGATAATGGAAGATAATCAGAGCTGCATCCGACTGTCACAGAATGACAAGGTTCAGTCACGCACCAAGCACATCGCAACGAAATACCACAACGTGCGAGAGTTGGCAAAAGAAGGGGTCATCAGTCTACACTATTGTCACACCAGTGAGATGACAGCTGACATCATGACCAAACCGTTACCCAGAGAACATTTTGTGAATCTGCGTATAAAGCTTGGACTTTGTATGAATAAATAATTGCATGACAGTTATGCATGAGAAGGGGTTTGTTGGAATGTAATTGTATTTTACATGCATTGACTGTCACCTATTATTTCTCTGTGATTACTCTGTGACCTCTGATGTGAATTACTTAGAGAGGTCACACAGCTATGCAACTTCCTGTGGGGGTTAGATGCAGCACATGCAGCACATGGAGCACATGGAGCTCATGATCTCTCCTAACCTGAGAGGATCTATGGTGGTGTGAGCATCCATTACCATCTAAGCACATGGAAGGAGCTGATAATACAAATGTATAGTAATATGTATATATAAGCCTGTCTGATTATAATCTAACTACAAACTGTGAGTAAACAGATGTTTTGTTATTTCAACTTTAAAGTGACTCAGCAGTGAATTATTCAGGGGTGAATGAGAGAGAGATGAAGAAAGAAATTAACATTTCTAAAGCTGAAGCTGTGTGTACTAAAATCTGCTAATTATTTACTACAAATAATCCAACAAGAAGCACTGTCTAAGCCACATATAAAACTCCATATTTACTCTAGCTAAGAGATTTTTTACAGGAGCATATTTACTGCACATTTTCATTATAAGGAAGTTGAGATACATGCTTGGGCCCCTGCATACTTTTTGTTGTCAGTTATACCTGGCACTACGAGACAAAGTACAGTGAGATATAGAACATCTCTGCTTTCCCAGAAACACCCAAACATCTGTTACAAATCTAACCCGGGTCTCACCCGTGCACTAGCTCCGGCCCTGGGCCACAAAAGAAAAATCCTTTCACAAACTTCACTGTCCTCCCTCACTCTTAAGCCACTCTTACCACATACCTCATTTCCAGCCCACTTAGTCAAACTGGAGTGGGTCAATTGTCCAGAATAGCAATCCAGTGGTTTGGGAGACACTTTTCCAGTTCTGGGTTCCACTCAGCTCTTCAGTCCAGGAACCACATGGAACTCCGACGGGTTTAATAATAAAATTAACTTTTATTGCAACTTCTGCAATAGGCGGACTAACTTTAACCTTCTTCACAGTCACAAAACTCCAGCACAACTCAATCCCAGACTTCTGTTATTCCTGGGGGGAAACACCTTTTCTCCTCAGGTGTATTTATAGGGGATTTTTTTAGTTATTTGTTACAGCTATTCACATGCACCCCTGTCCATGCCTATCCTGTTCGCCAGATGTAACCCCAGGGCTATACCTTTCTCCACCGATTCACTCCACTACCACCAGGCACAGTCCCTTATGGCTGTCCTCCTTCCGCAGGTGTAACTCACAGGGTGACACCTCGCCCTTTAGCAAGCTATGTCCTGCCCTGAATCCCCCAGTCCGAAGCTTTGACTCCTTCACCACTTATTGTGAGTGGGCCAATAACTACTCCTCATTTCTAGCCCAGTCTTATGATGGTGCTCCACGATCCCCCTTCTTCTTTGGGTCACTTGACAGGGGCTTGCTGGCAAACTATAATTTTTATCTCCGCTCAATCTCTTCCCCCTGTCACTCTTCAGAACTAGGACTGTCCCTCTGTATTAATTAGTACCAGCCCATGCTTTAAAAAAGTTCTCTGTTATTCTTACTTATAAATGCTGAAACAATAACAATTTGTTACCAATGGACACAGTTGCAACTGCCTACAACTAAAATGAAATATATCCCTAGTTACAGTGCTTTAGAGCTATGAAAGCTAACATTTAAAGAGACAAGGATCTAAAGAAGCCTCCTGTACCCACAAGAAGGAATTCTCTTTAGCAATCCTGTGCCTTTTTTTTTTTTATAAAGGACTGTAGCTTTAATAGTCGAAGGACTCAGAGCACAAAAAGGAAACATAGTTAGGAACAAAGAAAACATTCAAAGAATGTGAACTAAGATTTGAAACAGAGCTCAAATAACATAAGAATATCTTATCTAACAGAATAGCAATTATATACTTACGAATTGTGGTGAAAATGGGGACAAAAGGGCCCGGGTAAAGCTGATCAGATGGATTTCACTTCTCTTACACTCTTTCAGCACTATTCCTGATCTCCACTCATTCAGGACAATTTCTGGGCTACATTATAGTAACTATGAACACCAAATAATCTTGGACCAAGAAAAAATATATATAATTTAAAAAATAAATTATTGTAAATTATAGCGCTCCACTAAACATCGGAAGGTCACCAATTTTGGACTAGGCTACGCATTTAATTGCTATTCTCTAAACTTATTACAAAATATTACAAAACAATTGTTACAGAAATTAGAGAAAAAAAGTCTTTTATTACTCACCCACCAGCACAGCATCAGATATCAGTTTCAAGTTGTAACAAATGTACACAATCTAACATCAGTACCTCTGGTAATTATAACTAATCAGACTAATTATATAAAGAAAAGAAAAAGGAGGAAGGAAAGTTTATTCCGCATACAAAAGGTCACAGAACCGAGAGACATAAGAGAAAGAATGAATGAAAGAAAGAAAGAAAGAAAGATTCTTAGCTATAGAGAATTAGTTTCTATGAAGGGGGGAGAGCACTCCCTTCAGGGAAAAAAATAGGCAGTGGGAGAGATCTGAAACTCTCTTTCCATCATGGCTCAGAGTTTTTGAGTTTCAGAGATTTTGTCTGCAGCGTGGTTTTATAGGCTGTGGTGAGCATCCACCTCTCCTCTACCCTGAAAGAAGCCAACCAGATGATCAATGTGGAATAATTAATTAGACGAGTAATATCTGGGGATAATCAGGTTAATACCACTTTTTTTCTGTTTACTGTTTAATTGATCTCCTTATCTTGTTTCACTCTCCCTACTTAGTGGTCTAAGGAAGAGAATAGAATTATCTGACTGAAATAATTCCTATATATTACTTTCTCTGTATTTCCGGCAAAACAAAACCCCCACACTAGTGATTCCCAGCACTGCAAATGTGATAGCCCAATCGATTCAAATGGGCTTCATCCATTTGCCATGCAGGAATTCTTAGCGCAGTTTAGTAAAAGCAGCCCTTAGTCTGTTATGTGGCATCTGATTTTATGTCCATGTGAATTGATTCTCATCTTTAACACTTGACCTGTGTCACTAATGTAGCATCTTTCTTCACATTTTCTGCACACCTATCCCCCCTCAGACTATCAGTGAAATGCTTGCTTTTTATAATTAACATGTTCTAGTATAGCCAATTCCTCTCATTTTGTTCTGATTTCAGGAAGACAATGTTGGGTCCTGAAAGTTTGTCAAGAAAAATGTCAAGGCCTGGACTAAACTTTTTTTTTTTTTTTACATCTATGAGCCAGCCAAAAAAATGTAGGAGCCAGCGGCTGAGACGTCTTTCAAATCTTCACACTGCCTCTTCTCTTTCCACCGCCAACACAAATATGTATCGTAGCTCCTTCAGGGCCTTATTTATTAAGTTTCTGTTCTGCTTTGTAGCAGTTGATTGCATTACTTGCATATTTTATATAACTGAATAGTAATCCACATTTTACTGGATTGCTGGCTAAGTAGACAATTGTCACATTAAAATAAATTAAGACCGTTTTCCTATTTTGTGTTTATGAGAATAATAAATCAAGCTCTTAATGTGAGACTGCACAGAAACCAACAGTCCCTCTTTCTTCCCCCAAACATTGTCAGCAGCATGCAGGTGACCCTCCATAATGCACTTACAGCAATTGCCTTTTTGCTTTATGTATCACAAAGAAAAAGGTCCACATCGTTCTCCCTCCCCATGAATCACGGCCACTTCTTACCCCTTCCCAGGGTTAGCCCTGCCACTAGATGGACTAGGCACCTGCCTGGGGCAGTATTTGTGAGGTGGCAGTGTAGCTTCAGCTTCATAACAGAGTAGCAGTCAGTGCTGCTTCAGCATGGTGGAGGGCCTTTTAGTACAGAACCAGTCTCAAATGTTGCAAACTTCCTGTTGGAAGGGGCAGGATGCAATATCAGAGTGGGGCAGGACTCACAGAGGTTGAGCAGGGGCATATACTAAAAGTCCTGCTACCACTAAGTGGCATTGCAGCCTTGGGCCCTGGAATAGAGAGGGAGGGATGCTGATTATAGCAGGAAGGAGAGAGAAGCAGAGATGCTGCACTGCTGGTATGGAGAGAGGGGAGAAGCTGCCGAACCTGGGGGAGGGTGGGAGGTGATAAGATGGTAGATCTGTGGGGGTAGGGGAGGGGAGATGAGATGCTGGACACCTGGGAGAGGGATGGTAGGTTGGGGAAAGGGATGATGCTGGACGCCTGGGGGAATAAGGCAGGGTTGGAGAGATGCTTGACTGTGGGGGGAGGACACACAGCTGAAGGTTCGCTTAGAGCATCCACTATACTTGGCTAGCTGAGGGGACACCTGGAGGGGGCAGGGCCTACCTGTTTTCCACTTCATCCCAACTTCTGAAGCACCTTCTCAATTAGCCAGCCACTCCTGTCCTCCCTACTCAGCCAGATAGCAGGTTTTATATACCTCACTTTCCCATTGCTGTTTTGTACATGCACATGTAGCTCTCGTTAGGCTTAAGCCATGTAATGCAAGAACTCCGGTGAAAGTCTCAAGTGAATGCTATCAATTCTCTGAGTGTGACTTGGGTATTGTAAAGCAGTGGTCATTTTAAATTAGTTGTGATAGTTGTTTGTTCTATTTACAAACAGATGCAGAAGTCATGTTCCAGAGGGAGATCCAGACCTATTATGTCAAGAAGTCCCTGAAGCAAAATATTTGTTCAAAACATGAAAGAATTCTATAGGTGCAAACATTTATGTGCCCATTGCATGCATAAACACTTAGAATACTAGCATATAGGGGTTCTGGGATCACAAAATGCTCACTGGCCTAATGGCTGTCTCTCGACTATGCTCTGCGCCTGAAGCTGCAAATGTAAATTATTTTTTCTCAACAAACCCCAGTAATTGGCAGTAAAAGGCATCTGCAAATAGGACAAGCATTATAGGTACCTGCCGCAGTGTTTGCGGCTCGCAGCTCCATTATATGGCATGCCAGCTAACACTCCTAAGGTCAGCTGGGAGCACGTAGCCAGGTTTCCAAGATGGTGTTGGAGCAGTCATCTACCCCAATTGTTACACTACAAGAAGTAGCGATTTGTGAACTCACCAGACACCTCTCCATGGTGCTTTATGAGAAACTATCTAAACTTCAAACATCAGTGGATGACATTAGGAAGAGTTTGAAGAGGCAAACCTCTCATCTGCAGCAGGTGGAAAACAGGATTGTGCCTGAGTGCAGTGGAAGCGCAGTATAAGCAGCTACTTCAAGTTGATGACCAAGAAAACTGAGGTAGGCGAAATGACATCAGGATCATAGGGCTGCCCAAGACTACAAAAAAAAGACAGTAACCTCTAGGAATTTGTAGAATAGTGGCTCTCGACTAATTTAGGCCTTGCATCGGCTAATGGTGTCTATTATGTGGGCATGAGTTAGGGCAGACCAGACTAAGACGTGTGCTAACCCAGGGGCTCAGTTATGCAGAGAAAAAAAAAATTTGATGCACCTTTACAAAGCTCAATGTGCACTGGAATACAAAGGTTTCAAACTTCCTCTTTCAGGATTATTCTGAGTCATGGACGCTGGCCAATGGGCCCACACTGTAATCAACTCTATGACAAAGGTGCCACTTTGTCTTACTGTATTGGATATTTCCTGCATTAATTATGTCATGAAGTGTATTTCTCCTACTTTGCCAGCAAGCTGTTAGAGAACTGAATGTTCTTTTCTTTAGTTTTAGCACACAAACAGGAGCAAGAAGCAGTATATTTTTGAATTTTTCTTGTTCTGAGCTCTGATTGGCCTAAAGAGCTCATTTTCATTTGAAGTGTACTGGCTTTTGCTCCAGTCTTATCAAATGTAACTGTTTATAAGGCCTTAGCAAAGAGATCTGTCTCTCTTTTCTTACTGGCTAACTGGTGAGCAGCTACATGTCCTGATCTTCCCAGGTACTTTTTAGAAAGAAAACAAATGTTTAGTTAGTGTTATAATTGATTCATATTTCAGTTACCTGTTATTGTTTGCTGATTGCATGTCTTTTGTTCATTGTTCAGTTTTTAGGGCAGTAAACAATTTTCATTTTATTGCCTCTGTCTGGACTGATAAAGAATCCTGGTGGTTTGTGTGTTGGGTCTGTGAGTGCTTTCTGGGAACTGTGGGACCACTGGGAATGTGGCCCCTGTAACCTAGAAATCACTGGGGATTTGAGAGTGGGAGACTTGCCCAGAGGAAGTTGTGACCCAGTCGGTGGGAGGAGGGTGCTAGTGTACAGCACAAGTGGCAGATGCAGGCAGACCTGAGCTGTTCTGGGGATAGACCCTCTAAGTGGCTGTGGAGCAACCCCAGATGGGTGTCTAGGTGTTTTGTGACAGAGGGGTTCTGTGACGCTGGAGAGGGCAGGTCAGTAGTGCCGGGGGATGGTCAGTTGAGTGCTGCAGCAAGTGTGTTGCATTCAGCACTGACACGTCTATGGTGTAAAATCACCACATAGACCTGGCAGTGCTGAGCCTGACATTTCTAACCAAGGGGGAGGGGAAGAAAATTGGCATTTTTATAATTGCCATCTGGATCTCTAAAATGGATATTCCTTGTGGGCTTGCCATCACTGAAATCTCTATGTTTATGTGTATGTTTATTAAAACTTAATATACCACTTAACTTATGCAGAACAAAGCAGTTTATATGTAAAAAGTAAACCAAAATATATTTTAAAAAATATAAAAGAACTTCATTAATAGGAAAGCCTAAAAGCACTCACACCAAGAATCAGTGATAACAAAATATTCATATTATTTATCGCAGGCATGCATTTTAGAAGATCTCCTTTGGCAGATCCTTTTCTAAAACAGTTACCTTAGTATAGATGTCTGACTTAGACATCTCTAGGCAGGCTTGTGCATCTTTTCTAAACTGCCACTCTAGGTCTCATTTAGGGCCTGTTACCAAACCTCACTAGCGATCCCGGCATGGCAATGCCGACAAAGTCTATTCACTTTGAATGGGCTTCGTTGGCATTGACACACAGGAATTGCTAGTGTAGTTGGGTAAAAGCGGCCCTTAATAAAATGGGACCTGTGCTGAAATAGCACGGGTTGATGGTAAAATTACACATCTTAATGGTAGTCAATGTTGATAATTTCCCGGTACAAACTAGAATTTTAAGAAAGAACGGGCAATTGGGATGTTAAGAGGAGATGTTGTAAAAGAAAGTTAGCAGAATTGTTTGCATATGAAGCAGCTTTAATTTGGAATGAGCTACTATTTAAGATCTTCAGCAGATTATATTTGTATCCCACATTTCCCACCTCTTTTTTTGTATGATGGTTTGTAGAACTTTCTACATATTTAAATTAATTATGGGGGAAATTGTATTTCCTAGAAATAGTTAGTTGAATCCAGGGGTATAGCTAGATGGCCAATTTGGGGTGGGCCAGAGCCCAAGGTGGGCGGGCATGGAATTCACCCCCCCCCCCCCCCGGTTCCCCTCTGGTTTTCTCCTCTCTCCACCCCTCCCTGCCCACAAACCCCAAATATTAAATACTTGAGCTGGCAGGGATCCCCAAACCCTGCCAGCTGAAGATTTCCTCCTCCTCCTCAAGCAGCCAGCACTCTTCCAAACGGCAGCTGGCAACACTTGCCTCAAACTGATGCTGCTGCTGGCAGGCCGTACGTGCTCAGTGCTTTTGCATGTGCGAAAACTGAGCATGTGCAGAAGGGCCAGTCCAGGGGTGTGCTGGTAAATTTTTAACAACAGGCTCTTTCTCCGGACGTAGCCAGCTCTGCAGTTGGAAGGGCCAGGGGTAGCCGGGGGGGGGGGGGGGGGGTGGAGCAACACTTGCCTCTCTCTCCTCCCTCCTTTCCTGTGGGCACGCTAGGCATACCTTTGCTGGCAGCCAATAAATGGACTGCCACCACTCCCAACGTCTTGCTCTGAGCAGCATGCTGGAACTTCTCTCACATGCTCGAGAAGTCCCAGTATGCTGCCCAGACAAGGAGCAGGGAGCAGAAGTAGTCTATTTACTTGGCTGGCAGGGCTCAGCATCCCCACCAGCAAAGTAAAAGATGATTCAGCAGGAGGCCCAAGCCCACATTTTGGGAGCCAGTTGTTAAAGTAGCCATGGAGGGCCCTACTTTAACAACCGGCTCCCAAAATTCTTAAAAACTTAACAACCGGCTCTTGCGAGCCTGTGAGAGCCTGCTCCAGCACACCACTGGGCCAGTCTGTGTCAGCTCAAGGCAAGTGCTGCTGGCTGACATTTAGAAGAGCGCTGGCTGCCCAAGAAGAGAAAATTTTCAGCACAGCAAGGTTTGGAGATCCCCACCAGTCACAGCAATTGTCACAATTTTGGGTGGGCCTGAGTCCAAAGTGGGCCCACCCAGGCCCACCTGTAGCTATGCCACTAATCCACATCAAACCAAAATGGTAATTTGTGGAATATAAGTTCTGCATTATTATAATTATTACTGCATCCAACTACTGTGGACACAAAGCAGCCAAAAATTGTCTATGGGCCCTTTTACCAAGCTGCGGTGGCAATAAGGGCTCTGTGCAAGCCATTTCTGAGGATTTTCTTTTTCCCCTGAGTAGAGAAATGTGGTAACTGCGTTAGTCCATTTCTAAAGGCCATCAATAGAAGTATTTCAAAGTATTTCAGTGACAGTCTGAAAGGATGAGGGAGGGGTGGGCTAGGTGAGATTCGATGTTTCACTTATATATGCTGTTACTTATCAAAATTTGCTTATTTCTGATCTGACGAAGAAGGGCTACCTTCAAAAGCTAATCTAAAAATGTATTAAATCAGTCCAATAAAAAAAAGGTATCTTATTTTCTTTTCTATGTTTTTTAAACTTCTATTTCTATTGAGTGCCTTTTCCCCCTGGAAATGGCATGTGCTTAGGGTTTCCGCCGCTCTGTAAAAGGGCCTCTTAGTTTGTTCGACTCAAGGGAGGTCATTGTTTTGCAACGGCTCCTGCATCTGGGTCTTCTTTCCAGACTCTGTGACATTTGTCTATTACTAATAATCATTTCTATAGCACTACTAGACGTACGCAGTACTGTACAAATTATATGCAGGTACTTTCTCTGTCCCTAGAGGGCTCACAATCTAACTTTTTTTTTCTACCTGGGGCAATGGAGGGTTAAGTGACTTGCTCAAGATCACAAGGAGCTACAGTGGGAACTGAACCCAGGTTGCTAGGATCAAAGTCTGCTGCACTAACCATTAGGCTACTCCTCTACTGTCCCCTTTTGCTTTTTTTTTTTTTTTTTGCTTGATTAGTGCTACTGATGCCTGGAGGTGGGACTTGAGAAGAAAACATTATAAAGTATAGAACCCCCTGAGTTCTTTGCAGGACTAGACACACAAGTTACCCAGAGACCAACAAAGTATATAAAATGTGAGTGTATAATGCAATGTACAAGTAAACCAAAATGTTTATTTACAGAGCATAAAAATGTTAGTAGAAAAGAACACAAATATACTAGCATCACTTGTAATACATGACAATAAATATAAGTTCTATAACTATCTTTTCCCAAGGTTAAACGTATGTAATGACCCAGACCTCCAATATTGCAGTAAATTTCTTTATCAAATAGACCTCAATACCTCCACCCCTGGTCTAACACCAGATTGGTGAAATAGAACCTTTATGTAAAGGATTCCAGGGATTCTGTGGGGTTAATTCCTATCATAGGTCAATGATAGGAATTAACCCCACAGAATCCCTGGAATCCTTTACATAAAGGTTCTATTTCACCAATCTGGTGTTAGACCAGGGGTGGAGGTATTGAGGTCTATTTGATAAAGAAATTTACTGCAATATTGGAGGTCTGGGTCATTACATACGTTTAACCTTGGGAAAAGATAGTTATAGAACATAGGAAGCCAAGGTACCCAATTAAGGAAAAATAGAGAATTGCTAAAAATAAATATAAGTTGCAATATTGTATTCTGACTACTAGAAACCAGGTGCAATCCAAAATCAAAGACTCGGGTACCTGCTATTGCTATACTGATAGCTAACGAAAATGCTAGAATTTAATTTCACCCACTGCCCATTAGATGGCAGTGCAGGACAGTAAGGCTCTCAGGGTCCAATGCAGAAAGCTACCACTGATAGCTTACCTGCTCATTAATAACCACTGTAGGCAGAAAGGGTTTCTGCGCTGAAGTTTACTTCCATGGTAAACATCAGTGCACAGCATATTAAAATGCAAGATAAAATGCCTATTGGTTATCCTGCAGTAATGCAGGATTGCGTGCTGATGTCTACTGCAGGGGCACAATTCCAGAAACCCACCGCCAATTCTGAGGCAGCTTGGAGCTCCCCCAGTCTGCATCTCCCTTCCCTTTGACACGACCCCCTGCCCTACTAGAAATTTAAAATAAACTCCTCTGGCACCCTCCCACCAGCCGCAATGTGACTCACTCCTTCTGCATACCTTATTAAACACTTCCCCAGTATCTAGTGCAGTCGTTCCCAAACCTGGATCAGGAGGCAGATTTTCAGGATATCCACAATGAATATTCATGAGTGAGATTTCCATGCAGTGGACACAGTGCATGCAAATATATCTCATGAATATTCATTGTGGATATCCTGAAAACCTGACTGGCTGGGGTGCCTCTAGGACCAGGTTTGGGAATCAATGGTCTAGTAGCACCTCACCTGTTGACCTGACCCCTCCCCCCCCAACACACACACACAATTCCCCCACCTGACATGACTGTCTTTCCCTCCTGTGACTCAAAACTTCCTGTGACTCAAAAATACCCCACTCAACTCATAAAAACTAATTCCTGGTGTCTAGTGACCTCCCCCCCCCCCCCCCCCCCCCACCAGTCATACCTTAAGAGGCAGAAGCAATACCCACTTGCTCTTGCCTCTAGCACTGACATCCTGGAAAATGGTGGCATTCAGTCCTTCCCAGTACATCCTGGGATGCGCTGGGCTGGGCACTGCCATTTTTCAAGATTGTGGTGCTGGAGGCAAGAGTGTGTGGGCTTCACTTCTGCTGTCCTTAAGGTACAACCTGGGAATGTGTTGGGGGACCTGGGGGGGGAGGGTTCACCACTAGATACCATCAGTTTGTTTTTTAAAGTGGTGGGATGGGGGTGCCCTAGACACCAGAGATTATTTTTTAAAGTCGTATGGGGGAGGGGGGTCAGGAGTTGCCTAGATACCAGGAAATTAGTTTTTAAGTTGTGGGAGGTGCCACAAAAATTGGAGGTTTAGGTCAGGGAGGGATTGAAAGGTGTGGGGGCTGCCACTAAGAATTGGAGGTTCAGGTCAGGGAGGGATTGAGGGGGCTGATGCTGATATGTGTGGTTTTTTTTTTATGTTATCCTTTCTGTCAATGCCTTAGCTCAGGCACTGACAAAAAGAGCAACATTAAGCAATGAGCTGTGCATTAGTATCACAATTTTAATTTAAAAAAAAAAGAGAAAAATGTAGGCAGATAAAGACCAAATGGCCTATCCAGTCTGCCCATCCATGCCATCTATTCTTCCTATCACTCCCTTAGAGATCCTATGAACTTGTCTCAAGCTCTCTTGAATTTGATTTAAGCGTCAACTAGACTCTATGTTCTCTTTTCAAGCAGTTGCTATTTGGAATAATTTACGGAGTACAATTCAAACAGTTCAAAATGATATGCATGTACATAAGAGGTTGAAAACATTTTATTTGATAATTATGATGGTTAATGTTTTTGTTTTATTTTTATGTAAATTCCTCACTTTTGACTTTTTTATATAAACCACCTGGAATCTCGTGTTGGGATAGAGTGGTATATAAACACATGAATTAGATTAGATACTGTTTCGGTCTCCACCACTTTCACTGGGAGGCTGTTCCATTAATTAATCACCTTTTCCATAAGAAATATTTCCTCGGGTGACTTCTGAGTCTGCCTCCTTTCACCTTCATCCTATGCCCCCTCATTCCAGAGCATCCTTTCAATTGAAAGAGACTTGCCTCCTGTACATTTATGTTGTGTAGGTATTTAAATGTCTCTATCATATCTCCCCTCTCTCGCCTTTCTTCCAAAGTATACATATTGAGATCTTTTCTGTCCCTATACGCTTTATGACCAAGACCACTTATCATTTTAGTAGCCGCCCTCTGGACTGACTCATCCTGTTTATATCTTTTTGAAGTTGGTCTCCAGAATTGTAAACAATATTCTAAATGAGGTTTCACCAGAGACTTATACAGGGGCATCATCACCTCCTTTTTCCTACTGGCCATTCCTCTCCCTATGCACCCATGCATCCTTCTAGCTTTCGCCGTTACCTTTTCTAACTGGCCACCTTAAGATCATCACATATGATCACACCCAAGTCCTGCTGCTCTTCCATGTACAAAAGTTCTTCACCCTCTAAACTGTGTTGTTCCCTTGGGTCTTTGCAGCCCAAATACATGACCCTGCATTTTTTTAAGCATTAAATCAAAGCTGCCAAATTCCAGACCATTCCTCTAGCTTTGCTAAATCCTTCCTCACACCATCATGGGTGTCTACCCTACTGCAGATTTTGGTATAATCTGCATAGAAAAGAGGCAAAACTTACCTGACAGCTCTTCAACAATATCGCTTATAAAAATATTAAAAAGAACTGGTCCAAGAACCAAACCTCTATCACCTTCCACTCAACCAATTCCTAACCTAGTCAATCACTTTAGGGCCTGTTACCACAGACACTCAGTTTATTAGTTATTTATGCAGAATCACTGTCTATGCTTACAGCATGTCATGTTATTTTCCAACCAGTAATTTCACTGTAGAGCCATGGCTCAACCGCAAGGCTTTCTGCATCAGCCCTCGTTTTTGAAGCCAGCTCTGAAAGGTTAAAGAGCTTTTCTGTGTATGTCATTACAGAAAGTATCCAGATGAAATAGAGGCTGAAAGAAGCTTCAACACACCACTTCCAAACAATATAAACTCTTCTCAAACTATATTGGCAAGAGTACTTCAACACCTTTATCTATAAATGAAGTGCAATCAAAAAAATGATTGAAAAAGGAAAAAGCCTCAGTTCCTGCTTTTCCACCCTTATTTTTTAAATATTTTTATAAAAGGTGATAGAATCTCTGGTGGTTTAAAACTCTTCACAAGCATTAAAAAAACAAAACAAACCCTTTTCAGAAAAGAATGCTAAAACTTCATTTATCTTCAATCAAAGGGTCCAGAACATTGTGACTTCAAAACGAGAACATAAATGAAGATAAATGAAGTTTTAGCATTATTTTCTGAAAAGGTTTTTTTTTAAAATGCTTGTGAAGAGTTTTAAACCACCAGAGATTCTATCACCTTTTATAAAAATATTAAAAAATTTAAAAAAGTAAGGGTGGAAGAGCGGGAACTGAGGCTTTTTCCTTTTTTTCAAGAATTTTTTTGATTGCACTTCATTTATATATAAGGTGTTGAAGTACTCTTGCCAATATATTTTAAGAAGAGTTTATTTTGTTTGAAAGTGTCATTACAGAAAGGCCTGTAACTTCCTTTCCTAATGTGCAATTTCCTCTGGTAACTAAAGCTTCACTGCCTGGTACTTGTTTAACAAAATAACCCCTGGTGTGTGTGTAAGGGGGGGGGGGGGCGGGTGTTGGCTTATCAACTTTCTCCTGCTGCTTTGGGCTTCAATTAGAACCAAGTACTTCTTTTGGTCTAAAGCAGCATGAGCCTTCCTGTGAATGCACTGTAACTGTACCCTAGGCAGACACAAACTACAGGTAACATGAACCCTGAGTCTAGGTGATTCTACTGTATGATGGCTGAGGCTCCCTCCAGTCATCCAGGGTTTGTGAACTACTAATTTCTATCAGGAGGGTAGTCAGACCTTGACGGGTGGGGGCATTTTGTCCTGCATCCCCGCCACCGCCCTCCCATCGCTACCTCTGCCCCCCCTGCGGCCACTACCATCTTTCCGCCGCTGCCCTCCTGCTGCCGCTTCCCCCCCATCATTAAAATGAGCGTACACAGAGACTGAAAACAGGATAGGACGCCAGGCAATGTGAGACCAGCGTAGGACAAACAAATGCTCTAGCTGGAGGGGGTTGGGGATCCCCTGCCAGCCAAACCAGGGACCCCAGAGCCAATTTGGGGGGCCCAGGCTCCCATGGACCCCTGTAGCTATGCCATTGATTTCTATAACACTGCCTCTATAGCATCCCCAGCCAAGGCCAGCCCAGGGACCTCAAGATTGGCTTGGAAACTTAAGTCAGTGCATGGCAGCGTACAGCATTAACTGTGCCCCTGCTATGTCTATATTTTAATCTATCCACTTAGTTTTAAGATTTAAAGTTGTATTGAGAATACTCCACTTGAGATCAGGATTACATTACAATTAAAAAAATAATTATTTATTTCATACAAATAAAATGATCAGCCAGGTTGTTTTGTCTTACAATATAGGTTTACATGGGTATCAAACTGTCTCATAGTCTTGCTCTATATACTTTTAACACCAAGAAGCCCTTTGCCTGGAGCACAATTTCCGCTGTGACTGCAGAGATACAGTAAGCTGATCTTGCAAGATGTTTTCAAAACAGAGCAGGTTGCTAAATGCAGTGTGGAACCATGTTACAGTAACTCCCTGAAACTGATTCAACAGCTCTTCTTACTGTCACCTGCCAATTAAGCCTACAGTGGAATGCTGGAGAGGGTGCCATGGTATGCGGACTGTCCTCAGAGCCTGTGCCTGGGATAGATGTGCTCTGATTTACAGGTTTGTCAACTCACCCGCTCTGGATAAGGGCGGATTATAAATAATAAATCTACATCAAAACTCCAACCAGGCTGATCCAGTTCTTAATTTACCCAGAGTAAAAATTACTATTTCTATTAAAAATACTGGAGAAAGTTTGGGGGGGGGGGTCCACAACTGGATGAATTTATAGAATAAAACAAACAAACAAACTTCACTCTATCCAAAAAGACAGGACACACCACAGCGACATATGTGACACACAGGGGCAGCCCAAGGCAATCTGCTGCCTGAAGCAGAGATGAAATGCCAACAGAGTCCTCATCAGCTGATTAGCCTGTTCAAAGTAGAGTGTATTGTCATAGAAAGCCTGTTAGAAAAAAATGAGTCTTAAGCATTGCTTTAAATTTAACAAAAAACTGCTGCAATTTTAAAACATGGGGTAACTCATTCCAGAGTCTGTGAGCCAAATAACAGAATACTGAATATCTCAGATTTGTACTGGGCTTTTCTTGGAGGGGGAGCCTGGAAGCACTAAGCGGTGGGCATCCAGTGAATGAAGATTTCTTGAAGGGGTATAAGGGACTGCAAGTGAGGATTACAAAAAGGGATCTGTGAATCAGACAGAGAACTTTGAAACAGATTTGAAAAGGAATAGGGAGCCAGTGTAGCTGAATAAACAGGGGAGTGATATGGTCAAATTTCTTAGATCGGTAGAGAAGCCTAGCTGCCATGTTAGGTAGTATCAGAAGAAGTCTGAGAAGATATTCTGGTAACCCAGCATAAACCACATTACAGTAGACACAGTGAGATACTAGAAATGCATGGATAAGTGTCTGTAGCTTAGAAGTTTTGAGCAAGTCATGCCACAAGAATTGAATGTTTAAGTCAGGGAGAGACAGAGGTGTGGGGGATGCCACTAAGAATTGGAGGTTCAGGTCAGGGAGGGATTGAGGGGGCTGATGCCAATATGTGTTAAAAAAAATGTCATCCTTCCTTGTTACATATTATCGCAAAGCCAGCTTTCACAACAGCAGAAACTTGTTGTTGAAAAGATAAAGTAGAATCAAGTACAATTCCTAAATAATGGAAGGCGGTCACAGGAGCAATTGGGATATTGAATAGTACTGGTGACAAATTAGGTTGAGGGAGGGGGCCAGTAAACCAGCATGCAACAGTTTTCTGGGGGTTCAACACCAGTTTACGCTGGGGAAAGCCAGTCTGCCAGTGCACTGAGGACTGCAAAGGGGACAATTCAATCTTTAAAGGAGATACAGGATAGGTAAGCAGTATGCCATCAGCATAGAAATAAAGAATACAGAATTAAAAATACATGATGCAAGTGTAAGATATAAAATAACAAAAAGCACATTCATCACCACACCTCAGCAAGCTCTACATAGCACAAAGGATAATCAGCACAATTAGCAGGGAAAAAAAAACAGTGATCAGCATCACAATCATAACAGAAATTATTGAAAGGCTCTTCTAAATAGATAAGCCTTTAATTGTTTCCTAAAGAGAACCACATTGCTAATGCAGCATAATTCAGAGGGTAGTGTATTCCAAAGTAGGGAACCTGCAATGTAAAAAAAAAACTAGAGGAATGGCACTCTTTGAGCCTAATCTGGTGAAATGAGGACACATCCAATAAATGTTTATCTGCAAGCAAAGCAAACTAGGTGGTCAATAGATCCAGAGGGAAGCTGCAATCGACAATGGGGCATCATTAGCATTGTCAGAAGTCCAGAACTAGCCTAACATCTCCCCCCTAGAAGCGTAGTGTATCAAGTCTTCCCAAGTTTCATCCTGTCATAATACATAATGCCATATAGAGCCCAAATGACCACTGGCATATCCCACACCTTCTTAAATTGTTTTGAAGAAATAAATTCTGATGCTTCTCTAGTGCCATTGTGAACCATCTCATGACCTCTGATCCAAGGCTTCCATTCTTCTGGAAAAGTTTGCTTTGTGTACACTATTTATATTCCTCAGGTATCTGAATGTCAATTACATATTTCTTGTATTTCGAGCAGATTTTGTTTTAGCAGCATGGGGCAATATATGGAAAAACAAAAGGCTATTCTGTAAAGACAACAAAGGTTCCCCCATGGCTTTAGGATCATGAAGGGACCCACTATATTTCAAGATGATCAGACTTTTTTGAACAATTGGTGTAAGATTTTATATAAATGTTCATTAGATTTAATGACCCTTTTAATTGAAACAGCAAAAAAGAAAGCAGGTGATATTAAAAGCCAGATAAAGGTTGAACTTGACTCTCACTTCAACTTGACTTTTTCATACATCCCAGTTCTGGAAAACATTATAAACTCAAGTTTGATAGTGATTGCAATTCCAAAAACGTAGTTTACATCATTATGTGCCCTTGTAATATGCTATACATTGGTAAGACAAATAGGAAAATTAAAGTTAGGATTATCAAACACTGTAGTTGTATCAAGAGAGATTAGAACTGCCCCATTGGTAGAACATTGGATCCATGCAAAACATAACACTGATGACATAAAATTATTTGTATTTCAAGTTATCAAAAGCAATAGTCGAGGTTGCGATAAACTTTGTTGAGAGCAGAACAACATGCCATTTATCAAGTTAGAATGTGTGTTTCCAAAGGGTCTGAATAAACAGATCAAATTGATACATTTTGTATGAGCCACTATTGGGCTTTTAAAACACAGATCATTAACTTTGTATCTCTGTATATTATAGAAGCCATCTAGATGAATGTTTTTATTTTCAATTTTTAATTTTTTTAATGTTTATTTTCACATTTTTAAACACTTCTTAAATGGTTATTACTATATAAAGAACTACCAGTATTTTTAACTTTTTAATATTGTTTATATATGTAATTTATGTTATATATGCCATCTTAGTGCCAGATAGAGGTGCTGATTATTGCTCCAAGGTTTGATATTCGGAGATCATTTTGAGTTCCTGAGGAAGTTTATTGACGAAACCCTGCAGAGTTGGACTCTTAATGATTTGAGGCCAGAGACGCTACTTAGCCTTTGTGTGAAGATTTCAAAAGAACATAGCGGCTGTTGTAGGAAGCAAAATTTGGACAAAGAAAAAACCCAGCGCATAGATCCAAGCAAAAAGATAAGTAACATATAATGTCTAGCATTTTTTGAGTACAAGATCATTACAGAGACAATATTAAAAAGTTTTTAGTGAGGGTGAGTGGAACTAGGGGTATGAGTTTGACATGCACATTTGATATTTAATTTTGTTTATAAGAGCACTGTTGTGGTTTTTGAGAAGGAAGCTATAAATAAAAAACAAAAAAACCACGGCGAGGCTCTATGATTGAGATGCTCAACCACCCCTCAAGACTAATGAACATATGAGTAAGATCTGGTTTATGGGTGTGTGAAGACTCTGAGAGCCCTCCATCACATAGGAGTATATCAGATTGGCTTCAATGTGCAGTCAACCTCTTACCCATATTTTTGTATCCACGTTTTGAGCTTCTGGCTTATTTTTGGTGAGTTGACTATCGCCAGGGCGTTAATTTTGGGATTATTTTGCTTTATCTTAGTGCCATTGTCATCAATACGCTACAAGTCACATTACCCACAGTTCATTTTGGCCCCACGTTTGACATCACTGCTCACATTAATTTTTATTTTTCTCTTTGCTCACCTTTATGGGGCTCTTTTCTATTGGATACACTGCCTGTCTATTCCTGTTATGTAAGTAGTCTCATTACGTCAGTCCACGTCACTGTCTGTTCCTTTATATTTTTTGCGCCTCTTTTTTCACCTGTACGGTTTGGCTGTGTCCTTCAGCATGCTTGTGGACTCTGGTAGGTCTTTTCTTATCCTGTTTTTTTTCACAGGGGATCGCTCCCTGTTCTATGGTGGCTCCATCTGTGTCTGCGTTCTTTTTAGGACTGTTTCCTGCTCTCCGCACTAGTGCTCAACACCGGTTTCTGCTCTCTGGGTCAGCATTCCACTACTTCCTACCCCAGCACTGCCTGATTATTCCTATCCCAGCACCGCTCTAGTTTTTCTCTGTTTCTGCTTCTGCTCTCCGTATCAGCACTTAATACTACTGTATGTACTTCCTGGCTTTTGCATTTTATCATTATTGTATTTTTTTATTTTTAGCGTCCTTATTATTGCTTTTTTTTTTAGCATCCTCATACTCGTGCTTCGTTAGCACTCCAAATTTAGCAGAAGACTCGTTTATTGGTATGTTTATCCTGTTTTGCCTTTTTGGACTTTTTGGTGACACGCAGATGCCATGATCATTTTTACAGTTTATGATGTCATATTCACAACATTATTTTTCACTTACAACATCATGGCACAAGCTCTATATGTTTACATTTAAAACACAATGGTCAATTAATATTATATATTTGTATTCTTACTTTTTATATGCCTTTTTTTATTGTAATTGTTTGTATCTCATATTTTGATATTATATATTTGTAATTTCACTCATTTCTATATGGCTCTTTTGATTATAATTGTGTGTGGTTTATATTTATATTTCTTTTTATATTTTTATTTTCATATTTTTATTGTTGTATATTTATTTTTATTTTTAATTGTATATTGTATATTGTTTTTAAATCTTATGTTTTTAGACCCTTGAAGAAGGCTTTCTGCTGAAACACGAACTGTGTAGGGTCCCAATAAACTTTGTTTGGAGCTCTTACTTCTGTGTTTGGGCTGGTCACTTGGACTTGGTTCTCTTCCACCCTGTGTTTGTTTTGCTACATCTTTCTGTGGCAGGAAAAAGGATCGTTAGTGAGAATTTCAAATATATTTCTAGACACTTAAACTAGAAGATGGGGGTGTTAAATGAAAGCAGGGGAACTCCAGTAGTCACCCCCACCAAAACCAAAAAAAGAGTGATAGCAGTGGAGAAAGTATTAAAATAAACCATTTTAGCAACTTGCATATCAGCATCAAAGTATATGGGGAGACAAAGCTGAAAGATAAACAGATGATGAGAGAGACAATTATATATCTGGAAAGCTATGAGCAATGGCGTAGTGGGAGCAGCTGCCACCCGGGGCGGATTGCCGCTGCAACCCCCCCCCTGGGTGCAGACCAACACGACACCCCCCCACCGGCGTCGACACCCCCCCCCGGCATAGCGCCACCCCGACACGGTCCCCACCTGCCTACGAGCTCCATCCATCTGCAGCGCTGCTGTAAAGAAGAAATCGCTTCGTCGGCCCTTCCCTCACTCACTGTCTCCCGCCCTTCAGGAAATAGGAAGTTACGTCAGAGGGCGGGAGACAGTGAGTGAGGGAAGGGCCGACGAAGCAATTTCTTCTTTACAGCAGCGCTGCAGATGGATGGAGCTCGTAGGCAGGTGGGGACTGTGTCGGGGGGGGGGGGGGAGGCACTGCGCCGGGGGTGGGGGGGGTGGACGGATGCACCCCCCCACCCGTTGACACCTGGGGCGGACCGCCCCCACCGCCCCGCCCTTGCTACGCCACTGGCTATGAGCACAAATGCTCACACAGACTATGCAACAAAGTTCATGATCTGTTAGCCCTGACATTACAGGAAGACTTGGATATTGTTTCCATCACAAACACATGGTTCAATGATTCCCATGAATGGCATACTAACATACCGGGCTGTAATCTATTTTAGGAAAGATAGAATTGGTTGAAAAGGTAGAGGAGTAGCTTTGTATGTGAAAAACAATATTAAAGTGGCTGAAATAAAGGGAGCCTGGGGAGAGGAAGAAATATGGATCAGCTAGGAGAGAGAAGATGGAACCTCAATCCATATAGGTGTCATCTACAGATCAACACAGAGAAGATAGACAAGGATTAGGTCATAGATATCCAAAAGTTGGGAATAAAGGGGGAGATGCTGTTGCTTGGAGACTCCAACCTGTCAGATGTGGAGTGGAAAGTCCCATCTGTGGAATCGGAAAGAAGTAGAGAGATAATGGATGCTGTTCAAAATGCTTTGCTCAGACAAATGTGACAGAGCACATGAGGGGAGGGGCAACGCTGAATCTTGTGCTTAAAAATGGAGGCAGTATGTCTGACGTCTGGGTGGATGCCAGGGCAATAAAAATCATCACATTGTATGGTTTGATGTAACAGCTAAAGCAGAGTGCAGATACATAAAACAAAGTCCTGGATTTCAAACATGCTGTCTTTGGTAAAAGGGCAAAGTACCTGAAGAAAGAGCTGATGGGATAGAAGGACATAAGAGAAGTGGAGAATCTGTGGTCCACACTGAAAGCTATAAAGTCAGCCACAAATCTTTATGTAAGGAAAGTGAAAAAAAGAGAGAAAGAGAGAAAAAAAGGAAGAAACTGACTTACAAATTATTGACTTACAAAATAAACACAAGAGAGTTCATGAAATACAAAAGAATTCATGAAGAGGAGCACAGAAAAGATTACCAGATAAAACTGAAAGAAGCAAGGACAGAAATATGGTTAACACAGTGGCAATCCTTGGTCACCAGGGCGGATCGCCGCTGCGCACCCCCCCCCCCCCACCGGGTGCAACAGTGTCCGTCCCCCCAGGCACAGCATGACACCCCCCCAGTGCATCAACACCCCCCCCCCCCCCCGGATTCATTCTTACCTGCTGGGAGCAGCCGCGCGGCTGTCAGTTCCACTGGTTCCCTGCTCCCTCTACCCCGGAACAGATTTTGTCACAGAACAGGAAGTAACTTGTTCCGGGGCAGAGGGAGCAGAGAACCAGCAGAGCCGACAGCTGTGCAGCTGCTTTCTGCACCCCTCCAGCAGCGTTGCACCCGGGGCGGACTGCCCCTACCGCCCTGCCCTTGGTACACCACTGGGTTAACAAAGGCTCAGGCAGAAGAACAAATGGTTAAGGATGTAAAGAATGGTGACATAACCTTTTTCAGGTATATAAGCAAATAGAGGAAGGCTAGAAATGGAATTATAAGACTAAAAGATACTTTGAACTGCTATGCAGAGAGTGATGAGGAAAAAGTGGACACACTTAATACTTTTGTTCTGTCTTCACAGAGAAAATCCTGGAGTAGGAAGGAGAAAAATCATAGAGTAGGACCTCAGTTGGCTGATAAAGGTACTTATGAGAATGAAGTAGGTATCTCACCATTCACAGAAGAAAACATTTTTGCACAGCTTGAAAAACTGAAAGTGGACAAAGCCATGGGGCCAGATAGGATCCATCCTAGAATTCTGAGGGAACAGAAAGGTTCTGGTGGGTCCTGTTAAAGATTTGCTTAATAAATCCTTGGAGATGAGAGAGGTTCCACAGGATTGGAGAAGAGTAAGCCTCAATTTGGTAGTTGGATAGGTAATAGAGGCGTTGCTCAAGGAAAGGATAGTGAATTCCCTGGAATGAATGGGTTACAAGATCTGAAGCAACATGGTTTTACCAAAAGGAAAATCATGCCAAATGAATCTGATGGATTACTTTGACTGGATGATCAGAGAATTGGATTGAGAAGTACATGGGTTTGATAGAGTCTACTTGGCTTTCACAGTTCATTATAGGAGGCTCATGAATAAACTCACCTGGCTAAAGATAGGACCCGTAGAGGGGCATTTTCAAAAGGGACATCCAAGTTTTGATGAGGATGTCCTCGCAAAACGTCCTGATCTAGGGGCGGGGAAACACGTATTTTCGAAACAAGATGGATGTCCATCTTTCTTTTCAATAATACAGTCAGGGACGTCCAAATCCTGAAATTTGGTCGTCCCTAGACTTGGTGGTTTCTGATTTTTGGCGATAATGGAAACCAAGGACATCCATGTCAGAAACAACCAAATGCACGCCCTTTGGTTGTGGGAGGAGCCAGCATTTCTAGTGCACTGGTCCCCCTGACATGCCAGGACACCAACCGGGCACCCTAAGGGGCACTGCAGTGGACTTCAGAAATTGCTCCCAGGTACTTAGCTCCCTTACCTTGTGTGCTGAGCCCCGTAAAACCCACTACCCACAACTGTACACCACTACCATAACCCTTACGAGTGAAGGTGGCACCTAGATGTGGGTACAGTGGGTTTGTGGTGAGTTTTGGAGGGCTCTCCTCCACAAGTGTAACAGGTAGGGGGGGATGGGCCTGGGTCCACCTGCCTGAAGTGCACTGCACCCACTAAAACTGCTCCAGGGACCTGCATACTGCTGTGATGGAGCTGAGTATGACATCTGAGGCTGGCATAGAGGCTGGCACAAAATATTTTTAAAGATATTTTTTGAGGGTGGGAGGGGGTTAGTGACCACTGGGAGAGTAATCCCCGATTCTCTCCGGTGGTCATCTGGTCATTTGGGGCACCTTTTTGTGCCTTGGTCGTAAGAAAAACACGACCAGGTAAAGTCATCCAAGTGTTCATCAGGGATGTCCTTGTTTCTTTCGATTATGGGTTGAGGATGTCCAAGTGTTAGGCACACCCAAGTTCTGCCTTCGCTACGCCTCCGATACGCCCCCTCGAACTTTGGCCATCCCTGCGACGGAAAGCAGTTGGGGACGTCCAAAATCGGCTTTCGATTAAACCGATTTGGATGACCCTGGGAGAAGGACGTCCATCTTCCGATTTATGTCGAAAAATGGGCATACTTCTCTTTCGAAAATGAGACCAAAAGTGGTGAACTGGATTGGAAACTGGTTGATTGACAGATGGCAGATGATAGTGATAAACAAAATTTACTCAGAGGATGAAAAGGTAAATAGTGGATTGCCTCAGGGATCGGTACTAAGGCTGATTCTATTCAATACATTTGTAAATGGCAATGCTGAAGAGTTAAGAAGGAAAAGTTTGCCTTTTTGCAAATGGCACCAAGATTTGCAGCATAGCAGACATCTCAGCGGGAGTGGACAACAAGAGAGGGAACCTACAAAAATTAGAATGGTCTAATGTTTGGCAGCTAAAATTTAATGCAAAGAAGTGCAAAGTAATGCATTTGGGGGTGTTGAAATCCAAAAGAGCAATATGAGCTAGCAGGGAAGAGATCAGGAGAATGACCCTGGGGTGATAGTGTCTGAGGATCTCAAGGCAATGAAACAATGTGACAAGGCGGTGGCTGTAGCCAGAAGAATGCTAGGCTACATAGACAGAAGCATAAACAGCAAAAAAAAAAAAAAAAAAAAAAAAAAGAGAGGAGGTGTTGATATACTACTCCCTGCGCAAGCCATTGGTGAGGCCCCGTATTCAGTTTTGGAGGCTTTATCTTTCCAAGGACATAATAAGACTTGAGGCAGTTCAGAGAGAGGCAAAAAAATGTTACAGGGTTTGCGCCAAAAAACGTACGAGATGAAACTGGAATGTCTGAATATGTATATGCTAGAGGAAAGTACAGGGAGAGAGGAGACATGATACAGACATTTAAGTACTTGAGGTTAACCAGAGATGTGGAGGTGGTACAACTAGAGGACATGAATTGAGGTTCCAGGGTAGTAGACTTAGGAGTAATGTCAGGAAATACTTTTTCACAGAGAGGGTAGAGGATGCCTGGAATGCCCTTCTGGTAGAAGTGGTGGAGACAAAAATGGTGAGGAAATTCAAACATGTGTGGGATAAACACAGGGGATGTGTAACTAAAAAGGGGATGAAGTATAACACATCTGTTGAGGTGTTTTTCTGGGCAAGGATAGTTGGGAACTAATGTCAAATCCAGACCGACTTCTACAGTCTGTATCTCTCAATGGCAAAAAACAGATGTAGGTTCGGCAACTCCAGTAGTTGGGAGCTAAAGCCAGTGCCAGGCAAAATTCTACGGCCTGTGTCCTGCAAATGGCATAAGACAAATGAAGATCAAGTCTGCGTAGTGTATATCACTATGATCATATGGTACGAGTGAATGTGCTGTGCACCTCAAAGGGGAGGGGAAGATAGATTAACGTTGAAATTAGCAAGTTAAATGCTGTTAGTAATAATTAAGGGATATTGTTCCATGATGACATCATATTTAACTACATATATGTGGTTGGCATGATAAATTGTTAACCAGTGTTTAATCATGAATAACTATAACCTGCACAGAGTGGCGGGTGTGGCTCTGGCCAACCTGTTGGGCAGACTGGATGAACCATGCAGGTCTTTATTTGCTGTATTTGTATTTTTGAAAATACTGAACAGCGGTGAAGTCCATTATGAAAATAATGTAGGAATCAATATTTAAAAAGCTTGATCTGGTTAACCTCAGAAGCTAACTAGGTAAAGGGTTAAGCTTTTAAAATCTGTGGTCGTCAAGCAGATAACTTTTGGCTAGCTAAATTTATGTCACTGGCAAGCTAAATTGATGTCTGACCAAAAGCTGCCTGGATAAAACTAGGAGGTCTGGGAGATATGATGAGGTAGAGCTCAAAGTTAACTGGAAAACAGTGCTATTCAGTCACTATCAGATTAACTTTATCCATTTATCTTGGTCTTGGATATATCAGTCCTAAGAAACAAATAAAGATCTGATTATCTTTAACTTGTTATATTCAGTGATGCCAAGATAACTGAATCCCTTTCCAAATGTCCAGTTATAGTTAACTGGATGTATTATCTGGTTAACTCTTACAGTAGGGATGTTCATTTGGATCATTAGGCAAACACAAAAAAAGGGCACGCACAAAATTGATTTCATATATGTTAACCTGTAAGTTAGACAAAATGATGATTTTTATGTGTTAAAAGTTCTATGTTAAAACATTTGTAGAGACCCTAGGATTGTGCTTTCAGAAAACTGCAGACTCCTAGTGGCTCTACATTTCACTTTACCATTACATCACTGGTTGCCAGAGAGGAGTTTCCCCTGTGATCAGTGTTATAATCAGGGGAAGCAATTAGATTTGGAGGGAATTCACCAGGTGTAAAAACCATGTGCTCAGTTCAAATCTTTGGCTTCTGCCTCCCCAGCTGCTGACCTGCATGTGAGAGGACAGCCCATCCAGCTCAAAGGCCCTAGGCAACTAACTACAGCAAAAGTATTTAAGAGAGTCTGGCTACCCTTGCCAGAATATCCAGTAAAGTAATACCTAGGAGCAACCAGCAGTAACAGCAGCTGCTTAAACTCTATAGTGTCACTGGGACAGTGTGAACAGGAAATCCATTGTACCCTCTCCTGGGGTAAAGGAGAAACAGAGAAGGTGGACATAGTTGTACATTCCAACAGGGTGATCAAGACCACCTATCATCTATACCAGATCCTGGGATAGCTCCAGAGGCTGAGGAAATCAGAACTACTTATAGCTGCACGTCTCCTGGGGATCATCTCACATTCTACCAGGATCAAGCCACCAGAATTTCTGCACCTCTAACAAAGACTGTAAGTGAAAACCTTTAAAACTAATTTTACCATCTACTACTTACATTAAAGAAGAAAGTAAGGAGAAAAAGGAGAAAGCAGTAAGGTTGAGGAGATAAAGAGACTTTGTAAATATTGTTTGTTTATTGGCTCTATTGTTATTGCCCCAATTATTTGCCTAAAAAATCTTTTAAAGTAAATTTGTTAGTTCACAACATCGAACAACAACCTGGAGTAGTCTGCCTTAATGACTGAAAGGAATGTGCAGCATATGTGGTAAAACTGCCTATGACTTTCCAGCATCTGCTGGTCCCGACCCAATAAATTCTTTATGTGAGTGTTCCTCCTATATATATCTGGACATACCTAAAAAGCCCACTCCTACACCATTTTTATTAAGAAAAAAAGATTGAAACAAGCAAACACGTTAAAAATAAACTGAAAATGAGTGGAGGAGTAGCCAGTAGCGTTCCTTGGTCGGCCGCCACCCGGGGCGGATCGCCACTGCACCCCCCCCCCCGGGTGCTGCACCGTCCCACTCCCAGGTACAGCGTTCCCATGTCACATCACCTCAGTGCCGCCCCCCCCCACCCCCCCGGGTGCATTCTTCTTACCTGCTGGGGTGCTAGGAGCAGCCGTGCGGCTGTTGGGTCCGCTGGTTCCCTGCTCCTTCTGCCCCAGAACAGGAAGTAACAGCAGAGGGAGCAGGGAACCAACAAAGCCTTGTGGCTGCTCCCTGCACCCGTCCTGCAGTGTGCACCAGGGGCGGACCACCCCCACCGCCCCACCCTCGGTATGCCACTGGGAGTAACCTGAAGTGGGACAAGAACCAGGAGAGCTGGGTTTGATTTCCACTGCAGCTCCTTGTGATCTTGAGCAAGTCACTTAACCCTCCTTTGCTCCAGGTACAAAACTTTAGATTGTGAACCCACTAGGGACAGAGAAAGTACCTGCATATAATATGTAAAACACTTTGGTTGTACCACAGAAAGTGGTATATCAAATGTGTTGCCCTTTATGTGCACAGCCCTATTTAACAGGATACAGCAGTGCTGAATATCAAGCCTCTGATCTTGTTACTCTCTGAAGCAGAGCTGCCAAGCTACACAGTTTCAGGAGAGAGACTCTTGGCCAATCCTGATTTTAAATGTACATCCCAAAGCAATGCAGGATTTGTAGTCTGTTGATTCTACCCACTGAAATCAGTGCTTCAGGTCCCAAAATGCAAAAGGGTTGTCTGATATCCAAGTTTCACATCTCGCTTCTAGAACTGGTAACTTGGAACTTATGCTGGAGGATCTAATCTGCCCCTCCTGTGTATGACTGATTAACAACTAAGTAGTTTGTCATAAAATTCCTTCGTGAGGCAGAGAAAAATAATGATTAACACCTTACCAGGTAACAAATGGTCATGAGCTTGCTATGACCATGACTGAAAGGAATTTTTCTTAACAGGTTTCTGCTCCTCAGGAGCTGATGCAATTTGAAGCAACTGTGTCCTAGACATTTGGACCTGGATTGGTTGCAGAAGAAAATTGCTGTTTGTCCATACAGTGTTCCTACCTCTGCTTACTCCTTTTCACCTCAAAGCATGACTTGAGGGGGAGGGGAGGAGAGGGGGTGCATTTGCAGTGGAAAGGAAATGAAGGAATGCTCCCCAGAATTACTCCTAGCTTGAATTTTGTCAGCTGTCCTCCAAGTGTACTTGCTCTGAACCACTCTTGAACTGGAGAGGGGCCTTTAGATTGTACCAATATCTCTAGGGAACAGAGGGTAGTACAAGGCAAACCCACTCTTTAATCAGCAATGGGTGACATTGACTTGATTGGCAAGGTGGTGCAGTGAAACAGCCTTTAGGCTGAAAAGGCAGTAAGTCAGTGGGGTCTGCAAGATTTTAAATGGTACAGACAGTGGTGCAGTTTGATGGTACCATTCATAAGCTGTTTTGCATATTCCAACATCAGAGCTCCCACCCAAAAACAAATTGTGGTGCTGAAGGGAAATACATCATGTCATGCACACAGATCAGGTCACTTTTAGATTCATGGGCACAAGAAAAAAACTTTGCTGGAGCAGAAAGTGTATAATTTAATTGGTGACGTGGAGCTCATGTGCTGCAGGAACAAATTGCATTGTGGTGTTTGTTAGCAGTACGCAGTGTTCTGCCATGTTTTATGGTTTAGTAATATATGATTATTTGCTATACATCAGTGGCATTTAAGCAAAATTCATTTGAACACAGGTTTGTTTGTTTTTATCCAATGTCACCTATAGTAAAGGCTCCCACAGTGCCTCTATAACAACGCAGCACAAAACCACCAAGCACACCACAGATACTACTGTCATGATAGGCACAGAACTAACCCATCTGGACACATTGTACCTGTGAGAGAAATCAAACTGCACTTGTTAATAATAAAGCAGCAAACAGGAAAAGAATTGCAGGGGGTGTGCTTGGAATAAGTCCAACATGAAGGAATGCAAGTGTTACCCAGTAGAAAGCAGAATACTATTGTAACCAGAGGTTAAACTTTAATTTTTTTTTTTTTTACCTTTGAGGGGAAAGTCTGCCACCCCCAAGGAGGCAGCAGAGGTAATGGTTGCAGTGGTCGTGCGGTCAGCTCGATAGCAGGCATTCTGGGAAGGCAGGAGTTGCAGGGAGCCAGGAGAGGGGCTGCAGGAGGCCGAAAATGGCATGAAAATTCACACCTGATGTAAATGTATGTTTAAAAGAGAAGGGTCCTGGCCAGCAAAAATATGTGTATTGGGGGGTCAGAAGATGTGGCTTTGTTCTCAAAAAGCTGATAAATATCTGTCACCCATATAAAGTGAATTTGAGCTTTAAAAGTTGGGATTTTTGTGTGATTCTTATAAGAACCTCCTTGCAAGTGAAAAACAATGTATTTATGTATAAAACCTGTGGTTGTATATACGTTTTAGTTATGCAGCTGTTTCAGTGTTATGAGAGCAGGCAACTGATTGGCTGGGCAAGGTCATATGGGGATCTGGTCTTTATGGTGAAGATTCTAGGGGCCAAGAGATGAAGGTTGGGCTGAAAAGAGGCATGTTGAAAGTATTTAAAAAGTGTCATATTTGGTTAATATTTGAGAGAAACTGTAAGATTAGGGGAGGAGTGTGACTAGTTTTCTGTAATAAATATTTTTCTAAGCTGAAGTTAATATAGAACCTGAAATTTGATCTGGTTTAACATTGAATGCCTCGTAGAAGTGATTTCCAGAGTTCTACCTGAGTGAAGCTGTGTAGACCTTGGAACTTTTCCTGGTCTGATTCTTAAGTATTTGAAAGTGATTTAAGTGTTGCTGCACTTTAAAGGCACTGAAGGCACCCACTGCCACTAATAAGGAGCAATATCTATCAACCCAGGTTGCACTGAACAGCTTAATTCACTCTAGAACTCAGAAGGGGATGCTTAATAATAAACATCGCTACCATTGCATGCTGGGCAAGCTTTTAGCCTCCTTCCATAAAACTTATCAGGGCTGACACCCGGTGTTCACTGTTTGATGGCCAGGTGGGTCTAGGACCTCCCAGATCAAGGAGATAGCACAACTCTTGGTCAGCCATTTTGAGTGCATGTATGGGGCTGAAGTAGACTTCTTGCCTGAGCAATCAGATGACCATTTCCGTCAGTTGGGTATGCCCCGCCTCTCAGAGGAGGCTATCAAACACCTTAATAGACTCCCCTAGGCTAAAAAGCTACAGGTGACTGACTATCTCTTGCTTAAAAAATGGGATGGCCCAGGAAGTGGATGGCTTTTCATATGAGTTCTATAAAATGCTGGGTGTTGGTTTGATAGTGCCCTTTTTACAATACTACCAAGAGGTGATTGAGGGTGTCAGGGAGATTTCCGCACTTCAAAACTAAGTTTTTTTCATAAGTACAATTACAGCCATGTCAGATTGCTAGATTGTTCAATTACGAAGCTCTCGACGTGTATGCAGTATCAAGTATAGTCATACCTTTGGTGATCATAGAAGAACAACAAGAATAAAATATTTAAAAAAGTATATAAAAAATATAAAATAGATAAAACAGTAACAAAGGAGAGCGGTAGGGTAAGTCGATGATTACAACTGTCGCGTAATAGGGGTATACATAAGATTGCAATTGAACCCCCGCGACCTATGAGACTTCCCTACTACAGTATAAGTAAAGCTATACTGAGTGCATACGTGTATGAGTTATATCTAGGATAAGCAGCATAAAAATGTATTGTACTTTTTTGGGATCTTGCCAGGTACTTGTGACCTGGATTGGCCATTGTTGCAAGCAGGATGCTGGGCTTAATGGACCTTTGGTCTTTCCCAGTATGGCAATACTTATGTACATAAGTAATGCCACACTGGGAAAAGACCAAGGGTCCATCGAGCCCAGCATCCTGTCCACGACAGTGGCCAATCCAGGGCAAGGGCACCTGGCAAGCTTCCCAAACGTACAAACATTCTATACATGTTATTCCCGGAATTGTGGATTTTTCCCAAGTCCATTTAGTAGCGGTTTATGGACTTGTTCTTTAGGAAACCATCTAACCCCTTTTTAAACTCTGCCAAGCTAACCGCCTTCACCACGTTCTCCAGCAACGAATTCCAGAGTTTAATTACGCGTTGGGTGAAGAAAACTTTTCTCCGATTTGTTTTAAATTTACTACACTGTAGTTTCATCGCATGCCCCCTAGTCCTAGTATTTTTGGAAAGCGTGAACAGACGCTTCACATCCACCTGTTCCACTCCACTCATTATTTGTCCTTCTTGTCCGGTTGGGCCACCTTATAATTGACAGGTCCCAACTTCATAAGGATCTTGCCACTTGCATAATAGTTTACTCTCTGAGGAGGGTAAGAGGGCAGACTATCCTCGGGCTGGAAGGTTCTTGGTACTGCTTTCTGATTGTAGACTCGGGCTTGACCCAATTGAGCCTTTTCCAAGCAGAGCCTGGTTGCCTCACCAGCTTTCTTCAGTCTCTCCTGCATGGTGAGCACATATTCGACCAAATTCCTTCCTGGGCTGGGCTCCTCTTCTCAAGCTTCCCGAACTGCATCCAGGATTCCTCTAGGTCTCCTCCCATATAGCAGTTCAAATGGATCTATGGGGTACCTCCCGGTTTGCAAATAGTACATATGGAAGTAAAGAATCCTAGTTTTTCCCTTATTTGGCCACAAACTTCTCCAGCATCTACTTTATCTTAAGCAAGGAACACACTTGCTTCATGACCCTGGACATAAAGGTGGTTGATTGGTCAGTATTTCCGTAGGAATACTCATTTGGGAAAATACTTCCCACAGCGCTTTGGCCACCATGGTAATTTTCATATTATGCAGGGCAATGGCCTCTGGGTAGCGAGTGGCATAGTCCAAAATAACTAGGACATATTTGTTGCCATGGGTAGTGCACTCTAGGGGTCCCATGAAGTCCATTAGTACTCTTTTGAATTGGGTGTTGACAAGGAGCATGGACATGAGAGAAGCAGGTGGAACTCTCACAGGACTACTCAGCAGGCAGGTTGGGCAGGACTGAAAGAAGAGCTCAACTAGCTTGAATACACTTGGCCAGGAAAACTGGGCCAAAATCTGCTTGCAGGTCTTCTCCTCTCCCAGTTGACTTCCTAACAGGTGACTATGGGCTAATTGCATGACTTGCCTACAGTAGGGTTTAGGGACTAACAGTTGCTCTACCTCTTCCCCATTCAGGGTTCTCTTGGCCACGCTATACAAGTCATTCTTTATTATTGTAGATGGGGTATTAAAAAAATAAATAAATAAAATGCTGGGTGTCCCCTGTAAAGGGGCCATCCTGGGTCTGCTAGGGCTGCCCCTGGGTCTGCTGGCACTATGGGGGGGGGGGGGGGGGGGGGGGGGTTACATGCAAATGTTGTGAAATGGTGCCTGTTTATGGTTTAAAAAATGTAAAACATGGATTGCATTCAGGAAAATGTGGCCTGGATGATGGTATAATTCTTATTAAAGAGTAATGTAATTTATAGTGTATTTTGTATGGAAATCCATTTTCTTCATACACTTTAATGGGAAAATCTGATTTTAAAATGGAGTTTGTGAAAAGTTTACAATCTGTAATCGTTGTTTCACCTGCCACAAGCTAGCGTCTGATTGGTGCTGCTAGGTCAGATGGCCTAGCTGCAGTCCTGTTGCTAGGGGGAGGCAGAGCTGGATACTATGAGAGGAACTGAAGACACAGGCAGTGTTGCCAGTTGGGCGGTTTTCTGCGACCCGCCGCGGGAAATTTTTGCCCGCGGCGGGTTGCGGTTTTTTGGGCTTCTTTTTTTTCTTTTGGGCGGTTTTCAGGTGTTTTTTTCGTCAGCGGACGGGCGTGGTTAGTGACATTTTGGGCGGGGTTAGTGACGTTCTGGGCGGGGCCGATGACGGGGGAGGCGGGGCCGATGACGAGGTAGGCGGGGCCGGTGACGGGAGAGGCGGGGCTGATGATGGCAGAGGCGGGGTTGATGACGGCGGGGGCGGGGGTGTCAGGGGCGGGTTTTGAGTTTTGGCGGGTTTTGGGCTGGATTTAGGCTGGTTTGGGTGGGAAAAAAATTTTCCACCTGGCAACCCTAGACACAGGAGAAGACAGACCTGTGTGTGTGTAAGAGTTGATTTATACAGGAGAGAGAGCTTAAATAAAGAGTTGTGTGATACAAGGTGAGAGGAACTGTTGACACAGAAGAGACAGGCTCAGTATGAGAGGTGCTCTGTCTGTGTGCTTGGAAAATAGAGTGTGGATGAGGAGGAAAACCTCAATAGACTATAATTTGACTGAATCAGAACATCTGGTGATACAGAGAGAGTGGAATTCAGTAAAGCTGAGAGACTGTAGGTAAAGGGAAAATATACCTGCATGAAAGATGATCTGCCCATGTATGTATAAGAAATTTGTGTGACTAGACAGGCTGATAATCACACTGAAAACCACAGCACACCTGACTGGCACTGAGGGAGTGCATATGTGTTAATTTGCTAAGTGGTTATACAAATAGCCTGCTGGTAACAAGTGAAGGTGGCTAGTGACAGTGAGTGTGCAGGAAAACTGTTGTGTTTCCACTGATCTGTCTCAGAGCAGAGTTGTGGCCACAGTGCATTTGACTGACACTTTGAGTGCAATGCATATGTGTTAATGGGTGGTTGTACTGAGGGGTCTGCCTGAGTTTGGAGGGGCTACAAATTGTGTAGAAGCCTGTTGGTGAAGGGTGAGTGTGCAAATCTGGTGTGTTCCCACTGACCTGCCACGAAGCAGGGTTGTGATCACCTTGCATCGGTCTGCAGTGAGAATTGGTGCTGATTAAAAAATTGAAACAGGACTGTTGTCAGCTGAATTGCTGTGTATGAGGGCAGTGAGGTATGAAATGTGTGACTGGTTACAAGGTGTGTCAATATAAGCAGAAGAGCGTTCCTCATTAGGCAGGGAAAAGTAATAAGGCAGGTCCTGCAATAGGGAACATTAATTATCTATTGATTTACTCAAGATAGGTTGTTGGCCACAGTTTTGATAACAAAAATCCCTATAAAAATTCCCACAGGATAGGGAGACAGGGTTTCAATTTCTTTTAATTAACTAGAGTGCAGGTACTGCGGCTGTTAAGCGACAATGCAGGCGGAGCAACCCAGAAGCAACACGTGCACCAACTATCACGAAAGACAAAAGTTACCATCATTCAAGAAAGTTCAACTCAAGCAGCTAAGTACAAAAATCACCACATACACCGTTTCAGAGACTTTAACGTACACGTAAATACTTACCTGAAGGTTTATGCTGAGATTCAGTTACATTGCAAAGTGAAGGAAGTGGACATCTGTAAGAAAGCAATTGACACAAAGAATCAATTTTCTTGTTAAAATTTCATAGTTAAAGTAAATTGTGAGTAACAGAGAAAGTAATTATTTGTATTACTTATCTGATTTGTGGTGTTGAGAATTTCAGAGGAAAGTTTATTGATTGAAAGTTGATACATTTTCTGAAAAGTTAAAAAGAAACATCTTGTGCAATAAATTATTATAATTTAAAAGTTAGTGTGCAATATTGTCATCATTAAAATTTTGTAACATCTAGGGAAATTCGCTTAACATCTTGAATTGCACACTGTATAATATACAAAATACAGAATTTCCCCACCTTTCTTTGTACCTTCCCTAAGTGGTGAGAGTTTAGCGTGGGACCCTACACCGTGATTTTACCATCGTACCACCCTCTTTTAAAAAACCTCACCCATAGGGGATCTACATTATTAAATTTGGAAGTGGTACATTAGAGTTCCGGTTGCCCATGGGATTCCCATCTACTGAAACAACCCTAGCACAGGCTGCTCTAATGGACTCATCCTCTGACTGTGCCCTTTTAAAACTCCCTGTAGCTCCTTTGCTACTGCTTTCAGGTAGATTGTCTAAAGGGTCTGGACCGCCATCTTCCCCCAGCTCTGGATCTCCACCTATTGCAGTTCCTAGATTCAGAAAGTATTGCAGTTTCTCTAACTGCCACTGGTGGCGGGATCTCTGGTTTTCGGTATACAAGTCAGGGTCCTCCAGTGGGAAGATCTCAGGGAAAGACTCCTCCTACTCCTTTGGGCCAGCGATCAGCTGGGCACAGATGGCACCAAAATTTGAGAAACCCTGGCCCAAAACTACTGGGTGCCAAGACAAGATTGCTACTTCCAGCTGAGCTTGCTCTGTAGGGGTTTTAAAGGATATGTGGGCTGTCAGATACTGCCTCTGGTCACCATGTACACATGCCAGAATCACAGTCTGCTTATAATTCAATTGCAGAAGCTGAATCTCTCTTCCTGAACAAGTGTCTTGACACTAACGGAGTCCACTAGTGGTTAGTATGCAATGGTGTGTGGCTACCAAATTCACATCCATGGCATCTTCAGCTAGATCCTGGCAGTCTCTAGCTATATGACCTCTTCTCCTACACCTGAAACAGGTGGGGGGAGTATGGATCCCATGACCAGGGTAAGGTGGGGATGAGGGCTTCCATTGCGCCAACCCCTTCCTAGGAGTCCCTGGGCTGGAAGGTGGTTTCTGATCCTTCTGGTTGTCTAGTCCAGCTTTTTCTCTTTTCCTCCCAGGACTTCCACCTGCTTCTTTTCTTTATAGAGTTCTGGCTCTGGTTGTGCTTGGTAGAAGGCTTCGGTCACTCTAAAGCACTCTCTAAGGTCAATGTAGGGTGCCGCCTCATTCACTGTTTCATAGGCGGGGGTAACCTTTCAAGGAACAGCTCCAGGGGGATGATTCTTGCAATCTCTGGGCCCATCTAGCCTTCTGTTGAAGCCATCTCCAGGTCACCTCCTTGAGTCACTAGAAGAGACTCTGAGGGTTTTCTTTAACTTGTTTCTGGAAGCGCTGCCAGTAGGCCTCTTGGGTGCAGCCTGCCCTCTTCCTCATAGTTGGCCATCCCACTGGGACTGACATCTTGGAATGCTGTCTAGCTGCTACCGGTCAGTAAATTCCCTAGATAAGCTGTCCATAATGCTTCTGGACAATCAGCAAGGTGGGTGGTTCTTTTGAAATTGGTCAGGAAATACTCCAGGTCATCCTCCGGTACAATCTTCGGTAACACCAAAACTGGAGCATGCAGCCTGGGAAACTGCAAGGCTTGTGTCACCTGGGTCAGGGAGCTCTTTTGGGCTTCCAGAGATCTATGGGAGGCTTGCTGGTGCTCCCATTGCCTCTGTACTACTTGCTGTAGCTGGCCTTCTACTAGGGCCTGGAGTAGTCTCCATGTTTTTGCTATAGCGGCCTCACCCAGAAATGCACACTGAATAAGAAAAAGAAAACCTGCCTGTCCGGCACTAACTATATGTCCCCCCTGCTATCTAGGACAGGGCTAACACCGTTTGCTCGATGTCCCAGCATGGTATCTTCAATAGGCTCAGAGCCCCGGAGTTCAAGGATCAGCATCCTCGGACAGGATAAGTTCCTAATCCCACCACTGCCACAATGTGTGATACTCCGAGCGCCCTTGTCCCTACCCAGACTCCTCCCACATGTATGCCCCCCTTGCATTTCATGCTAAGGCAGCTGTACTTATATATGTAGAGTATATGCACATATGTCTAGTATTTTATAACAGATGTGCCCCAGTGGAAAATAATTTAGGCATCCTGTTACAGAATGAGAGGGGAAATGACCATTGTAGTCTCCCTATCCAAACCAACTACCCCCATGGTATAAATGCACTGGAGATGAGCCTCTTTCAACTGAAAGCAAGCTCTGGAATGAGGGGTCCTAGGATGAAGGTAAAAGGGGGAGGACTCGGGAATAATTTAAGGAAATATTTATGGAAAGGGTGGTGGACGCATGGAATGGTCTCCTAGTGGAGGTGGTTGAGGACTGTATCTGAATTCAAGACAGCATGAGAGAAGTACAGAGAATCTGTAACGGAAGGGAAAAGATAGTAGACATTTAGTAGTTGATTTGAGAGGGCAGACTACAATGGTCAGTTCCCCTCTCATTCTGTAACAGGATGCCTAAGGTTAGATGCAACTGGGACACATCTGTTATAGAATACTAGCATATGTGCATACACTCTCTCTATATACATATACGTACAGCTGTCTTAGCATAAAATGCAAGGGGGTGCATACATTTGGGTGGAGCCTAGGTGAGACAAGGGCTGGTCTCCCACTTGCAGGCACAACTTGCAGAATATTGTAAGTTACATGGGTAAGTGCAATACTAAAAATGTGGCTGAAGATCAACGTACAATATTTGCTACATGCACAGAGAAGAGAGCTAAGGAATAGTACAGGAAGGTTTGGAGGTAATTCAAAAACAGATGGCACAAAGCACAAGGGAACCATAAGTGAATCATATGGAGCAGTGGTTCCAAAAGTGTAGTCCTAGGAACCTACAAGGAGTCATTTGTGGATTCTATAAATTTATTCAGTTAGTTCATATTTAGCTCATGCATTGTGTACTCGCCATTGGACTTGCCATGTACCAATTCAGTAGCACCAGGACTTACTCAGCAGTAATTGGGCAGCACCATGCGCTGCCCAGTTACTACTGGGGTTAGCACAGGAGCCCTTACCATTACCTAAATAGGTGGCGGTAAGGGCTCTCCCCGAAAATGGCCGAGTGCCAATCCCTGTGATTAGTGCAGTGCTATTTCCTTTTTTAAAAACCCAGCCTTTTACCTGCTATGGTAAAAAGGGCCTTGGCACATGTCAAAAACATGTGCCAATTCTACCGATTCTACTGCTGGCCTCCTTTTACCACAGCTTGGTAAAAGGGGCCCTAAATGACTTGGCCAAGGCTGCAAGAAGTGTCAGTGGGATTCAACCAGTCTCTCTGGTTCACAGCCTAACATTATGCAGTGTTTATTTGTTAACTTTTCAAGTAAGACTTGTTTGATGTCAACTGGACAAAGTACAAGAGCAAGAAGCCAACAAGTGTTTACAGGTGGAGCATCTGATAACAGGCTGTAAAGTTTTTGACCTGGTAGTTTCCTTCCAGCTCAGTGGGAATAGAAATGGCACAGGGAACCTTTCTTTTTAGTCCAGTCATTACAAGGATGGTTAGGGCCCATACATGGCTCCTTCTATAACCCTGCAATTATGTGTCCTAATTCCAGTCATTTGGGAGTAATTCTGTAACTGGGCACCTCAATTTATGTACCCAAGGCTTCCCTATTATTCTACAACAGATCCTGGTCACCCAGGATTTCTTATAGAATACAAGTGTAACCCGATATTGGCTTCCCCACCAAGTTGGCACCCATACTTATACTAGCGTACATGTGAGCGCCTAAATGCAGCAGGGACATGTGTAATGTACATTATACTTTAAATTACTCACATAAGTGGAAGCCCCACCTATTTCTTGCCCATACCTCCTTGCAAATAACTTATGTAAGTTAAATGGGCTTTTACAGGATAGTAGTTAGAGAATTGCCATTTATGTGTACCTATAGGGATAGGGTATAGGATACAGCAGTGGTTCCCAAGCCATACTGGGTCAGACTAATGATCCATCTAGCCCAATATCCTGTTTCCAACAGTAGCCAATCCAGGTCACAAGTATCTGGCAGAAACCCAAATAGTATTTATTTCGTACCTGGGGCAATGGAGGGTTAAGTGACTTGCCCAGAGTCCAGGGCCGCCGAGAGACTGAGCTGAGCCTGGGGCAGGGCCACTGCCACTGCCCCCCCCCCCCGATTGCCGCCGCTCCCACAACTGAAGTACCTTGGAGCTGGTGGGGATCCCGAAGCCCCGCCAGTGGAAGAATCCAACGCTGCTCTTCACTCCATGCCTGCCCTGCCATTGTGGCTGCTTTTTTCTCTTGTCGTACATGCTCAGTTTCAAAACGAGCATGCACCTGAGGGGGAAATGCAACTGCTCGGCACAGCAGTAGAAGCAAGTGAAGAGCAGTGCTGGAGAGGGGCCCGGTGCCAGAGTTCTCTCTCCTGCTCCTGTTGGGACACGATCACTTGGGGCCCATCAAGGGCAGGAGACAAAGAGACCCCAGCGCCGGGCCCCCCTTGGAGGCCGGGCCCAGGAAATTTTGTCCCCCCCCCCCCCCCCTCTCGGCGGCCCTGCCAGAGTCACACAAAGAGCAGCAGTAGGGATCAAAACCAGTTCACCAGGATCAAAGCTCGCTGCACTAACCACTAGGCTACTCCTTCACTTATATGGCATTGTTATGTATATTTACAAGCATACCATGGTTTATCACATTTCTCTTTAGGTGTTACCATGAAGAACATGGTTTCCTTGCCTTCCATTCCTAGCATCTTAGTCATGGCTGATCCAGGGATCAGAAAACCTGATCTGGGTATCAAACTCTGAAAGGCGGCCAACAGCACTGTTCATTCAGTGACCAGACCAGCATTATGCTCTGCATTTTAAGGTATCTTAAAATGTAGGGTTGCCAGCTGGTTCCATTTTTTCAGGACATGTTAATCCAGTCCTGGTTTTACCCCACTGAAGGCCTGGACGTCTTATGGTCTACCCTTCTGAGGGAAGTCAGTGACACTTTTTTAAATCACATTTTTCAGCCTCTGCTATAATCAGCTCACAGCAGCATACAAATTACATATAAATACAACAAAATATAACACTCCCATTTAAAAATAGAAATTTACATATCATACTTTATTGCCAAACAAATAGAACAAGTAATTTCTCCCCATCTCCCATTGCTTCATACTGCTCGTTACTCAGCTATTTCAAAAGATAATATAGTCAGGCTCAGGGCCGTGCCAACACGGTAAGCGAGGTAAGCATGGCAGGGGGGTGCTTCCCTCTGGGGGGCGCCGCCGCACCATGCTCACCTCGCTCGCCCTCCCCCCAACATCCCTTTTCTTTTTTTTCCTTTTTAAATGTACCTCCGTAGCGGTTCCGGCAGCGCAGCGTCAGTGAAGGAGGCGGCGCTCCCGACGTCGCTAGCTTTCCCTTCGCTGTGTTCCGCCTTCTTCTGACGTCAAGGAAATGACGTCAGAAGAAGGCGGAACACAGCGAAGGGAAGGCTAGCGACGTCGGGAGCGCCGCCTCCTTCACTGACGCTGCCGGAACCGCTACGGAGGTAAATTTAAAAAGAAAAAAAAAGAAAAGGGATGTTGGGGGGAGAGAAGAGGGTGGGCAGTTGAATTGAACAATGGGAGCGGGAGGGCAGGGGAGAGACGAGAGCATGGATGCGAGGGGGGGGGGCGGTCATGGAAGGGAGAGAGGGAAATTGCTGGAAAAGGATGGAGGGGGCAGGGGACAGAGGAGCATGGATGGGCATGGATTGGGAGGGCAGGGCTCAGGGAGAGAGGGGAATTGCTGGATAGGGATGAATGGAGGGGGCAGGGGACAGAAGAGCATGGATGGGCATGGATTGGGAGGGCAGGGCTCAGGGAGAGAGGGGAATTGCTGGAAAGGGATGGAGGGGCAGGGGACAGAGGAGCATGGATGGGCATGGATTGGGAGGGCAGGGCTCAGGGAGAGAGGGAAATTGCTGGAAAGGGATGAATGGAGGGGGCAGGGGACAGAGGAGCATGGATGGGCATAGATTGGGATGGCAGGGCTCAGGGAGAGAGGGGAATTGCTGGAAAGGGATGAATGGAGGGGGCAGGGGACAGAGGAGCATGGATGGGCATGGATTGGGAGGGCAGGGCTCAGGGAGAGAGGGGAATTGCTGGAAAGGGATGAATGGAGGGGGCAGGGGACAGAGGAGCATGGATTGGGAGGGCAGGGCTCAGGGAGAGAGGGGAATTGCTGGAAAAGGATGAATGGAGGGGGCAGGGAACAGAGGAGCATGGATGGGCATGGATTGGGAGGGCAGGGCTCAGGGAGAGAGGGGAATTGCTGGATAGGGATGAATGGAGGGGGCAGGGGACAGAGGAGCATGGATGGGCATGGATTGGGAGGGCAGGGCTCAGGGAGAGAGGGGAATTGCTGGAAAAGGATGAATGGAGGGGGCAGGGGACAGAGGAGCAAGGATGGGCATGGATTGGGAGGGCAGGGCTCAGGGAGAGAGGGGAATTGCTGGAAAAGGATGAATGGAGGGGGCAGGGGACAGAGAAGCATGGATGGGCATGGATTGGGAGGGCAGGGCTCAGGGAGAGAGGAGAAATTGCTGGACATAGAGGGGAGGGAAAAAAGATGAAGGAGATGAAATGAGGGAAAAGGAAGAGAGGAGAAAAACTGCACATGGATGAAGAAAATAGGCAGAAGCTGAGGACCAGAAATGAAGAAGAAAGGAGGAAAGGAAAGAAATAAATGGAAAGGAAGCCCTGGAAACGGAGTTAAGAGGACAGATAGCAGCAGAATCAGATACTGGGCCAGCATGATCACAAAAAGAAAGTCACCAGACAAGAAAGGTAGAAAAAAATCATTTTATTTTCATTTTAGTGTTTGGATTATGTCCACTTTGAGAATTTACATCTGCTATCTTATTTTGCAATGTATAGCAATCTGTTTCTAAGAATATTGCTGACAATTCCTGTCAGTGTGGCAAGTGGTGAGCGATCATTTTCACGGGGAGGGGCGCCAACTGATAGTCTGCAGGGGGCGCCAGAGACCCTAGGCATGGCCCTGGTCAGGCTCATTTTCGAAAGAGGACGCCCATCTTTTGACACAAATCGAAAGATGGGCATCCTTCTCACAGGGTCACCCAAATCGGTATAATCGAAAGCCGATTTTGGGCGTACCCAACTGCTTTCTGTTGCGGGAATAACCAATGTTCACGGGGGCGTGTCGGAGGCATAGTGAAGGCGGGACTTGGGTGTGCCTAACACATGGACGTCCTCGACCCATAATGGAAAAAAAAAAGGGTGTCCCTGACGAGCACTTGGATGATTTTACCTGGTCCTGTTTTTCTTACGACCAAGCCACAAAAAGGTGCCCGAACTGACCAGATGACCACCGGAGAGAATCGGGGATCACCTCCCTTTACTCCCCCAGTGGTCACTAAACCCCACCTACCCTCAAAAAACATCTTTAAAAATATTTTGTGCCAGCCTCTAATATCATACTCGGGTCCATCACAGCAGTATGGAGGTTCCTGGAGCATTTTAGTGGGTGCAGTGCACTTCAGGCAGGCCGACCCATGCCCACCCCCCCTACCTGTTACAATTGTTGTGGTAAATGTGAGCCCTCCAAAACTCACCAGAAACCCACTGTACCCAAATCTAGGTGCCCCCCTTCACCCATAAGGACTATAGTAGTGGTGTACAGTTGTGGGTAGTGGGTTTTGGGGGGGGGGGGGTTGGGGGGCTCAGCACACAAGGTAAGGGAGCTATGTACCTGGGAGCAATTTATTAAGTCCACTGCAGTGCCCCCTAGGGTGCCCGGTTGGTGTTCTGGCATGTCAGGGGGACCAGTGCACTATGAATGCTGGCTCCTCCCACGACCAAAGGGCTTGCATTTGGTCATTTCTGAGATGGGTGTACTTGGTTTCCATTATCGCCGAAAATCAGAAACAACCATGTCTAGGGATGACCATCTCTAAGGACGACCTAAATGTAAAGATTTGGGCGTCCCCAACCGTACTATTGAAACGAAAGATGGACGTCCATCTTGTTTCAATAATATGGGTTTCCCTGCCCCTCCACCAGGACGTTTTGCGAGGACGTCCTCAACAAAACTTGGGCGTCCCTTTCGATTATGCCCCTCAGTGTATTCTAACACACCCAACCTAAGGCCTAATGTTTAAAAAGCTCATGGAAATAGCCAGGCTTTTATTGCCTTACATGAGTTTTCAGTCTGACCACCTTCATAAGTTCAGGACTCAGTCTGTTAAAACAGGGGCATCAACTTGAATACCACTGAAGGAAAACTCCCACCATGACTAATATAATACCAAATGTAGGGAACACCTTGGAGACTATACATAATGGCTATAAAAATGTCAAAGTTAGAATACTACTTTTCCAGGCAAATTGAGGTAGCTGATAAGCCTCATTGAATATTCAGATGTTAGTTATCAATAGCCTCCAGTTGGATCTAGGACTCATTCGAATCTTTTAGCAGCAGTGTTTGAAACTTTTCAGCAAATGTGACCAAGAACTGTGCAGATCTTTCTAACAACTTGCATTGTAGAGGGTCAGAGACAGGTATAAGTCCCTTAACCCTTTCACCATCACTGAGTACTATGCAGGAGTTTCAATAAGTTTTTGTTTTGGAGACCTATCAAGCCTTAAAGTCAATTATGTCTTTTGGACGTCCTCTGGATCTTTTTCTATCAGTTCTTTTGAATGGCCTTTACTAGCTTGACTGCCCAACAGCTCTTTTTTCAGGGTCTTTCACCATCTTCCTTGTAAAAAGTAATTGTTAGACCTATGTAAAGAAAGGGAGGGGGAATCTGAGGCAGGGGTGTAGGAAGGGTATCGCCCAGGGGCATAGCCAGACCTCGCAGTGGGGGGTGCACATTTTGGTCTGCCACCCCATCACCGCCCTGTTGCTCCCCACCCACTGCGAAGCAAACTCCTTGGCTAGCAGGGGTCCTCAACCCCCACCAGCTGAAGCATTGTCCAGCACCAGTCTCCGGCGCCGCCACGTTGCCTGCCCTGCTATGTCTTCTCCTCATATTCTGCGTGCTCCTTTTAGTGAAATTGAGCATGCTTAGTTTCACTACAAGAAGCATGCCAGACGTGAAGGGAAGACCGAGAGGGCAGGCAACATGGCAGCACTGGAGACCGGCATTGGACAACACTTCAGTTGGCAGGGGTTGGGGACTCCCACCAGCAAAACCAGGGGCCCAGGCCCCCGTGGCCCCACATAGCTACACCACTGATTATTGCCTAGTATCTACTTGCTTGTTTTTGTGTAGGTGTATTGAAAAATTCTTTATCAGTCTGTTCATTCTGTCCTGGCAGATAGCAGTACAGCCCTACAAGAATACAATTAGGTACCGCATACAGTTCAAGCTTCTCCTACTAACCTACAAATGCACTCGATCTGCAGCCCCTCCTTACCTCTCTACCCTCATCTCCCCTTACATTCCTACCCGTAACCTCCGCTCTCAAGAATCCCTCCTTTCGGTACCCTTCTCCACCACCGCCAACTCCAGGCTCCGCCCTTTCTGCCTCGCCTCACCCCATGCTTGGAACAAACTCCCTGAGCCCATACGCCAGGCCCCCTCCCTGCCCATCTTCAAATCCTTGCTCAAAGCCCACCTCTTCAATGTTGCCTTCGGCACCTAACCACTATACCTCTATTCAGGAAATCTAGACTGCCCCAACTTGACATGCCCCAACTTGACATTTCGTCCTTTAGATTGTAAGCTCCTTTGAGCAGGGACTATCCTTCTTTGTTAAACTGTACAGCGCTGCGTAACCCTAGTAGCGCTCTAGAAATGATAAGTAGTAGTAATACTCCTTCCCTTCACACACAGAATTTCTATCCATAATTATTCCATGTTGTTATCTGTTTCATGTAGAATGTTTATTTTGTTTGACTCAATTCCCTCTTTAACATATAACACAAACCCCTCCCCCTCTAATCTGATTCACTCTATCACTGCAATATAAGTTATACCTTGTTAACAGTGTCCCATGGATTGTCCTCCTTCCACCAGGTCTCTAAGATGCCTAACATATCTTCCTCATCATTTAATGCTATATACTCTAACTCTTCCATCTTATTTTTTAGGCTTCTAGCATTTGATACAGACTCTTCAAGTTGTGTTTTTTCCTTATATCTAGAAGCTGGTTAGAAGTTAATAGGGATAATGTGCATCCTTTACTGTGTTCTCTCCTCATACACTCCTGGCTTTCTTTCAACATTGTTGAAACCTCTTATCACATCCCCTAACCTGTTTCCTATGGTCTCCAGGAGCATTCCATACCAAGAAGGATCTGTGTATTTCCTGGAAACCCAGCACTTCCTTTATGGCTCTGCAAGAGGGCGCTGGCTGATGTCATCACTTCCTGTTTTGGTAGTATTTAAGGAAGTTCCTGTCTCCCAGCCAATGTCTTTGCAACAGGTTTCCTAGAGTTGTTTAGTGTAGCCCTGTTCCAGTTTGTCGCCTGTTCCTGCTCTGTGTTCCAGCCTTGCTTCCTGCTTTGCTGCTGCTCTGTCTTCCAGCTTCAGCCCTGTCTACAAGCTCCAGCCTTGCTCAAGTGTCTCGCCTGACACCAGTCGGAGCCTAACCAGCACTCGGGTTGTCTAGAAAGTGACAACTCAGCTGCAGCCCAAGGGCTTGCCCCTGGTTATGACCGATTGCAAAGGCCATAAGCTCAGATGAGTCACCCACCTTGCAGCTACTCCAGCAGTTGGCCCTCTAGCTCCAGCAACTTTCTGATTCTGTTCAGGATCCGATCAACTGCATGGACTAGCTCAAGCATGTCCAGGACCTCACCCAGGAGTTCCAGCAGCAACATACTCAATTTCAACAGATTATGGAAACCCTTCAGCAGGTCTGTGCTCAGCTTGCGTCAATGCAAACCACAGCTCCTCAGAGTCTGAACCTGCCCCCGTTCCAGAGGTGCCACCTCTGGCCTACCTGGTGTCTCAGCCTCAACTCTTGACACCACTGTGCTTTGATGGGAACCCCAAGGTGTAATGAGGTTTTATTAGCCAGTGTTTGAACTTTGAACTACAGTCCTCTAGCTTTCCTTCGGATTGAGTCAAGATTACCTTTGTCTCTCTCCTTTCTGGGCAAGCACTGGCTTGAGCCCGTCTCCTGTGGGAGCAGAATAACCTGTTTATGTCCAACTTGGATGCCTTCCTCGCATGCGTCCAGCAGGTATTTGATGAGCCAGGGTGTCTTTCCTCGGTAGCTTCTGAGCTTTTGCGTCTATGACAAGGGGCCCTAACTGTGGGCCTGTATGCCATTCAATTCCAGACCCTGGTTTCTGGAATGCAATGGAATCAGGAGTCCCAGGTGGCCGTGTTTTGGCAGGGCCTGATGGGCCACGTTAAGGATGAACTGGCGGGATGGAATCTCCCCACCAGTTTGGATGATCTGGTTTCCCTACGCATCAAGGTGGACATCCACTTTCAAGAGAGGGCTAATGAACGTGACAGTAAATGCTGCTCTACGTGGTCGGTGCTTCAGTTGCAGGATCTCACAAATGCCAGCTTCTCCTGCCCCCCTGGAGGAAGATGTCCCCATGCAAATTGGCCATTCTCAACTTGCAGAGGAAGAGAAAAGGCATCAGAGAGTGCAAAACCTCTGTCTATATTGTGCGCACCTGGGACATTATGCTAAGCAATGTCCCATGAAACTGGGAACACTTCCAGACTTAAGAGATGTGGGGGAAATCTCCATAGGTCCTTCCCGAGTTGTTCTATCTCCCTCTGTATTCTTCCAGTCTCCCTTCAATGGGACAATAAATGGATTATAGTCCAAGCTCACCTTGATTTTGGCATAGCCAGGAACTTTGTGGACGAACGACTGATACGAGCCAGCGTGACATTTCTGTGAATCTCCTCACAGAACCTCTTTGCATTTCCTTGGTCTATGGAGACCCACTGCCAGGGCATCTGCGGGCTATGACTCAACCTATTCTCCTTCAGGTAGGTTCTTACCATCAAGAGATGATAGAGTTTCATGTACTCCCCAGATCTGTACATCAGGTCATTTTGGGGCTTTCTTGGTTGCAGAAACATGAACCTCATATTGACTTGCACTCTGGTGACATTCCAGCCTGGGGACCCACAAGTTCTCAGTCTTGTTTAACATCTGTTCAACCTCAGCTAATCCTCCTACATTGGATTCATCCAAGGGCAAGCCTTCTATCTTGGAATCCCAACCCAACATGGACTCTACAAAGATTTTTGCTGTCTCCCAGATCATTGTACTCCCAGAGAACTCCAGGCCCCAAATGGTAAAGGAAGAGGACCTTGCATGGAACATGCAACTTCATCTACAGGATATTCTAGATGTCAGGAGGATAATACATGGAAACCTATTATCAGTGTTCATGCTCCTACACTTATAAGATATTGTCAACATCTTTATTCCCTCAAACCTGAACCCATGAGCCTGGGGAGGGGGCTTCAAGGAGGGGATACTGTCACACCCCTCATCTGTTCTCTGTGGTCTCCAGTAGAATTCTGTGCCAAGAAAAATCTGTTTACTTCCTGGAAACTCAGCACTTCCTTTATAGATCTGCAAGAGGGTGCTGGCTGATGTCATCACTTCCTGTTTGGTAGTATTTGAGGAAGTTTCTGTCTCCCAGCCAATGCCTTTAAACAGGTCTCCTAGAGTTGTCTAGTGTATGTTGCAGCTTTGTTCCAGTTTGTCTCCTGTTCCTGCTCCATGTTCCAGTCTTGTTCCTGTGCTTCAGCCTTGCCAAGGGGTCTCGCCCACCACCAGTTGGGGCCTAGCCAGCCCTTGGGTTGGCTAGGTAGCATCAACTTGGCTGCGGCCCAAGGGCTCACCCGGGGTCATAACACCTCTCTGCTAGGATTCCCTAAATGCATTGTTTCAATAATATCCTTCAAGGTTATTCTACACCAAACCATGTGCTTTTGGGCGACTGTTGGCTCCCCCCCCCCCCCATTTAGTTTAAAAGATGCTATACCTCTTTTTAAAAGTTAACGTCAGCAGCCTGGTTCCATCCCGGTTAAGGTGGAGTCCATCCTCTTAGAACAGGCTCCCCCTTTCCCAGAATGTTACCCAGTTCCTAACAAATCTAAATCCCTCATTCTCAACCACGCATTGAGACTTCGGAACTTGGCCTGCTTCTTGGTTTCTGTGCATGGAAAGGGGAGCATTTCTGAAAATGCTACCCTGGAGGATCTGGATTTCAGCTTTCTACCTAAGAGCCTAAATGTGGCTTCCAGAACCTCCCTTCCACATTTTCCTATGTCACTGGTACCCACATGTACCAAGACAGCAGTCTTTCTCTACTGTAGGTAGGGGCAGGTTGTGAGAATCACATGGGTGGAAGTAGAATGTGCCCACCAGTTACAGCCAGCACATGGACCAGTGCCAGGTGCTAGAGTCATGACTGCCAATAGTATGGCTACACTTCACACCACCTCAACCACTTGTAGTCCGGCAGTGTGGCTGTAATCTATGACTGCCCCCATTTTAATGCCCCATGCACATGCAACCTCATCTCCCCTCAAATGGCCACTTCTGATCCAACCCCCCCCCCCCCCCCACATACACATAGATAGGCCTCCTCAGCAGCAACCTTCCCCAGATTTAAGTCCTCTCCCTACAAAGGCCTCCCCCAGAGCAGAACTCCATAACAGAACCCCCCCCCCCCCCCAATCTGAGCCTCCCCACAAAGGCCAAAAACAGCAACCTTCTCCTGATCTGAGCAGTCTCCCTGCAAGCCCCTCCCCCCAGAGCAAACCTTTTTAACAGAAACCCCTCCAGTACATGATTCTTCCCCCACCCCCTTATTCCCACTGGGATTTATCTGGGGGGGGGGTCTCCCTGGTAATCTAGTGGTCCAGCACAGGAGTGGTCTCCCACTGATCCTTGCACTGCTTTGGATTCAAAGTGGAAAATCAAACCTCTAACAGGATCTGCTTTGGAGGTGATGGTTGTGGTGGTTCTGGGGGGTCGGGCTTAAGTGTGTGTAGGGATCAGATTGTCAGGCTTTTTTGTGGGATGCTGGTTGGGGATGCAGCATTTTTTTTCTTTAACTTTAGGCTTGAATTGCATTACATGCTTGTAGCAGAAAGTGCAGGAGGACCTGCATTCTCTGCAAATGTATATAATGTGGTGTTCATGCGATAAGTACCCTGTGTGCTAAATGCAGGGTAGATGCTGGGCATGCCTCCTGCATTTAGCATAGCTTAACTTTTGCAGTTAAGATGCCATAAGTCCAAAATATAACTGCACATTAGTAGAGAGAAACTGATCTCTTTTACAACATTCAGTCCAGCAATTCATGTACTACAAAGTATAAAAAGTATCCTTATAACCAGCATGCCAGATATGAGTAAAATTACAAGCATACACTTAGCTGCATAACCTGATATTCAAACACAATTTATTCAGATATGTTTGAAATCTGAGTTGATTTTGGTAGTTTAGGTATACATGTACCTGGCACACTTCTTACAACTTACCCATTACTGTAATTCAGGCATTCAGACTTTGACCAATTAAGGACATAAGAACATATGCATTGCCTTAATGGGACAGACCGAGAGGTCAATCGAGCCCAGTATCCTCTTTCCAATAGTGGCTAATCCAGGTCACAAGTACCTGGCAAGATCCCAGAACAGCAAAACAGAATTTATGCTGCTTATCCTAGAAAATGCAGATTTCCCCAAGTCCATTTTAATAATGGCTTATGGATTTTTCTTTTAGAAAATTATCCAAACTTTTTAAAACCCTGATAAACTAACTGCTTTTACCACATTCTCTGGCAATTAATTCCAGAGTTTAATTACTCATTGAGTGAAGAGTATTTTCTCCGGTTTGTTTTAAATTTACTACTTAGTAGCCTCTTTGTGTGCCCCCCACTAGTCTTAGTATTTTTGAGAAGAGTAAACAAGCGATTCACATCTACCTGTTCCACTCCACTCAGTATTTGTATAATATCTTCCCTCCAAGCTGAAGAGCACATTTTAGCCTTTCCTCATAGGGAAGTCATCCCATCCCCTTTATCATTTTTGTCACCATTATCTCTATTCTATTCCCAGTGTTTAGTTTCCATCTATGGTTTTGATGAGCTTTCTTCCTGTTGTGTTTCACCTCACTTCGACTGTATAATCACGCCAGAGAAATAAAAAAGTGGGATCCAAATCCAGAAATCCTGAAAATAGAAAGTGTCAGTTCAGCAAACTAGTTAACTCCAGTGTGGGAACAAACCTAAGAATCTTGCATCCATTTATCAAAGGTTGGGTCAAGGGTAAAGGGTCATTACAGTAGTTCCTGCCAATTCTGGCAGTGCATGCAAACAGGCCAAATCATAAGTTTTTTTTATTTCAAAATGGAATATCCTTTAGCATACTACAAGTGGGAAATGTGTCTATTCACTAAAGCACGTTAAAAACTTGCTTTAACACATGCTTTTCATATTTGTTACTTGGTGAGAATGTGGGGTTTTCTAAAGGGCCCTTAGTAAATCTTATGTTTGTAATTATGATATAGATAAAACACTGTCACAGTTGCTAATGTGTGTGCATTACCAGCAGTGGTAACATACACATATTGCTGGCTAGCAGTGGGGCAAGTAGCCCTGAGTATCCTGTTCTCAAAGACTGCATCTTCCACAAGAAGACACCACCTCCCCAGCAGATTACCTCCATTAGCAAATCCCATGACCTGTAGATAAATCCATCTCTCATCCAGCTTTCCAAAAATAATTCTGCCCCCCTGAATTCACACTCCATTTCCCCAAATCAAAGTCCAAGGGTTCCTAGGGTATGAGAAAAGCTATGGAAAAAGTGCATTATCAAAGGAGGTGTTATCTCTGTAAGTATATTTACTGGTACATCACAAACCACTGAGACTTAATAAATACTATGCAATCATTTCATGCAATACCTGAGTAAAGTGACAAATTTCTTCAGTGCCTCAACCTGATGCAACATCCTTACTAATCTGAGGAAAGCAGACACGGAAAGAGGAACTGAGCAGCAGCTGTATTCTTGATTACTCATGCTGCTATCAGCTAGAGGGCTGAATGGGCGTCAAATGTAGAATTCATTGCAATATACAATCATTTTCAATTTTAATTTCAATTTTAAGTTAAGCACAACAATAGTAAAAAGTTAATACATTATCCAGTGGAATAAATGATGACATATATTATCCACCAAACAAAATAATATATGTAGTGGACCTCTCAGATCAGTGGGACTGAGGGACACCTTAGAAACTGGTACACAGACAAATTTGGTAGGGTTGAGGCCAAAGCTGCATAACTCCTGAAAATGCTCTCCCAATCTACACAGACTGTCCCCTAATAGCAGACCAATAGTAAAATGTAATGGGGTCAATATTCAGTTGGTGGCAATCAGCATTTTACTAACCACCACCAGCATCCAAAAATTCAATGCCAGCCTTCGACGTTGAATTTACGGGTTTGTGTAGTTGTCTAATGCATTGCCAGTGCGGTTGTTGGCATTTAACTGGCTATGTTACTGCATAGAGATATGACTGACTTTTATGTGGTCCTATTTTTGCAGTTGACCGGGCTGGTTAAGTGCTGAACATTGGTACTTAGTTAAGTAGCCAATTGCTGATTTCGCCCCCGGAATGCCCCCAAAATTGCCAGTTTTGAGATCGGTGCTAACAGGTTAAATGCTCATGAAAATAATTGGTTAGCCCCAGGTGACTTAACGAGCCAGGAGCCATTTCTGGCCAGTTTAATCACTTGAATATCGTCTCCAGTAATAAATATCTATGTTATTTGAATGTTCTTCTATACTTATTAAGGTATCATTTGTATTCTAACATTTTTCATATTTCTGTTATATGACTGTTCTACAGTGCTGTTAAATGCTTATATTTCTGTTTAGTGGTCTAAGGAAGAGAACAGAATGACCTGACTGAAATAATTCCTATATATTACTTTCTCTGTATTTCTGGCAAGTTGTTTTATCGCTTGTAAAAATTTAAATGGTTATAAATAAAAAATAAAAACAAATGCTTATATTTCTGATACTATTTCATGTTAGTCCTATTACTAGGCTTTAATTTGCCATTTCCAAGTTGACATTGATTGTATTAATGTTTATAATTGGTCATTTTACTATTTTTATAACAAAATTGCAAATGTTATGCTAAACTGTATCTTCTGTACTCCACCTTGGGTTAATGTCTTCATGAAGCAGGGGCGTAGCCACGGGTGGGCCTGGGCCCACCCACTTTGGGCTCAGGCCCACCCAGCAAAGATGCAGAGAGACGACAAAAGAATTGATCCGCCGCTAGCATGCTGCAGGCCTTCTTTCCCCTCCCTCCCTCCCCTTCGGGCAGCGCCGCAGTCTATCGCTACAGCTGAGCAAAGCTGCACCGCACCGGGTTCGTCTCCGTCCTGCCGCTACTTCTGCCCTCCGGCTCCGTGATCTTTGTTTGTTTATCTGCAGCGGTTCCGGATCTGTGCGCTCCCAGGGCTGTCTGTGAATGCTGCCTGCAACTGCTTCCTCTGCTCTGGGCCCCGCCTCTTCAGAAGAGTAGGCAGGGCCAGCGCAGAGGAAGCAGTCGCAGGCAGCATACAGGCAGGTCTGGGAGCGCGCGGATCCGGAACTGCTGCAGATAAGCAGCAGAAGAACAAACAAAGATCACAACGGAGCCGGAGGGCAGAAGTAGCGGCAGGACAGAGACGGACCCGGTGTCGTGCAGCTTTACTCAGCTGTAGCGTTAGACTGCGGCGCTGCCCGAAGGGGAGGGGAAAGAAGGCCTGCAGCCAGGTGCCAGACTGTCGCTGGGGAAAGGGAGGGAAAAAGGGAGAATTGTTGGATATGGGTGGGATGGGGAGAGGGAGAGAAAGGGCATGAGAGAAAAAAACATTTTGGACATGGAAGTGGAAGGGAGAGGGAAAATGTTGAACATGGCAATGAGGGAAAGGAAGGATGGAGAGATGATGATGGTGGTGGTGGGGGGCAGAGAGAGATGTCAAACCAGCCCACAAGCTGTTTTGACTTTTGTCCTTTTAATTTACCTCCAGTTTAGGCCTAGAGCTTTGCTGCCCTGCTCTCTATCAACCAGGACCTTTTACTTTACTTTGGTATGCTGGGTGATCATTTCCCATTTTCTTCCTACTTAAAGCACCAGTCACCTCTTATAAAATTCTTTTGTGTAGGACCCCTGGGGTCATGACCTCTTACCCCCTCACGAGAGGTCAAGAGTAGAGAAGGGACATAGGCCAACCAAAAACCAGATATAGTCCAGAGGTAATTAAAAAGAAAAATTATTAAAGAGGTATCAGGCACATACAGACTCAACACAGAACCGTGTTTCAGCAACAGAATGCCTGCGTCAGAAGTCAGTATATCTGATGTGTAATATCAATATATGTAGCCACAAAAGCTTGAAAAATCACAAAAGAAGCTTTGTTAGTGTGCCAAAATGCTAATGCAATAAAGTCAATGCAAAGCGCAGTAATAGCTGAGATGACAGCCACCAGGACTGAGGCCAAAAAAATAAGTTTAACTTGATTTACTCGACCACTGAGACATGTGTGTGCTGCTCCTTCTCTTATCTGTGATTCTAAGGAAACCTCCTGGAAACACTGCTACTCCTCCCATTCCAAGTTTGAATTACCTACTCCCCTTGACCATGGCAGGAAAGTACCACTCAAGCCACACTTTATAGAGGTGTATAAGATTGGCCCATACCATCTCCGATTTAGAGTATGGATTTAGGATCAATTTTATTTAGTAAGCGACCACAAGGGCCTTATGCATATTTCTTCAAAATAGGTTAACTGGACAATGTGAGGCAGTAGAAAAAAAGTTTCAATAGTTTTGTTGAATTTTTTTTTTTTTTTATTCAATTATTACACTTGATTATACACTTCTTCAAACACATTCAAAATAGATACAATAAAATCATAGCTATAAAATCACCTGATCCTGTTTTCATTTTTTTTGGACCAGCAGTTAACTCTCACTCCCTTTGCTCTACCAGGCTATGAGACCTAATTCTTCATTCACCACTACCTGGGAACTTTCACCCTGTTTTATATCCTCTCTGAACTCAATTAACCCAGTCATTAAAACAGCACTTGCCAACCAGGTCTTCTCACAGACACAAGATTAACACTGTCCTCTGCTACAGTTATCAATTCCTTATCTTTAGGTCCACCTAGCCATCGCCATTCCTGTGTCAGTTTTTGATCTGCACGTGGCACTGGTTTCTTTCTAGAAAAAAAAGTGCTGGTACTTACAACCTATGCACAACCAATCTTAAGGGGTGAGGTGACTCCCCAGGAACCCGCCTCCACAATACCTATCCTCCCCCCTTACAACTGACCAGAAATCCATGAAAAGATATTGCAAATATTACTGTAACCCCTAGGGGGTTACCTGGCCGGTCCGGGTGGCGTCGGGGAAAGGAGAGGGCTTTGACAGTGTCGGAGGTAGGGGCAGCATCGGCGGTGTTTGTGCGCCGCTGTTGAGGGGAAGAAGTGGCGGTGGCAGGCTGGGAGAGGGCCCTGCGTGTGCAGCCGGCATTTCTGTGTGGGCCAGGGTGGGATAGCTGTGTTTTTCGGCGGCAGCAGCAGCACCAGCGTGGAGGTGGAGGAAAGGCCGCGGAAGCCTTAATTGGCTGTGTGTCGGTGTCTGATGCCATTGAGGACATCAGACAGCTGCACAGAATAATGGGAAAGGGAATCTCGGGCTTAAAAGAACCGGCTTGATTTAAGGAGACGAACCAGTTCCAAAGTTAAAAAGAGATCGGCGGGGGACCAGAAAAAGAGAGGAGAGGTGCTCCGGTGCACTCTCCCGGTGTTTTAAAAATTTTTATATTGTACGGCGGGCATGCGGTGGCTGGTGCAGTGCACGTGCCACAGAGGGAGAGAGAGAGATGGGAGCAGAGAGGAGAGCACGAGCCAGATGCCGGCTCATGGCTGAGCCGTGCAGCGGGCGCGTACTGGGAAGAAAATTAAAGACAAAAACATTGGGAGTACATAAAGGTATGAAAACTGTAATTAATGTTGTTTAAGAGCTATGTAATGGTGAAATGTTTAAAATTGTTGTAAAGCTGTTTTTTTGAGCTGTTTTGTGGGGTTTGTGTAAGTGCTTGGGCTCATGCTGGGCTCGTGTCAGGCTGTGACATAGAATTCTAAATGGGTTTTTTAGTCAATTGGGAGGTAAGTTTAGTGCTGAATGGACCTGTGTTGTTGGTCTCTGGTCAGCAGAGAGAAATAAATCTGTTTTAAAACAGAGTAAGTTATACCTTAATGTTATTGTGAAGTGCGAGAGTGACTGGGCTTAATTAATTAATTAAAGAAGCCCCATGGGTGTCTTTTAGGCTTCTAGTGTTCTTGAGAGCTGAGGTGAGAAGCTCTTGACTTTAGAGAAAAATAATTTAAAATTTCAAACATCATTATTAATTGTTTGAGCACCTGATGTGGCTTAATATTGACACACTGAGAATTATTGTCAAATGTGTAATCTTAGGTACACATCTAAACTTGTTATGCTGAAGTAAGCTCTGTGAGAAACAATGAATACATCTCTACAGAGATACAAAATAAATTACTTTGAAAAAAAAAATAATTAAATTCACTTGGAATGTATGTTGGAGTTTATTGCAGCTGTGTGCTGTTTTTTATATCAGAAAACTTTCAAGTCTCTGAGTTTTATCATAAGCCCAGTAGTTCAATATTGGTGATAAGAATATTGAGATTTAAAATTATTTGTGGGTGGGTTTAGCTTAGGGCTCAATAATTATAAATTCTTTTTGCCAGGGAAAGCTAGTTAGGGAAGTGTTACAAAATTTTAAAGAGAATTTTTGTTGGTTGACTAAATTAGTTAGGATCAGGTTTCTTTTCCCTTTAAGTTTGTAAAAAATAGTGTAGTAGATACAGCCGGACCTGGTTCCAGTTACTTTCAACATCTAAGGAACCCAACGTTAAAGAAGGGAAAATTAGGTTCTTACCTTGGTAATTTTCTTTCCTTTAATCACAGCAGATGAATCCATTAGCTGATGGGTTATGTCCGCCTACCAGCAGGTGGAGATAGAGAACACTGAAAAACCATAGTGCTCTATGGACGGCTAGCTCCATCTGCCTTCAGTATTTGAAACTTCCAAACCACAGTGTATCCTCAAAGTAGAATAACATGAACTTTCCTCACAGCGAATGAATGCCCCAGAACAGGAGCAATAATCACACAAAGGAGGGACGATCTCAACCTTCTGTAACAGAACAGAAATCCTGAAGACTGTTTTCCAACTTCTCCCAATGAGGAAACATGTCTGCAAGAAACAACTGAACAAATAAACAGAGTCAGACAGGGAGGGATCATGGATTCATCTGCTGCGACTAAAGGAAAGAAAATTACCAAGTTAAAAACCTAATTTTCCCTTCCTTGTCATCAGCAGCAGATGAATCCATTAACTGATGGGATGTACAAAAGCACTCCCTAGTTAGGGCGGGAATATGCCACTCCCCGAGCAAGCACTTGTGCTCCAAACCGTGCGCACCGCTTCGCTGCAACATCCAGCTTGTAATGCCGGATAAAGGAGAGCTTAGAAGCCCAAGTAGCCGCACTACAGATCTCCTGAAAAGAGAGTGCTCCTGTTTCGGCCAACAAAGAGGAAATCGCTCTTATGGAATGCGCTTTAAATGCGTCAGGCGGAGACCACCCTGACAGCAGATACGCAGAAAAAATGACTTCCTTGAGCCAACGGGCTATAGTGGCCTTAGACGCCGGAGACCCTCTTCGAGGACCTGACAACAAGACAAAAAGGTGATCAGAGGTCCTGAAGTCATTTGACATTTGCAGATACTGCAAGAGAGCCCTGCGAACATCCAGAAGATGTAACTGCCCAAAAGATTCCAGAAACTCCTCCCTAGCAAAGGAGGGCAGATAAATGGGCTGGTTTAGGTGAAACGCTGAAACCACCTTGGGCAGGAAGGAAGGCACAGTACGTACCGTTACTCCGGACTCTGAGAATTGCAGAAAGGGTCTCGACAGGACAGAGCCTGGAGCTCAGACACTCGTCTCGCCAAGGTCATGGCCACCAAAAAGGCTGTCTTTAAAGTCACATCCTTCTCCACAGCTCGCCTCAGTGGCTCGAAGAGTGAACACTGGAGAGCCTTTAACACCAGCCCCAGGTTCCAAGCCGGACACGGCAGTCGCACTGGCGGGCGGAGCCGGAGTGCCCCTCTTAGAAATCAGGCAACGTCCAGATAAGCGGCCAGGAAAAGGTCAGAGACCTTCCCTCGAAAGCATGCCAATGCTGCCACTTGCACTCGCAGAGAATTGTAGGCCAAGCCTTTTTGTAAACCATCCTGCAAAAAATCCAGTATCGGCGAGACTGTAGCCCACATGGGTGTGATCGCCTTTGAAACACACCACACCTCAAACTGGCGCCAGATCCGAGCATAAGCAATGGAAGTGGACCACTTGCGGGCCTGCAAGAGAGTGGAGATGACTTTGTTACAATAGCCTTTGTCTCTCAATTGCGCCCTCTCAAGAGCCCGTAAGACCAAAGCGGCAGGGATCCTCCATGGTCACTGGTCCCTCCATCAACAGGTTTGGTATCAGAGGCAAAGGAAGAGGGGCCTCCACCATCATCCGCCGGAGGTCCGCGTACCACGGCCACCTGGGCCAATCCGGGGCAATGAGAATCACCACTTCTTGATGTAGCCAAATTCGCAGGAGGACTCGCCCTATCAAGGGCCAAGGAGGGAACACATACAGGAGGCCGGGAGGCCAGGGTTGAGCGAGGATCTCTCTGTCTGCTTAAAAAGCACGGGACTTTGGCATTTGCACTTGACGCCATTAGATCCGCTACGGGCGTTCCCCATTTGGCACAGATCTGAAGAAACACTTTGTCTGCCAGCTCCCATTCCGCTGGGTCGATCTGATGCCTGCTTAGAAAATCGGCTTGCACGTTGCTCTGACCTGCTATGTGAGCTGCTGACAGAAGCTGCAGGTGTAGCTCGACCCAGTGGCAAATCTGAGCTGCCTCCGTGGCCAGTGCTCTGCACTGAGTGCCACCCTGTCGATTTATGTAGGCCACAGCTGTCGTGTTGTCCGACAGAACTCTGACAGCCAGCCCCTCCAGAGTCTTGTGAAAGGCCAGAAGAGCCTGGAATATCGCTCTCAGTTCCAAGCGATTGATGGACCACCCCGACTCCTCAGGTGTCCACAGACCCTGGCCATAGCTTCCCTTGTAATGTGCTCCCCAGCCAACCAGGCTGGCATCGGTTATCACCAGGCACCAAGAGGGAAGCACTAGCGGCATTCCTCGCCACAGCATGCTGTCGGAGAGCCATCACTCCATACTGAGCCGGGCCGTAGCGAGCCACATTAGTCTGCGTTGATAATCCGGGGACATTGGAGACCATCGTTGAAGCAGGGCAATCTGCAGAGGTTTCAAGTGCACTCTCGCCCATGGCACTACCTCCAAAGTGGCCGCCATCGACCCCAGCAGCTGGATAAAGTCCCTAGCTCGCGGGCGAGGCATCCGCAGGAGCAGATGGACCTGATTCTGAAGCTTGCACCGCCTTTGGTCGGGTAGAAAGACAAACCCCGAGGCCGTGTCCAAACGGACCCCCAAATATTCGAGAGACTGAGAGGGGGTCAGGTGACTTTGGGGTATACTGACGACCCAGCCCAGAGATTGCAGTACTGAGACCACTCTGGCTGTGGCCAGACGACTCTCGTCTGCAGAATCCGCTCTGATGAGCCAGTCATCGAGGTACGGGTGAACCCAGATACCCTCTCACCTGAGAAAGGCAGCTACTATCACCATAACCTTGGAAAAGGTGCGGGGAGCTGTGGCGAGGCCAAAAGGCAAGGCCCAAAACTGGAAATGTTTTCCCAACACTGCAAACCGAAGAAACTGGGGGGCCAAATAGGAATATGCAAGTAAGCTTCTTTTAGGCCAGAGACATGAGATATTCTCCTGGCTGTACCGCCGCAATGACGGAGCGCAGGGTTTCCATGCGAAAATGTCGCACTCTTAGTGCCTCGTTGACTGACCTTAAGTCGAGGATCGGTCGGAAAGACCCGCCTTTTCGAGGCACCACAAAGTAAATTGAGTAGCGACCGCAGCCGCGTTCGGCGGGGGGCACAGGGATCACCAGTCCAAGGTGCGACAAGACTTGTAAGGTCTCCTCTACCGCTGCCTGTTTGACGGCAGTACCACATTGGGACTCCACAAACACGTCTCTCACCGGGGCGCTGAATTCCAATCGGTAACCTTCTCTGATTAGGTCCAGGACTCACTGATCGGAGGTAATCTTGGTCTATTCCGCGAGAAAGAGGGAAAGACGTCCTCCTACTGCAGGAATCGAGGAATGGACTGGCGCCCCGTCATTGAGAGGGCCGCCCCTGAACTCCAGGCCTTGAACCGGCCGCTGCAGAATGCTTGTCCGAGCGAAAGGAGTTCCTCTGCTGAAAACGGGCACGTTGAAAAACCCCAGCAGAGCACCCCAGGCGATACCTGCGAGCTTCACGGAAGCGAGGTCTGGAACAGGAGGGCCACACAGAACCCTTGGAAGAAGGCCTCAGCCTATCCTCAGGTAACCGCTGGGGTTTAGGGTCCCCCAGGTCTTTCACAATCTTCTCCAGCTCCTCTCCAAATAACAGGTGGCCCCGAAAGGGAAGCTTCACCAGCCTGTGCTTAGAGGCCATGTCAGCCGTCCAATGCCGTAGCCATAGAAGGCAGTGGGCCGCAACCGCCAAAGACATCTGTTTAGCCGAAGCTGCTCTGACCAGATCATAGAGGGCGTCCGCCAAAAATGACAGGGCCGACTCCATCCGTGGTGCAACCTCAGCGAGGGACTCCGCACCATCCGCGGGGAGGGTGGTCCTCTTAGTCACCGCCGTGACCAAAGCGTCCACTTTAGGCATCCCCAAAGGGGCCAAGTGCTCCTCACTTAAGAGGGTAAAGTTAACCCATAGCCCTGGCCACTTTCAAAGGCCCATCAGGTTCAGACCATTGAGCTGAAATAAGCTCTTGGATGGAGTCATGCACAGGAAAGGCTCGAGCAGGCTTCTTAGTACTCGCCATCCTTGGATTACCAGAGGCCTCGCCCTTGGCAGGATCAGCAATCGAGAGGGCCTGCAAAGCGTCAGAAATGAGCGCTGGCAGCTCATCAGGGTGGAAAATCCTCACCGCATTGGGATCATCCAGATCCAGTGGGAAACCGGCACTTTCCCCTGGCTCTTCAGACCATGAGGCCCTGCCAGAACCCTCAGAATCCACACCACCCAACCACAGGGGGGGGAAAGGAAGTGCGCCACTCTCCGACAGGGAATTTACCCGTCTATGTTTTGTGTCCTTCCAGCATTCGGGGGAATCAGCCAGCCCCGGGCCATCAACACCCGGGGGGAAACCGGGTAGCAGCGCAGTGTCAGACACGTGCGGAAGAGCTCTTTTCAGCATGAAAGCTTTATGCATTAAAAGCACAAACTCCAGGGAGAAAAACTCACCCTGATCCTCCATCTCCGAATCAGGAGAAACGGGAACAGGAGCTCCTCTGGTAGCCTCTAACTGAGGTGTCCCCCTGCACTCAGACTCCTCCGCAACAGCGAAGGTCGAGGCGTGCGGCGCTTCCAAAATGGCGCCTGCTGCCAGCTCCACTGAGCGGGAAGAATCATCGCTCGTCATATTCGTACCAGCTCTAGCGTCTAAAGAGCATGTCTTACAGAGCCCCACTGCTGATCTACGTTTACAACGGGAGCAGCGTTTAACCGCTTCAGCAGCCATCGTCCGGCTGGCCGGAAATATATAAGTAAAATGGCGGCTTCGCGCCAAAACTTACCCCGATCGGAATGGCGTCCGCAGGACCTCCCCGGGCACCACTCTTACCTCAAAAGACCGAGTCAAATGAGCTCCGGTCAAGCTGCACGTGGAAAATAGCCTCAGAATAGCCACGCAGAACCAATGAGTACTCCTTTTTTTTTTTTTTTTTAACGCTGTGAGCAAAGTTGGAGGCAGGCAGCAACAGAGGTACTCCGGTAGGCAGGGGGACGGGTAAGGCAGGGAAAGGGCGAACCTATATGCCTTTAAAGTGGGCACCACCAGCCACAACTCGCAAAAGCACAGGAGCCACCCCAGGCAGAATTTTTTCCAGGAGCTGATCAAGCTACGTCCACATGTGCTGGGAGATAGAGAAATACTGAAGGCAGATGGAGCTAGCCGTCCATAGAGCACTATGGTTTCTCTATCTCCACCTGCTGGTAGGCGGACATAACCCATCAGTTAATGGATTCATCTGCTGCTGATGACAAGGAAAGACCAATCAGGTACCCGACAAGGTACCGCATACAGTTCAAGCTTCTCCTACTTACCTACAAATGCACTCGATCTGCAGCCCCTCACTACCTCTCTACCCTCATCTCCCCTTACGTTCTTACTCGAAACCTTCGCTCTCAGGTCAAATCCCTCCTCTCATTACCCTTCTCCACCACCGCCAACTGCAGGCTCTGCCCTTTCTGCCTCGCCTCACCCTATGCTTGGAATAAAGTACCTGAACCAATAAGCCAAGCCCCCTCCCTGCCCATCTTAAAATCCTTACTCAAAGCCCACCTCTTCAATGTCGCCTTCGGCACATAACTGCTATACCTCCATTCAGGATATCTAGACTGCCCCAACTTGACATTTCATCCTTTAGATTGTAAGCTCCTTTGAGCAGGGACTGTCCTTTTTTGTGAAACTGTACAGCGCTGCGTAACCCTAGTAGCGCTTTAGAAATGTTAAGTAGTAGTAAGTAGTACCAAGATCAGAAGAAATTAAAGAAAGTTGAAAAAGAAGCTAAGTTTTTTAATTCAGCTTAACGAGTACTCTGAAACTGAGAAACCTAAGAGACTAAAGTTAAAAAATATATACATTTAATGCTTACCTGCAAGACCAGTGAGGAACCTGATAAATAAACAAAACACAAAGAATCAATTTCTACAAATTAAAATAATTTACAGTAAAATAGAAATGTTGAATATATGTTAAAACAAATGTTGTTTATTAAAAGAAAAATACTTATCTGATAGATCTTCTGTGGGTGTTTTGAAGAGCAATGGTATGGTAATCTATAGAACAAGCAAAACATTGTTAAGTATAGTAAAAGTTTGATATTAAATTAACAATTTTAATAAATGTATTTTACCTTAAAAGTACAACATCTGCCTATCTGAGTTACTTACTTAGATTTCTTCCCCTCCTATTTTTGAAATAGGATGGAGAGGTTAGTGACAATATTTGGGCCTTTACCTTCGTTTTGATGAAGTATATCTGAGGTATTAATCTGGGTATAGTAGGATATACTTTTCACTCTTGAAGGTGAGGTTAAATTACCAAACCAAAGCAGCAGATCTAGGAACCAAAATTAAATGGAAAGATAATTAAGCGGTCCTTTTACCAAGCTGCGGTAAAAAGGGCCCTGTGGTAGTGGCGGCAGTCATTTTTGCTGTGCGCCAGGGCCTTTTTTACCGCAGTAGGTAAAAAGCCTGAAAAAACACATGGCCATGTGGTAAGCTTGCACTTACTACATGGCAATTCAGGGGGGAGCACTTACTACCACCCAATAAGGTGGCAGTAAGGGCTCCCTTGCTACCCCGGCGGTAACGAGGCAGTATGCAGTGCTGACCGATTACTGCTGAATAACCTCCTGCAGTATATATATATTTTTTTAATCCAGCAGCGCTGGAAATGGTACATGCTGGAGGTGAAACTACTGCCGGTGGCCACATTGGGCCAGCGGCAGTTCCAGATTGCCAAGCAGCAGCCCTTTAGTAAAAGGGCCCCTAAATATATACAAGTTAAATAGCTAGGAGATAAAAACAGCATGCGTTTTATTTATATAAATAGAAATAAAGATCATAAGCAGAGACACACATATGAAGGTCCACAAACTCTACTGTAACCCAAGAAATTAGTTGTTGGCCAACATGTTTTGGCAATATGACTGCATCAAGTGGCATATGAAATTGGAAAAGATAACTGAAAAATAAAAAAAGAAACATATACTAAGAAGATGATTTTTTTTTTAAACTAGAACAGAAGACAAAGAAGCAGCAGAGAGAAAAACCGGGGAAAATTTGCAATAAAGCACAGGATGAACAGACAGATACAGAAATGTTAAAGGAAATTAGGGACGCAAACAAACTTGGAAACGTAATAATAATGGGTGATTTCAATTACCCTGATATTGACTGGGTAAATGTAACATCGGGGCACGCTAGGGAGGTAAAATTCCTTGATGAAATCAAAGACTGCTTTATGGAGCAGCTGGTACAGGAACCGATGAGAGAAGGAAAAATTCTAGACCTAGTCCTTAGTGGAGCGCATGATCTGGTGCGGGAGGTAATGGTGATGGAGCCGCTTGATAACAGTGATAATAATATGATCGGATTTGATATTAGTTCTCTATTAGATTGTAAGCTCTTTGAGCAGGGACTGTCTTTCTTCTATGTTTGTGCAGCGCTGCGTATGCCTTGTAGCGCTATAGAAATGCTAAATAGTAGTAGTAGTAGTATTGAAGTAAGAATACATAGGAAATCAAATACGTTAGCGTTTAACTTTGAAAAAGGAGACTATGATAAAATGAGAAGAACAGTGACAAAAAAAACTTAGAGGAGCGGCTGCGAGGGTCAAAAATTTACATCAGGCCTGGATGCTGTTCAAAAACACCATCCTGGAAGCCCATGCCAAATATATTCCACGTTTTAAAAAAGGAGGACGGGCGTGGTTAAAAAGTGAGGTGAAGGAAACTATTAGAGCTAAAATAAAATCTTTCAGAAAATGGAAGGAACAGACTGAAAATAATAAGAAACAGCATAAGGAATGTCAAGTAAAATGCAAAGCGCTGATAAGGAAGGCTAAGAGGGACTTCGAAAAAAAGATTGCGTTGGAGGCCAAAACACATAGTAAAAAAACTTTTTAGTTATATTAAGAGCAGGAAGCTGGCAAAGAATCGGTTGGACCGCTAGATGACCGAGGAGTAAAAGGGGCAATCAGGGAAGACAAAGCCGTAGCTGACAGATTAAATGAATTCTTTGCATCGGTCTTCACCGAGGAAGATTTGGGTGGGATACCGGTGCCAGAAATGGTATTTGAAGCTGACAAGTTGGAGAAACTTAATGAATTCTCTGTAAACCTGGAAGATGTAATGGGGCAGTTCTACAAACTGAAGAGTAGCAAATCTCCTGGACCAGATGGTATTCATCCCAGAGTACTGATAGAACTGAAAAATGAGCTTGTGGAGCTATTGTTAGTAATATGTCATTTATCCTTAAAATCGAGTGTGGTACCTGAAGACTGGAGGGTGGCCAATGTAACGCTGATTTTTTAAAAAGGTTCCAGAGGAGATCCGGGAAATTATAGACCGGTGAGTCTGACGTCGGTCCCAGGCAAAATGGTACAGACTATTAGGAACAAAATTACAGAGCATATTAAAAAGCATGGATTAATGAGACAAAGTCAACATGGATTCAGTGAAGGGAAATCTTGCCTCACCAATCTACTACATTTCTTTGAAGGGGTAAACAAACATGGATAAAGGTGAGCTGGTTGATACTGTGTATCTGGATTTTCAGAAGGTGTTTGACAAAGTACCTCATGAAAGACTCCAGAGGAAATTGGAGAGTCATGGGATAGGAGGTAGTGTTATATTGTGGATTAAAAACTGGTTAAAAGACAGAAAACAGAGAGTAGGGTTAAATGGTCAGTATTCTCAATGGAGAAGGGTAGTTAGTGGGGTTCCGCAGGGGTCTTTGCTGGGACAGCTGTTTTTTAACATATTTATAAATGACCTAGAGATGGGAGTAACTAGTGAGGTAATTAAATTTGCAGATGACACAAAGTTATTCAGTCGTTAAATCGCGGGAGGATTGTGAAAATTACAAGAGGACCTTACGAGACTGGGAGACTGGGCGTCTAAATGGCAGATGACGTTTAATGTGAGCAAGTGCAAAGTGATGCATGTGGGAAAGAGGAACCCGAATTATAGCTACATCATGCAAGGTTCCACGTTAGGAGTCAGGGACCAAGAAAGGGATCTAGGTGTCGTCGTTGATGATACGTTGAAACCTTCTGCTCAGTGTGCTGCTGCAGCTAAGAAAGCAATTAGAATGTTAGGTATTATTAGGAAAGGAATGGAAAACAAAAATGAGGATGTTATAATGCCTTTGTATCACTCCATGATGCGACTACACCTCAAATATTGTGTTCAATTCTGGTTGCCACATCTCAAAAAAGATATAGTGGAATTAGAAAAGTTACAGAGAAGGGCAATGATAATGATAAAGGGGATGGGACGACTTCCCTATGAGGAAAGGATAAAGCGGCTAGGGCTCTTCAGCTTGGACAAAAGGCAGCTGAGGGGAGATATGATAAAGGTCTATAAAATAATGAGTGGAATGGAACAGGTAGATGTGAAGCATCTATTTACGCTTTGCAAAAATACTAGGACAAGGAGGCAGGCAATGAAGCTATAATGTAGGAAATTATTAAATGGACTTGGGGAAAATCCACTATTTCTTAGAAAACAAAAATGAGGATGTTATAATGCCTTTGTATCTCTCCATGGTGCGACCGCACCTCGAATATTGTGTTCAATTCTGGTCACTGTATCTCAAAAAAGATATAGTGGAATTAGAAAAGGTGCAGAAGGGGCGACGAAAAACGACGAAAATGATAAAGGGAATAGGACGACTTCCCTATGAGGAAAGGCTAAAGCGGCTAGGGCTCTTCAGCTTGGAGAAAAGGCAGCCTAGGGGAGATATGATAGAGGTCTATAAAATAATGAGTGGAGTGGAACGGGTAGATGTGAAGCGTCTGTTCACGCTTTCCAAAAATACTTGGACTAGGGGGCATGCGATGAAGCTACAATGTAGTAAATTTAAAATAAATCGGAGAAAATGTTTCTTCACTCAACGTGTAATTAAACTCTGGAATTCATTGCCAGAGAATGTGGTAAAGGCGGTTAGCTTAGCGGAGTTTAAAAAAGGTTTGGACAGCTTCCTACTACTAAATGGACTTGGGGAAAATCCACTATTTCTGGGATAAGCAGTATAAAATGTTTTTGTACATGTTTGGGATCTTGCCGGGTATTTGTGACTTGGATTGGCCACTGTTGGAAACAGGATGCTGGGCTCGATGGACCTTTGGTCTTTCCCAGTATGGCAATACTTATGTACTTAAATAAAGAGCATAAGTGTGCAATCCAGGGGGGATGCAGTCCTTCTAATGAGGAAAACTGCTGGATCCAGCGCTGCGTAACCCTAGTAGCGCTCTAGAAATGTTAAGTAGTAGTAGGATCCAGGGGGATGCAGTATTTCTGCAGGGAATGAGTGCTGGACCCAGGAGGATGCAGCCCTTCTGGGGTGAAGGCCTGCTGGATCCACGGGGAAGCAGTACTTGTGTCCCATCTGGGGAAGGGGGGTGCTGGATCCAGGGGGAAGGAGCGCTTGAGCCAGGGGGATGCGGCCCTTGAAGCCCCAGGACAGGTTTGGGAACCATTTCCTTAGGGATTTCCATGAATGAACATCGGCCCTTCCTCCAGGCAACTACCGGAGAACCCAACACAGTAAAGTCAAAGAGATCGAAACTGATCCGAGGCAGCAACAAAAAAGAGAGACAGAGAGATACTCGTCAACTCATATATGGGTCGACCCCCCGCCCCCCCCCATACTGTATCTCGCCCTCTCTCTCAAATGCAAAGCCAGCCCAGCATTATATCTCCCCGAGTCCGTTTGTCCCACCTTCACAACTTATCTTTGAAATCACTCACAACAAAACACCCAAACTTTCCTGCTCTCCAAGGCCACCATCCGACCCTACCCCAGCCGTACTCTAATTCTTCTGACGCAAGTTAACGTCTTCTTCTTCCCTAAAACGTTCGACGACCCGCCCCCATATCTGACGTAACTTCCTGTTTTCGGTAGAGAGGAATTTGGCAGAGAGAGAAAGAGAGAAGTTGGGTTGGAGGGGGTGGGGCGCCGGGGAAGCAAACCGGCGGGGCCGGTGGCGGGCGACCCCAGGTATGAAATTTGAAAGTACAGTGGGTGGGGGGAAGCTTGCGATTCCAGTTGCCAGATCGCGGGAGGGGGCGGGGAGATGGTAGGAACACAGTGGTCTATTCCCCGATCGTCTGTGACTTGGTGTCTTTGGATGGTTGTTAAATGTAATCAAAATCTTCGGGGGGGGGGGGGGGGCACTGTACTGCACTGCAGGATAGGGGCTTGGAAGTCAAGGGAGGGTAAGGCTGAAGGTTTTACTAGGGTGCCCACGACCCTTGCACCTGTTTAGTTCTGAGACTTGGGAGTGGGCGTGGAGGAGGTTTTCGTTTTCTGTCTTTTTTATAGTAGTGTTGCCTTTTTTTTCCCCTTAGGGTAGGATTGGTTGTGTTGTGAGAGAGAAGGGGTTGTGTTTTGTTACTTGGGGAGTGGAGAAGATCTCTGTTCTCTGGATGCCAGTTGTGTGCATCCCATTTCTTCTCTCCCTTTGTTTACAGCTTGGATATGTAGTTCATTTTCAAAAAAAACATAGACCTACAAAGTTCTATAGGTTATTTTGTGACTTCGTAAGTCGATGTGCTTTGAAAATGAGCACCATTATGTTCTTCTTACCCTGCTCTGTTCCCCTGGGGTAGGAGAGAGAATTCATAGACCTTGGAGCTCATTTTCAGAGCACTTACTTACGAAGTTCCAAGGGTTACTATGGAACTAAGTGCTTTGAAAATACGCCTCTTTGTCTCTCATCCCTTCCCTTTGAGCTATTTTATCTTTCGCTTTCATCTTCAGGTCCAAAAACAGAATGAAGCAAAAGTGTTAAAATTCTAAAAGCTAATCAAGGAATATAGTGATTTAGTTCAGTAAAAAGGTGTAATCTTTAAAAGACTGAGGATTTTTCCCCCTTGTATCTTTCACGGTAAATTTTTTTGTGTGTAAGAAATCCAGTGTGGTGAGGACAGCTTTGTGTATTTGTTTTGTGGTGGTTCCTATATTTGTCTAGCTGTTTTCGTTCTTGAACTTTTGATACAGGAGCATAGTTTCTCTTTGTTTCTGGTTGTGACACAAAGCTGAAAAGGGGGACTGGAAGATCTGAGAGAGGAGGAGATTTAGGCTTGAGCCATCTCTTCTCTTTCTCTCCTCCCCCCAGGGGATCTCTAGTGCTGATCTAGGCACCAGCTTTATTGCCTAATGTTCAAATAGAGAAACACTAGGATTTCAGTAACAAGCAGATGAAAAGGGGATGGGAAAATCTGAGAGAGAAGGAGGCTTTAGCCATTTCTAGTACCGAGCTAGGTACTAGCTTTATTGCCTAATGTTCAAATAGAGAAACATTAGGGTTTCTGCAACAAGCAAACCTCTGGTCCGAAATCACAGTACAGTCGTTTCTGGGATGCATAGCTTAGGTGCTGTGACTCTTAATTTTTTTTTTTTTTTTAGAGTAAGATGAAGGATTTGGGAGTAATAGAAGAAGCCAGCAATGAAGTCTTCCAACTGTTTAAACAGTTAAATCTCCATTTGGATCAGGAATGGAAATTTCAACCTCGAGAAAAGGGACTAAACCTCATTGAGTCAACACTTGAGGTGAGAGGATGCTTTTAAGAAGTATTAAATTGATGTATAGAATATATTGTATCCTGTGGAGGAGTAGCCTAGTGGTAAGTGCAGTGGACTTAGATCCTAGGGAAATGAGTTCGATTCCCACTGCAGCTCCTTGTGACTCTGGGAAAGTCACTTAACCCTCCATTGCCCCTGGTACAAAATAAGTACCTGAATATATGTAAACTACTTTGAATGTAGTTGCAAAAACCTCAGAAAGGCGGAATATCAAGTCCCATTTCCTTTTCCCCCTTCCCTTTCTGTGGATAGTTAACATGTTTAAACTTACAGTTTAAGAATGCAGGAATTTATTAATTCTAAAGAAGGGGAAAGAGATGTTTCCTCGATTGCTTCCACTAGTTAAGAATATGCAGTATAAATTGGCTGCTAGTGTTTGTTGCTCTCCATTGATTATGATGTATTATTTTTCTTTTATTTCCTTGTGTCTGATTCTAAATATTTGTGGATAAAGTTGATGGATAATTTCCTATTAGGTTAACTTTTATTTTCCTTAATTTATGTAATGCAGATATTGCCAAGGATTTATGTTTGTTATATGAATGTAACATTAAAATCTATAAATAAAAAAAAACCTTACAGTTTAAGAAATAGCATGTATATTATGTCACTCGTGAATAATTTAGTTTTCTTTAGTAGCAGCAGCAAAATAATATTTTTTCCTTTCTCACACGTGGCTGGCTGTTTAGGAGCAAATTATTAGTATCCAAATGCACTAACCATGAAAGGGGTTCCAGGAGAAGGTCACGTAGTTTTCATTGTTTCTCCGAAGACAGGCAGGATAGCATGGCATGGGAAAAAGCTTCCACACTCTTCCAGTGGTTTTTGAGATGCCCTGCTGCACCTGTGCAGTTTGCTTCCTGTCTGTTGCTGTCAAGTGAGATTCACTTCAGTCTTCATGGAGCTGTGAACACTCATGTCATCTAGTACTCCTTGTCAAAGCTTTTTTTCTACAGGTTTCCCTGTTGTTCACCAGTTCCTGTTGATGTCATGTGGGTGAATGTTGTACAAGTATTAAGTAGGTTTTTCAGCTGATTTAAGTTAACCCTTTCGGGCCCTTTTAATTTGCAAAGCTGTCACATGGTTATATGGCTATACATTCACATCTTGCTACAGTCTGTCTTCCCCTAATTTCTTTTGGGATTGGAATACAACTCCATTGACCCTAGGCCCATTTTCTTTTCCAAGCTGCCTTCCAAAAGAAAGAGATAAAAATATAAAATGGCTAGTTGCCACCTACAATAATATTGGTGTATGTCTGTTGCAGTGCCTTTCAAGATTGTTATTGCACCTTTTTCTGTAGAAGGTAGCCTGTAGCTAGGGAGCTCATCTGTGAGGTATACTGGAGGATGCATGGCCACATATACCCACTCACCTCCCCAAGGAGTTGTATTCTAATCTAAGCTTTAGTAAAAAGACTGAGGTGGTCTTGGTACAACAGTGACACACATGCATGGTGGGGCTTCACAAAACTATCTGGAAGTGTGTGAACGCTAGAACAGTGTTTCCCCCACACCAGGCTCAATTGGTGACTTTGTATCCTGCTGTTCACTGGGAATGCTTGCTGCAGGTAAATTGGTTTTCTTGGAGTACAAATTTACCCCCCTGTTTACTAAGCTGCACTAGTGGCTGCGGTGCACTACTGCCGACACAGCTCATTCGCTTTGAGTGAGCTGTGTCAGCGTTGCTGCACAGCTTAGTAAGGTGGGGGGGGGGGGGTTAGTGTTCAGATTCTTAGATGATAGACAGAGGGGTTCATTTTCAAAGTACTTAGACTTACAAAGCTCCATAGGTTTCTATAGAACTTTGTAAGTCTAAGTGCTTTGAAAATAAGCCTCATAGGCTCATTGTTTCTCATTTTACTTAAAGCCATATTAAAGGTTTGATATGCTAAAATGAACAAATTATGGTTATGTTAATCCTCTTGAATATGTAAGAGTCCTTTAAATAAAAGGTATCATTTTTGACCCTTGTTTCTACATACTCTGGTTAATGAATTGAGCATAATACAAGGTGTAAGTTTGGAAAGATGGGTCTTAATCAATATTTGATATCATTTACTGTTTTCCTTATGGACCTGTTTAATATATCGGCCATGCACTGAGAATAACTAGTGTATTAAGTACATAGTAATTGTATCATTTTATATTTTTCCTATTATATAGTGGAGAAATGTCTTTTAGATTTGTGTCTTGGACCACTATTTGGCCATAGGAAAAGACCTATTGAATCAGGCAGTCAGAAAATCCAGTAGACCATTAGGAGTGATCCAGAAAAGAATGGATAATAAAACTAAATATCATAATCCTCTGTATAGATCCATGGTACAATTTTGTGCAGTTCTGGTTTCCCCATCTCAGAGAAGATACTGAGAAGGGCAACCAGAATAAAACAAATAGAATAGCTCAATTTGAGGAAAGGCTAAACAAGTTAGCACATCTTAGAAAAGTGAGAGCTGAGAGGGGACAAGATAGAGGTTTGTAAGTAGGGTTCTGACTTTCAGTTATAACCAGAAAACCCCGATACTTCTCCCCACCTACTTCCCCATGGGGAACTTGGGATTTTCAGTTATAACTGAAACCCCCTGAAAATTGTACCACCACAGGCGCATTGATCACATATAGCTGATGCTGTCACAGCTGTAACAACAAAACCCCAAAACAAATCTAAGTTCTTCATATGACCATGCATCTCTCAGTGGTAGTCTAGAGATTTCCTGTACCCATGCAGCTTAAACCTGCTAAGAGCTGTGTGAGGAAAAGAGAAATGCTTGAAGATGTTTGCTACAGCAGCCGGAGGGAAACAAATAATTAGTATTTTCACAGAATCATGACATCCTAGACCTTCAACGGAAAAACCGCTTGTGTAAAGAAAGAAAATATTGGATTTATTTCACATGAGCTAATTACTTCTGAATGTTCTTGGCAGACTGCCCAGCTGTGCTTGATTTTTTTTTTTATACCATCAAAACAACTCCATTAAAAACATCTTTCTATATTTTTGAATGTAAATAGACATCTAGCCACAAAATGAAATCCTCCAGTACTTAACCTATACCCAGTTAGAATGATTTTGCAACTGGTATATATTAAACTTTGCCTCCAAGGCCCTCCATGATTTGTGGTCACCCATCCCTTGTTTCTGCAAAACTGTAGCTAAGAAAATTCTAGCTTTTCTTATATATTTTTTTTTAAGTTCCAACTTTATTAAGATTTTTAGGAAAAGTAAAACGCTGCACAATTTTAACCAATGAAAAACAAAGGAAGTCAGCTTCTAAACAGAATACAAGATCATCTTGTAAACATTATGGCCTTGTTCTTAAAACTTTTCCATGAACTCTTTAAAGCTGGAAGGAGACTGCTGAGGAGGGGGTAGGGCAGGTGAAAGGAAAAGACTTGATGTGGGGAATTGGGACATGGTGGGTAGAATGAGAGATGAGTGGGGAGTTTGACTAATGGAATGATAACAAGGAGGATATATCAGTCCTAAATTTTAGGCTCACTTAATTGTATTCCTTACTAAAAGTGTAGTTTTGTGATGTAAAAACACCAATGTACACAATTTTTTTTTTTTTTTTAAGCATTTATTTATAATTTTAACATTTTAAAACACAGTACATATCCATATATTGATTCTGTAGATACATGTCTTCACATAGTAGCATAAGAGTTTCAAACATTATCTAATAATTTCAACTAAACAGTTATACACCTCTATGTAGGTTACCTATATTCCCCTCCTCTTAAGCCTTTCCACCCCCTATATAAATATGTGCGTAGGTTACCTATATTCCCCTTCTCTTAAGCCTTTCCACCCCCTATATAAATATGTGCGCCACAAGTTTTATGGTGCAGAGGTTGCTTTCCATTTAATATACGGGTCCCAGATTTTATGGTAATGTATAATCCGACCATTTCTCATAGCTGTAAGTTTTGACATCAATTGTATTCTATCCAATTTTTCCCGGACTACGTGTATTCCCGGAATCATAGGCTTCTTCCAAGCTGAAGCAATGATGAGTTTGCCTGCCACAAATAACTGGGTGGCAAAGCTGTGTGTGATTTTTTTAATCCCTGTGGGTTTAAAGTGAAGCAGACAGCTCTGTGCCTTCATGGGATACGTCTGGCTCGTCACTTTACATAGGAAGCCTATCACCTCCATCCAAAACTTCTGGGCATGACTACAGGCCCACCACATGTGAAACATATCCCCTTTTATCTCACATTGCCTCCAACAGTTGCCCATGCCCTTTTTATACATTGTGGCTAATCGGTGGGGAGTGTAGTACCACCAATACAGCATCTTGTGCCCGTTTTCTATCAGGGTACTAGAGACTGATACCCTTAGTAGTGACCGAAAGGCTTGTGCCCATTGAGAGGGGTCATAGGTGGAACCCATTACTGTCTCCCATTTTGTAGTATAGTGTTCTATTGGGTTCTCCCTAGATAAGAGGGCCCCATAAAGTTTAGTTAATGTACACAATTTTAATACTGACCCAAAAACTCTTAATTGGCTTGAAAAAGAACACCAAAATTTACTTTGATTAGTGCTTTTGATTGTAAGGGTTTGTAAGAGGGGTGGAATAGATAAATAAGGAATGGTAGTTTACCCTTTCAAATAGTTCAAGTGCTTCCCAGTCTCTATACTAATAAGTTCCCTGGTGTATGTATGTGATCATTTTTTCAATCGGTTGTTTCACTGAATGCACAATCAATCGGTGATTTTGTTGCCAGAGGATATAAAAAATCTAGCCTGGCCGAGGTTAAGAGTTTGGACACATTCTGGAGAAGTCTGTAAATTCCTTTGCAGACCGAGAAAAGCCACTGCTTCTCAGTGGGATGAGCTACAATGAATAGATAGAATCTTTGGGATCTGACTGGTATCCTCCTGTGATCTAAATTGGCCATTGTCTTCAGAAAAGTAGCTGAATTTAATGAACCTTTGGTGTAGTCCAGCATGGAAATCTTAAATTATTTTATACCAAGGCTCAACAAATCTCAGGTCATAATGGCACCTAGGATTGTTTGCTCCTAAACTTTTATTTATTTATTTTGGTGAGCCGCAGAAAACATGTTTCCTCCTTCGTTGCTGCAGTTTGACTCGCTAAAAGTTGCCACGTGGTGCAGGAAGTTTGCCTAGTCGTGTGGTTTTAAGTTTCGTGGGGCTTGAAACCATGAGACTAGTTCGAACTGTACCACATAGTTCAAGCTTTCACTGCCTGATGATCAGAAGCAAACGTAGGCGCTAGAGGCTGTTAGCGCCATACTAGCACCTGCGTTTGCTACCGCCCAATGATCAGAGCCCCCGAGTGCGTGAAACAACGCGCTCGCAGGCTCTGAATGCAACTAGCATGCAAATGCATTCAAAACAGGGCTGTTAGTGCAAATAGCATGTAAATGCATGCTAAACCTATTCATCCCCAATGATCAGTGACCAGCACGCCAAAGATTGGCTCGCAGACCGCGGCACACCCTACGCTAGCTAGGAGCTGGCGTTAGGGTTTGCAGACCATTGAGGAGGAATGGTGAGCCCTGTTCAACATGCATTTGCATGCTAGCAGGCCTCCATTCCCCCCAATGAAGCAACCCCCCCCCTCCCCCAGCGACAGGGGGCTGGAGGTCCGGTGGACCTCCGGTTCCCCCAACACCCCCGCCCAACACAGGCTGTGGGAGGGCTGGAGATCCGGTGGGTCTCCAGGCCTGCCTAACACCCCCCCCCCCCCAAGCATTTGTAAGAAGTCCCTGGTGGTCCAATGGGTGACCGACAACCCCCCCCCCCGCGAGGGGGGGGACTGGAGGTCCTGCGGACCTCCAGTCCCCCCGACACAAGTTCAGGGTGGGCTGGAGATCTGGTGTGTCTCCAGCCCTCCCCCCCCCACCAGCATTAGCAAGAGGTAAGTCCCTGGTGATCCAGTGGGCCGCTGTCAATCCCCTACCCCTACCTTAAGCTGGAGGAAGGGAGGTGGCCTCCCTCTCTCCTCTTCCATCGACACTGCCTGCAAAATGGCAGCGCCCAGCCCCGCTCACTGTATCCTGGGATGCGCTAGGCAGGGCTTCACACTATATAAGAGAAACTCCCTTGTATGGTGTGAAGCCCTGCCCAGCGCATCCCACGATACACTGTGCAGGGCTGGGTGCTGCCATTTTGCAGGTGGCGTTGAAGGAAGAGGAAGAAGGCAGGCCACCTCCCTCCTCCATCTCAAGGTAGGGGATTGACCATGGCCCACTAGACCACTAGGGACTTACTTCTTGCTAATGCTGGGGAGGGTTGGGGGGCTGGAGACCCACGAGATCTCCAGCCCCCCCCCCCCCCGATCTCCAGCCCCCCTTGAACCTGTGTCAAGGGGGAGGGGGACCGGAGGTCTACTGGACCTCCTGCCCCCTGTCGCTGGGGGAGGGGGGGTCGATGGTCACCCACTGGGCCACCAGGCACAACCCTCCCACACTTCTTCCCTATGATCAGAGAGCATTGTGTGCTTAAATTAGCATGTCCATTATCTCTGATCAAAGGTCCAATAACGCCCCACGCTGTTTCAGTTCTGTTTTTAGAGCGCTGTTTGGAACAGCGCAGGGCTTTTGATCATCTGCTTGTCAGGGAGCCAAATTGCAGCAGGGAGGTTGGAAATATGCTGCTTATTGTAGGTAACAACAACAAAGAGAGTCCAAATCTCCCATTAAAAACACCAAAAAACAACAAGAATGGAAGATGTACAGAAAGACCAAACTGAAATCATCAATGTAAAAAAGCCAAATTCATTTATTAAGACCCTACACGGTCCGTGTTTCGGCCAAAGACGCCTTCTTCAGGGGCCTATGAATTGGCATATATAGATATTCTTCCAAAAGTTCACTCAAATTAAGACAAATCTCTCCCATCCTCTGATTTGTTCTTTTCAGAGGACGGGAGAGATTTGTCTTAATTTGAATGAGCTTATTGTAGGTAGCAAGGTGAGAGGAATTAGATGGTAGATTCAGAGAGAGAGACTGGGTAAAGACTGGGGGAGGGGGATATGAGAGAGAGAGAAGTGGTGACCCATGCCATGGTGATATGCAAAACGGAGGCAATTATCTCTGTCTCCCCCCACTCAAACTTCACTGTGGGCGATGTTTGGTGTGGGATAGAGGGGAAATGAAAGAGGTTTGGGCCCAGCTTCAAGATTCAGTGAAAATTTGTTGAGGCCTGTCTTCTGCCATCTGAAAGAGCTATTAAACCCCAAATTCTTACAGATGTGATGAGCACTGAATTAATTTTGTTTTGCAGAATGAAAACACTATCTATCCTAGACTAAGAAACACCAAAGTGGAAGACTTATGGAGTTTAACTAATTTTTTTGGATTTAGGACCGAAACTTTCATCCTAGCTGTCAACATTCTGGATAGATTTTTGGCACTTATGAAGGTATGTTGAGAGAATTAATCAATGTGTCCCTCATTATCCTGCTAGGCCAGCCCAGACCAGCAGGTTATGTAACCTTACCAGTAGGTGGAGGGAAAGAATCTGATTTATGCAGATCTGTCTGCATGTTTATTGTGGATATCCTGGGGGCCTGACTGGCTGGGTGTGTCCCAAGGACTTGGTTGAGAACACTGCATTACACCAATGAGCTAATAGCACAAAATTTAACAATAGATCAAGCAACTTGAAGGGATTGTTTAATTGTTGTGGGATCTTGCCGGGTACATGTGACCTGGATTGACTGTTGAAAACAAGATACTGGACTTGATGGACCTTTGGTCTGTCCCAGTATGGCAGCGCTTAATCTGAACTTTCTAGTGACATCACTGATGAAAGGAGTGGTGCAGCCTAGAACAACTAGATATTTCTCTGTCTCCAGCATATGGTGTCCTATCCTGAAGCAGTCTATGGCTAGTGTTTCCAGGGATTGGTCCATAGATCTTCCCTTGGTTGAGCTTGAAGTGGCACTGCCCTCTGTGCCCTTGCACTTAACCTGAGAATTTCACCGTAGGTGCTCAGGCTGGCAGAGGCCACAGTGGGCCTGCCAGTGGGGTGAGTCTGTGTTATTCTGTCACTTTTTTTTTTCTTTTTATACTACTGCCCCCCCCCCTTTCCTATCCCTTAGTTATCACTGCATTCCTTTAAGCACAGATGTGCCTTTTGCAGGGAAGTAATGGAGGAGGCCTTGTCTTTCCACCCTGAGGGATAAAGCTTGAGTATATTGCTGGTCTGGACTGATATAGCAGGATGATGATGAACTTCAAACTACTTGTACCTGTTCATTTCCTTTCCTTGTGTCCTGATATACTAGTCCAGCACCACTCCCGGAAAGACTTCAGCTCCGCAGTAACTTGAGTGTTTTTTTGCTCTCAGTTCTGGGTATGTATATATATATATATATATATATATATATATATATATATACAGTGGGGGAAATAAGTATTTGATCCCTTGCTGATTTTGTAAGTTTGCCCACTGACAAAGACATGAGCAGCCCATAATTGAAGGGTAGGTTATTGGTAACAGTGAGAGATAGCACATCACAAATTAAATCCGGAAAATCACATTGTGGAAAGTATATGAATTTATTTGCATTCTGCAGAGGGAAATAAGTATTTGATCCCCCACCAACCAGTAAGAGATCTGGCCCCTACAGACCAGGTAGATGCTCCAAATCAACTCGTTACCTGCATGACAGACAGCTGTCGGCAATGGTCACCTGTATGAAAGACACCTGTCCACAGACTCAGTGAATCAGTCAGACTCTAACCTCTACAAAATGGCCAAGAGCAAGGAGCTGTCTAAGGATGTCAGGGACAAGATCATACACCTGCACAAGGCTGGAATGGGCTACAAAACCATCAGTAAGACGCTGGGCGAGAAGGAGACAACTGTTGGTGCCATAGTAAGAAAATGGAAGAAGTACAAAATGACTGTCAATCGACAAAGATCTGGGGCTCCACGCAAAATCTCACCTCGTGGGGTATCCTTGATCATGAGGAAGGTTAGAAATCAGCCTACAACTACAAGGGGGAACTTGTCAATGATCTCAAGGCAGCTGGGACCACTGTCACCACGAAAACCATTGGTAACACATTACGACATAACGGATTGCAATCCTGCAGTGCCCGCAAGGTCCCCCTGCTCCGGAAGGCACATGTGACGGCCCATCTGAAGTTTGCCAGTGAACACCTGGATGATGCCGAGAGTGATTGGGAGAAGGTGCTGTGGTCAGATGAGACAAAAATTGAGCTCTTTGGCATGAACTCAACTCGCCGTGTTTGGAGGAAGAGAAATGCTGCCTATGACCCAAAGAACACCGTCCCCACTGTCAAGCATGGAGGTGGAAATGTTATGTTTTGGGGGTGTTTCTCTGCTAAGGGCACAGGACTACTTCACCGCATCAATGGGAGAATGGATGGGGCCATGTACCGTACAATTCTGAGTGACAACCTCCTTCCCTCCGCCAGGGCCTTAAAAATGGGTCGTGGCTGGGTCTTCCAGCACGACAATGACCCAAAACATACAGCCAAGGCAACAAAGGAGTGGCTCAGGAAGAAGCACATTAGGGTCATGGAGTGGCCTAGCCAGTCACCAGACCTTAATCCCATTGAAAACTTATGGAGGGAGCTGAAGATGCGAGTTGCCAAGCGACAGCCCAGAACTCTTAATGATTTAGAGATGATCTGCAAAGAGGAGTGGACCAAAATTCCTCCTGACATGTGTGCAAACCTCATCATCAACTACAGAAGACGTCTGACCGCTGTGCTTGCCAACAAGGGTTTTGCCACCAAGTATTAGGTCTTGTTTGCCAGAGGGATTAAATACTTATTTCCCTCTGCAGAATGCAAATAAATTCATATACTTTCCACAATGTGATTTTCCGGATTTAATTTGTGATGTGCTATCTCTCACTGTTACCAATAACCTACCCTTCAATTATGGGCTGCTCATGTCTTTGTCAGTGGGCAAACTTACAAAATCAGCAAGGGATCAAATACTTATTTCCCCCACTGTATATTAATGAGAGAATCCTAAAAGCCCCTTTTTAAGGAGCATGTTCTGAGCAGGAAAGCCCTAAGACAGAAACACTACTCATGGAGTAAATGAAAAGCTGGCCTGGACTCCGGAAGGGAGGGTTTGGTCTTCTTTCCCTTTGCTAAGAGCTGACTTATACCATCTGACAGGCAGGGGAGTGGTAGAGATGAGGCTCAATTCACCTGGCTGACAAAGCAATATGTCATGGCTCCAAGGAGAGGCTGGGGGGGGGGGAGGGGTCATCCCAGTTACAGCTTCAAACAACGCTGCTGAGCCAGATGAAGGGAAGCAGAAGCAGGACTCTGATATTCTGGAGGAGGGAGTGCCCAGCCAAGAAACTGGAGTGGATATGAAAATAGAAAACATGCTTTTTCTAGTAGCCAGTAGGGAAGCCCACAATGTTTGAGGAAACTGTGGAGTGGGGCAGCATGCCCCACAGGAAAGGGTGCCGTGTCAGTAGGAAAAATTGATTAAAAAAAAAATGAGCAGAAATCTTCAAAGTTATAAAGGAGCAGTGAATTAGTGAACTGGACTGGGGAAGCAGAGTAGACGTGTACTAACCTGGAGGGCTTGGGGCCATCTAGGCCTACCAAATTGTGCAAGGCAGCATACTAACGGAGAAAGTCACAAGTAGAACTGGTTGGGACAGGAAGACAAGGCTTTAAGGACTTTTTGTTGTTGTTGTTACATTTGTACCATGCACTTTCCCACTCAAAGTGGAACTACTGATTAGTGGCATGCTGAATGCGAAGAAGCCCATTCAGTTCCCATAGACGTCTTCACATTCAGCGCAAACTAATTTGTAACGCTGCTTTGTAGAAGGAGCCTTAAGTGCGGTTATATGTATTAGGGAGGATCTTAAGTATTCATGGATTACACATTTCTCCCTATTTGGATTTTGAGTTTGGGAAAAATAAAGACTGGAAAACCCAGACTGTCTTAGTTTAGAGCCCTAGATTGAACAGTGTTTGTGGTGAATACCAGTACAGCGGGAACTGTGACCAAGTGCTGGCTGACAGGCGGACATGGACCTCACAACATTCATCTATTAAATTTATGCCTAGTGCAGAGAGGTCCCTGGGTTATTGTATATATTTGGAATTGTTTTTCCAGGCTGCACCACTCTTTATACCAGTGATGTTATCAGAAAGTTCAGTTTGTCTATCTCTGTCTACTACTAAGGTAACATAACTTACTGGTCTGAACTGGTGTAGCAGGACTCAAGAAAACAAAATTAAAAGGTACAAATAATTTCACCTTTCAAGAATGTGTGGTCCATATTTGCTTGGTCTCTTTCAACTAGTGAAGGATTTTTTTTTCTTTTGGCCCCAGTAAAGGGGCAGACCAGATTATTGAATGTTAACAGTCTTCTAGATGATTATCCTGGATTCATTGGCTGCCAGTTAATTTGCACATTCTATTCAAAATCCTCATATATTTTTTTAAAATTTAATAACACACACCATCCAATCACATCTTTGTGTTCTTCTCAGCAGTATTAATGTGGTACCAACTCACACGAAGATTTGCTTAGTCTGTGTCCGTCGTTCTTGTTTTCAGGTTGTAGAACCGGATTACTTTTTTTTATATCCGTTCACAATCGTCATTTGCCAAATTTAAGTCTGCCTTTAAGCCTAGACCTATCCCCAAGAAATGCTGTCCCAGAATCTAGAGGATACCTACTACTACTACTGGGTTCAGCTATCTGGGCTCTAAATGGTGGAACTCTATACTAAAGGGCACGAGAAGCATTAACAACTACCTCCAATTCAGAAAGGAACTAAAGACATACCTCTTCAGGAGTAACCTATAGACAATCGCTCTCATGGCCATACTCGAAATACATTGTAACCACTGTATACCACTGTAATAGCCACATAACAGTTCAACATCTAGTGCTGGGCAGACTTATACGGTCTGTGCCAGAGCCGGTGGTTGGGAGGCGGGGATAGTGCTGGGCAGACTTATACGGTCTGTGCCCTGAAGAGCATAGGTACAAATCAAAGTAGGGTATACACAAAAAGTAGCACACATGAGTTGTCTTGTTGGGCAGACTGGATGGACCGTGCAGGTCTTTTTCTGCCATCATCTACTATGTTACATTTAATCTACTTTGAACTGAAACTTGTTTTTAGAAATAGTGGGATACAAGAACAAACAAATAAACAAGAACAAACAAATAAATAAAAAAGCTTTCCTTTTGGACTAATAATCTTGAAATAGTGGCCACCGTTGGTGGTTTGCCTCGGACAGCCACTCAGTTAACATTTTTACAAGTGTCTCTCGTGGTTTCACACCCTCCTTATTGTGTCCTGCCCCTTTTTTTTAATATATTGGCTTATCGGCAATTTTAATAATGAATTGTACTTCTATCTTCTTGTAGCCTTTGGTTTGTCCTATTATTGGGATTTATTGTAAACCGCTTATATATATATATATATATATATATATATATATATATATATATATATATATATATATAAAACTGATGATGATGCTTTTATTTCACATTGCTTTAGTAATTGTTGTATGATCTTGTTTTTAGGTGAAGCCTAAACATTTGGCTTGCATTGGAATCTCTTGTTTTCAGTTAGCTGCTCGAGTAGTCGAAGAAGAATGCAATATACCTTCAACACATGATGTTATTCGTATTAGCCAGTGCAAGTGCACGGTGTCTGACATGAAAAGGATGGAAAAAATAATTTCCGATAAACTGCACTTTGAGTTTAAAGCTATTACTGCCTTAACATTCTTACGCTTGTATCATAGCATTGTGCTGTGCCATCCCTCAAAAAGGTGAGTGCAAGTTGAGAACGTAACCTTTATAAACTTTCAGCTTCACGTTCATTGCTTGTCAGTTTAGCTTTTGTTTGGCATGGAGACTGTCAGGCTTATTTTCAAAGCACTTTGGGAAGCTAAGTTCCATAGGTTTCTATGGAACTTTGGGAGGCTAAGTGCTTTGAAAATATGCCTCTGTGTAGCTCAGCCTACTCGGCTATTGTTTGTAGCGCAGTTATCAGGCCTGACAATTCTGTTTTGATTCTGTTATCTAATATTCAGTGGGTATCTAAAAAAAAAATCACTTATCCTCCCTGTACAGTTTAACAAATTATTTATTTTTGTACTGTTTTGTGTAAGCGGACACCATGAGAAATGTCAATATTTAATAATACTCATTGAGGAATTCTGTGCAGTTAGTTGCAGTGTTTTGTGCAGAATTCCCCCATTATAAGGCCTAAATTAACCTCCCCTCCCCCTGCTGTTTCCCTCATGCTCATGCTTCTCCAGCTCCCTTACACTCCAACTGCAGTTCTTTCTTTCTAACTCCCAGTAAGATGCTTAATTTTGTATGTCCCTAAGGTCTCTTACTCCCCCCCCCCTTCTTCCTTTCCAGGCACATACCCTACTTCCATCCTTCCTCATGCCCACAAACACATAACACTAGCTTTCATTGTTTCTCTCCCCATTCCCATGGTACAAGTTCAGCTTGCTCTGCCCAACCCAACCCACCCCTGTGGCACACATTCAAGTTTGTGCTCCAACCACCCCACCCTCCCAGCAATACGTAACCCACTTAGCATGTTCTTCCTCCCCACTCTGATTGCACTACAAGAGTTGGTGGTAGTAAATGGCTTCAAACTGGGCTGCCTTCTTCTCATGCTGTCCTGGGTGCAGCTGTTCATTGGATCTGTGCCAGCCTTTGTGTAGTTCAAATGAATAGTCGTGCTCAGGATGGCAGAGAAGGAGGACGTGGCCCAATCTGCAGCTACTCACCACCACCACTTCTTACTGCTTGATTTCCCTAGGGGAGGGGAAGAGCGATCAAAGAAAGCCTCCAATGCCCTTTCTTTGCAGAATTCTCCACAGGTGGGGAACTCTGCACAAATTCTGCTTTGCACAAAATTCTCCCAAGAGTTTAGCCACCTTGTGCTAAACTCCTAAATGTCACGGACTACTCTAACAGTAGTGCACAGGAAACAAATATAATGGCTAGAGAATCTGCCCCATCATAAAATGTTTAGTCTAGAACGCTGGAAGAGAGCCCAGATACCTTTTTAGATATTTGCGTTCTAGGAAAAGATCTGGGTACGTCACACAGGTGTGGGTGCTTGGTTAACATTTCTTGTCTAAGGTTACTTAAATTTGGTCTCAGAAGTTCAGACTGTTGCCAGAATGTACTGAAACCTGACTTCTTCCAGTGTCTGTCTTTTAGTAAAATCAGATTTCAAGCGAATAATCATTTTATTTCTTCTGTTCTGCATGCAAGGGATAAAGCTTTTAAAACAGGCCCTTTAGTTATTATCAGGAAACTAATTATATTGAAGCAAAGTCTTTATTAACCGAGAAATGCCAAAAGACCAGATGGTATTTTTAAGAAATGAATGTGCAGCCTTCATAGAGTTGATAGTGTGAAGAACCAGCTTACATAAAGTGACAAACAAGTTCTCTCACACTGAGGTTTTGAGAAATGCCTAATCTGTTAAGAAATTGGAGTAACAAAGTCTCATTTGCTCTGTCTCAGCTGTGTTTTATTTTTTCCCTTGTGTAAATACAGGTTTCCTTTTAGTACTGAGTTCTTTCCTTCCTTCCTTTTTTAGGAAAGAAGTATTGAATCTGGACAAATTGGAAGCACAGCTGAAAGCATGCAGCTGTCGACTAATGTTTTCTAAGGCAAAAGTATGTACATGTTCTAAATGTGTTAAAACATTCCATAATTTAATCACTAGTTTATTTTTACACGTCATAATTTATAACTTTCTTTTTCTAGCCCTCTGTCTTAGCCCTGTGCCTTCTCACTCTTGAAGTGGAGACTTTAAAATCAATAGAATTACTTGAAATTGCTCTTCATGTTCAAAAGCACTCCAAAGTAAGTATGTGTTTTCTGCTAAGTTACTTCTCTGTTCAAGTTTCAGATTGGTCCGAAAATTGCATAGCTTATTTGTTCCTCATTCTGCAATTTACAGGTTGTTTTACATGTTAACATGTACAGTAGCCTTGAAGTTACTTTGACTAACTTGGTACTTATCACTTCCCTCTAAATATTACATTTAAGGTTGTAGTTATTAATGTGGGCTACAGGTAAGACATACTAACTTCTGCAAAGGTTTCCTTTTATGCAGTGAGGCTTATTTTACCGCGAACCCCAGTTATTAGTAATTAACACTTCTCCCATATTGATAACTCCCCCACCCCCCACCTTAGTTGGGAACATTACTGGTAGCTGAAGCCAGATCTCTTGTTTACCTACCATTCCTTGCTTCTTCTAACTTTAGCAACACTTTGGTCTCAAGTGTTGCACTATTGAAGCTGCTGATTCTTTAAATTCTGATTTATCATCTCATTCCCAGACTAGAGGCCAGTAGTCTAGGGATGTAAAATCAAAAGTGCTCTTGTCTCTCTTTAGGTAAATGACACAGACTTGGTGTATTGGAGAGAGCTGGTTGCAAAATGCTTAGCAGATTATTCATCTCCTGAATGCTGTAAACCTGATCATAAAAAGTTGGTCTGGATTGTTTCAAGACGTACAGCACAGAATCTTCACAATAGCTACTACAGTGTTCCAGAGCTTCCAACTATCCCAGAAGGCAGTTGCTTCAGTGAAAGCGAAAGGTAAGGTCTTACACCTGTAGCCCTCTTCTGTTACTTTATCCTCTCAATGTTTGGTTTATGGTTTATTGACATATGATATTATCGCCTTTAGTTACAAAGCATATTGAAGCAAAATTTAAACAGGCAGAAGGGAATGCCATAAGGTACAGGACAGATATCATTCATCTAGAGAAACAAGCAAACTGCAAAATAGCAGATTGGCTGCCTACCCCCCCCCCCCCCCCCCCCCCCCCAATCACTGGGACTGGTATCCCAGCAAGTCCCCAAAGGCAAGAGTAAAAAAGAATGACAACTCAAATCGAAGGGCCAAGGGGAGGGCATTCCACAAAGAGGGCGCCAAAAAGTAAAATTTCAAAGACCTTAAGACTCTCAATAGAACATAAGGGATTGTCATGGAAGCTAGGTAATCAGGAATTCCAGTAGTGAGTTCTTTATATGTCAGCATCAGAACCTTAAATTCTTGTAGTGACTATATTTCAATACCATGGAGTTAAGATCTAGGACTGAAATATTATTCAAAGGCTTCCCAAGCAGTATTGGTGATTTCACAGCTTACTTGGTTTTCCAAGATTCACAGTGGCTATACCTGAAATATCCGTATACTGAGTTTCCAAGTGTAGGCTGATTTTCTCAAACATAATCATTTTTGGGTATCCTAAAAATATGGCTAGGTGTGGTGTCCCCTAGCCATTTGAAACTTAAGGTTGGCTGATTTACAGGGGTTAACACTTGACCTTAAAGCTCATAATTCCCCAGCCTATTCTCAAGAACCTCCTAACTCGTTTGACTTCCGGATATTCGTAAGGAATCTGCGTAAGATGCATGGTTTCGGTGGTATTTTTAATACTATGGAGTCCATGTTTTCTAAATGCATATATTCATTTTAGTTATGCTGAAAACTTGACTACAGAGGACAGGTTTAGAACAGCTTGTACAGATTGGTTTGTAGGAACAAAGAAAAGAATGACTTCCTTAGCCCCCTGTTTACAAAGCTGCGCTAATGCCAACACAGCCCATTCACTTTGAATGGGCTGTGTCGGAATTCCATCCATCTTTGTAAATGGCGGGGTTAGTTTGTTAAAAGTCTCCTGCTGTTTATGCTTATCCCTCTGTATATACATTTTAGTAGATCTGTTTGGATCAGGTTTGTCTGTCTTGTGGCCATCATCATCAAGTATCATGCCTAGGCTGAGGCAACCCCCAAAGTTGCATTGTCATAGTGAAGCTTATGAAGAGTAGTCTGCTTCAACCAAAATTTCCATCTGTTACTTAGAAATGTTCTTTCTGAATTACCATCAATAAAAATGTTTAAACCTTAAAGTGTCATAACTAAAAATATGCCTTATTTTAAAAGGAACAGAGTTCCACCAACTAGCCTGGTATTCAAATAAACCAGTAAACAGTTTCTTTGACAAAATCCTACATGGACTAGGAAAAGAAGATAAATTGCAAGTGTTATAAAATAGTTGAAATTTTGAATAGCAAACAAGAAAGATCATGTATTGGGATATCGAGCCATAAATAATCTTGAATAGTAAGCAACCTAATTTTAAAAAACACCCTTGCTTCATTTTGGATAGTTTGAATTTTTCTCAATATGCATTTTGAGAAACCCAAATACATATTACAATAATCTAATTTGCTGAGAATTAATGATTGAACTACTAATTCAAACATATCTTCCAGAAGATATTTCCAAACACTTTTTTTTGTTTTGTTACATTTGTACCCCGCGCTTTCCCACTCATGGCAGGCTCAATGCGGCTTACATGGGGCAATGGAGGGTTAAGTGACTTGCCCAAAGTCACATGGAGCTGCCTGTGCCTGAAGTGGGAATCGAACTCAGTTCCTCAGTTCCCCAGGACCAAAGTCCACCACCCTAACCACTAGGCCACTCCTCCGATAACTTTCTCATCACATAAAAGGAACTCCTCACAAGTGAGTTATTAATGTTTTAATTGACTACTAACCTAAAGAGTTAGATGCTTCTGTTGTTTGACTACATAAAAAAAGCAACTGCTTACTGATATACTTATAAACTGTGGCTCCGGTTATGGAGGCAGCATGGTCACCGTCTTAAAGCAGTAGCACTTAATACTACTACTACTATTTAACATTTCTAGAGCGCTACAAAGTGTACGCAGCGCTGTACAAACACAAAAGAAAGACAGTCCCTGCTCAAAGAGCTTACAATCTAATAGACAAAAAGTAAAGCATTTAAATTTAAAATATTTAAGCAGTCAAGCACAAGAGAACAGTCACAGAAGGACAGAAGATGTTGAAGGGTGGTCAGTGTGATTAGGTGTAACTCTGGTTGGAGTAGTGGGAGAAGGTGATAGAAGAATAGAAATGGGTGAGGTAAAGTAATGAGTGGGTTGATAGGGAGGTTATATAAGACATGTCACTCTAGGGGTGGGTGGGTAGAGGGGTAGGGTGGGTAGGATTAAGTCTAAAGCAGGAGAAGGTATTCTCTGCAGCCTATCTGTGAGATGGAAAATGCTCTCTGAAGCTGCTGCTATAGCCTATAAGTTGTTAGTTTTCTCTCCCTGAAAGAGATCCAAGCCACACCCACGAAGTTCAAACTGTCAGTGGGGAGGGTGAGGGGAGGAAATGGCAGTTAGATGCTTCTGTTGTTTGACTACATAAAAAAAGCAACTGCTTACTGATATACTTATAAACTGTGACTCCGGTTATGGAGGCAGCATGGTCACCGTCTTAAAGCAGTAGCACTTAATACAAATATTCAGCAATGCTACTCATGTAAGTTACGTAGTTGTGATCATGCAAGCATTATCAATTTAGATTAGGACTGTTATCCAACAGTTAAGTTGTGTTTATCTGTTAGAATATAAGAATAGCTATACTGGGTCAGACCAATGGTTCATCCAGCCCAGTATCCTTCCAACAGTGGCCAATCCAGGTTGCAAGTACCTGGCAGCATTATTCAGTTACTAAATTCTGTTACTGCCTCTGCCTTTCCCCTAACACACCCCTTAATTACACAGATATATCTGGCTGTTGAGCTATTTAGCTGTTTATAAACAACATATTTATGTAACTTTTGAAAATAGATGGATGACCAGTTTGCCGCCTACTGGCAAATGCATAACCTGTTTAAATATTGTCTTAGCTATGTTTTGAAAAGTTAGTCACTTTGAAAATGTCATTTCTTAATTTGGATAAAGGCGAATTGTAAATAATAATTCTAAATCTTGATTACAGGCAGTCAAAATATTACTTTGGCCTGCAAATTATATTCTTGGTAACAGAAGGACTTTTAAAGTGTTTTTTTTTTTTTTGCAGAAGGAACATCTAGAGGGTCGTTTTTGATGTGACATCTAAATCCAATTTTGGATGTTTTAGGAAAAAGTCCAAAAATCCATTTGTGAACTTGGTCATTTTGAAACCAGAAAAATGCCTAACTTTTTATTTAAAAAATGGCCATTTGCTAGATATTTGTGCGCTCAGTGCAGCAAATCCCCCCCCCCCCCCCCCCCCCCCCGAAACCATCCAAGGGAATAATGCACAAAAACCAGTGATTGGGGTATGTGGGGGCCAGCATTCTTAGTAGACTGGCCACACAGACATCCAAGCAGAGCAGTGGGGCACCGCAGTAGACTTCTCATAAAAAGTCCCAGTTACACATCTCACCATTACCCCCTTTGAATGGTGAGCCCTCCAAAACCCGCCAAAAACCTACTGTACTCAACTGAACACCATTATACACCTGTATACCACTATAGCCCTTTTGCCTGTAGGTGTCGCCTATATGTTGGTACATATTGGTGGATTTTGGAGGGCTCACACATTCCTCCACAAGTGTGCCAGTTGTGCCTGGGTCCCCTTCTCTACAATGCACTGTACTGACCATTAGGCTACTCCAGAGACCTGTTTCCTGCTCTAGGACTGGCCATAACATCTGAAGCTGGTATATATGTTTCTGTCACATCTTTCATGGGTGGGGGTGGGGTCAGTGACCGCTAGGGAGTAAAGGCAGTCATCCCTACAGTGTTGATCTGGAAATTTAAGTCGCATTTCTGTGACTTAGGTATGATTGAAACAGGTCTACACCAAAATGTCTTAACTTTTTAGCCCTGGATATTTTTGCTTTATTCTATTATGGCAGAAAAACATCCAAGTTTTGGGAATGCCCAAATCCTGCCCTCAACATGCTCCCTTGTGATTTGCATGCACTGCAGAGAAAAAGTGTCCAATCTAGTTTCAAAAATCACGACTTGGATGTTTTTCAGTGAAAAACGTCCAAATGCCACTTTCTGCTGTTTTTGAGATGTTTTTTTTCCTTTTGAAAATAAGCCACCTAATGTTCTAGTCATGTCTGTTTGGACTACCTTGGTTATAGTAGTCTAGGCTGTGACTTGACTGGACATTGGTGGCAAAGAAAAGGAAGGCAACTGGGACCATGGAGTGTATATTATGGGTATCATTCAGGCCTAACAAACCCCTTTGGTATTGAACTTGATGTGGAAGGGAAGGACCCTATTGGTCGCTTCCGCATTACTGTCATCCCCTCACCACCTCCTGAGGGTTATGGGGATGACAAAGACACAAGCTTCTGTATGGCCTGAGTGAGCAGATGACTGTTGGGGGAGGGCTGAAGAATAGCAGGTAATAGCAGCTAGATCTATGGTCAGCCCAGAAGGGGCATGTGTGCTGAGCCTGGAGAAAAGAATGCCAGTTTCAATTGTTTTATGCAGTACCTTCCCCCCACCCCTCCTCAATTGCTCCCCAAGGATCAAGCCCATTTAGCCTGTTAACTTTTAGGTGTGCAAAAATCTTGTTATTTAAGAGCAGAGGCAGAACAGCCATAGAGCAGATTTGAGAGACGTTTGCATAGGAGTGAGGTTTATTACTGTCATAGTATGAACAAAACTAACCTAACTGAAGACAGTGCATCCAGAGTTCAGTTTGTTGACTACACTAGTGTAAAATCAGACAACCAGAACAATTCCCTGAACAATTTCAGTCCTTCCGTGAAAGTAGTGTTGGAGTGTGCTTCCTAATCTCTTGCTCTGTTCCTGGCCTGTGGATTCTTGCAAATTGTGCTAAATGTTTCTTTTTTGTTTTTGTTTGTGTTTTAGTGAGGATTCCTGTGAAGATATGAGCTGTGGAGAAGAAAGCTTAAGCAGCTCTCCACCCAGCGATGGTGAAGGCTCCTTCTTTGATAGTTTCAAACCTAGAGCCAAGCCTCACACACTCTGTTGTCAA